>NC_139029.1:10790360-11390360 GCF_964662115.1 Mustela nivalis | reverse complement strand
GAATGGGAAGTCTCTGTGAGCGCCTAGCTCTGTCCACCATGAAGGCCCTGGAGCACGGACACCCAATAGCGATGAGCACACTTAGCAGCCAGATCATGGCTTCTAAATACCATTCTCGGCTCAAGCGATCCAGAGCTTCATGGAGTCACGGCTGATTTCAGAGGAAGGACCATCTGAGCCTGTAATCTAGGACTGGGCCAGAACCTAATATCTTGCTCAAGAAGTGATGGCAACATCACACAATGACAGAGAAACCAGCTCAGGGAGGCTCCCATGAGCCAAACCACGAGTAATTGGACCATCAGAATAAATAATGATTGGGAGGGTTTATATCCCGTTGAATACAATAGGAAACCAAGAGTCCATACTGATGTGACAAGTAGTAAGCCAGTGAGTACCCTGAAGGCTAGGAATGGCTATTTACACTGGCTTGAGCACTTCCCCACACAATACCTTGTAACCACTGAGGGGAAGAGAACAGCTTCACAGACACCTCATCACCCACATGCTCAAACTTCATCACCCACATGCTCAGGACCAGCAGGGGGCTATTTGGACACCATGAGTGTCCCAACGGGATGCATGGAGAAGGTCACCACAGCATGGCACCCGATTCCTGCCAAGGGTGCACAACAATTCATACAATCCTGAGCAAATGTCACAAAAACCTGAAATTGACAGACATCTCTCTAAAGGTCTTCCAATGCCCAGGTCACAAAAGTCAAGGAAAGACCAAGGAACCTTTCCAGATTGAGGGAAAACAGAGACTGGACAACTAAATGCCATGTGTGGTTCTGAATGCCACCCTTTCAGTATAAAATAAAGGCCATTACTGGGACAGCTGGCAAGACTCCACAGGGACTGAGGATGAGATGGTGGGAATGCATCGTGTGCATTTCCTGATTTTGATGGTTGGATCTCCGTTGTGGTGGAGCATGTCCTTGTCCGTAGGAAATACACACTACATATCCAAAGGAAAAGAATATGATAGCCATTTCCTCTCAAATGCCTCAGAGGGAAACACATTATACCCACAGCTTGTCTGTCAGTTTACAGTTGTTTCTAGAATCAGATCGCTCGTGCTAATCTTCAGCACGTCATGTATTTTTAGAGTCTCAGTTTTACCATCTGCATAGTGGGAGTGAAAGTAATAATACCAACCTCATGGTTGTGTAGAGAAATAAATGAGATGATATTTGTGGGCTGTTCACAGAACTGGGTTCGTATACATAGTCCAAAATTTTGAAGAACTAGGTAATTTTTCTTTTTCGTTGTGCAATTCCCATTTCCAGGATATAGAGTAAGGTGGCAAACTCCCATGCCCAGGGGGCCAGACTGGGGTACCACAGGGAAAGTGGGTACCCCTGAGGGCCTGGAAATCACATGCATCAGGTAAAGAGGACAGTCACCCCAGTTCTAGTAGATGCTATATATCTATTCTCGTTGTCCCCAGAGTTTTCTCTTTTTTTTTCCCCCAAAGAGAAGGCGAAAGTCCAGATTTCTATATTGAATCCCTTGATTTTTAATACTGACAACTATTTCAAATTATAAATGGGCCAATAATTTGTGAACCAAGTGCCAGCAGCAGCAGTTCTGAAAGCTTGTCCTGATGGCTTGGAAACACCCCTTGGGAATGCCCCTGTGGACTGGTGAGGGGGGGAGGGAAGCACCAAACCACTGTTTGCAGTTCTTCTGCCTCTCTGATAGTACCCCGGGAGAACCTGGGGTAGACATGCCAGGATATGCCTCCCTCCACCCCCATGAGCCCTGGCAGCGGGCTCCTCCCCAGCACAGCTGATTGGGTGAGACGGTGAACATCTGACTGAAACCCGACCAATCAGCTCGTTTCTCTCAGGAATTTGAACTTAGCGAGGTGAGAGACAGTCAAAGGACGGTGGACACGGAGCCCGGAAGATCGCGCAGGGCCCCCGCCAGCCTTCACAAACCACAGCCACGTTCAAACTCAGGTTCCAGGGAGACCGGAAGTGTCATAGGAAAGCCAAAAAAAAAAAAAAGAAGAAGAAGAAAAAGAAAGAAATTCAGGAGTATAGCGTAAAAGTGAGGCAGAGAGACATGTAGATCTAGAAGATGTTCACAATAAAAATAAGAGTGATAATAAGAGCAAACACTCATATACCACTTTCCACAGCAGGCTCTGTGTCTTACCTTACACCTTACTCATTTTATCCTTATAGCAACTTTATAAAGTAGGCACTTTTAGGAGGGCCTGATGGGCTCAGTCAATTGGGCATCCGACTATTGATTTCTGCTCAGGTCATGATCTTGGGGTCATGTGATCCAGCCCAACATCAGGCTCCCCGCTCAGCATGGAATCTGCTGGACATTCTCTCTCTCTCTCTCTCTCTCTCTCTCTTCCTCCCCCCCTGCCCCACCCCCAGCTCATGCTTTCTAAATAAATAAATAAAATCTTACTTAAAAGTACATGTAAATGCACATACATAACCCCATTTTAAAGATGAGGAAACTGAGGCACAAAGCCTTGAATGTCCATCCAAGTGGCCTGGTGTGTTCTTACAAGCCCCCTCAGTTGCAGTTGCGAGTGGATAATATTCCTTGAAAGCCGAGAAGGCTGTGAGGGATTACTATTCAGGCAGAGCTCACTGCCCATGACTACGATCTCGCTACAGGGTGAAGGGGATTCTGGGGCCAATCAAGCCACAAGGTACCACCAACATCCTGCTCTAGCCTTTTTGTACCTCCCAAAGCAGAAAAGAGGAGGGATAGAGGTAGTCACAGCCTGGGAGAAACTGGGTTGCGGGCATCGAATGCAAATGTGTCGGCACAGTGATCCTCTGCCCATCAGCCCAGACCCCACGGGCCCTGTGCACCAGCCCAGTCTACACGAGCACTCCACCTCATCCATTCCTCAGGGCCTCTGCCGCTTCCACTGGGGATAAACAGACAGAAGGCTTGGGGCCATCTGCTGAGCCAAGGGGAGGTTGGATTTCACTGTTTGGGGCCGGGCCAAGGAGCCAGAAAGGACAAGGAGACAAGGTCTTCGCTTCCTGGCATCAGGTGACGGCCCCAATCCAAGGCTCAGGGTGCCAGGCGACGTTCCCAGGCATGAAAGTTGCTGGTCAGCTGACAGCAAAGAGGGCCCAAGGCCCATTCTGGAAGGTTGAAAGGGACGTGGCACTGGCTGCTGAGGAGGGAGAGCAGGCGGGGAACCCCCAAGGGGACACAGTGAGCCTCCAGCCTTGCCAAAAGACCTGGCCTGGCTGGACAGATCTCCAGGAGGGAAGGTCCTGGGCCTAGGGAAAGGGACGCGCGGCAGTGACACTCGGGGAAGGGGGTGGGCTCAGCCCCCGCCAAGTGCCCCAGCTGTAGCAAGAGGGCCTGGCCATGGCTGCAGCCTGGCATCAGCCCCAGAAACCTTCAGCGTCCCCCAGTTTCACCGCCCAGGGCTGGGAGGTTCCATAAGCTCCCTGATCTCCCAGATGAAAGACGCTTTCTAAGAGTCATAAAACCGTCCCCACTCAGAACAATGGGCCCTTATCCCACTGTGTCCTTCACATAAACTCCCATTAGCAACGCACCAGAAGCTGCAGGCGGGAGCTTTATAGACTGCATTGTTGGACCAGCCCCAGCGTTCATTAACATCTACTGCCTCGCCCTCCAAGGAGCCTGCACAAGTCATTGCCATTACAGAGGCCCACTGTGTGCTCGGCCTCCAGGAAACCCCGCAAGGAAGGGCGCTTTGTCATTTTATGACTAAAGAAAAAGACCCAGAGAGGTTAGGTGATATAACCACGGTCACACAGTAGGAGAGTGGAGAAGCTGGGTTTTAAAGCTAAAGTCTGTGTTCCTTCCCCCATAACCGTGTAGCCCCTCAATTATGATCACTCAAGTCCTGCCCCATGGAAACTAAGAGGTTAAGGCCTGATTTCCCAAGGTTTCCTCCTGGAAATAAGCATCTTCTGGGACCTACCCAGTGTCAGCAGAGACATACTGCAATGGGTCACATTGGAAGGGAGCCCCAGCATATCAAGGAAAGAGCCCCTTCCCTTGGTGATGATAACCCCCCTTTACTGAATATGCACAACACACGAGGACCTGTGCTCCTCATGCATGATCCTGTTTACTCTTGCAAGAGCTCTATAGAATGGCTACTTTTAAGATCCCTTTTCTGAGGGGCACCTGGATTGTTCAGTTGGTTAAGCATCTGCCTTCAGCTCAGGTCCTAATCCTGGAGAGCCAGGATCGAGCCCCATGTTGGGCTCCCTGCTCAGCAGGGAGTCTGCGTCTCCCTCTCCCTTTGCCGCTCCCCACTTGTGTTCCCTCTCGCACTCTCTCTCTCAAATAAATAAATAAAATCTTTAAAAAACAAAAAACAAGATCCTTTTTGACAGGTGGAACAGAGGCACAGGGAGGTAAATAGCTTACCTAAGGTCACACAGCAAGTAAGGAACGGATGCCAGGCCTATCTGACTCTATCCCACCACCCCTCCCCACAACTTCCAACTTGGGGTTTGGCAGATACTCAGTCTGCATCAGCCCAGTCCCACAATCCTGGCTCACAACTCTGGATGTCACCCCAGATACATGGATGACGACAAAGGCAGGTGCTTCTTACTGGGTACCTTCTAAGCCCTTCACCATTTCCCATCTACACAACAAGACTCAATGTCGATATTGCAAACTTTATTTGCAGATAGGGAAACTGAGGCTCAGAAAGGGGAAGTGTCTGATCCACCATCCCCCAGAGCTGGTAAATGGAGGCGTCAGGCAATCTGCTGCTCCTGGTGGCATGGTTTATTTTGCCCTGAGAAAGTTCACAACCAATTGCCAACTGGGCAAACCAGCCAGACAGCTAGGTTGGCTCAGGTTCCCCTAAGAAGGCCTCAGACCTCATATCACCTGCCTCCAGATGGCACAGCAGCAGCACCAATGCCCCACCCTGAGAATCTGGCATGGGGCCTCCCCTTCCTCGCCTTCTGCCACTGCTAAGGAAAGCCAGGCTGCCCAGCTCAGGGATACCTATGCGTGCTTGGTTAGTGCCAGAGGCACTGGTGTAGGTGACCTTCATCATCATCTTCATCATGGCCATGGACATCGTTATCATCACAGCTAACATTTATTGAGCACTTACTACATGCCAGGCACTGGGCCAACACTTTACCCATACTATCTCATCAAATTGTCACAATAATCCCACAAAATAGTCACTGCCATCATCCCATGCACCTCATAAGAAAACTGATAAACAGAGGCTTTAAGTCTGGAGCACAAAGTACTATTTTGTTTGTTAAATAGTCTGTCTCCCCTGATATCTTACAATCTGCAGGATCATGTCTGTTTTGCACAGAGCTGTTATCTCCAGGTACAGTGCCTGGAACAGAGTAGATGCTCATTAAACAGTCTGTAGGTAGATGGATGGGTATATGGATAGAAGAATGGATAGACAGACAAACGGATGGATAGATGGTTGGATGATGGGTGATGGTTGGATGGATGGACACATGTATAGCTGGATGGACGTATGGATGAATGAATGATGGATGGATGGGTCCTTGGATGATGGGTGGGTGGATGAATGCTGGATGACTGGGTCATTGATGAGTGGATGGATGGATGGATGGATGGATGAATAGATGGATGGATGAATGGATGGATGGATGGATGGATAGGTGATAGATGGATAGGTGATGGATGGGTGGATGATGGATGAATGGATGAATGGATGGATGGATGGGTGGATGATGGATGATGGATGGATGGATGATAGATGAATGGATGAATAGATGGATGGATGGATAGGTGATGGATGGGTAGCTGATAGATGATGAATGATGGATAGATGGATGATGGATGGATGGATGAATACAACTGAAAAACAAGAAAAAAAGAACCAGGGGACAATACCTCTCCCAATCAGTGAAGCAGGAGGAAGCTGGATGCAGTTCCTCTGCTAACTGGAAAATTCCCTGGCCAGGAGTCCAGGGACAGCAGAGAACAGTACACTGATTTTTAGGGAAAGGAAAAAAGAAGCTCCATGTGGTGATGAGCTTTGTGACAGCTTAACAAAAGCAGCAGCGCATTGTCTGATCAAGCATGTTCTCCCTTCCCAGAAACTACCACTCTGCAGGGAATTTCATCTTCTCCCTCCCCAAACCGCAGGTCTCTGAATCAGGGGCAACCACAAAATGTGCCCAGTGTAGTAAACTCCCTGACCTTTGGCTCCAGGACTGGGCCCAGGAATAGAGCTGTGCCAGACCCTGGGGTCTGGTCAGAGCCAACCCCTGGGTGCCACCTCAGAATTCCGGAACCCCCGTCGGGACCCTTAAGCTTTAGGAGTCTCGTTCTGTAGTTAATTGGAGAGATCTCACACTCCCCCACCAATCCCCATATGCTGTGAATTCTCATCAGTGGCTAGAGCCAGCCAGTTGGATTCCAAGCCGAGATCCATGGGAAGCAGGCTTCTCTCCTGCCCCCACGGCATTGGCCAGAGCCTAGGGCTTCCAGTTTCCTGTGGGGGAAGCAAGACTCACAGACGAAGAACCCAGCCATCTCAAGAGAGCGGCCACTGAGGCATGTGGCCCAGTTTTGTAGTTTCCAGAGAAATTTTAAGAAAGAGGAGAAGAAATGACCATAAAGCACTGCATCATCATCATCATCATAAAACACACCTGGCTGCACCTGCTTGTCCACATGGAACACGGCACTGAGGTTCTGGAAAGCACAGTGAGGCGTCCTGCCATTCTGGAGCCCCATGTAGTTTGTTGGAAATTGGGGATTGGGAAGGCACTGGGGTCAGAGGCGGGAACCTCCTTTCGCTGAGCACTTCCTGTGCGCCAGGCCCAGTGATCTGCCTGGGATAACATGGAGCCTGTACAACACTTCCGTGAGTCCGAGATTATTATCTGCTCTTTCATACGCATTAGCCGAAACCAAGTGAAGCACCCAAGTTCACCCATCAGAACGGACACGGCTGGGATTTGAACTCAGTCTGACCCCAACGTCTCCATAGTTTTCCCCCTTAACAACAAGGTGGATAGGACCTCGGGAGGGCTCTCTCTGCAGCTGGCCAAACACAGGCATCCCAGATTTATTCCAGAATGGACCAGACCGAATAGGAATGGGTTTTTAATGGCGGTCACTCCCATCCTTGCCAGTCAGCCACGCATCAGAAGCACGCTCGAGCCTCCCCACATTCCTATGCTCCGGGGCCCTGTGGCCCCATGGGAGGAGGGACGGCTGGCAAAGAGCCCAGAGGGCACCTTGGGACCTTCCATTTGAGCGATTCAGAGACTTTCAGAGCTGAAAGGGCCTTTAAGAATGATGCAAGCCAGCCCCCTCCATCCACAGACGGGTAACTGAGGCCCAGAGAGGACAAAGGATTGGCTCAAGGTCACACAGGGCATGACGAATGGAACAAGAGCAGAGGCAGCCTCTTGGCTGTAGCCCAAGGTCCCCTTCCCAGCCTCCGCCTATCTCAAACCATGACACTGGAAGCCCTTCTATCAGATAGAATGAATGGTTGTCAGATTTAATTATGGCAATGTTCTGAAGACCCAGGGAATCGGGTAAGATGGGGAGGTGGGAGGAGGTCGGGGTGCTACCTAGCCCCGTTTCCTCCCTCGCTCTGCTGGGGCATCAGAAGTCCCTGCCCAGTGGCTGAGCCAAGCTGGGCTTGGCTGGTCCGGGAGGAGAGGTCACAGTTACCTGCAGAGCAGGTCCCAGCACCGCCAGAACTCCCTCTTTTCCTGCTCCTCTCAGAACAAGAGCTGCCTCTGTCTTTGAGACAAGGAATGGTGGGGGAGGAGGTTCTCTCTCATTCCGCTGAAGGGCAAAGCGGGAGGAGGCTTGAACAGGGCAGCTGGGAACTCACTCCACGACAGCACCGTCCCACCTGCCTCAGACCCACCTGCTAAGCTCCTGGGGACCTGCTCCCATAAGTATCCCCACCTTGAATTTGCTTGGGAACCTCCACCCCCAGGGAGCTGTCTCTCGCCAGGGTTGGGGGGATGGGTGATCACTTTGGGGCACAAACAGACCAGGTTCAAATCCCTGCTTCGCCATCTCCTACCTGTGACCTTGAACGAGCTACTTGGCTTCCCCGAGTCTCAGCTTCCGCGCTGCAGAGCTCAGCTCAAGTTCCCTCATCCCAAGCTAATTGTGGGGATTAAATGTCAAGGCTGTCCCAGGCACAGAGGGGACTGGCGACGCCGCTTGGGTAATTACTCTCTCCGCGCTAATTCTCTGCGTCCAGACCATGTCAAGGAGGTTTTTACAGGCATTCCCAGCTATGACTATAACTCGCAGCCCTCAGATAGATCACAGGGAAGAAACCGTCAGCCCCTGCACCCAGATGGGGTGACCCAGGCCCCAAGAGGGTAAGCAGCAGGTCCAAAGTCCCATAGCATGGACAGGCAGAACAACCAGACCCAGTAGTTCTCAAGTTCCCATGCAGCCCGGCCCAGCCCAGAGGCACAGAGTGAGAAGAGCTTAAAATCCAGAGGCAACCAAGCCAGGCCCCAGTCGTGGCTGCGCCAGGAACGTAGCACGTGACTTTGGGAGGTGCGAGCTTTCAACATTCTGAGTGATGACTTCCGTGCCTTTGGTCAGCTGTGTGACCCTGGGCCAGTGACTGCACCTCTCTGAGCCTCAGCTTTCTCATCTGTGAAATGCTGGCTGTCAGAGGATGAAACGAGCTAGGGCGTGCAGGACACCTGGCATAGAGCTGGACACTTGGTAAGCACCCAGTAAATGGAAACACAGTCACGGGGGTGTTACTAGTCGTCAACATGGCTGTTAGTATTATTATCCTTATTATCATTAGTATTAATTAGTACTAGGAGGAGGGGAAGAGGACAGAACGGAATCAGCCTGGGAACCTCCCACCCACGTGACTGTCCTAAAGAGGACGTGCTGGATGGTGGCATCAGGGACTCTTGTTGCCTTCTGGGTGGTAGGGATGTGAATGAGGCCAGACCAGTCACCCCCCTGAAGACCCCAGAGTCTCACGGACAGAGGAGACCCTGGGGTAAGGACTGCCGCCACGGCTGCCAGAGGAACCCAGCCCTCAAAGGGACAGAAGAGAGGTGGTGGTCCCCAGGAGAGCCTGGAGAGGTCCTGATTCATGGGCCAAACCCTGGGGAGGTGGCCTTGCCTTAGAAGCTTCTGTCCCGGGTGTACCAGGATCCTCCAGAGGAAAAGCCAGGAGGAGAGGCCAGCCTGGTGTTAGCACACTCTGTTAGGAGCCAGGAGAGAGGGCCTGACTCTGCCCTCTGTTAGCTGTGTGCCTTAGGCAGATTGTCTCACCTCTCTGAGCCTCTGTCCCTCAAGCACAAGGATCATCAGTCCTGCCTGCCCAGCACCCCAGGCTGGTGGGTGACCCATCAGGACAACAGACGCAGACTTCCACTGCCCCTGTTAATCACCAAAGGAAGGACCCTCCACAGACAAAGCCAGGCGTAGCATAGCAGAGGCCCCCTGGAAGATCATAATAGGAAGGAGGACCGGGACCCAGGACCAGCCCCTCCTGCTCCCTCTGCCCCGCCCACCCACGCCTCCTGCCTCCCTTGCCCTTTTCGGGCTCTAGGCAAAGCCCCAACGACAGTGGTGTTTGGGGCTGAAATCCCGACCAGTTGCTCTTAACACTTGCTCTTCCCTCTGCATGGTCCACCCCGGAAGTCACTAAAATCATTTGTGCAGGACTCTGCAACTGGGGGGCTGCGTGAGGCCCAGAGTGACCTGCCACGGAGCCGAAATGAGGGGGAGGACAGAAGCTTCAGCAGTGACTGGACCCAGGGAGGCCACCAGAGGAACACACAAGCATCGAAATGGCCGCCCAGACCCCCACCCCGCTAAGCCTCAGCATCTCATAGTGGCAGAAAGTGAGGCAGCCAAGGGTTTACCTGGCCTCAAATCTAAGCTCCCCTTTTCCAAGCTGTGGAATCTTGAGTAAGTTACTTAACCTCTCTGTGCCTGTTTCCTCCGCTACAAATGAGAATGACAATGATAATAAGACTTACCTCCCAAGGCACAGGGAGGACCAAATGAGTTAACCCAGGGGACTGCGCTTTGTTAGCCAAGCACTGGGCGCTCAGTAAGGACCTGGCAAGCATTAGGTCACCGTAGCCAGACCCCGGCGGCCCTGCAGATGAAAGAGGCTGTCTCGGAAAGCAGCAAGCTTAGATAGTCAAGCTGTGGCTGAACAGCCACCTGTCGGGGACTCACTGCCAGGCCTGCCAGGGTGACCTTTAAAATGCTGCCACCTGTGAAATGGTGTATGGCACCTTCCTCCCTCCGACACAGCCAGGAGAGGAGGAGTTGGGAGAGGGCTATGGGGGAGGGTGCGGGGAGAGATACAGCAGCAGGCACTGGGGGCAAGGACAGACCCTGGGCCAGGAGGAAGCAGCCGGGTGAGGTTTCCAGCCCCTGCTCTGCCACCGATTCGCAATGTGACCTGTGCCCCAAGCCTCAGTTTCCCCAGCTTTGAAACAATGCCCTTGAACTGAGTGTCTTGTAAGGTCATAGTAGGCAGCAACTATCAAACTCTGTGACCCTGAGAAGGGAGTCAGGGAAAGTTCCCGCCGCACCCACACCCCTGCCAGGCTCCCTCTGCATTCCTCACCCCACATGCCCCTGACCTGCGCCGCAGGTGGCCACCAGGGTCAGGGCCGTGTCCACGGAGGCTCCCAGCAGAGCTCTCCTTGCGGAGCCTGGCCCAAGGCAACCCCGAGCCCCGCCACCAACCGAGAGGGAGCAGGGTGTCCCTGGGCCTGGAGCCCAAGGGTGTCAACGAGAGCAGAAACCCCACACACACCCCGCGACCTCCAAAGGATCCTCCTCCAACTCAGTAAGAGACAGAGATGTATAAAAACCCCAGATCTGACCTGGATTCCGTGTGGTCCAGTCCCGGCCCTCGGGGAAGGACGCGCAGAGGGGAGGGTGGGGTGCCACGGGCAGGGAAGGGTCCTGTCTGTCGCAGCAGCTGGCAGGGCAGGCAGGAGCCCAGGGGTCAGGTACACTGGCTCCCTGAGCCGGGTGTGCAGAGAGCTCAGGCTTGTGAGTCACTCACCTGCCAGACCTGCCAGGCGGGTGGGTTGCAGGACAGGAGGCGGCCCTAGCCGCCCCCAAGGAAGGACTGGCCTGAGTCAGGCCCAGCAGGCTGGGCAGGGCTGTGCCAGGCCAGGCCGGCAATCAGTCATCCGCCTGGGAGGACCAGGAAGTTGCTAGGGTGGGGAAGGGAGGAGGAGGATGAACAAGGGTGGGGGCCTCAAGGGGGTGCAAGCAGAAGGGTGCACCATGGACAGCGGCCCGCCCCCCCCCAGCCCAGTACAGGGCGCAGGGCATGGGCACAACAGAGGGTTCGAGGCTTATCCACGGGATGGGATTCTTTTAACCCGGGAAGGTGGAAAAGATGCTTTGAAGTCGAAAAATTTCAAGTTTGAATCCCTGCCTCTTCCAGCCATGTGACCTCATCTCTCTGAGCCTTGGTTTCCCCCTTGCTCCTCTAGAGTAACAACAGTTGTCCCGATCAGATCGGTTCTCGTGAGAATTAATGAGCCCATGTGGAAAAGGCCTGCTAGGATTCTTACTGTCTGTGTTAATTGCCCCCATATTGTAGCCAAGTATCTGCTGAATTGATTAAGATCCTTAGTGCCCGGTCATCAGGAAAAGTCATGCACCCACAAATACCTACTCTGTCCTCACTGGGCACCCCTGAGAACCCAGGGATGGGTCTCAAAAGTTTTGCCCTCAAAATACACGCAGACAGCTGATTGCACAAGGACGCTTGGGTTTCACCTTAAACCTGGCCTGGGCCCCACTCCTCATTCTGCCCCAGGGCATTGGAAATCAGGCCTCAGGATCTTACATCAGGGGTCAGCCAACTGGCAGCCTGCAGGCCAATTCTGGCCCATCACCTGTTTTTGTAAATAAAGTTTTATTGAAACGCAAACACACCCATTTGCTTATTGCCCGCTTTGGAGAGACAATAGCGAAATTTAGTAGTGACAGTCTGACCGTAAGGGCCGCCAAACCAAAAATATTTGCTGACTGTGGTCTTTTCTGATGATGATGGTGATGGTGGTGCTGATGGTGGTGCTGGTGCTGGTGATAATCCTGGGTTTGGGCTCTCAGAGGTTCTATCCACTAAAAATTCTCCATGCATAACTTCACCTAAGCCATTTTACAAAGAGGGAAACAGGTTTCGGACAGATAAGACACTTGCCCGAGGTCACATTGAGTGTGCACTAGATGGCTATTTTGAGTTAAGGGCTGAGGGAAATCAAAGCCTCGGGTTCCACTAGTTACCCGAGTGAGCACACAGGCCTGGGGGCACCGTGGTTCAGGGCACCCCAATAGGACCGAAGTTTCTGTACCCCCGGAGAAAGTAAACACAGACCTGATGGACTGCATGCCTGCCCAAAGGGCCACCGATCCAGAGTCAGCTGGGACATGGGACAGGAGGAGCACAGGAGGATTAAATGAGATGGAAATCCCCCGGAAGAGCGTCTCCGACCATGGCAGGAAGACCTCTGCTTGCGAACGCTTCCTGGGCTTTATCATTAGGGCTGGAAGGGGGAACCAAGAGGAAGGAGGCCAGAGAAGGGCCCCCGCCACCTGCAGAAATAGCACTGGGGAGAGCTCTTCCGATAAGAGGGCCTGCCCCAGGGGCGGGAAGGCTGGCTTTGGGTTCCAGGGCCTTGTTCAAAGACATGCCCGTCCACTACAGCCTCCTTCGCCGTTATCTAGCACCTTCCCTTAGCCCAGGCCAGGGGAGGGGCTGCCACTATGGGGAGGATGCAGTCCCGTCCCCAAAGCCCCACCCCAGGGGGGACTCTGCCTTTCACATCTCACCCACCCAGAAGGGCTGGCCTGGGCTTTCCACCCCCAGAGAAAGCTGAGCTCAAGTAGTCAGAGAAGGAGGTCAGGAAGGGGCTGGGGTCACCCTTGGTGCTTTTCTTTGGAAACCCGGACCAGCCCCCACGCCCCCATCCTCTGCAAGTATGAAGGCATCTGGAATCTCCCCTCCTGCTCTCTGAGATCTTCTCTTCTCTGGCCCCTCCTTTTCTCACCCAACCCCAAGGCCCAGGTGGCACAGGAGGCAAACACTAGCTGAGAAGCCATGAGTTCAGGAAAAAAAAAAAAAAACTTGGTAAATCTGCCTCCTCTCCTTGTTCCCAAACCATTGATCCCGCTAAGAGGTCAGCCCAGCCTGTTTTTCCCCCATTCAAAGGACGCACCTGGTGGCCGGAACATCGCTCTGCTGGGGGGGGGGGGGGCAGCAGGGACCACACCCCCCAAGCATATTGGAAACACCTGTTTGCCAGGAGAGGCTGTGCCCACCCAAGGCCACGTGTTCAGTTACTCGCTGAGCCCGTGCCCCAAAGAGCCCCCACGCACTGCACTTTCTGAGCAGGATCTGGCCACGGCGGCATGCCAGGCTGTCCACCAACGAAGGCTAAACTTTGATGTAGAAAGAGTATGGACATGCGCACCCTATGCTAGACCCTGTTGCACGCCCCATTATAGGAAGGGGCTGGGTCCTTACCAACCCCCACTGTAACCCCAGCCAGCGCCAATAGATGCCCAGTGAAGATGTGCGGAGGGTATGACTCTCCCACGCTGGTCAGGACCGACCTCTCTTCCCTCGGCGCTGCAGACACTTTGGACCCGGTACCTCTGGTGGTGGGGCCATCCCGCTCCCCCCAGCACGTTTAGCAACATCCCCGGCCTCCGCCCCCTAATGCAGTAGCCCCCACCCGTCCCGGCTGTGTCAACGGAAAATGATTGCGAACCTTGCTGCATGTCCCCTGGGGGTCAAAGCTGCCCCTGCTGAGAACCACTGCTCTACGGTCATCAGCGTCATGGGACCACCTCACCAACTTACTAAAGAAAGCAGAGTGGGTATCCCCAGCCGTTTTATCGGTAAGAAGCAGGGATTTGGTGATATCAAGAGAGTGTCCCAAGTCACATGGGTAGTGGCTCATACTCACAAAACAGAAGCTGGAAAAGGTACCCGTGACTGTAACGAGGGCCCGGAAGGATCAGGGAGCACGCTGGGGGCGGAGGCAGGGCTGGACCAGGACCTCGGGCTCCTGAGGCTCTGGAAGCAGCAGCTGGCTGACACTTCCTCCTCCTGCACCTCCAGCTCACTGACCCCCAAAGCTAACAGGTCCCCACACCAGATCAAGGGCAGAGAGAGGGAAGAGAAAGCAGGCTCCCCGCGGAGCAGAGACCTGATGTGGAGCTTGATCCCAGGACCCTGGGATCATGATCTGAGCTGAAGTCAGAGGCTTCAACCCACTGAGCCATCCAGGTGCCACAACTTTTGCCTTTCTAAGAAGCATCCCCCCCGACTCCCAGTGATGGAGCCCAGCAGTCAAAAGGACCCGCACATGTGCCAACATGCGCACATCTCACAGTCACGGACTCACCCTCAAAACTGTGGAATTGGGACTGAACTGGTGGCTGAAACTGACCACTTGGAACCCCAAAGCCACAGACAGGCTGGCCACCTTTTGCCACGTGCCTGGAAAGGCCAAGAAGTCTGTCCCAGATGCAAAGAAAGAAGCAGAGATAGAATAATGCCACCAGTGTTGGACGCAGCAGCCAAAAGACAGACACGAGGCCAATGTCCACAGGTGGAGAAGCAGGTAAGGAAAACGCGCCCCACAGCGTGGCGTTCAGCCCTTAAAAAAAAAGGAGCCATAATCTGATACACGCTACAGCATAGATGAACTTTGACAACATTCTGCTAGGTGGAGAGAGACGTATGAAATTCAGAGAGACGGAGCCGATGGTGTCACCCAGGGCCTAGGGGAGGGGACATGGGGGCCTGCGTAATGGGTGCACAGAGTATGTTTGGGGTGATGACCGTGTTCTTGGAAATGGATACACAACATGGTGAATGCCCTGAATGCTGCTGACCTATACCCTTAAAGATGGTTACAATAACAGATTTTATGTAATGTGTATTTTACCACAATTCAAAAGAGAGAGAGAAAGGCCAGGGGAATAGTGAAAGGCAAGCTGGCCCGTAATGCCTGGGTCCCCAGCCCTTGCCCAGCATCTGGGATTGCTCCTGAGGCCAGGGCGGCCCTCCAGGTCTCTGAAACACGCCTGAATCCTTGAGTTAGATTCCCCTTTTGGCTTAAATGGACTCAAGCAGGGCTCTGTCCTGCAGATGAAATGATCTCAATGGGCTGTCTGGGAGGGCATCACCCTCTGCCCAAGGTCCGCCTCCAAGGAGGCTGCGTGCCTCGATGGCCCAAGCTTCTCTTCCTAGCCCACGATGGAACCATGCTCCACACATCGACGTGACAACTGCTCCAGAGCCCTCCATGGCAGAAAACCTGTCCCCACCCTCCCGACTGCCTTGTAATCCTCTCTCCTTTGTCTGCGTGGCCCAGCACAAACCCTCCCCCCACCCCCCCTTGTCAGCTGTCTAGGGTCCAGAAGATTTCTCGCTGATTCCAAACTCCGGATCCACCTTCGGAGCATGAAGCCCTTCCACGGAGCACGTTCAAAGCCAAGTTCGAGGAAGAACCTCCCAATCGGTGACGCCGTCGAGGGACAATGGTCTCACACAGATAAGCACCTGTGCCTTTAGAACAAAATCAGAGAGAGTGCATCTGCCCGTCACACTTCCTCTTGCAGACGCTCTCCATCCCTGGGGGAGAGGCAGTCACCCCAAGTTCTGGGAAGTCTAGGATTTGACGTCATGCTCATCGGCTGACACTGTATAGTCATCCCGGAGCCGGGTGCCGCGGTCTCAGTGATCACCTGTTTCCTCTCCCAGGACCTGAGAAGCAGATCTTATCACACCCACTTGAAAAGAGGAGGAACGGAGGCTCAGAGAAGTAAGGAACTTGCCCGAAATCATACACCTAGAGAGTGGGAAAGCTGGAATTGGGATCTAGGTCCCTTCGTTTCCAGAGTCCAGACTCAAACCCACGCGGAGAATAGGACTGGGGCTGCAGGTCGCGGGTGGACTGAAGCAGGGAGTCCAGATCCTGGGCGCAGGGATTCCAACCTCCTAAGCCACCTGCATCCAGTCCAGAATGTGTGAACAGTCAAGGCCATGAGACACGGTGGCCATCAGGTGCTGGGTGGAGACAGAGTGGGGGCCCCCATCCATACCCATCACCTTCATTCAACTTTGGCAAACAGGTGGAGGCAAGAGGCCCTTTTCCAAGCAAGCCTGCTTGTATCCTGGACACAGACACCATTAGCCCCCATCTGTTATGAGACAGGCCTCTGCCCTGGGCCTGGGCATTAGCTCCTGCAGCCCTGGGTCTCAGAAACCACCCCCCTTCCCTCTTCCAGCTCAGATGGAAAGCCTCATCTCCAGGGGGTTCTCTACTACTGCTCTCCCTCGGGCCTCTAGTCACCCACTTTGAGAGCCCAACCTGGGGCTTCCCAACATAACAGACGCTGCGGCATGAGCCCGGCCACACGGCTCCGAGGAGGTCTGTAATTACAGCCAGCCCAGATCAAACAAACCCAAGTTCAAATCCAGCTTCCTTAGCAAGCCGTGTGACCTCGGGAAAGTCACTTGGCCTCTTGACCTCTGTGTGCTCATCTGTAAAATGGAGATGATGTCGCTCAGTTCTGAGGACTGTTGTAAGACGTGAATGAGCTCCTTTATAAAGGCCCTTGTTTTTATACACAGTCTTAGCAGGCCATTGCGACCTACGGAGACTGTCCCGTGCCATTTATTTTCATTTCTCTATCCCAGAAAAACCTCAGATGCCATGGGCTTGGGCTGAAACTTACCTTTGTATCATTTAGGCTATAATAAGCAAATGACTTTGGTTCCTCCAAAGGACTTACACAATTTGTAATTATGTAATATGTCCGTGTGTTTGCTCGGATTTTATCTGTGCCCTCAAGTGTGTCTAAACCCCAGCAACAGCCAAACCGACCTTCCTGATTCACCAGGATCTTCAGGACCCAACCCAGTGACCGGCACATAGTAGGCGTATAACTAACAGGTACCGAGTGAGTAAATGAATGTCAGAAATTTAAGAAAGCGAAAGGGAACACCAGTGGAACCTCCATTTACGTTAATGACAGGCTAATGGCAAGTGATCTTATCCATCTTTTAAACACATCCCCTGAAAACCTCTACCAGGCCAAGTCCATTCATTAAAAAATGTGCAGCAGAGGGGCACCTGGGTGGCTCAGTGGATTGAGCCGCTGCCTTCGGCTCAGGTCATGATCTCAATGTCCTGGGATCAAGCCCCGCATCAGGCTCTTTGCTCAGCGGCGAGCCTGCTTCTCTCTCTCTCTCTCTCTGCCTGACTCTCTGCCTACTTGTGATCTCTCTCTGTGTCAAATAAATAAATAAAATCTTTAAAAAAAAAAAATGTGCAGCAGAGATTAAATGGTCCCCTGGCAGCTCAGGATTTCAGGGGCCCTGTCTACACTGACCATCCCAAGCTGAGGAAGAGAGAAGTTAAGGCCTAGGTTGCCATGGAGATAGGGGAGAACTCACCTTGAAGAATAAGGCTCCAAGGGGAAAGAGAATAGGACAACTGCCATCTGCCTCCTCCATCCCGGTGACACACCCACGGACTCAGTAGAGCTGTATTAGTATTCTGCCCATTTTGCAGATGAGAAAACTGAGGTTCAGAAGGATTTGAGAAGCATGCCTGCCATCACGAAGAGAGAAAGAGGCACAGCAGGGATTTGAAGCTTCTGTTCTGTTCTAGCTTGGACCAGGCTGGGGCAAATGTCAGTCCATGAGAGGTCCATCCCTGACTGAGGTCTCCATGGCAGCGAACAGGTGGGCTGGTGGCACTGGTGGCACTGTGATTTGGGGCCATCTCTCCAGCTGCCGGCAGGAAAGAGGATCCAGCCGCTCTCTGCAACAAGAGACAAGCAGGGTATCGGGGCCCAACCCAGAAAAACTGAGGCAGGCACTCAGACTCAGGTACATAGGACAGCTAAGGCAAGAGAGACATGGAGGGTCCTTCCTCCCTGTCACTGAAAAGCAGAGACTTGCCACACACACGGGCCAGACCAGCACCAGTAGATCATGGGCAGGGGGTGGGGACGGGGGCGGGGAGGCTTCCACAGTGCCCAATTTAAGGGGTGCCACACACATAGCCTGTCTGATGGTGCCCCTGGCGTCAGGCAGCACTTGGCCCCAGAGCCTAAAGGTACCCTGACATCAGGCACCGTAGCTACACCAAAGGCAAAGCTCCCTGCAGTCCTGGAAAGTTTAAATGCTGATTCGCTGAAGAATATTTCCTTCCAGACACCCCACTCCCCGAGGCCCCACCCTCCCCTCACCCGGCCCTCTGAATCCCGCGTGTCCTCATGGCTGTGCCGGGCTGGGCTTCCAAGAAGTCATGTGGCTTCTTCAAAGACTTCCAATCAGGCCCCAGGATCACAGATCAAACCCAAGACGAAGGAATGTTTAAAAACGATTAAGTGGTTTCTGGGGCGCCTGGTGGCTCAGTGGATTAAAGCCTCTGCCTTCGGCTCAGGTCATGATCCCAGGGTCCTGGGATCGAGACCCCATATCAGGCTGTCTGCTCAGCGGGGAGCCTGCTTCCCCCCTCTCTCTCTCTGCCTACCTAGTTGTGATCTCTGTCTGTAAATAAATAAATAAAATCTTAAAAAATCTAAAAAAAAATAAATAAATAAAGATTAAGTGGTTTCTATCGCCAAGCAAGTTCTTGGGTGGGGCCTCGGGACGCTCTGTCCCGCACCCCACCCTCGAGACAAATGTCGACCAGCTAGTCATGTCAAGTCAATGCTCCTGGGGGCATCAGTGCTCCTGGGGCGCTGCACCGGCCATCATATGGCAAGGGGGAGGCTGAGGGAAGGCAGGAGAGAGGAAGGTGAGTAAGGCCGGCTGGTGGGGTCCCCGCCGGGGAGTGGGGAAGGAAGTGAGGGGACGAGGCAGCAGTGACCACCGCTCCTGTGTGGCCAAGCAGTGAAGAGCGGAGAGGACCTCTCCGAAACCGGACGGCAGGGCCTCCCCACGGGGGGAGCGAGGAGCCTGGCACGCAGCAGGTGTTCATTCCCGCAAGGGGTTGCCCTTGTGGCTCCTCTGACAAGTCCCGACCTGCTCTGTGGACCCCAGGGCCTCGCGTGGACCCAGGCCTGAAGCCCGCCAACAGCTACAATCCAACCTGGCACCCACATGCCTAGCAGGGAGCCTCGGGCAGGGGCCTCAGAGGAGTGGAGACAAGGGGTATTTCCAGGAGCCTCGCTTCTCGAGAAATCCAAGTGCTCCCTGGGAACCAGAGGATCTTACAGTGCAACCCCTTTCCTCTGTCTCTAGGAAATCCCAAGTGCAGACTGAGGGTTTGCCCAGCCTTACCATGTGTCCACCCCTGGAAGCCCGTGCCATCCACCGTGCCCCACCCCCGCCCACGGTGCTCCTCCAGGGGGTGCTGCGGGACTGTCACATCTAGGGAAAAGCCACAGAGCCATGAGAGACTATTATGGAGGCTGGGGATGGGGCCAATGCAGTGTGGACCCAGCTGGAGGCCCCTGCTGGGCAGTGGAGGGCGACTGTGTCCTCTTGCCTCCTCCACGCCTAACCTAGGGATGTCAAGAGGTACTGGGCGCCCCCTGCTGGCCACCAGGAGCACGTCCTCCTAGATGTGCTCCCGGGAAATCACACAGACCCACAGCTTTGCCAAGAGGGGGTGATGGGATGCTGGGGGTCAATGCTAATGGGAGGGGCTCCTGAGTGGCTCAGTCTGCCTCCAGCTCAGGTCAGGATCTCCAGGTCCTGGGATCGAGAGCCTTGTGTCCTGCTCAGCGGGGAGTCTGCTCCTCTCTCTCTCTCTCCCCTCTGCCCCTCCCTACTGCTCATTCTTTCTCTCTCTCAAATAAATAAAATAAAATCTTTTTTTAAATGTTAACTGGAGGGACACCTGTGTGGCTAAGTTGGTTAAGCTGCTGCCTTCGGCTCAGGTCATGATCCCAGGATCCTGGGATGGAGTCCCGCATCGGGTCCTTGCTCAGCAGGGAGCCTGCTTCTCTCTCTGTCTCTGCCTGCTGCTCTGTCTGCTTGTGTTCTCCATCTCTCTCTCTGACAAATAAAATCTTTAAAAAAATAAATAAATAAATAAATAAATAAATAAAGGGACGCCTGGGTGGCTCAGTGGGTTAAGCCGCTGCCTTCGGCTCAGGTCATGATCCCAGGGTCCTGGGATCGAGTCCCACATCGGGCTCCTTGCTCGGCAGGGAGCCTGCTTCTCCCTCTGCCTCTGCCTGCCTCTCTGTCTGCCTGTGCTCGCTTGCTCTCTCTCCTTCTGTCTCTGACAAATAAATAAATAAAATCTTTTTAATAAATAAATAAATAAATAAATAAATAAAATGCTAATTGGAGCCTCTGCCCAGCCCCATTAGGGCTGCATACTCTGTCCCACCATTTCCTGGCCCTGGGCAGTTTGTATCCACGTCCACAGATTTTCTCTTCTCATGGGGGGAGAGGGCCGGGCCTGAATCTGGGCAGGCTCCAGGCTGGTTCTTCATGGCAGAATTGTCGCAGAGTGATACTGCTGAGTTCAGAACAGGCCACGTGACCTCCGTCTTGCTGGCTGGGACACTTCACCTGCCAAGCCGTCCTGTAAGACCTGACGACCCCGAGGCCACCAGGACACGAGGGAGTCCAGGCTATGGGAAGGGGCCATTGGCAGGTGTTCTGATCAACAGTCCCACCGAGTCCAGCCGAGGCTGGCACTGAGTGCTAGATGGGAAGGAACGATGCCTCCGAGTGATCCCGGGGCCCAACTGTGGAGTCACCCCCAGCTTTGCATCTTCTGGCCCCTGAGGCCCCAGACATGACAGAGCAGAGAGGAGCAGCCCCGCTCTACCTTGTCCCAATCCGGAGTCTAGTAGCCTCCCAAAGAAGACATGTTGGGGGGGGCGGTTGGTTAGGGCCCCTAGTTTCCCCCTGAGCCCCCAGGTGTGGAAAGGGCACTGTTCTTAAAACCAGGTGACCAGGGACACCGGGGTGGCTCAGTGGGTTAAAGCTTCTGAATTTCGGCTCAGGTCATGATCCCAGGGTCCTAAGATCGAGCCCCGCATTGGGGCTCAGCAAGGAGCTTGCTTCCTCCTCACTCTCTGCCTGCCTCTCTGCCTACTTGTGATCTCTGTCAAATAAATTAATAAATAAAATCTTTAAAAAAAAAAATACAGGTGACCAGTCCTATGACCCGGAACTTGTCCCCAGACCTCAGACTCCACACTTGCACAGCTGGAGGAAGAAGTCTGCTCTGCTCATCCCTCACATTTGGCGGTGGGGGGAGATGTGTGTGTGCCTGTGCACGTGTGTGTGTGTTGGGGGGAAGATCAGACAGCCTCAAGGGTGTAAAAGCCCTTTATAGTGCAGAGGTTACACACGAAGACCCAGGGCCAGGCTCCCTGGGCTATGGTCCCATGTCCTCACCTGCTGTGTGCCCTTGGACAGGACACTTAACTTCTCTGCACATCTGTTGCCACCGGCGTAAAATGGAGATGACACCAGAGGGCCGTGCAGAGCTTTCCGTAAGAAAATGCTCAGGAAGCCCCTCGTGTATGTAGGCGCGCACACTCCGGCAAGAGCTCGGTCAGCGGCGGGGATGGTCGCCAATGGCTCTGTGAAGGGGAAGGGCCCTAACCTCCAGGCTCACCTCCGACCACACTGGAATCTTTCCAGGGAAAGTTCTGTTATGAAACCGGAGGGGCAGGGAATGGAAAGTGCCAAGGACAGACAGTGACTGTAGCTGACGGGAGTGCAGTCTTGGCCTTGACGGGTAGGCCCTATTAACGGAAAGCCCAGTCCGGCTCTGGCTCTGCCCACCAACCTGGGGACACAAGCCAGGTCCTGGAGCTCTCCGCCACATCCCCTGGCAAACGGAGCGAAGGGTTCAGACACAGAGCAGGAGCTCAGCAAATGCTGCCCCCCTCTCATTATTGTCTGGGTTTCCTGCTCGTGGACTTGAGAAGCAGAAGAGCTCACATGTGTACATGCCCTTCCCTTGTTATTTCCAGCGCTCTCCAGGCCTGAAGGATGGCGTTCCCGACGCCCGGGCAGGTGGGCGAGGCAGCAAGCTGGGAAGGGAAGAGCTGTGTATGTCACTGCCAAGTTAAAGCACCCATTGCCAGGAGAAGTCCCCACCTGGTGGTCTCTCTCGCCCTCCAGCATACCACTCAGTCACCAGTCCGGGACTCCTCCCAGCCACAATGAGCGGAGCCCCCAACCCACCTGCCATCGACAAGTGGCAAGGGCAGGATGCAGACCTTTGTGGTTTCAGTCATTAAGACTGGGGGGGTTGGGGAAGGGGCACCTGGGTGGCTCAGTCAGTTGGGCGTCTGACTCTTTTTTTTTTTTAAAGATTTATTTATTTATTTGACAGACAGAGATCCCAAGTAGGCAGAGAGAGAGAGAAGAGGAAGCAGGAGCCCGATGTGGGGCTCGATCCCAGGACCCTGATATCATGACCTGAGCCAAAGGCAGAGGCTTTATCCCACTGAGCCACCCAGACGCCCCAAGGCGTCCGACTCTTGATGTCTGCTTGGGTCATGATCTTGGGGGTCGTGGGATGGTTCCCTATGTGAGACCTGGCACTGAACGTGGAGCCGGGTTGGGATCCTCTCTCTTCCTCTTCCTCTCCCTCTGCCCCTCTCCCTGCACATGCATGCACACTCTCTCTCTTTCAAAAATATTAAAAAACAGATTTGGGAATTGATTCTATGACAGCACGAAAGCCCCTCTTCCAGACGAGTTCTCTGTGTCAGTCCTCGTGCAGGGCACCTGAGGTCTGTTATGTATGTGCACGCCACACGTGGGTCCTCTGGGACAGAGGCTGTTCTCAGGCCCATTTGCAGAAAAACAAAGTGAGGCTCAGAAAGGAGCAGCATCGGGACGCCTGGGTGGCTCAGTTGGTTAAGCAGCTGCCTTCGGCTCAGGTCATGATCCCAGCGTCCTGGGATCGAGTCCCACATCGGGCTCCTTGCTCAGCAGGGAGCCTGCTTCTCCCTCTGCCTCTGCCTGTGCTCTCTCCCCCTCTCTCTCTGATAAATAAATAAAATCTTTAAAAAAAAAAAAAAAAAAAAGAAAGGAGCAGCATTTAACTGTAAAAGGCCGTGTCAACAAATGATTGCCACCTGGAGGGCACACCCACACTCGTGACTTGAGGCAAGAAGCCTCTATTTTTTTTAAGATTTTATTTATTGATTTGATAGAGATCACAAGTAGGCAGAGGCGGTGTGGGGGGAGCAGACTCCCTGCTGAGCAGAGAGCCCGATGCGGGGCTCGATCCCAGGACCCTGAGATCATGACCTGAGCCAAAGGCAGAGGCTTTAACCCACTGAGCCACCCAGGGGCCCCAAGAAGCCTTTATTATAGTCCACGGTCAGCTGTGTGGTTCCCCTGGCCGGAACCACACGGAGGTGACCTCCTCTGGACTTGGCCTGTTCATGAGGCTGCCGTCTACTGGTTTAGGATAGGATGCACTTGTCGGGAACCCTGCACTCGGGAACCCACGTGGCACTCACCGGCTAGCGCTTAGCACAGACACGGGGCACAAGATGCTAGAAAGGTCTGAAAGAAAATACAAGTGGGCAAGGCCTCCTGACAGCCTAAGGTAGAAGTCGCATGTCCTGGCTTCCAGTATGTTCTTCCGGTCAAAACAGTGGAAAAACAGACCCCGCGAGACTGGGAGGAACGAAGCACAGAGGCTGTTTCAGTCACTTATACAGTAGTTGGGCCGGGATTTGAACACAGGCCTGTCCCTTCACTATCACGGCCTCCAAATCTCTCGTCCCAGCTGAAATCACTGATGCTCGTTTGGGATTGAACTTGAACCTCTTCCTTTTCCAGCTCAGGCCCCTAAACAGTCAGTATTCTGAGACTGAGATGCTTCACTAGGAGGTTCGGAGAAACGACTTATTTACATCAAGTTGCCCGGCCACCCACACACTTATTAGGTTCTTAATGGGCCTGACTTCTGCCAAGCTCAGGCCATCCTGGGAATTAAATTCACAGCACAAACAGCTGGGACACGCTCAAGACACGGCAGAAACAGAAAGCAAGTTGGAGGGGGTGCTGGAGCCAAAGGCTTGGAGGGGGGCCCAATTCCCAAGAGGCCAGTGATGGACATAATTGGTCATTACCAGCTACAGCGCTGTCCTCACAAAACTGTCTTCACGGACATCAGGAGTCAGACACAGCAGCAGTAGCAGCTCGGAAGGACAGCCCCAGGGAGCCAGGGATCCGCAGGAGGGCTCTACAGCGCCCACAGCACCCCCTGGTGTTGTACACTGAGCAGTACGGCGGGGCGGCAGGCAGTGTCAAGGGTGAAGACAGCTCACATTCTCCTGCCCCACCTCCATCCCAGAGGCAGCTTCTGAGCCACCTGGTCTCGAAAATGGGGATCTTGAACAAGTCACAGCACCTCCTGGGGCCTCAGTTTTCTCGCCTGTAAACTGGGATAATGCTGCCATCTCTCCCGGTTGCTCTGTGGAATGACTGAAGCCACAGGGGCAAAGCGTTCATGATCCAAGTGCCTCCCCTTCATCCCGAGGGCAGTAAACCACCTCTCCACTCAGGGACAGGAGCACGTGAAGCTCAGGGTCAGGTCCAGAGCTAGCTTCGGGCGATGGCCTAGAGAATATACAGTGGACCCTGAACAATATGGATTTGAACTGCACAGGTCCACTTAAAAGTGTTTTTTTTTGTTGGTTTTTTTTTTTTAATAAATACAGTCCAGGACTAGAAATGTATTTTTTTCTTCTGTCGGGTAGCAAGAACTCCGGTCCCCCTTCAAGAGTCCTTCCAGCCGGACGAAGAATCAAACTGACATGAGGAAGATTAACAGGAGAAAATCAAATGTAATAGAGGGCATACGGGGAATCCACACGGACATGGAAATTCCAAAAACAGGTGAAATGAGGTATCCGTGTCATTCCGAACCACGGAGAAGGGGTTGGGGGTCTGGGATTTCGGAGGAAAGGAATTCACTCCACAGCAGGTGTTTGGTAAGTGGATGTCTGTCCCGCCGTACAGATGCGTCACCGAGAGAAAATTTATCTCTGCTAATGGCCCTTATTCTGGGAAAGAATCCCAACTTAGGGGTGCCTGGGTGGCTCAGTGGGTTAAGCCGCTGCCTTCGGCTCAGGTCATGATCTCAGGGTCCTGGGATCGAGTCCCACATCGGGCTCTCTGCTCAGCAGGGAGCCTGCTTCCTCCTCTCTCTCTGCCTGCCTCTCTGCCTACTTGTGATTTCTGTCTGTCAAATAAATAAATAAAATCTTTAAAAAAAAAAAAAAAAGAATCCCAACTTAGATTCTTCTGTGTAGTTAAGGGAAGGGCAGAATTTCTCTTGAGCCTGTAAGGTCTCAGGTGCCTTCAGCTCAAAATACTCCTCAAGCCAAAATGGTCCCTCTCGGGGCAGCCTGTCCACGGCCCCTCCACTTCCTTACGATTTCCTTAACTTTTTCTTTTCTCTGGCTAACTTTATCATAAGAATACAGTATGCAGTGCATATGACGTAGGGTGCCTGGGTGGCTCAGTGGGTTAGGCCGCTGCCTTCCGCTCGGGTCGTGGTCTCAGGGTCCTGGGATCGAGTCCCGCATCGGGCTCTCTGCTCAGCAGGGAGCCCGCTTCCCTCTCTCTCTCTCTGCCTGCCTCTCCGTCTACTTGTGATTTCTCTCTGTCAAATAAATAAATAAAATATTTAAAAAAAAAAAAAAAGAAAATACACGTGCATTGACCGTTTATGTTATCAGCAAGGCTACTGGCTAATAGGAGGCGATTAGGAGTTAAGTGCGGTGCGGGGGGGGGGGGGTGTCAAAAGTTACACTCAGATTTTCCACTGAGCAGGGAGTCAGTTCAAGAGTCGACCATAATCTCGTCTTGTTTACCTAAAGATAACACAGAAGCCCGTTTGGCTTCTACCATGTAAAACAACAGCAAGAGTAAAACGCACGTATATGTAACAATTTCAATCCTCCCTGCATCCCCGAGGTTCAGAGAAGTTCAGTCACTTGCCTGATGTCCCACAGTCGGAAGTAAAGTCAGGAGTTTAAGTTCAAGGCCGGACCATCAGGCTCTAAAACACGGATTTTTTTGCCTACATCTAGGCAATGGAGATGTCACATTACCAGCCTGCCCTGAGGGGTAAAGAGGAGATGAGTGGGATTTTTTTTTTTTTTGTCCCCGTTATGTGGATGGAGAGAGAGCGGGAGTCCAGCCCCACCCCCATTCCCCAGTTTGGCTGTAAGGCTGGCCTGACCACCAGCCTTCCTGCTGCTTGCTGCCTTCCCTTCCCAACACAGAGAGCAGAGCTTGCTCAGGGATCCAGGGCAGCCTTGGTTTCTAGGAGGGTAGGCATGGGGGCCTCCTGGGAGCACCCCAGACTCCCACTCCTGCAATGAGCTACAGCCTGGCCCACAGGAGCCAAGTTTCCAGAGGCCACCTGGCACCGCAGCTCAGGCCAAAAGATTCAACCAACCCGTCACAGAAAAAGTTGGGACACAGATCCCAACCCCACCAGGGGCTCTGGGGAAGCTTAGGAACACAAGGTAGAGGCTGCCTTTCCTCTGGACCCACAATCAGCTAGAATGTGACAAATGAAAAGCAGAGTTGTTCATCACCAAGGAATAATAATAATAAGGGGAAACAATCATATAGCACAGCCACACACGCGGCACTGTTCCTAGTGTTCTGATCTTATTAACTCAATTTTCACAAAAGCCCTGAGAGGAAGTGGTTAAAATTATCCTCATGTCACAGATAAGGAAACTGAGGCACGGAGAGGTGGAATCATTGGTTCACGGTCACCCAGCTAGTCCGTGGTGGATGCGGTAATCCGAGCCAGGCTCGTCTAAGGCTTGGATGTGGTCCCTTTATTGAACGCAAATTCCTAAGAGGCATTATGATGGCCAATTTATAGAAGAGAAAATTGAGGGTCTGATGCGCAGATCACCAAGCTCAAGATCACACAGTTAGGAATGTTCGGGTCATGGGCTCTTAACCACAGGTGACCTGATTCTCAAAGAATAAGGGAAGCCTCGTTTTGTCCAGAGGCATCCTGAGGGCAGGAGGGTAGGGGCGCTGCACCCCAAAGGCTGAACCATGGAGCTGAGGCGCCCTCTGCTGGCTACAGTGAAAAGGACACCAAGAGGATTGGGGACACTGAGTGACAGGCTAAGACATCTGTTTCTGAAGGGCTCACAGTCCCTTCACAGGAAATGGACTGTGAAAGGGGTAAGCTACAGGGCTCAGGAGAAATACCTGACCAAGCTTGGGTGGTCCGGGAAGGCTTCCTGGAGGAGGTGCTCTGCATGGAGATGGATAGCCTGATGAGAAGGGAGTTCAGTTCACGGAAGCCAAAACAATTTAGGTTTGAGTGGCCAGAACAATTGGCAAGGGCCACTGTGAGAAGTCAAGAATGTTGTCCTTGCTGTTAAAGAACGAGAAGACAGGTGCGCCTGAATTGCTCAGCTGGTGAAGCCTCTGCCTTCAGATCAGGTCATAATCCCAAGGGTCCTGGGATCAGGTTCTCCATTAGGCTCCCTGCTCAGCAGAGAGCCTGCTTTTCCCTCTGCCTGCTTCACCCTCTGCCTGCCGCTCCCTCCACTTGTGCGCTCGCTCTCTCTCGCTCTCTGACAAATAAATAAAGTCTTAAAAAAAAAGAAGGACAAGAACAAGAATGTATTAGTGGGGCCAGAAAGGTGAGAAGAACCCCATGTGTAAAGAAGCAGGAGTACAAAAGAGGAAACCCGGGTCAGGTGGGGGAGGGTAGAAGGAGGGGCTGACAGGCTGAGCAGGTTGAAACTGGAACCCTGAGTTGGAGCCTCTGAAGTCAGCACAGGTGGAGACAGAGAAGTCAGTGTTAGGCTGGGAGCTAGGTGGCTGCTCACCTCTGGGTGTGGGTTAAAGCCACTGGAACCCTGAGTTGGAGCCTCTGAAGTCAGCACAGGTGGAGACAGAGAAGTCAGTGTTAGGCTGGGAGCTAGGTGGCTGCTCACCTCTGGGTGAGCAGTGGGTTAAAGCCTCTGCCTTTGGCTCAGGTCATGATCCCAGGGTCCTGGGATCGAGCCCCGCATCAGGCTCTCTGCTCAACAGGGAGCCTGCTTCCTCCTCTCTCTCTGCCTGCTTCTCTGCCTACTTGTGATCTCTCTGTCAAATAAATAAATAAAATCAAAGAATAAGGGAAGCCTCGTTTTGTCCAGAGGCATCCTGAGGGCAGGAGGGTAGGGGTGCTGCACCCCAAAGGCTGAACCCCCAGGTGCTCTTCCAAGTTGAGCACCACTGCTCTGAGTCATCCCTGAGAGTCCTGCTCTGCCCCAGACTCCCACACACCAGTTCTCTGCTAGTTCCCTCCAAGAGCCGGCTCAGTGGGGGGAGTCTACCTCTCTTGATCTCTGGGTCATGAGTTCAAGCCCCGCACTGGGTGTGGAGCCTACTTAAAAGTGAATGAATGAAAAAAAAAGTGAATGAATGAATGAATGAGTGAATGAGCAGGTGAGCTCCAGAGAACACAACCTGTCCGTATTCTGAGAACCACGTGGCCCTATTTCATGGTTTGTTTTTTTTAAGATTTTTTATTTATTTATTTGACAGACAGAGATCACAAGTAGGCAGAGGCAGACAGAGAGAGAGGAGAAAGCAGGCTCCCCGCTGAGCAGAGAGCCCGATGCGGGGCTCGATCCCAGGACGCTGGGATCATGACTTGAGCCAAAGGCAGAGGCTTTAACCCACTTAGCCACCCAGGCGCCCCTATTTCATGGTTTTGTGGGTTCTTAATACCAGTGTCACTGTGCTGAACATTTTCTCCCTTTCCCCTCACCAAGCACCAGCAACGATGCACCTGCTTTCCAGACCAGGAGACAGGGACTCACCGAGCTGGAGGAACTCGGCCCAGTGTCGCTGAGTCCAACAGCAGGTTCTAGAACGCAGCCCTCCCCATGACTCCCTGCCACCCAGCCCTGAACCGGGTGAGGGAACTGTGCGATGGTGACGAGCTCTTTTCGCCTCTGTTCTTGGTTTCTTCATCCTTGTGGTGATGGGGTGCCAGAAAGATCTTAAACCCACTTCCAGTTCTAAAAATAGTGTGAGTCCTACTGCCGGGACCTAGAAGTCCCTCCATCCTTCCCTCCACACCGTGCAGAGCAAGAGACAGGCTGACAGGGTCGACAAGGAAATGCAGAGTGTGCCCACTATTGGTAAGGGCTGGAGAAAAAGACACAGCAGGCAAGGGAACAGGTGGGAGTGGCTATGTTGTGTGGGCTGCCTGGAAGCGGTGACGTCGGGGAACAGAGACCGAGGAAGATGAGGAATCCCAGGAGCTCAGGGGTCCTGGGAGCAGCACGTTCAGGCAGGACAGCAAGCTTTGAGACAGAAGTTTTAATCTGCGTAAGGGACAGAAGGAGGCCGCGTGGCTGGGACCGAGTGAGCAGGGCTGGGGGAAGAGGGAAAATAGGAATAAAGGGGGAAAAGTCACAAAAGACTGAAATCCTGGCAGTCTTGACTAGCTGCCTACCTCCACCTTCCTGGCCTCTAAGGCGGCTGACAGCTCTCTCATAACAGAGATAACTCATACACTGAAATGCAAATTGTGTCCGGGGGATGCAACTGATTTCAAGGTTCATCTGCAAAGAAGTTGGACAGGAGCGACTAGGTTCAGTAGCGGGGGTTTTGCCTGGATCATACCTAGACGGATGGACAGACGGACGGATGGATGAAAGGAAAGGAGGGGAGGCGGGAGGGAACGGGAAGAGGGAGGCAGGAAGGGGGAAGCAAGGGGGCGGGGAGGGGAGGGGAGGAAGGAAGGAAGGAAAAATTTCACTCTTCAGATCTTCACATCCATTCTCTTCCAGAACAAACTAGAACATTGGGCCATTTCTCAGAGCCCAAAGGAGAAGCTCCTGGCCTCAGGTAGACCAGCCCTGGGGGGGGCTATTGTCTCCGTGGGTCTGGCTCCCTTGTCTTAGTCAGTATCAGTCAAGCTGAGACCTAACTTTTTCTCGCTTGGGTACTCGTTCAAAGCAACGTCCCCTCTTTTCTGGGGTCATTGTGCCACCTGCAAATCTGGGTGTGATACTCCCACCCCACCCCCAAGACTGGTTTTCAGGGCCCCCGGGGGGGGGGGGGGGGGACGGACCCTGCGCGGGCATTGTTAAGGAAAGGATGCACAAAGCGGCCCATAAGCTCCTTTCTTTTTATTTTTTTTTACTTTTTTTTTTTTAAAGATTTTATTTATTTATTTGACAGACAGAAATCACAAGTAGACGGAGAGGCAGGCAGAGAGAGAGGAGGAAGCAGGCTCCCCGCTGAGCAGAGAGCCGGATGTGGGACTCGATCCCAGGACGCTGGGATCATGTCCTGAGCCGAAGGCAGCGGCTTAACCCACTGAGCCACCCAGGCGCCCCATAAGCTCCTTTCTTTTTAAAAGCCACCGCGTGTGCGTTCGTGCGCGTGAGTGTTTAATCTTCCCCAGACATTTGTGGGAAAAGATCCAGCCTTCCAAGAACCCTGGAGCCAGTCCAGCACGGGGCAACCAGGCACCGAAGAACCTCTCCGGATTCTAACACTTTGCTTCGTCTTCCTTCCAGAAATAGGCGCCGTCCCGGCCCCAGGGTGGCCCCGCTCAGCGTAACTACCTGACATCCGTTTGCCCTCACGTCGAGCACGGGCTGGATGATCTTGACGTTTGGTTTTTTTCTTTCCCATTGGGGGGTGGTTAGACTTGTGGTCATGCTCTCAGCATCACGACCAAAGTTAAAAGGGATAATTTGCATTCGCTGGGGAGGAGCCAACTGCAGGCCACACCCACTGCCCTGCGGGCACCTCCCACCCCCAGGTGCGTGGGCTCCCCGCTACCCAGAGAAGTCAAGGGGCCAGCTTGAGGTCACACAGCCATCCTTCCACCTCCAGGCCAGGATTAGATTCCAGACTCGCCCATCTTTCCTCTTCCCTTGGCAGATTTGGCTCTTTCTCCGTCTACCAAGACAGCACTTCCATGTCATCACCTTTCCCTGCACGGAGGAAGCCAGGTCCCACCGCAGGACAGTGTGTAACAGTGAAGAAAAGCTGTCTCTGGGGCCCCTCTAGATAGGAAACACGTGGCCATAAAGTAGGCTTCAGTGTAGGGATCAAAGTTGTACATCTGGTTCTGGTCACCTCCCCTAGAGGGGCCCCTCGCCAACACCCCCTCCTGCTGCCGCAGATGAAAACAATCCTGGAGGCGGGTCAGCTCTCAGGGAACATCTGGCAACATTTGGAGATGTTCCGGCCGTCCTAAGTGGGAGAGGGAGGTGCTACCGGGCGGCGTCTAGCGGGTGGAGGCCAGGGGAGGCCCCCACAGTGAAGGCTCGCCCAGCCCCCATGGTCCATAGGGCCCCCAAACCCTGCATCGCCCAGGCCCATGAGTTTGGGCTGTTTGCATGCCCAGGAAAGATGGTAATTTTCAGGAGCTAAGTGGGGAGGAAACATCCTTAGCAAAAGAGAATAGTTTTGAATGAAGACAAGCTTATCTGGGTTTATCCACAGGAAGAGGCTCAAATCCCTACCCTAACCCACACCTTGACCTTGGGGTTGGGGAAATCCAGTGGACATCGCCTCCTTTCCCTTCAGCTACAGATGTGGCATGAGATCTGACAGGTCGCGGCCAACCACATGTCACCTTCCAAATCCTCCTGAGTCACTTGCACGTCCCTGGTGCTGGGCTTGGCCGGGCACCATTGACAGAAATGGCAAAGCACGTACATCACTCCCCCCCCCCACCACCACCACCACAGCCCTGGAGGTTATTCCTGCAAAAAGATGGTCACGGAGAAACACCCGTCCTACAAGGTGTTTTCTCCTGTAAGAGGAAAAAATTACTCACGGTGTTCGTCAAAGAGCAGCAAGCCAGACTTTATTCGGGGCACTCCTGCCTTGAATGGACGGCCCAGAACAGGGTCTCTGCCACGGGGGACACATAATGGCCTCAACTCTGACACAGCAAGGGAAGGTAGACAGGCATAGACAAGGCGCAGGGTGGGTGTGGACAGATGGAGAATTTCCAAGAGGAAGCATGGGGGGCTGGGGAGATGGGGGTTCCGGCTAAAGTCACCGTGAAGAAAGCACACACACTTGTTTTCCTTCCCACACAATACCGGAACACTTCTGTGCTCTGGGCACCAAATGTGTGGGATTTTCCCCATACCAAGCCACTCTGCCTGCTCTATGTCCTGCCATTGTAACTGGGTTCTGACGCTGTCTACCGGGATGGCTTCGCCTCCCAGGGGTGAAGGGCTCCATCCTACAAGACCACCCCCACTTCAGAAGCCAATGAAACAACAGGCCAGGTTGTCATTTGTGCTCCTGACCTGACCGGTTGGAGATAGGAGATGCTCACCGCCCCCGCCTTAGCTGGGGTTCATTGACTAGAGCGGCTCATGGGACCCACAGAATGGGACTTACATGATCACGGAGTTATTGTACCAGGATGCGGCTCAGAAGAACCAGATCAGGGGCGCCTGGGTGGCTCAGTGGGTTAAGCCGCTGCCTTCGGCTCAGGTCATGATCTCAGGGTCCTGGGATCGAGTCCCGCGTCGGGCTCTCTGCTCGGCGGGGAGTCTGCTTCCTCCTCTCTCTCTCTCTGCCTGCCTCTCTGCCTACTTGTGATCTCTCTCTGTCAAATAAATAAATAAAATCTTTAAAAAAAAAAAAAAGAAGAAGAAGAAGAACCAGATCAGAGGGGTGCACAGGGCAGGATGTGTAGGAAGGGGTCCCTCTCCCCACAGTCACCAAACCAGCACCTCCAAACCCACCGACCCAGAAGCTCTCTGAACCCCCTGAACCCTGCACCTCTGTCCTTTGGGAATTTCACAGAGGCTTCATTACTAGGGGGGATGGCTGACAGCATCAGGTCTGAACTCCATCTCCAGTCCTTCTCCCCTCCCTGAGGTTGTGGGGGCGGGGCTAAAAGTTCCAACTCTGGGTTGGTTTCCCTAGCAACCAGCCCCCTCATTAACATAAACTCGGGTGTGGCTAGAAGACCCCATTTCACCTGTATTCTTCTGGAGCCACCTCAGGAGCCAAGACAGAAGTAAATATCACAACAACAAAAGAAGATTCCCCTTTTATGGCTTACATAAGAAATCGCAAGAGTTTCAGAGTCTCTGAGCCTGAACCAGAGGAAAACCAAATACATTTCTTTTTTTTTTTTCTTAAGCCATCTCTACACCCAGTGTGGGGCTCGAACTCGCAACCCTGAGATCAAGAAGAGCCGCACACTCTTCCAACAGAGCCAGGCAGGTGTCCCAACATTTCTTACTATATGTTGCACCATCACACCTGCCAAGAAGGAGCCCCACTGAAGGCAGGCCAGGGTGACCAGACATCACCTGGTGGTGGGGGGTGAGGGATGAGGAAGCCTATTGGATGACATCGGGGGGCAGGGGGGTGATCATATATGGAGGACTGGGGCTCCTGGCTGAGTCAGCTCAGCCGGATTCTTGCAGAGAATGTGCAATACAGAGACCAACATGGGAGAACCCAGAGGTCAAGGCCTCATGTAGAAGAGGGTTCAGGGGAGACTAAATAGAGTCTGGGCAAGGCGAGACTCTTTGTCACAGCCAGGGGCTGACCTCTGGGCGGTACGACACAAAGTGGCAAAGACCCAGAGCCCAGAGCCTGGTGAGAGGGGCAGAAGACAAATGAAAGGCCATGTGGCTTGGGGCAAGCCACCCCAGCTCTCCAGTGACCCCGTGAGCTTGCCATGGGAGCCAGATGACCAAGCGTTAGAGACCTACGAGCCTTATTCATCATAAAAAGGCACTAAGAAGCCAGATGAGAAAAGGATGCTGACCTTGCCAACCAGGACATCGAGGTCTTATTCCTAATTTTGCCATCAGCGGGCTGTGCGACCTTGGAGCGGAAACCTCCCGTCTCTGGACCTTGCTTTTTCTCCTGTGAAATGTGAGCCCTAAACGGGCAGAGCTGCTCGCAGCTCTTCAAGATGCTGTTCCCCCAGAAGATCCTGTGTGGTTTTGAGGCTCTAATCACATGTTTGCCCCAAGCAGCTGACTCACATAATACTACCTCCAAGCCAGACCCCTTCCCAACTCCAGATGCAAAGCCGGCTGCCCGCTCCCCACCTCCACATGGATCTCCAGTGCCTTCTCATGTCCCCCTGTCCCAGACGGAGCTCCCAAGTGGTTTGGCCCCCTCTTCTCATGGGCTGACCTGTCCCTCCATGCCAACCTCCTTAGACCCAGTGGGTCTCCACTGTCCTCCGTGCTACCATTTGCTTCGGCTGAAAATTAGAGTCAGCTTTTTGGTTTTGCTCCCACACCCATGATCGATGAATCCAATGGCCTTGCCTTCAGAATTTACCTGAATGCAACCATTCCTCACCACCTGCCCCATGCTCGTTTCTCACTTGGATTGTCACATCGGAATCCCAAATGATCTCCCCACTGCCTCCCTTGGCCCTTTCTCAACAGAGCTGAGCAAAGTTTTTAAAAAAGTAAGAAGTGTCCCTCGTCTATTGGGTGCCCGCAGGGTTCCAACTGAAGCCCTGTATGATCTCCCTTACACCCCTTACCTGCCCCACCTTATTTCCTCACCTCTCTCCCCCATTCTAGCCCACCAGCCTCCCTCCCTGTGGATCCTTAATATAGTCAGCATTTGCCTACCTCAGGGCCTTTGCACCTGCTTTTCTCACTGCCCAGTGTTTTTACTCCAGATATACTCCTGTCTCCCAGCTAGCTCCCTAGTCAGAATGCCTCCTTCCCAGCGAACCTACCTACCCCCTGTTAGCAGCTGCAAACCATCCAGTGGGCATACCCTCTCCCCTCCCCTGCTATGGCACCCTTCCCTGACGCAAGCCACCATTCACCTCCTCGTCTGGCTTAATGAGCATCTCCGTACAATAGAATGGAAGCCCTGGAAGGGTAGGATCTGAGTCTGAACTGGTCCCTGCCATAGCCCCAGTACCAGGAAGAGTAACTGGCTCACCGAATGCTCCATAAATATTTGTAAAAGGAAAACTTCCAAAAGGGGGCTCTTTGGAAGAACAGAACATTAGGGCGGGGGTATCTGAAGGAAAGCAAGACGGAGTTCATTCTCAGAGAGTCACTTTCACCCTGAAGGGGAAACTGTGGGTTTTGCCCTCTACTGTCCCTTCCCCCCATCATTGCCTACCAGCTTCCCCCCAAAAAACCAATGTACAAATGGGACCATCCCTTCCCTCATTTGTAAGAATGTGCTATATCTGTCTCCCCATCTGGCCCTGGGCACATAAACGTGCAAATAGAAGTCAGGAAGAAATCAGGCCAGCGGCTGCCTCCTAGCCAGAGCGCTGATAAAGCAACGCCATTCACCCCCCTCGCCCCTCGCTCCCGCTGAAAATCCCCAACTGCCCCGTGGTGTATGGGGAGCTCAGCCGATTCTCTCCCTCCTCCTGCGACAGTCTCTCCCCAACTGCAATCATCTTGAATAACCTTCCCTGCAGCTTTTAACCAGCGTCAGGAACCATCGTTTTATCTTTAAGAGCGCCCCGCGTCCGGGTTGGGATTTACAGACACATGCACTGTCTGGTCCTTCTCAACCACCTCCCCCGTCCCCGGGAAGGCCCTCCGCGGGCTACTTCCGTCTGTCAGAGCAGTCTGTCTCGTGACCCGGGTCCCCACCCAGGGAAATGACCTGTTCCCTCCCGACTCTGCCTTTAGCCGGCTGACTCCGTGAAGGCCAGGATGGGGTGTTCCTCTGCCTGGGGGGTCCTAGAGAAATGGTGCCCATCCCAGGGCCAGGCACTGAGCTGTAGGGCGGAAGGTCTCTGGTGAGTTTCATTGTATGCAAATTACACCTCAAAGAAAAGAGTCTTAAGAAAAAAACATGGGGGGCGGTAGGGACCAAAGAAAGATTCCATTTTAAGAGGGATGGGCAGAGGGGCACCCGGGTGATTCAGCCCGCTAAGCAGCTGCTTTCAGCTCAGGTCGTGATCCCAAAGTCCTGACCCATCCTGAGATCAAGTCAACAGGGAGCCTACTTCTCCTTCGGCCTCTGCCCCTCCCCCCCCTGCTTGTGCTTGCCCTCTGTCTCTCTCAAATTAATAAAATCTTAAAAAAAAAAAAAAAGGATGGGTAGAATAAAGGGTTAACTTCACAGCCAGCCTGAAGGAATGGGAAGGTAGAAAAAGCTCTTTCCAAAAAGAGCTAAAACTTCTCTTAATGAGAAAGCAGACATAAAATTCACATATGGGGGCCTGTGTTTTCACCAGTCCCGAACAGAGATTGTGGCCAAACTTGCAAATGCCTGTGAACTAAGCGCACACAATCTCGAAGACTCTGCCAAGAGATAATGAGTCCCCCGGAGGGGAGTGGGGGGAGGGGAGGGGAGGGGCCAGGCGGGGTGGGCGGGGCCACTGCCTTTCTCAGGAGCGGTGACCTGGTCTGCAGGGATCAAAGACGCATCCCAAAGGTTCCCCGTCCCAGCCTCCCTCTCCTCCAAGATCAGATGGGAATATTTCAAACCCCAGCCCCCAAGTCTGCCTGTAATGAAATTACTAATGTCTTCCGTGTACAGGGCAGCTGTGAGTCAGACAGCTGGTCAGAGGTCAGGGGTCAGGGTGAGCTAAAGGTTAATGACTGGTGTGGAAGCCCTGGGTTCAAGTCCGCCCTCCCCCTTGGACGGGCTAGGCTCCATGAGAGAATGTTCCTCAGTTTTGTCATCCGTAGAAAGGGAATGATCTTGAAAGACCCCCCCCCCCTCACCTCATGGGACTATAACAAGAATTATATAAAATAAGATATACCTAGAGTGCATAAATCTTTGCCAGCACCTACTGAATGCTTGATACATGCTACGTATAATAAATAATAATAATAATAGTAATAAACGCATTATCTAGCTTTACCACAGACCAGCTGTGGGAATAAAGCTAATCCTTTCACGGCTCTGAGATTTCCACGGAGGAAGGTTAGCAATGCCCACTCCCCCCCTGAGAAGGAATAAAATAATGTGTGTTAAGTACACAAGTGCCCCTAGTAAAAGCACAAAAAAGGCTAACTCTCATCATGGTGATTTCTTCAAGCTTTGATGCCAGCTTCCTCTCTGGCCAAAAAAACCCACCCAGGGTTAGCTTTTAGATTCCTTGGGGGCAGGGACTAAATTGTTTGCCAAGGGCCCAGCCCCAGGGCTATGATAACCCCCATTTAAGGTGATCTCCCCCTAAAGGTCCCCACCTCGGCAGAATCCACCAAAACAATAACTGGTTGTGTTAAAAATAAATAATTAAAGGCCACCCAAGAGAAAACATTGCCTGGCTGAGGAACTAGAAGGGGGAGGCCACAGAAGGCAGGGCCACGGAGAAGCACATCCAGGGTCCCTGATCAAAGCAGAGTCGGGGGCGTTCAGGGCTGGAAAGCGGATCTCCTGGGAAGCCAGTGCCCCAGAGAGGCGCGCGTGAGGCCCCAGGTCTGAATTCTGGGAACGTGGCTTGGTTGGGATTTTTATCTTTCCCTCTGCCCTCTGCCTCTCCCCGTGCTCACACTCTCTGTCCTTAGCATCTGGGTCCTGGCCATCCCAGTGCCCCATGATCATTTATCTGCCTCAGCTAGCTAGAGCCCCTGGCTGAGAAGCAAACCCAGCAGCTGGCTTTGAAGGTTCCCAGAAAGTTCTGCTATAAATGGGAAAAAAATTTTTTTCTACAAAGTAATGCGTCATTGGATGTTCTTTCCACTCCTTTCCTGAATTTCTCTACTTTTCCTTCAGGGACCCTCATTTTCCAATAGATGTTCAGGAAACATAAGCACGCTCACGTCTGTAAGGTGCTTAGAGCAGGCAGACTCACGGAAGGGAGCAAGGTGGCTGCGTTCATGGGTTCTGAGTTTCGCAGAGGGAAACTGACAACGTTCTGGAGGTGAACGGTGGCCATGGCTGCCACTGAATTTTGGCCCCAAAGCGATATGAATGGCAGTGTCCCTGGGTGGCTCCATGGGAAAAGCGTCCGACTCTTGATTTGGGCTCAGGTCGTGATCTCAGGGTCATGACCTCAGGGTCGTGAGATCGAGCCCCGCATCGGGCTCTACCCTCCATGCAGAGTCTGTTTGGGATTTTTTTTTTTTTTTAATACTTGACAGAGAGAGATCACAAGTAGGCAGAGAGGCAGGCAGAGAGAGGAGGAAGCAGGCTCCCTGCTGAGCAGAGAGCCCAATGCGGGACTCGATCCCAGGACCCCGAGATCATGACCTGAGCCGAAGGCAGCGGCTTAACCCACTGAGCCACCCAGGCGCCCCTCTGCTTGGGATTTTTATCTTTCCCTCTGCCCTCTGCCTCTCCCCGTGCTCACACTCTCTGTCTCTAAATTAATTAATTAATTAATTTAATTTAAATGGTTTACGTGGTATATTTTATGTTATGTATATCTCACCACAATTTGAAACTTTTTTTTTTTTTTTTTTTTTTTTAGATTTTATTTATTTATTTGACAGAGAGAAATCACAAGTAGATGGAGAGGCAGGCAGAGAGAGAGAGAGAGAGGGAAGCAGGCTCCCTACTGAGCAGAGAGCCCGATGCGGGCCTCGATCCCAGGACCCTGAGATCACGACCCGAGCCGAAGGCAGCGGCTTAACCCACTGAGCCACCCAGGCGCCCCAATTTGAAACTTTTAAGGAAAACAATAAAAGTGAACCCACCGGCCAGCAAGGTATGGTGGCTGTGGTGGAGTAATGGGTACCACGGTTCAAGCCCCCATCGTAAATAACCATGAAATTGGACAAAATACCCGAAGCCACGGTTTTCAGGCATTGAATGACAGGCAGCATAAGCCTGCGGTCCCCGAGATGCGCACAGGGTGAGCCCCGCCCTTTGCCGCCCCCCCCACCCGTCTCCCTGGGGACAGGTCCCCAATGCCAGACAGCAGCTGGAAGCCAGGTGAAGCCCAGGGGTCCTGCTGAGCCAGGATGAGCCATGGGGGGCAGCAGAAATGGTTGGAAGTGGTGGGTCGGCGTGCCACGGAGGCACTCTCCCTGACCAAGCCTCTCAGCGCCTGTGCCTCAGTTTTCTGGTCTGTAAATGGGGACACCACCACCTGTTCAACCTGTAAGTTAAAATACACAAGGTGTCAATACCTGTATGCGGCACATGCTGAGGATCACAGAGCTCACATGATCCATAAAGACGGGCCAAGTGTAGTCAGACATGGGGTGTTTGGGGTTAGGAATCTGAAAGCCATCTGCCAAAGCCAGGATGTGAGCAGGGTCCTGGCTTGCCTGCTTCCAGCCGTGTCCACAGCCACTCTGTTCTTCCCATGCGCAATTTGTGTCCACAGCCTCAGAACTAGTCCTGCCCTTTGCCTCTGTCATTCTGCTAAGGGGAAATCAGCCTCAGTTTGTAAATCGTGGATACAATACTCTTTTTTTTTTTTTTAAGATTTTTATTTATTTATTTGACAAAGAGAGATCACAAATAGGCAGAGAGGCAGGCAGAGAGAGAGGGGAAAGCAGGCTCCCTGCTAGGCAGAGAGCCCGATGCGGGGCTCCATCCCAGGACCCCGGGATCATGACCTGAGCCAAAGACAGAGGCTTAACCCACTGAGCCACCCAGGCACCCCAGGTACAATACTCTTAAAGACAAAAAGTTCTGTGGTTTGTTTACCCCTTGCTTCAGAAGCTGTTTTTAGGGGCGCCTGGATTGCTCAGTGGGTCAAGCCTCTGCCTTCAGCTCAGGTCCTGGTCCTGGGGTCCTGGGATTGAGTCCCGCATCAGCTGAGCAGGGAGCCTGCTTCCCCCTCTCCCTCTGCTGCTCCCCCTGCTTGTGCTCTCTCTCCTTCTCTCACTCTCTGTCAAATAAATTCTTTTTTAAAAAAAAAGAAAAAAAGAAGCCATTTTTAATAAGTGCATGAAAAGCTTTGGACAGGCGCTTTTCTCTGACGCAAGGTGTAGTAAGGATTCGTGGCCAGGTTGAAGGACGTCCACGTTGGGGGTTGAGGTTCGTGTTTCAAGATGAATGCGAGGACAGAGATTTTCTGGCCTTTTCTGGACAGAGCTGCCGGCCAAAAGAAGAGCCCTCGGCCGTCCACCCCTCTGGGGCACACCTTCCAAAAGCTCGGCCCCCTCGTGCAGGGGGTTTTGCCCGAAGTATCCTCCTTGGGCCCTGGCACGGCCAGGCTGGCAGCTAGGAAGCCGGGGCCGCCCAGCGAGGGTCATGTCAGGCAAAGCAGGTTTGAACTTGGTGCCTGTCCAAAGGCCCCTCCCTTGCACTCTTGAAGGCACATCCCACGCAACTCTCAGGGGCCAGGACCCAAAGTGTCCTGGCTGAGCTGGGCAGGAGGAGCACACGGCCCCAGGAAAGCTGATGGGCTGCAGAGGATGGGGTAATCCCAGGAGCCACCTTGTTGGGGGGGAGGACTCCGGCGGCGGTGGGGGTGCTTTACTCTGGAGAACTCTCCCCGGGAGTTTTCTTGGGGGCCCCAGAAGCAGCTGTGCCATCTGGGATCTGTCCACCTGAGCGATTTCTGGGCATCTTGCTCACCTCTCTGAGCGCCAACAAAATTCCAAGGGTAACAGTGAGAAGACCTGCCCCTCAGATCGTTATGAAGAGCACAGGACACGTAATTGGTGAAGACTCTGGTAGGGATTTGGAACTTTTGAACACAGAGGCAGGAAAGGATTCATTCTTACTCTAGAAGCAGTAGAGTGTGTGTGTGATTGAGACCGCTGACTCTGGAATCACCGGGAACTATGCTCGGATCCTGCATTACCGGCTGTTCAACCTTGGAGTACTTCCTTAACCTCTTTGGGCTTCAGTTTCCTCGACCTTAAACAGGTTGGTGATGACAGTGTCTGGTCAAAAGGGCTGCTGTGGGCATTAAATGCAAAAATACTCGGAAAACACGGGGCCTGCTTCTTACACCAGCATCATCAACGTCATCACTGGTATATGGAGAATGCTTTTGGAAAGATGTGACCTTGAAAAAGGCTTTGAAGGGTGAATAGGAGTTTGAGGACTCAAAATAATTTTGGGCACAAGGCGGGTACCTAAGAAGTATTTGTGGTTGCAAAACAGAGCAGAGGAGGTTCTGCAGGATTGGGGGTGTTGGAGGGGCAGCCCCACTTTCTGGGGACAGCCTGGTGTCCAGGAGAGAGATGGGCTCAGATGTTGGTCAGCCTTGGATTGAACCATCTATATGAGCTTCTCCAGAGAAACAGAACCAATAGGTTCAATATAGGAACAATAAAGAGATTTATTGTGAAGGGTTGACTCACACGATCACAGAGGCTGAGAAGCACTGTCATCTGCCAACTGTGTGCTGGAAAAGCCAGTAGGATAGTGTCCAGACCCAAAGGCCGAGAACTAGGGGACCAGCTGTGTAAGTCCCGGTCCAAGTCCTGAGGCCTGAGAACCAGGAGCCTTGATCACTGAAGGCGGGAGAAGACAGGTGTCCCAGCTCCAACAGAGAGAGAATTCACCCTTCTTCTGCCTTCCATTCGATCCGTGCTCTCTAGGGTTTAGATGATGCCCAGCTGTACTGGGGAGGGTCCCCTTCTTTACTCAGTTTACCTACTCAAATGCGAATCTTCCCCAGAACTGTGCTCCCAGAAATCTCTAGAAATGATGTTTTACCAGCTATCTGCAGGCCTCAGCCCAGTTTAAGTGGACACATAAAATTAACCATCACAGGGGCGCCTGGGTGGCTCAGTGGGTTAAAGCCTCTGCCTTCAGCTCAGGTCATGATCCCGGGATTTTGGGATCGAGCCCCGCATCAGGTTCTCTGCTCAGCAGGGAACCTGCTTCCCTTCCTCTCTCTGCCTACTTGTGATCTCTGTCTGTCAAATAAATAAATAAAATCTTAAAAAAAAAAAAATTAACCATCACGGAGTTCTAGCGCTGCCTCCTACTGGCTGAGAGAACTTTCTCTGGCCTTAGTTTCTTCATGGGAAAGCAGAGTAGAACAACCCTCTCATCACCTGGCAGGTGTCTGTAGAAAGCCCCTGGCCTGTGGCGGGTGCTTTGTAAATGTCAGTCACCATGTACGGTCTTTGGGAATGGGGCAATGTCTTCCCTCCTGCCACTGCTGCTCGCCTCCTCCTGGCCACGCCATCCTCCCCTGCCCAGGGGCACAAGACCTGCCACCCGCGTCTTTACTGCTTTGTCCGGATGCCCTCCCGTCACCCCCAACACTTGCAGTGAATTCCGATGTCCCTCCCTCTTAGAGCTGGGGACCGCAAACCTCTGTAAAGGCCCAGACAGTAAATCTTCCAGGCTGGGCCAGCCAAGAGCCCCACTTGCAGGCACCATGTGGCTGCTTACATAACAAGGGATAAAATGAATTTTCATAAATGCTTCCATTTGTTGTCAAACCCTACATTTATCATCGAGGAGAATTTGTTTGTACCACGGGTCTACGAGAAAGCAGAGTGAAGTTCCTCGGGGAGGGCGTAACATTTTTGTTTAACTGAGGTTCAAATATAAAAACCATCCTTTTTGTTTTTAAGATTATATTTATTTATTTGAGAGAGAGAGACAGAGACAGAATGAGTAGGGGGAGGGAGAAGCAGGCTCCCCACTGAGCAAGGAGCCAGACAAGAGGCGTGACCCCCCTGGACTCCAGGATCATGACCTGAGCCAAGGCAGATGCTTAATGGACCGAGCCACCCAGGGGCCCCTAAAGGTCATTCTTTTTTTTTTTTTTTTTAATGCAATGTTTTGAGTAAACATTTCCTTTTTTTTTTTTTTTTTAAAGATTTTACTTATTTATTTGACAGACAGAGATCACAAGTAGGCAGAGAGGCAGGCAGAGAGAGAGAGAGGGAAGCAGGCTCCCTCTAACTCGTGGGTTAGATCTGGACTCTCAGTGCCTCTTTTTTTTTTTTTTAAATAAGCTCTTGGCCCATTCATTGATCACTCACTCCTTCCTGTCGTTGGCTGCGATTTAGATCTTGTTGCAAAAAAGAGAATTGCCGGGGCTGGGTGGCTCAGTGTGTTAAAGCCTGCGCCTTCGGCTCAGGTCATGATCCCAGAGTCCTGGGATGCAGACCTGCATCGGACTCTCTGTTCAGCCGGGAGCTTGCTTCCACCTCTCTCTATCTGCCTGCCACTCTGCCTACTTGTGATCTCTGCCTGTCAAATAAATAAATAAAATCTTTAAAAAAAAAAAAAAAAAAAAGAAGAGAGAATTGTCAGGAAAGTTTGCCTAAGCTCTGCGGCCCCTTACTGTGCTCACCTGCAGAGCACTTACTGAGCAACTACTAGGTTCTGGAAGCTGCAGAGAGCTGGGGAGGCAGAGGTAAAAGAGCCAAACCTAGAGCATCCCTCTAAGCTTTCGGCCCTGGTGGAGGGAGACAGAAGAGTGAACAGTCAAGTCCTTGACCTTCCCGAGCCTCAGGCTTCCCTGATGTCCTAAGGACATCATAATCGGTGACCTGGTGGCCTCAGCAGGAGGCTGGGAAGCCCAAGACAGGAGACAAACATACTTTGCTCACTTAGAGCCCCACACTGAGGAGAGAAGGGACCTTCCTCGTGCTACTGTCTTTATGTCTTTAGCTGCTTTTTCTTGTCTGAAACAGGAGATTTTGACAAGTGACCTTCAGGTCTCATCACAGTGGGTGGGGATGGCAGAGAGTGGAGAGGAAAGTTCATCAAGGAGTCTGGGTGGTTGCTGATGGGCCATGGATCCTGGAGTGGAGACGTGCTGGGGGGTGGGGGTGCGGGGGGGCACGTTCCTTGTGCCCCCCCTGCAGCCCTCTGCAGCTTCTCTTTTAGCATCTGGGGGAATTCTCTCCCAGCATCAAAGCATCCGTTGGGTAGAAGCAAATATTTAAATTTGCCTGGTAAAGCTGCCCCCCAAGTCCTCGAGGCAGGTTTGCCCTTGTGCATTCTTCCCCCTGATCCCCACTGCCAGCTCGTAATTGCTCCTCACAGGGGGGCTGCCTGCCTCCCCGCAGGCCCATGCCCCCTGGCCAGGGATGTCATTTGTCCCACTAATGAGCCTCCAGGCAGAGGATTGCTCCTTCTGTGGTTAAGAGGCCCCATCTGGGGAGGAGAGCCCAGATGGTGAGAGCCACCCAGCACCCGGGAGTCCCTGCTCTGGGGGAGCTCTCCAGCCCGCTGCTGAGCTTCGTGCCTCTGCCCCCCCAGGGTTTAGAACTAACAAGATATTAGAGCCTGGAAAGCGTCTGTATCTTCACGTTCCACAGTTTTCAAACTATTGTAGCCGCGGCATTTTTTTCTTCCAGCAAAATCCTGCAGGGGGGGCGCCTGGGTGGCTCAGTGGGTTAAGCCGCTGCCTTCGGCTCAGGTCATGATCTCGGAGTCCTGGGATCGAGTCCCGCATCGGGCTCTCTGCTCAGCGGGGAGCCCGCTTCTCTCTCTCTCTCTCTGTCTGCCTCTCCATCTACTTGTGATTTCTCTGTCAAATAAATAAATAAAATCTTAAAAAAAAAAAAATCCTGCAGGGAACACATACAGAAAGCCTTGAGGGGGCCAAGTGTCCCGGTTACAAGTCCCTGTTTGAAAGAGGAAGGAAGAGTGGATATCCACAGGTCGAGCGTGAACTTGACTTAAGCCTCCTAGCTCACATAAAAATTAACTGCAAATGTATCAAAGACTTAAAGTAAAACACAAAACTCTCAAACATTTAGAAGAAAATGGAGAAGAATGTCTTTGGGCCCTAGGGCTAGGGCGGTTTTCTTTCCTTTCCTCCTCCCCTCCCCCCCTCCCCTCCCGTTTCTTCTTCCCCTTCTGCTCCTCCTCCACTTTCCTATTCTTCCTCTTCCTCTTCCTCTTCTCCTTCCCCTTTTCCTCCTCTCCCTCCTCCTCCTTCTTTTTTCTCTTCTTCCCAGATCACTGGTTGATTACAAAAGGATGGAACTCAGGAGGAAAAAAAGGCCATAACTCAGAAACAGCCAAATGGAAGAGAGGCACAGGGCAGGGGATGTGAGCAGCACGGGGGCTTCCCCGCCCTTTCTAAGATCGCCCGTTCTCCCCAAATCTCCACTTTTTCACCCACCCCGGAGCTCCATCCAAAGCTCAATCCGCAAAAGAAAGAAAAAAAAAATCAATAAACTGGACTTCATCAAAATTGGGAAATTTCATCCTGTGAAAAAATCCTGTTAGGATGGAAAGATGAGGTACAAACCAGGAGAAAAGATTCCCAACCCACACCCCTGACAAAGGACTCCTATCTAAAATATATAAGGAACTCTCCAACCTCAACAGAAAGAAAGAAAGAAAGAGAGAGAGAAGGAAAGAAAAAAAGAAAATGCAATTAGAAAAATGGGTCAAAGACACGAGCCATTTCAGGGAAGAGGACCTACAGATGCCAGACAGGTACATGGAAAGACGGTCTGCATCACCAGTCATAAGGGAAGTGCAAATCAAGACCCCAGTGAGACGTCCTGACGTACCTGTTAGAACGGGTAATAAGAAAAAGGACAGTGGCCAGATGCCGGCGAGCGTGCGGAGAACCGGGCTGTCTCGTCCACAGCTGGCGGGAATATCAACGCTACAGCCACTTTCGGAAAATAGTTTGGCAGTTTCTTTACCAAAACTAAATATACACTTACCCTTTGACCCAGCGATGACACACTTGGGCTTTTATCCCAGAGAAACAAAAACTTACATCCACACAAACACCGATCTACGAATATTCATAGCAACTTTACTTTTACTTTACTTTACTTTACATAGCATAGCCCAAACGTGGGAACAAGCAGAATGTCTTCTCATCGGACGAATGGTTGAGGGAGCTTTGACAGGTCATACCACATGGAACATGAAACAAGAAGAAGGAACAAACCACCAAACTTCCAAGGCTGACTTTTTCTTTCTTCCTTTTTTTTTTTTTAATTTTATTTATTTATTGGACAGAGAGAGAGAGAGATAGCCAGAGAAGGAGCACAAGCAGGGGGAGTGGGAGAGGGAGAAGCAGGCTTCCTGCTGAGTAAGGAGCCTGATGCGGGGCTCTATCCCAGGACCCTGGGACCACGACCCGGACACCTAACAACTGAGCTACCAGCTGCCCCTAAGTTTGACTTTTTCACTCAGCCTAATCCTTGTGAAATCAGTACCCCACTTACTACACGCTGGGCACCATTCTAAGACCAGCCCCCTTGGACCACAGAATGAAGCTGGCTCTAAGGTAGACTTTATTGTTAAAATTCCCACTTTCAGGGATGCCTGGGTAATTCAGTCATTAAGCGTCTGCCTTCAGCTTGGGTCATGATCCCAGGGTCCTGGGATCGAGCCCCACATCGGGCTCCCTGCTCAGCGGGAAGCCTGCTTCTCCCTCTCTCACTTCCCCTGCTTGTGTTTCTTCTCTCACTATGTCTCTCTCTCTCTCTCTCTCTGTCAAATAAATAAATAAAATCTTTAAAAATAAAATAAAATAAAATTCCCACTTTTAGAGGAGGGAAGTGAAGCCCAGAGAGGCTCTTTAACTGGTCCAAGATCACACAGCAAACAACAAAGCTGGGATCCAAACCCGAGCAGGCCAGTTCCAGAGTCTGTGCTCCCCAAATCCCTCCCTCGCTGTCTCTCCCTGGGGTCCACCCTCTTCTGCCTCCCCAGAAGGGCCGTGCCTACATTCCTGGGGTCACCTGTGTTCACCACTGCCCCATGAGTCATCTGGAAACCCCGTCCCGGTCAGACTGGTTGCCCAGAAATCCCTAGCACCCTGTTTTGGACACAGACCATTAGGGAATGGTGTGGGAGGAGAACGCTTCTCGGTCCAGCCAAATTCCTTCCTTCCCTCCAAGGGAGGGAAGGGGAACCAGCCCAAGACACAGGCAATTGAATGAGGTTTGGTAATAAACATGTTCTTTTGAAGAAAAAAAAATGGTGTGCATAATAATAGTTATTCAAACCATCCAGAAGATAAAAAATAATGAGTGGTTTAGTTGTCAAGGTGGGTCCTGGCTGCCTGGTGGGGAGGAGGGCCTTGCTTCTTTTGGCTCCGACCAGGAGACAGAGGACCTTCTCCAGCTTTCTGCTCTCTCGTCCCTCAAAGGAGGGGACTGGGTTCCAGCTAGAAAATGATACTTCCGGGCGCCTGGGTGGCTCAGTGGGTTAAGCCGCTGCCTTCGGCTCAGGTCATGATCTCAGGGTCCTGGGATCGAGTCCCACATCGGGCTCTCTGCTCAGCAGGGAGCCTGCTTCCTCCTCTCTCTCTCTCTGCCTGCCTCTCTGCCTACTTGTGATCTCTCTCTGTCAAATAAATAAATAAAATCTTTAAAAAAAAAAAAAAAAAAAAAGAAAATGATACTTCCCAGAGCAACCTAACAGACATAGAAATGACTGTATTTCGCACCTAGGCGCTAGACATGACATGCCAAGATCAGGTTCCCACCTGCAAGGCTCATCCTCCTGGGGGGGGCAGCTTCCTGCTTCCTAAGCCCCATAATCAGGCTGGTGTTTGATGACGGGTTGTACACCTGGTCACACATGCAAAGGCAAGAAGGCTCCCATGAATCAGGTCCAGACCTGCGTGATTCAGCCTGTGCCTTTAAATAGGCTTGCTTTCTCCATCACGAGCCCCCATCTTTCCCAGTCCCAGTCCTCGGAGTCCGTGGTTCATCACAGACCAAAGAATCCCGGAGGTGGGAGAGAGGACTCCTGATTTCTCCGGACAAAGGTTTTTGTGGACCACTTGCCTCAAGATCTGCACAGCACCTGCCTGAGTATCTCGCCTTAAATCAACGCCTATTTTAAACTGAGATGGGTAATATTTAAAGGGAAACGCCATAGCATTCATTCTTGAAAGCGTGGATTTGATTTCTCATTACCACACACCTACAGGTAGTTCTAACTTGCACTGAAATAAATTTGTAGCAATTGGAATTTTTTAGATGTTCATCGGTGTACCAGCCCAAGCCACCTCCGGGTCCATTGCCACAGTGCCTGCCCATGAAGTCTGTCTGTAGTGTATATCCCCAGAGCACATCCATGAAGCTTGTCAGTGGTGTGTGTCCACAGTGCACAACCGTGGTACCCGTCTATGGCGTGCATCCACGAAATGTATCCATGGGGCAAGCTGACAGCGTGTGTCTGCAAAGCATACTTGCAGGGCCTATCTCTGGTTTGCATCCACAGAGCACGTTTAAGGGCATGTCTGGGGGGCACATCCGTGGAGTACAGACCTGTCCCCTTCATTTTGCAGTGAGGATGCCTGGGATCCAAGCTTCCAGGCTCAGCCCGATGTTGTTGAGGCATATTCTGAGAAGGGGTCCAGGTCTCAGGGTGGAGGAGCAGTGACGTGTGGCAAAAAGAGCATGGGCTTCCAAATCACAGAGTCCCAGTCATCACCTTGGAACCTACCGACCCGTTGAACAACCTTGACCCTCAGAACCTCTCCAAGCCACTGCTTCCCCCTGTTCATTACAAAATTAAATGCTCTACCCATACAGAACACAGCTCACTGGGCTGGCTTGCCCCTTCCTAGCACCTGGGTCTATAGTCATCCTCTTCCTCTTTCTCCACTTGGTCCCAAAGAACAGAAGGCTTTTGTGCCTCAGGGTCTTTGCACATGCTGTTCCTAAGGCCTGATCTGCTGAACAAAGAGAGGAAGCTGAGGCTTGTGGACACTGTGCTTCGTGTTGACTGGGGGTCAAGGGGCCTAATCTAAGGGCATGATATGGTGGTTGACGGGCCTGGCCTTGGAGAGGGTTTTGCACACAGCAGGGGTTCAGCCCACAGCTCAGACTTACCCAGCCACACGGTCCACACCCAGAATAGCACAGACATGGAGTAGATGCTGGACCCCGGCACTATCTGGCTCCACGCCCAGCACCACCATGGCCCACAGCGGAGGCTGATTTTTCAGATGATCCTTCTTTTTGAGACTCTCAGCCTGAAGAACCACACGCACCATTGCTGCGTCCACCTGCTGTTTCCAGCTGTGGAACTGAACTGAGACTCCAGTAGGGATAGTGAGATAAGGTAGAAAAAAAAAGAGGAAGGGGGGGAATTTAAGAAAATGAAGGCATGTCTCCCCAGAGAGGGTCGAGCAGGAGACACATTGACTTAAAGCCACATTATCCCCCACCCGCCTCCCATTTCCAAGGCTCTCCCTCTCTTGGGAACAGTGCTTTTTCATTTGTCCTTCTAGCTCCTTTTCTGCCTCGAAACCGTACATCTGGACTGCCCACTGCCAGGCGGAATGGTATGTCTGCAGAATGTGGCTTTCCTTGGTAAGCTCAGACAAGGGACAGTCTTCAAAAAAAAAAATGACTGGAGAGCTGTTGATTAGAGACCATTCTATAATGCGTGGTTCTATCACAGTTCTAAGAGACATGAACGCAAGCTCCCGGCTGGGGACGGAGGGACTGATGGTTACAGACTCACACGCAGACATTCACAAAACCCATCTCTATCCTGTTTGTCCTGGGAGTTTGCCAAACTCCCAGGGCGTACCTGTTTCCATTTCTCATTTCTCCTGGACTCCTGTATGTAAGTAGGAACACTGGAACCCATGGGGCGGGGCGGGGATGGTGAAGGGGCTGCTTTTTGCTTGAAGCGCAGGTGACTGGGGCTACAAAGCATAAGCCCCTCAAACCCTCAGGAAGAAAAGCAGGGGCATCGGCTCCAGGTGCTGGGCAAAACAGAGGTTCAGTAAACATTTGTTGAATTTCCGGAAACCTTGGTCTTCATCTGCCAGCATGTGGGGCTTGGGGTCCAGCATCCTATGTCTTCTCTACCTGGAATAAGGCTGAGGATAACTCCCATGGGGCACACACAGTGAGGCTTCCCTTGAGACAAGGGGTATGACTTTTCATACTTTAAGACCTGTAAGGGGTGCCTGGGAGGCTCAGCGGGTGAAGCATCTGCCTTCGGCTCAGGGCATGCATGATCTTGGGGTCCTGGGATCGAGCCCCGCATCAGGTTTCCTGCTCAGCAGAGAGTCTGCTTCTCCCTCTCCTTCTGCCTCTCCCCTACCCCGCTTATGCGCACGCAAGTCTCTCTCTCTCTCTCTTTCTCTCATAAACAAATAAATAAATATATACATAAAAATAAGATACATGAAAATCACCTTTGGGATCTTGATAAAAATGCAGATTCCAATTCAGTCTGATCTGGGGCCCAGCCTGAGATTCTGCATTTTTTTTTATTTTTTTTATTTATTTTTTTTATTTTTAAAGATTTTATTTATTTATTTGACAGAGAGAAATCACAAGTGGGCAGAGAGGCAGAGAGAGAGAGAGGAGGAAGCAGGCTCCCTGCTGAGCAGAGAGCCCGATGCGGGACTCGATCCCAGGACCCCGAGATCATGACCTGAGCCGAAGGCAGCGGCTTAACCCACTGAGCCACCCAGGCGCCCCATGAGATTCTGCATTTTTTAAAAAAAAAAATTTTTTTTAAAGATTTTATTCATTTATTTGACAGTGATCAAAAGTAGGCAGAGAGGCAGGCAGAGAGGGGGAAGCAGGCTCCCCGCTGAGCAGAGAGCCCAATGTGGGGCTCAATCCCAGGACCCTGGGACCATGACCCAAGCCAAAAGCAGAGGCTTTAACCTACAGAGCCACCCAGGTGCCCCGAGATTCTGTATTTTTAACGAACACCCACATGAAGCAGCTGCTGCTGGGCCAGAGACCACACCAAGGGTTTCGAGAAGGAGCTTGTCTCACAGCTACTGTGTGGCTTTAGGTGGTCTCAGAGCCTCTCTGGGCTTCAATTCTTCACCTGGGTGTTACACAGATCAACAAACACAAATTGAGAGCAGAGTCTTGTCAGGCTGCCCCTGGTACCTGGGGGAAAAACAAAGGTGAATTAAGGCACAAGCCTGGCAGGGCCTGGCAGCCTGGGTGACTTGAAAGTCCAACGATGATATTTAAAGATCCTTAGGATTCTAAAACTTCATGGCTCCTGGGCAGAAATAGAGTTAGAAGAATTTCCTCTCCCGGGAAACAGCTTTCCAGACACCATGGCAAGCATCCCTCCTCCCCCCAATTACTGTTCTCAGAATCAGGGAATATTCTTCCAGAAGGAACCCCAAAAGAAATTTAGTACAAACTCTATCTTGTCATTTAACAGGTGGGAACACTTGAGAACAGAGGCAGAAAGCGTCGGGTCCAGAGCAAATTGCCCGTTTTCCACGTAGGCTTCCGAAGGCGATGCCGTCCAATGGAAATAAAATGGGAACCACAAAACTTTAAGTTTTAAGTCATTTAAAATGTTGTGGTAGCCACACTAGAAAGAGTAGAAAGAAGTAGGTGACGTTAATTTTAGTACTCCGTTGACCTAATGCCAAAAATATGATCATTTCAACGTGTGATCAGGACGATAAAATTACTAACAAGATATTTCAGATTCTTTTTTATGGTACTAAGATGTTGAAGTTCGGTGTGGGGATGCCTTCAGCACACCAGCACAGGGTAATTTGCATGAAGCCACATTTCCAGCTCTCAGGATAGCCCACAGCCACCATGCTGGGCGGTGAAGGTGGAGATCCAAGTTAGAGCCCCCTAGTCTAATCCGACTCACAAACACAGACCATCAGGACTAATTTTGGTCTTTAGCATCCTTCTCATGATCCGTAATCTTTTTTTTTTTTTTTTTTTAATAGACCGCGGAGTTGCTGCTTTCTGTGGCCAAGGTGAATGGCATTCCCCTTCTGGGAGGGACCTTCAATGCCGCCTAAGCTCACCTGACACGTGACTTCACCGAACACCAGAGGGGGGGGGCGGGGGGGGCGGGGGGGGCGGGGGGGGCTGGGTGATGACAGGCTGGCGGCGGGAACCCACATTTCCACAGTTCCTCATGCCAAGTGCTTATAACACGGGGCCAGCCCCTAGGAAGTGCCCCAGAAATCCCAGCCACCTTCGTTTCTCCTCTTCCAGTTTTGCAGCGAAACGGTTTGTCCCGGAGACTTGCGGCTGCTCTGAGGCGGCTGGATGAAAGTGAGATACGATTCGGAGCGCGTTTCAGAGGAGGAAGTGTCGTTTCCAGCCTGCCTGGTGGGTGCGCCTCCCTAGGTAACGTGGATTACATAAGCAGCTGCGGACGCGCCTATCTGATGAGTGTCTCCCGCACACCCCCTTTCAGCCAAGAAAGCCACACCGCCTTTCCCTAGGAGCACAGTGGTGGGGACCCCAGACATGTACATGCAAAAAATACCATCTGACAAGTAGGGCCAGTTCTTGGGTGTGATCCCCAAAGTGCTTTTCTCCTGCAGCACCACCCCAAGAAAAACCAGTTTCAGGAGCACCACACCTAGGATCACATGATGCAATCTGATATTAGCGTCTCATTGCATCAGTGTTCCTGACGCATGTGTTTTCTGCGCTGGCAAAAAGCCTTATAATGGGGAAGGAGAAAAAAAAAAAAAAAAAAAAAGGAAAAAGCTCACGGGCTAAAATCTAAAAGTACTATCAGTACTTCTCCTAATTGGCCACACAGGGTGTTCGGAGGATCAACACCCAACCAAACACGGAGGACTGGCAGGCATCAGCATGCTGCTTCCTGAAGGGGACTTGATGGCATATTTAAGCAAAATTCTTTTCTGGTTGGTTCGCCTTAGGTTTTATATGAAAGCATCAAGGTTTAATCTCCTAAACCTTTTTTTAATGCAGGTCTATTAAGAAGAGGCTTTCAAAGGGTTTTTCTTTTCTTTTTTTTTTTTTTAAAGATTTTATTTATTTATTTGTAAAAGACAGAGGGAGAGAGAGCAAGCGAGCACAGGCAGACAAAGAGGCAGGCAGAGGCAGAGGGAGAAGCAGGCTCCCTGCCAAGCAAGGAGCCTGATGTGGGACTCGATCCCAGGACCCTGGGATCATGACCGGAGCTGAAGGCAGCTGCTTAACCAACTGAGCCACCCAGGCGTCCCCAAAGGGTTTTTCTATTCTCTGTTTTGACCTATCTGAAAAATCTCTGGAAAGTTCCAGTTGACTTCTCATTTCTTTTTTTTTTTTTTTAAAGATTTTATTTATTTATTTGACAGAGAGAAATCACAAGTAGATGGAGAGGCAGGCAGAGAGAGACAGAGGGAAGCAGTCTCCCCGCTGAGCAGAGAGCCCAACGCAGGACTCGATCCCAGCACCCTGAGATCATGTCCCGAGCCAAAGGCAGCGGCTTAACCCACTGAGCCACTCAGGCGCCCCTGATTTCTCATTTCTAAAGTTCTCTTACATAAGTGCTCTTGGCTCTCTGGACACAGACTTGGGACTGATTAAATACCTTTGAGCTGGGACCCCTGGTGTCTCTGTCTTCGTTTAGACATTTGTTGCCTCCTGAATTCTGCTTCTTGCCATAATGATTAAGGAATGAATTAATTGCAAAAAGCCTAGAACCCTATCCAACTTCGGAAAGATGTCTAAAGAAAGAACGCCCTCTGGCAGTCTAAGACAAAAGGAAGCAGGTAAAAATCTTTGGTAGGAGACCCGTAATTCATCTACCTCCCAGGATGAGCAAACAGATTTTCTAAGAAAAATCCATCTTTAATGTGGTTCACTAGGCACTACGTGATCTCGCTCTTGCGCTTCTCCCTCAGCCCCATGGACACTTATCCTCAACATGGTATGTCTCTCAAGGACCTGGGACTTGATCCCAGGACTCAATCCCAGGACCCTGGGATCATGACCTGAGATGAAGGCAGAGGCTTTAACCCACTGAGCCACCCAGGCGCCCTTAGTTTTATCACTCTTTACCTGGTGGGTCTTATCCATCCTGAAATTCACTGAGTTTAACTGTCCAAAGGAGGCCTTTCCTGAACCCAAAACAGGATGAGTGCCATTGCCGTAAAGGTCCCACACAGGTATTATTTGGCAACGTTTTCGCAGGACAGGAGAAAGCTTTCCTCCTCAACCCTCTTTAGGGTCCCTGGCTGAGTCTGAAAATCATGCCGACAAAGAGTAACAGGAGAAAAACACATGAGTTTATTTTAATGTAAGTTTTATGCGACATGGGAGCCCTCATAAGGGAATGAAGACCAAAAGGAACATTCCCGTATCTTTTTTGGTTATGTTTGTTGGAGAGTGGAGGGTGCTTGAGTACTAACATAGGTGAAAGAGCAAGAGGTAGGTGTGGCACACTGGGGGCAGGTAGCAAAGTTCATTTATTAGGATTCTTCTTGGTATTCCTTTGTCTTCCGAGAAAAGGATGATCCTTACCTCCTGAGATTAGGCGGGCTCCTCTCACCTGAGGGTTTTATGACCTGTTTTAGGGAAGAAGGATTGGGAGGGAAGGGGTGTAGGTAGGTGGTGTTGGGGATGGTTAGGAGATGGCGGGGTAGGGGGGTGGGGTGGTGGTGATGAGTGACCTTAAACCCGTTTCTGTAGGTTTTCTGGAAACTCCTTCAGTTTATAAAATTCAGTATACCAAGGTGCCATGTTTTCGGGTAGCATGTCCTGAACCCCATCACTTATGGCACTTTTGATTACTTACTTGCTTAATGATCTATGTCTCCTGTTAGTGTGTTTCACTAGGACAGGAGTCTCATCCTCTAGCTTTAGATGCTGAGCCTATAGCCACGAGTATCTCGCAGGTTCTGGGCGCTGAAAAGTTTCCATCAAAACTAGCTTCTAGTGCATCCTAGGCCTGCATATCCATCAGTAGGCAGTTCGCTAACCGAGCAAATCTTTATATAACTCTACCATGTAACAGTACCTTGCTACATTCTGGGGCCACAGAGACAAATAAAAATGCAGCCTCCCTCGGCACAAGAAAAAATTTTATTCAAACTGTATTCATCTTTCATTCCAATCACTCAATTAGGGCACGTCCCTTGTTGGCGGATGCGTGAGCAAAGTAACTATTTTCCGGCGAGTGTCCTCAGGTGACCTGTCTAGACCTGCCCGGGGAAAAACAATCCAACATTCTCCTAAACCCCAAAGAAATCCCTGGCGCGGGGCTCGCTGCGCAGAGTGCCCGGGGCGCGTGGCGCAGCGGGGGGACCGCGCAGGACCCGGGCGCGTGGTGTCTGGCCGCGTGGCGCCCGGCGCAAGCTCGGGTGGGCCCGCGGTCCCGCGGGCTCTTGCGCGGGCGGGGGCGGGGCCGGGCCGCCGCGGGGTCCGCCGGCCGGCAGGGGGCGCGCGCTCCCCGGGCTCCCAGCCGCCCGCTCCGTCGCGCGCTCGCTTGCCGCCCGGCAGCACATGTGTTTCTGTTTTGTGTTGTAGCATTTGTTCTGGAAGCTCGTATTTACATTTTAAGTGTATCTGGTGAGTGGGCTGGAGCCCTGGTCTGGGCCGGGGGTGCGGGGGGAAAAAAAGCCCTCTGGTTCATCTCTTAGCTGCTCCTCTTCCGTTTTCTCTCCGGTTTCTCATCACTCCAACCAGGTAGGGACTGAAAATCAAAATCGACAATGTTCAGTTTGCGGGATCTGAGAAAGTTTTTTTTTTTTTTTTAAAGGAGAAAAGGTAAAAAAAAAAAAACCAAAACCCAAAAACAACAACCCTAAGGAAGGGGGGTTGGGGGAATTGAATGAATAAAAAGGGGAAGGAAGGCGGATCCACGTGGTTTAATCGGAGACAGACAGAGATCCCATTGTTCAAAATCAATAAAAAAAAAAAAAAAAAAAAAAGAAGGGCGAAAAGCGCAGGGACGCTAGGGGAAAGTAGCGGCGGAGCGGGGCACTTCGCAGCCGGGATCCGAGGGACCGGCTGGGCCACACGTTCGGGGAGGGGCGGGTAGAGTTGGGCACCATTAAAGTTTTTATTTTTCGTGTCTGTGCGAGCAGGTGTTTGGGGCTGGGGGCCGGCTTCATTCGCCCCCCTTTCGACTGGGGCTGCCCACCCCGAGGGATTAGGCTAATTAGAGCCAGAGGTCGGAACCCCCAGGCTGGCGCGGAATTCGGGGCTCGGGGAGGGGAGGGGGGCGGCAGAGAGAATTGCATTTAATTGAGGGGGCTCGGGGAGGGGGGCGCGGAGACAAAAGCAGCAGGTGGGGCGGACAGGGAGGGGGGAGCCCTTTCAGAGGGCGATCTTTTAAGTGTCCCGGAGCCTTCTCTAATTAGAAGCTAGGGGATCAGAGGCTCCTTTTTCTTTCCCTTTACTTTTTTGGGGATCAGGCTGCAATAGTGGTGCGTTGTAGGCAAACCTAACTTGAGGATGGGCCGGTGGGGGGGGTCTCCATTTTTTTATTTCCCTAAGCGGATTGCAGTCGGAGACCTGGGCTCCCGTGCGGGATTCCCCGGAGAAGGCGCGCCGAGGCCCGGGAGGGGCGCGATTTCCTCCCGACTCGCCCCCTCTCCGCCCACCCCGCGGCCGCCACTTTGGGGAGGGCAGGGGAGGAAGTGGAGGCCGGTGGCTCGGCTGCGCTCCCCTCCCCCCGCGCAGTTTATAACCCGTCCATTGTGCGCCGCTGCCCCGTGTCTCCTCCAGCGCGACCATGCCCAGGAAGAAGGCGGCGGCGGCGGCCTGGGAGGAGCCGAGCTCGGGCAACGGCACGGCCCGCGCCGGGCCCAGGAAGCGCGGCGGCCCGGCCGGCAGGAAGCGCGAGCGGCCCGAGCGCTGCAGTAGCAGCAGCGGCGGCGGCAGCAGCGGCGATGAGGACGGCCTGGAGCTCGACGGGGCCCCCGGTGGGGGCAAGCGCGCGGCGCGGCCGGCAGCGACCAAGGCGGGCGGCGCAGCCGTGATCATCACCGAGCCCGAGCACACCAAGGAGCGCGTCGTGAGTGCGGGGCCTGGGGGTCGGGGAGGGGGTGCCGGGGCCGCGGCGCGTCACTGCGCGTCCTGGCCGGGGGCGGCAGGGCCGGCGCAGGCCGCGGGCTGAATCATCGCTGCCGCCGCCGCACAACAAAAGGGCGCGGGCCGGGGCGGGGGCGGACCGCGGCCTAGCCGACCCCGTCGCCCCCGCCCGCGCGGCCGTTGGCCGTTGGGGCGCGCGCCCCGGGCCCCCCGCCGGGGGAGGGGCGGCCGGAGCCCGCGCCCGCCCGCCCGCGCGAGGGGGTCATGGCCCCGCCCCCGGCGCCGCGCGAGCCGACTCCCTCCGCCTCCCCTCCCCCTCCCGCCCCGGGAAGGGAGACTTTTGCAAGTTGTCTCGGGCCGGAGGAGGGGACGCGCGCGCGCGCGCGCTGACTGCGGGCCGCGGCGCCCGGTGCCCTCGCCGCCCCCGGGCCTTTTCTCCCTCCCAGCGGCCGTTGCGCCGCCGGGGCGCCGCCGGGGGAGGGGGCCGCCAGGACGCTGCGGGGAGCGGCGGTTTGCACCGGGGCTTTGAGGTTCCCGCCGCCTCGGCTCCGGCGCTCCGGGGGGGCGGGGCTTGGCGGCCGCCGCGCATGCCCCATGCGGCCCTGCGCCGTCTCGCGCCGCCGGGGAGGCGGGGGCGGCCGGCGCCGGGGCGGGGTGCGAGGGCGCATGCTCCGGAGAGCCCTCCCCCTGAGGTCGGGAAGCCCCCGGGGCGGCGAGGTGTTGGGGCTTTGTTCGCCGCTCGCAGTGCCAGGGCGCGGGTGCTCCGTGCTGGCTCCGTGTACCCCCCTCCGCATCCCCCACCGGGGAAGAAGCATCTCCCATCCTCTGTGCGGGCCTCACTTCGCTCGTTAGAGTTGGGCCTGCAGAATTTAATTGAGGTCGTGACCAGCTCAACTCCTGGTGCCTGCGGAACCTTGGGTAGAGCCGGGCATCTTAGGCTGAGGTCCGCGATCCTCCAAACCCACCGGCTTTGTGTGGGACGTGTGTTGAGGAGAGATTTCAGATGGCCCCAGACGAGTAAGAACATCCATTTAGGGTGTAGGCATTCGGGAGAGGCCCTTTTCTGTCCCCAAAGGGTTTGAGGCTCAGCAGTACCAGAGTGCTTTCCCCCAGAGGTGTTCAGTGTTTAAATGGTTAGAAAGAACGCATTTCTTCATCTGCTCTACGGATGAGGAAACTGAGGCACGGAGCTTAAGGTCCTGCCTCCGCATGACTTCCACATGGGTTCAGGTGTCTTCTGATGATGTCGGTAATCCCTGTGCAAAGCATTCATGTGATGATGCTTCATAATTGCCCTCCTGTTGAAAGGGTCAGAGTGTCAGATGGTGGAGGAGAGCCGGTGTCACTGAAAGGGCTTCACCTAGGGTCTGGGAGCAGGACAGTGCCAGGAACTGGCTGGAGTGGAGAAACTGGAGCACAGCATCGGTTATCCTTTGACAGATGTAATTCTCCGTTTGGGACACCAGTCGGCCAGTCCTTGTGTGTTAGGAGGGAAGCGAGCAGAATGGCCAGTGGGGCTCTAACTCTGCTGTGTTCTGTGCGTAAGCGCCTGTCAGCGACAGGACTCTCTCTAAATCAGCGTTTTGGAGCAGCAAATTTTCTTTCCCTGAAGTGAGGGAAGAGATCTTACTTACCGCAGTGCTGAGGCTCACCCAGGCATGCAGTCCCAGAGAGAGAGGGACACCCGGCTCTCCAGCAGCACTGCCCGTGGCTGGCTTGTCTGATGGGAAGGCACTTTCTTAGTCTTTCCTAGAGATTTCTCTGTTTCCCAGGAGTAGACTGACCCAGCCTTGCCTTGCAGTTCGCATTTGCCTTGTATCTACGATTCGTGTACTTTGTCCATTTTGGTTATGTGTAGACAAATCTGTATGAACCTTCCTTAAAAAACAAGCAGTAGCGTGGTTTTCTTTGGACTAGCGAGCACATCCAGGAGCCTGAGCGTCCAGATGCCTTGTGCACAGTGCACAGCGGACTTTTTCAGTTCTTCCTTAGCATCTTTTGAGTTTGGTCCAGAGTCCAGACCAGGCCTGTGCTGCCCCGCTGCTTTCCCACATGCCTGGGTCCCGGGTGGGTCCCCTGCCTGACCCCAGGTTCCTGGCTTCCGAGGGCAGCATCAGCCCTGCTCCTGCCAAGCAGGCATGCCCCAGGCTGTCAGCTGTCCCTAGCTTGTTTCTGGAGAGGCTTTTGAGGGAGAATTTTGCAAGCCTCCCCACTGTGGAGGGACACTTGAAGGAGGTGTATGTGTGACAGCGGCTACCGGGAGCGGTCTGGACTCTGAGCTGAAGTCGGGGCTTGTTAAAGGTGAACCCAGGTAGATAGCTAGCGTTGAGGAGCAGGGTTGCCTTGAGTAAAGGTATATTTTTGTAGAACATTCTTAGGATTTCAGTCTTGGGAAATGCTCTCTCCCGGACTTCTGTGTAGTGTTGTCAGATGAGCGTTTTGCAGTGGTCTGGGGTGGGTGATGTGTGAGCTCCGTGACCCTGGAGGTGACACAGGCTGCCTTAGCAGAGTTCTGGAAAACGGGAGTGTCACCACCTGTGCGGGTCTTGGTGGTTTCTTCAGTGTTGGGGTGCCGAGGTCGTGTGGGCTCCAGACATGTCTGTCCCATCTGCAAGGGCCAAACACATAGGGCCAGAAAGCGAGCTTGAAGTCTGTTCTTGGATTTGTCGCTGGCATTTCTCTGAGCAGCCTTCCCGCTGCGGAGAGTAGCGGTTTTTTAAAAGGGTATACATTAAAAGGTGGGCTCTCAGCCTCATTAACGTGCTCTTTGCACTTGGGCAGTAATTCAGAAATCGCTTTGACCAGAAAGCCTGTTTTGTTGATAGAAGAAGCGCCCCCGTGCGTTTTTCTGCCGCGGCCATTCATTTCGGACCAGCTTTTGTGCCTGGGGTGTTGGGAGCAGCAGGTGGAATGAAATTCCTCCTCCTCTTGGGGAGACTTTAGGCCTTGCTTCACCACCACAGGGCCTCCAGCCCTCAGCCCCGACAGGTGGAGCCAGCAGACATTGGGTTCTCCGCACTTGGCGGGCCAGCTCAGGTCTGTGAGCAAGAGGAGCACTGGCTGTGATTTAAGGGTGTTGGGAGTTCTGTTCCTTGAATTTTTTTTTTTCTAGAAGGTAAAGGTAAGAATCCCATTAGGGAGAAATAAAGTAGGTGACCTATGGCAAACAGCTGTGCGGATCATGGCATGAAGTTTAGTTCATTAGTTTCATCTGATGGGTGAGGACAGAAGGCCCAGGACATGAAAACCTGAGAAAGAGAATAGTCTCTCTTTGGAGGAATCCGACCGCGGTGCCTGGATGGACTCCATGTTCAAAGCTCGCCACAAGCCTTGTATCAGGAGGGTCGAGGAGTCTTGGAGAAGCGCGCAGCTGGCTTGGGAGCGCAGTACCCACAGGCCCTTGCTGCCTCAGGTCACAGGGGACACCCGCTCCTTCCCCGGGGCCATTGCAGGAGCTCTCGAAGTCCAAGGGACCTGCAGGCCTGCGAGCTGCTGCTCTGGCCGGTGCCTCTCCACGTCCTGGTTTCACGGTCACATCGTGCCCCCAGGGGCCGTCTCCTGCCCTCTCCGTGCAGACCTGAGGAGCCATGGAGGGCCGGCTGGGGGCCTGGGCAGAGACCCAGGGCTGCTGCTTCCTTGGGGAACTTGACAGAACCCACTGGCTGCTGTTTGTCCTCTGTGGTAGATCTGTAGAATGTTCCAGCCAGGGCCGCCAGCTAAACAAAGAAGGGGAGATAACCGAAGGAAACTAGGCTCCCATTCAAGTAATCTGAGTCGGTGGGTACGTGGGGTGGGAACTGTCCTCCCATTAAGGTCTTTCTCTAAATAATTTACATGTGGTGAGGTCCTCCTCTGTTCCTGGCTGTCGGCTTCCCCTTCACGGACTGTCTTTGGGACGTGCCCGTCTTCCTTCAGCCACGTAAACGTGGATGCGCATGGCAGGACCTGTTCCGTGGGGTGCTGGTGACTTCGGGTCTGGGCCATGAAGTGTCCCCCTGGGGATGTGTTCCTCTTCAGAACGCGTGCACTGTGTCACCGAGCATCCTGCTGGGGCAGGCACTGTCCAGACAGAGACGGGGGCCGGGTGGCTTTCTTTCATTGAGAGCAGTTCTGCAGGCAGGAGGAAACCATTCTCTTCGGTGTCCTGGGGTGGCGAGGTCAAGGCTCACGGCAGAGAGGAGGTGGGTGCGTGGCTCAGAAGCGAGTCTCTGCCTGCTGATCAGCTTTAGAAAGTGTGTTTGGACATTTCAGAAACGCAGCACACTGCTGAGAATATCCTCATGAGGGCCACCCCAAATGGGACAGTGGCGTGTCCTCCTGGACTGGCCCGTGGTGTGTGGTCCTGGCACTGCTCTGTGTGGGGGAGGCTGAGGCGCTGGACTCCAGGGTCCTGGGGCTGTGAACACGGCCTCATCCCCGGAGCCTCCCTGTCCCCACTCAACGCTGCTCCCCCCGGCTCCCAGGCCGCAGCCAGGACGGCCTGAGGACAGTCCCGGCTGGGGTCTCTCCTGTCACATGGTGCTCTGATGATGTGTTGTCATTCCTTCCCCGCCCCCCCCCCCAACCAGAAAGGTGCTAGGCACAGTAGGCCCCATGCAGAGGAAGGATGGTCTGAAGTCGGGTGATGCAGGGCTCCTGAGGCTTGTAGTTCATGTGCGGCGCCCTGCTGGCCCCAAGGTCAGCTGCTTTAAGACCCCCAGTGCGCCCCGCCAGGCCTCTTGGAAATACCGCTATAGGCAGTGCGCAGGGTGGAGGGAAACATACCTGTAGCTGACTTTTTTTTTTAGTGTTTTGAAAAAGGTACTTCCAAGAGAAATCAACAGATAGAGATCAGCCTGGGCCTCAAAAATGAGCTGCCGCGGGCAGGTTTGGGATTCCACACCCTGATGAGGTGGTGACCACCTTGGGCCTCCATCCACCCTGCGGGACACAGCAGGGGGAGGCGTGAGTAATGAATGACGATTTTTCTTTTGTTTCTGGATGTTGGTCGACAGACTGCCCAGCTGGAAGCAGCATTGCAAGCTAATCTTTTTTTTTTTTTTTTCCCCTTCTCCCTGTCTTTTCTTTGTAGAAACTAGAAGGGTCTAAGTGCAAAGGCCAGCTTTTGATTTTTGGGGCAACCAACTGGGACTTGATTGGTCGAAAAGAAGTGCCTAAACAGCAAGGTATGAGACCCGGTTTCCAAAACTGTGCGAAGCTGTTTGTCGAGTGCTTCCCTGTGTGCTAGGTGTCCCGTGTTGTTCCTGTGAGTCCTCGCCAGGTAGGTGCACTCTGCATCAGCAGACTGTTCAGAGAGGCCAAGCAACTTGCTTAAGGTCACACAGCCTCTCCAGGGAGAGGGCAGGACTTGAACCCAGGTCTTGTGCCAGTGTCTCATTTCACTGTTCTGTGTTGTTGTTGTTTTAAGATTTTATTTATGTATTTTGAGAGAGAGAGCGCAGCGGGCATGCAGGAGGGAGAGGGGGAGACTTCAAAGCAGACTCCATGCTGAGCACAGAGCTGGACACGGGTTTCAATCCCATGACTGTGAGGTCATGACGTGAGCGGAAACCAAGGATCTGACACTGAACCGACTGAGCCACCCAGGCGCCCCTCACAACAATGTGTTTTAAAAACCCAGTTCCATTTAGGATTAAACAGGAAAAGTATAAACATCAAAAAGAACATGGACGCCTTCTTCCCATCCTCCTCCTCACGTCAGTTACTTTGATGATCTTGAAGAGGCTGGTCCCGTGGCATGTCAGAATGTCCAAGACGTTTGTCACATGTCACACGTCCAGCTTGTTAGACGTTATGGAAGAGTCCACGGTCCTTCGCACGCTGCCAGTTTGTTGCAGGAACTGCTCAGACAGAGCGGGTGGCAGTGTGTGCAGTGGAGAGAGCAGAAGAGCCCCAAGAAGTAGCTTTTGGTGCCCAGTAGCTTTTAGAAAACCGGTATCTCTCCTCATGAGGATATGGGCCAACCGAGAGAAGTGAAGCTGGCCCATTGCCACGTTTTATGGCTTCTTGATTTCATTTGGAAAGATTCCCAAAGTACTTTCCGACATTGCCCAGTGAGCAAATATTTGCACATGGACACTCCCTGGTGCCTCAAGCCGGGCAGAGAACATCATCGTGTTCCATGAAGGCAGCAGGACTTCCAGAAGCGCCAGGGGTCCGTCTGGAGACGGACCGGGTCTGCGCTGGAGCTGGTGTCCGGGAAGCCCCTCTGGGGGTGTGACGGCTGCTATCTCCCTGCCAGCCCCGGTGGGCGCTGCATTGGGTCTCTGAGCTGCTTTTCCAGTGAGTGGCCCGCTCACAGTTACACACTTGGGCCCCAAGTGGGGAAGTAAATTGCAGAGGAAGGCAAGCGCAGAGTATGGGCCATCTCCTGTGGACAGAGGGTGGGGTGCACGGAGGCCAGGCCAGGCTCCCCACACCCTAGGGAGGTCCAGAAGAAGGAAAACTTCCCTGTGGTTTAAAATCCACTCTCATGCCCTAGTTATAGGCGTTCTGGGTGCATTTCAAGAGTGCCTTTTTGTCTTCTCCCGTTCCAACCTTTGCTTCTCTGGTTGGTCTCCCTTCAAGTGAAGTTTTATGTAATTAACAAACATTCTTCTAAGTACTTTAAAGTATCTTTGGGTCTTCCCTGACCTGGCCGGGAGACTCTAGGGAAAGGGGGGGTATTTATTGTCCCACTGGTGCAAGCCAAAGAGGAGGAGGAGTCCTCCCATGCTGGCCCTTTCCAGTCTCCTCATACCCTAGCCAGGGAGTCGGCCAGCCCCCCAGTGCCCACTGTGGCAAAGCCTCTGGTGTTGGCATGATGGCCACGTCATTGACAGCGTGACACGGTGGCTTGTGCTCCCTCCCCAGACCGCCAGGCTGCCCGAGGAGCCGCCACTGCTGCTGGGCACTGGATTTGAATGGGGGTCCTCGGAGGTGGGGACAAATCCTACCCCTCGGGCCCTCAGCATCTTGGGCATTGATCTTCCTGGAGGTGCCATAGGGAAGAGGCTTCAGCAAACCAGGGCATCCAGCCGCCTGTGAGACGGGTCCGCTCCAAGCTGGGTCTGCCGCGGTACAGCTGTTCCCTCCAGGGTGTCCCTGTGTGCAGTGTGTTGTTCCCAGAGATGACACGTGTCAGTCCTGCCACCGTCCTTTTTCACCTTTGTGATAAACAGACTACCGCAGATCCTGCGAAGGCTGTAATATTTGGTGTGCTCTTTCCCAGGAAATTGCCGGGTTGTCTTCCACCTTTGGGGAGAGCTCGGGCGGGGGGCCCATTGCAGTGTGTCTGGGGTGCCAAGTGCAGGCAGAGTTCCCTGGCCTGTAACTGAAGGAGGACGCACCTGGCGCCCTCTGCTGGTGGGGCGCGGGCAGGGCAGGCCTCAAAGAGTCTCACTGATGCTTTTCCCGTGGAGTCCGATTAATCATCCTCTTCATCAGCTCCGACATCCAGATGAATGTGACACGGTTGTTGTGGCAGCCACTAGCATTTCATAACGGTCACTACAGGCCTACACATGTGGCTCGTGTCTCTGTCCTCAAGAGCCCCAGTTGAAAATACTACACAAAACACTGGCCATGCCCTGACTGTGGATGGGGCGGAGGGCAAGTTTTGAAGGAGGCGGTTTTGTTTTTCCTGCCCACAAACCCTCCATTGATGAGTGCTTCTTTGGGGGCTTTAGTGAGGCCCTGGGCTTGGTAGGGCCTGGAAAGTCGTGAGTTCAGTAGGCTTGAGTGCTGGGATCGATCGGCCTCATGGTGAGCAGGGAGCCGTGAGCTGGAAGAGGAGGATGGGGGCGTGGAGGGCTTCCCAAAGGAGGGGTGTTTGTCACGTTCGAAGAACAAGCAGGGACAGGGAAGGGCACTCTGTGGGGGGGGTACTGCACGACAAAGTATGGGGCCATGACTTGGCCACTGCAGTGGGACCCCTGGCAAAGGAGGAAACTGTGTGGCAGGGGAGGGGTGTTAGCTAGGCCCCCCCCCGCACGGGACCTGGTAGATGTGCCAGGCAGGGCAGGTGGTTCTGAGGAGGATGGGGACCTTCAGACTCCACTTGGAAAGGAGCCTCTGGCTGTAAGGGCAAGGCCAAGGTGGGGGAAGGGCAGGCCAGGGAAGGTGAGAAGGGGTGTGGGGAAGGAGATACTGAGTCCACCGCCAGCTTTCCTGGGTTGGGCCCCTAGCAGGAGGGAGGGGCCGCCTTTTCCACTGCTTGCCCGTGGGTGTGCTCAGCAGCCTATGCCCAAGGGTCTGCAGTCCCTGCTGGTTGGGGATAGAGCGGGGGGGGGGGGGGTGTTGGGTGAAGGGGGTTGGGTGGGGGGGGTGGCGCGGGTGGTAAAGGCAGTCATTCTGTTGCAGTTGCAGACTTTCTTCTTGGGCAGCCCCCCCCCCAGGCCAGGCTATTGCAGCACCCTGGGGGTCATGTGTGGTAGGAGAGCAGACACTTTGTGACTAGTACCCTTTCTTGGGGTGCTTTCCGCCCCCTGGTCACTGTGGGTGTTTGATTTGCATTCTTCCCTTTCAGCTGCCTACCGCAATCTCGGTCAGAATTTGTGGGGGCCCCATAGATATGGCTGCCTGTCGGGGGTCCGGGTGCGGACCGTGGTCTCGGGTTCGTGTGCTGCCCACAGCCTCCTCATCACCACGGAAGGGAAGCTGTGGAGCTGGGGTAAGTCGGGGGTCGGGGGACGTGCCTCATGGGGGTGGGGTGGGCTTCCTCATGGGGCTGACTTCCTTCTCTGTCTGCCTGGAAGGGCAGCTTTTTTGCAGTGGTATTTCTTCTCCCTAATTTCCAGCTGGTCTTGCCCGTTCCCTGAAAGTGTGCCCCTCCTGCACCCTTCAGCCACCATTTGCTTGTACATAGCTACTGAACTTTTGAATCCTTTTTTAGGTGGGGAAGATTTTATTTATTAGCACACAAGTGGGGGAGGGGTGGGGGAGGGGGCGAACCTGGCTGGCTTCCCATTGAGCAGGGACCACCCCCCCACCTCACCCCCCAAAGCGGGACTCGATCCCAGCATCCTGGGATCATGACCTGAGCTGAAGGCAGACGTTCAACTAACAGAGCCACCCAGGCACCCCGAGTCCTCTCTCTCTCTCTCTCTTGATCCTCCTTTTTCCTGAATGTTCTGACGGAATCTGGATCTTTGTGATCCCGAGGCACCTAGAACTGAATTCCTATTTTAGACACGCTGTCCCCAGGGCAGACAGGCCCCCCTTCTTGCTTCGTGGCACAGTGTTGACGTAAGACCTCTGTTCTTGCCACTTTAAATGCCACTGGCCACGTCATGGCATCAGCCGCCGTGTCACTGCAGTCCTGTCCCTCTGATTCTGGGGATCTCGCCCGTCTGCAGGTTTGGTTGCTTGGTTCCTGTTTCTTTTTAGATTTCTCGTCAATTGAGTTTACTTTTTTCTGAGTGGAGTTGGTCTCCTGCTGTTGGACCCCCTGGCCCAGGTCCCTGGGAGGCGGTGTCCTTGCCCTTGGTCACCTCCTGCTCCAGCATCCCCTCCACGGGGCGCCCATGCACTGCTGCCCGTTTTTTTCCTTCCACGTTGTTGATGCAGGTCCTGAGGAAGGCTCCGTTTAGCCGCACACCCTTTGGTTAGCCCCTGGTCTCTTCCTGCAGCTGGCTAGGTTGGCACTTGTCCCCGCCCTTTGTTTCTGGGCCTTTGGCTAGTTTTTAGTCCATATGACTGCTTTTTTATTTCGGTCTGTTTGAACTGTTTTTTGCAATTTCATGAGCTGCTGTACCAAAGTCCAAATATATTAACATCTGTTGTCTTCGCTGCACTCTGCTAATTTTGTAATGCTGTTGGGAAAAAAAAAAAAACTAACAAGTGTGTCTGGCCCAAATTTAAACTTTGTAGTCTCTTGATGACATGCTGACATTGCCACCACGGTTTTCTTTCTCCCCGACTGGCGCGGAGGTGTGTCCTTCCCCCAAAGCACACCCGTCCTGCCTAGTGTTCCAGCGCTGAACACAGCAGTCTGTCAGAGCTCCGAACTTGAAACACCTTCTTTCTGATCTCGTTACTGAATTGCACTTACGTGGTGCTTCTAAAAATGGGCCTTGTGCTGGCCCTGTGGGCAAGGGGTGGTGCAGGGGTCGTGCACTTGGCCCAGCGCCCGAGCAAAGACCTGTGCCCCATGAGCAGATCTGGGGGTGCGGCAGGGAGAGGACACGTCCTAGTGCCATGGTTAGCTGCTTGAAACAGCCCAGGCTGGTGTTCGGAAGCTTCAGTGCTACAGCATGTCACTCTCGAGGGGTCCACACGTGTCAGCCACTCAGGCCTCTTGAGGGCCCAAGAAACCATGCCTTTGCCGGTGAATTTGGACAGCTCCCGGTAGAAGCTGATGTCTGCCTCTGCAGCCATCAGGATGCTTGGTCCTTGTCCTTGTGGCTCTGCCCTCTGTGTTTCTCATGGTGGAAGGTTAGAGGCCATTGTCAGGGAGGGTGGGAACTGCTTCCTCCTCCTGCCCCCAGATGCCCTGACTTTTTGGCCCTGTGAAAGCTCCCGGGTAGGTTTGCTTCCTGCTGTGTGGTGTTTCTCTTGGCTGGGGGACCTGTGTGGGGCCCTTTGAGCTCTTTGGTTTGAGGACTGTGGTAGCTGGTGTTGAAAACCAGGGGGTGAAGGGGCTCCTCTCTGCGCACCCTGCTTACCCTGTCTGCTGTGGGGCCCAAGGATCTTGCCAGAAGGTCTGTGTCTCAAGGCACACGGCCTGTGCAGGTCCTGTGGAGGGCTGTCCACAGGTGGTGGGCTTGGCTGTGCTCTGTGGGTGTTGTTTCCAGGGCAGGTAAAAGGAAAGAAATGACAAGTAGGAATGAACCCTGTGGTCCATGGAAGACCCCCAGGGCACCGAGGCGACTGACCTGTGTGAGGCAGGTGTCGAAAATGGTTCCTCTCTTAAAGTCCATCTCGGGAAGGGAGCGAGGGAATTGTTGTCTGGCAGGGGAGGGAGAGCTGGGAGTTCCACGTGCTCCCCAGCTCGTGCAGGACCCCCAGGCCTTGGGGGTCTCTCCCTGGGGGGTAGAGCCACGGACGTGTTCCCGGCTGGGTTCCAGCTGCTGTCCCAGAAAAGCAGGTCAGAGCAAGTGAAGAAGGTGGCGGTGGCCTGTGGAACCGTCTCTGGGGACGATACTGTGTACTTTGCCCTGTTCACCCGGCGCCTCTCGAGGTGCTTGGGAGGTTGGCTGTGGACAGGGAGTGGGGTGCTCTCTGCTGCCTCCTCGGCTATTGTTTGTGGAGGGCGCCTTCAGGGGGACCCAGGTGTGTCTGCCTTTCCCAGAACACTACTCTCCGGCCCGGCCACACTCTCTGCTTCCTACTGTATCTTGCTCTTGATCTGCAGGTCGCAATGAGAAGGGGCAGCTGGGACACGGTGACACCAAGAGGGTAGAAGCCCCCAAACTCATTGAGGGTCTGAGCCATGAAGTGATTGTGTCTGCGGCATGTGGACGGAACCACACCTTGGCGTTGACGGGTGAGGAACGGCTGGTTTCTTTGGCGTCCGGGCAGGCGGCCACATAGTCCACCCTGGGCACGGGGGTGGAGTCGCCTCTAGCTGTCGGCCAGGATGGGAACGGGGCCTGGAGAGCCCCGGAGGGTGCTTCTCGGAGCCGCTGATGACCTCTCCCACCTGTGGGCATCAGATGGCGGGCCCAGAGGCCAGGGCCTCCAGGGCCTTCTGCTCCGAGCTGCCCGCCCCACGTCCGCTGCCTGGTCTCCCTCGCACTCTGCCAGAGGAGCTGTCTGTGATGGTTTGGGAGCCTGTGATCCCAAATCGGGTTTAGAACCCTCAATGTTCTTTTCCCTTTTGTGATACTGTTCTTTCCTTCCAGAGACGGGCTCCGTGCTTGCGTTCGGAGAGAACAAGATGGGCCAGCTCGGCCTCGGCAACCAGACAGACGCTGTCCCGAGCCCCGCACAGGTGCTGCGCCCTCTCCTGGCGCCCGGCCTCTGTTTCTCTTTGCTCTTGTGCTTGACTGTCCAAGCTGAGGACAAGCACCGCTCCCTGTAGTTCAGTCAATGCCTTGCAGAGACGGTCTACATTCTCGGAGTGGAATTCGCATGTTGTAGTCTTTAAAGCGCACCTTTTAGGTGCCTGTGGTTGGAAAGCCTCCTGAAAACTGTTCTCTCTCCTTGAACGAATTAGCTCCAGCGGCCTTGTTTTTTTTTTTTTTTTTAAAGATTTTATTTATTTTATTTGTCAGAGAGAGAGTGAATGAGAGCGAGCACAGGCAGACAGAGTGGAAGGAAGAGTCAGAGGGAGAAGCAGGCTCCCTGCGGAGCAAGGAGCCCGATGTGGGACTCGATCCCAGGACGCTGGGATCATGACCTGAGCCGAAGGCAGCTGCTTAACCAACTGAGCCACCCAGGCGTCCCCAGCGGCCTTGTTTTAAGCCTGTTCTGTTCCAGAGAAAATGAGAATAGTTGGATGCATGCGATTCGACTTTCTCTGTAAATACTCTGAGTTCTGACCTTGTGTGCGGCTACCCGCCGGGGGCTTACAGCACCCAGCTGGGAGTTGGGCGGTCTTTTGTTCCTGAGGAGCATGTGCTCCCGTCAGAGAGGTGGGGATCCCAGCTAACAGCGACTGCTGACGTCCGGCAAGACCACGTGCTAGTGAGTGACGAGTGGCTGGAGGGGGACGGCGGGGGTCCCATTGCCTGGTCTGAGAATGAGACCGTGGGCAAGGCTACCTGTGGTTTGAAGGATTTTGGAAATATCCCCGCGGTATCTGTCATTTGCACTGAGGAGGAAGTGACGGTTTCTAGAGGAAGGTGGGACCACAGGCTGGGCCCAGGGCTCAGGGCTTGTTGGGTGTGATAAGAGCACGGCTTCCAGGTCCTGTCTGACTCGTGTCCCCAGAGCCCATGCCGAGTTCCTCGGGGCCTTGGCTGGCTTACTTCCTAGCTTTGAACGGTTTTATCTCTTGTCCACACCTTCTGTAAGGGCTAGTTGGGCTAGTGTTTCTAGAGGGCAAGGAGCACGGGAGAAAGCTGCCCTCTTCCAGGTTGAGGCTGAACTGCTTGCTAGTGACTAGGTAAGTTTTGTGGGTTATGTGTGGGCTAGTAGTCTCTGCCCCCCTCCTGCCCCCCTCGTTGGGCTGCATGGCCGAGGTCCATGCTGCCTGGGCGCAGCGTCGGGCATTTTGGGGAACGCAGGGCTGGGCCCACCATGTGCCCTACCTTGGGATTCGACTCTGCCGGGAAGGTGGGCATCCCAAGAGTGTTTCTTCATGGACACTCTGGGTTTTAGCCTTCAGAATTCCTGGGTCCTTTCAATTTCCTTGGCAATCTAATTGTTTCACACCGACCTGCAGAGAGGGGGAGGCTTTTTTTCTGTCTTTTAAAACAAAGTCTGAGAATCTACTGTCTTGTCTTTTCAGATCATGTACAACGGTCAACCAATTACCAAAATGGCCTGTGGGGCAGAATTCAGTATGATAATGGACTGCAAAGGGAACCTCTATTCCTTTGGGTGCCCTGAATATGGTCAGCTGGGTATGGAAACGTTTTTTAAAAGCTCTGTAATCTAACTGCCTATCTGGAACCAGAAGTCAGTGTGGGTCTGCACACGCATGTTGGAAATGTGGGTAATTGATCACAGATAATAGCTTTGATCCATTAAGTGGGTCTCCCGTTTACTGGGACGGCCCGTCCTAAGACACAGGGTGGTGGAGCATCCACAACGGGTTGGCCTTAATGAGCAAGTCAGGCCAGGATTCTGACAAAGGATTCTTTTTTCTGGGAGGGGGAATTCATTTATATGTAAAAGGATCTCAGAGTTTTTAAGAAAGAAAAATCAAACCAATCACTGTCATTGGTTTCATGTTTGAGTTCGCCTTTTTTGGAAGCGAGAATGTTACCCGAGGGGAAGGTTGTCCTGCGGACCTGGGGCTGGGCGCAGGGGCTGGGCGACTACCGGAGTCTGGCCCCTTCCCCGTTTCTGTCCCTGAACGGAGTGTACGCCTTCAGAAAAACATTCATGTCTGTCTGAGTAGAAAGGGAAAGCTCAGAAAGCAGTTCCTAGTAAGTGGAAAACGTCTCTCGATCCTGATTTTACAAGGTCTCCATTTTCTTTCCCATCTGACACCAAAGTGTGTTTTTTTTGTTGTTTTTTTCCCCCCCTTCTGGCGTCTTCCCACAGCCCAGCCCCTGGCGAGTAGGAGGTGAGGAGTGGGCGCCCTCTGCTGGCGCCTCAGCTGCATGCCACTCCGGATCCCCACGGCCCCCGTATCTGGGTTGCCGGGTCCCCACGTCATTAAGAGCAGGCAGATGGAAGACGGTATAAATAGAACAAGGAGCATCGCGCTGGCCTTAGACTTCAGGGAACAGTGACTTTGTGAAACTAAATATACCTCGAGTCAGAAGTGAATAAGAACGAACAGCCCCTTATGCACATGCAGTGTTGGTTGCCAGGGAGCTGCCAGAGACTGTTGGAGAAACCGTTTCCATGGCCACAGGCCCTGGTGCCATCCCCAAGCCCGGGCAGAACACCGGAAGCGTGTTTCCAGTCTCCTTCTGGAAGTGTGTGTGCCTCCCCCGTGGCCTCTGGCTGCCCCGGATTTGCAGACCGGCAGGTGGATTTTCCTAGGGGGAGAACTCCGTGACCTTGGCAGTGATGACCATGGCTGGTCCTGGAGCAGGGACCGTGTGCCACGCACTCCCAAGTGCTGAATCCAGACTTTGGGGTGCCCGGTCTGTGCTTTCTTAACGATAGTTTGAGATACAGGCTTTACGTGTGTCTGTGGAATCAGCCCTACTTGTCAGCTTTCTCTGAAACCCACTTTGAATCTCATTGTCCAAATCCAGAGAGGTTCCTTTCCTTTTAGAATTAGAACATACAAATGTAACCTTGGAGAAGTGTGTCCCCAGCACACGTGCCTGTCTCCCCCCTCCCCCCACCATGACGCATTTTACTGGGTCAGGCAAGGCAGAGATGGGCGTGTGCCATTAACTGTATTTTAACTGCCGTAATGGTATATTTAGGTTATTAGGAAGTCCTAAAAACTCAAGTCTAGGGATTGTGTGTTGAACTTTTTCTGTTTGTTCTTGGAGCATGCAGGGGCCGAGTGAGACCACACTTGGTGGGCCATTCCTTTGAATCTGTGGTCTTTGGCTTCTGTGATCACGGCTCGTTGGTAGACATGTGGTCGGTGTTATAGACTGATGTAAACACTAGAGGCGCGCTTGATGATGTCTTACAAAGCAACATCCATTTTGGGGGAGAGTAACCTTGGGTGTTTGCTGTTCTGTCCTATTCATTTCTTAAAAGTGATTGGCTTCATTGTCCACATTCGATTCCATGGTACTGACTGGGTTGTGCCCCAGGCGGGAAGGCGTCATGTTAGTTGACAGAAATGTCCCGTGAGGCCCTGATGGGCCAGGCTGGGGCCCGTGCTGTCGGCCGCCGCTGACTGCTGGCTCTGTCGCCCCAGGACACAACTCGGACGGCAAGTTCATCGCCAGGGCGCAGCGGATAGAGTACGACTGCGAGCTGGTGCCCCGGCGAGTGGCCATCTTCATCGAGAAGACGAAAGACGGGCAGATTTTGCCAGTCCCCAATGTGGTCGTACGGGATGTGGCCTGCGGCGCTAACCACACGGTAAGGCTTGGGGGTTTCTGGCTTTTCCTCTGCTTCCCGACTGTCACCTCTGCGGAGAAGGTGGTGTGTATGTCCCAGTGTCCCAACACCCCGCTCTAGCCGGGAACTGATCCCAGAAACGACGGCCTGTCCTCTTCCCACAGCTTTGTGCCGCGCGCTTGGCCACAGGGTGTAGTACTTCTGTTCATAGTTTTTCTAACAGTTTCTGGAGACGCAGCTGAAGGACAGACGTTTGGGGTCAGAATCTTAACTGCGAGTGTCTCTCTGGGATGGCTCTTGTCTACCAGAGCACCACGGACCTCTTCTGGGTCTGAAGTCGGTCCCCCATGTGGAGGGTGTTGGATGGTTTTTAGCTGTGAGGGCTGTTCCCTTAAAGGTCACTTTGGATAGATGGCCGTACTGTTTTCTGTCTGCGTACTGTCTAGTTTTGTTTTGTTTTTATAAGATTTTATTTATTTTTGACAGAGACAGTGAGAGAGAGAACATAGGCAGGCGGAGTGGATGAGGGGAAGCAGGCTTCCCGCCGAGCAGGGAGCCCGGTGCGGGGCTCGATCTCAGAATCCTGGGATCATGACCCGAGCCGAAGGCAGATGCTCAATGACTGAGCCACCCAGGCGCCCCTGATTTTGTTTATATAAGATTTTATTTTGAAGTTGTCTTCACAGCCAACCTGGGGCTTGAACTCGCCACCCCGAGATCAAGAGTCGCATGCTCCGCAGACTGACCCAGCTGGGTGACCCCGTATTTGTGTCTGTTTATCTTTGTTGCCTTTTTAGTTATTCTGCCCGAGCATGCCTGTGAGTCAAAGTTGGCTTTCTTCTCTTGAAAGAGCACTGGGCTGGGAGTCCAGAGACCACGCTGGTCTGCTGGTGTGCAGCTGACTGGCGTGTAACCTCAGGCATGGCTTCATCCCTAGAATCCTCCCTGGGTAGTCCTCAGTGATGTGGACTAGGAGATGTCGGTCCTCTGGAGTCTGAACTCTGTGGTTCTCTTCCGTCCAGTGCGGTCTGGGGAAGCAAAGGTCGATCTTGTACGGGCCTCCTCATGTCACGTGGTTGTACTAGGTTATACGTTCACACCGTTCAAATGCTGGACAGTGAAGAGGCTGTGATGGACGATTTTTGTTTTGTTCTATTTAAATAGGGCTCCACACCCAGCGTGGGGCTTGAACTTAGAGTCCTGAGATCCAGAGTCTGATGCTTACCTGAGCCACACGGGTGCCCTGAAGATCAGTTTGAAATTGTTTTTGGTCCATGTGACCACACGGAGGTCCCCTGTGCACGGAGAAGACCCCCGCAGGCCTTCCGTCCGTTCCTCCTGCGGCACCGTCTGCGCTGTGATGGGGAGACCAGAGCACTGACCTGCCCGCTGGGGACTCAGGCTCTTGCTTCTGATGCGGAACCAGGGGACACTTGTGACTTGAGGGAGTACTCGAGGACAGAAAGTAGGGCCTGCAGCGGAGGGAAAGAAGAAGTGCCCTTGCGTCCCCTGCCTTGGGGGAGGCTCAGCTTAGCTGCAGTATTTCTGCCTTTTACGTTGTGCTCTGCTGTCCTCTGCAGCAACACGATGGCGCCTCCTGTCCCCTCCTGTGGGGTTCCGTCCCACACTTGTGTTCTCTCTGCCCGCAGCTGGTCCTGGACTCTCAGAAGCGTGTCTTCTCCTGGGGCTTTGGTGGCTACGGGCGCCTGGGCCACGCCGAGCAGAAGGATGAGATGGTCCCTCGCCTGGTGAAGCTGTTCGACTTCCCCGGGCGCGGGGCGTCCCAGATCTACGCTGGCTACACCTGCTCCTTCGCCGTCAGTGAAGTGGGTTAGTGCTTCCCCATCGGAGCCTCAGGCGGGGGGCGGGGGTGGTGAGCCTCCCCGGCAGATGAGTACTCCGTGGGTGGGGAGCCACGGAGTCCTTCGCGTTCCCAGACCGAAACCCCGGCGTTCTTTCGGACAGAATGTTCCTCTGCTGTCCCCAGCGTGCGGCATCTTGCCTTTCTTGTTGAGGAGAATTCGGATCTTGGCACATGTGGTCACAGTGGGAATGTGTCTGTCTTTCCCCCAGGTGGGCTGTTCTTCTGGGGGGCCACCAACACGTCCCGCGAATCCACCATGTACCCAAAGGCCGTGCAGGACCTCTGTGGCTGGCGAATCCGGAGCCTGGCTTGTGGGTATGTGGCCAAGGCTGCTGGGGAGCGGGACATCTGTCCCCTTCCTGGGCCTGGTGGACACCCCAGAGAGGGCGCCTCTTCCCTTGAGAGGCTCTTCTGTGTCCCCGCCCCCACTCCCTCCTTCAGGGCATCAGACACAGTAGGACTCAGAGGGGAGGTACTGTTCGGGGCAAGAGGGGTTGGTAGGTCCTGGGACAGGTGGTGGCTTGTCTTCCCGCCTTTGCAGAAAGAAGGGCGTCTTGACAGTTTCCGTTCTCCAGAGGCTTGGTGGGCTCTGCTCATCTAGCAGGTTAAAATGATTTTAGCTCCACATAATGGTAGGATTTTAGTGACTCTTGTTCGCTGGGAAGGAGAGATTGTCCTGAAGCCAGTGCTTTTCAGTTAATTTTAAAGACACCTGTTGAGCTTTCTAGCACTTGGTGAGGAGTTTGTTAATGTTAATCAGCTGCCAGGTTGCTGGGGGGGTTGGAGCAGGACGGTGTCGCTGGGGGAGGGAGCTGTGGCTTTAAACTCCCAAACATCCGGCCCTGAACACGTTATTTTTGGTTGCATTCCAACCTCTGTCATGAGCTCTCCGTCCTGACTTAATGACCTCTTTTCTTGGTGGGACGGTCTGGGGGTCAGGGGCCTGCACGGGATACCGGTGAGGGGTTCAGAGAAGCCTGTTGGCCGGGCACGTGTTGTGGCAAGTGCGAGCCGCGCAGGGTTCAGAGTGGGATGGACTTGATCTTGGCGCTGCATGTCCCAGCCTGCGGGAGATGTCGGCGGGGTCCGGGTTGTGGCTGCGCTGGTGACCCCCCCCCCACACACCGTTTGTAGGAAGAGCAGCATCATCGTGGCCGCCGACGAGAGCACCATCAGCTGGGGCCCATCGCCCACCTTTGGGGAGCTGGTAAGCAGGAGGCCGGTGTGGCCAGGGTGGGACCCAGTCCGGGCTCTCTGGGGCCGCCTCCGGAAAACGGGCAGGAGGCAAATGGGTGTCTGCCGGGAGGCGAGACGCTCCCTCGTCTTCGGGTCTCGTTGGCTTTCAGGGGTCTGAGTCTGTGCATTCACGGGGACAGGGAGGTTGACGATCCCTGTTCCCGTGGTCTTGTCAGCACCGCTGAGGTGTGCGGGGGCGTGGAAGGGGGCGCTTTCCCAGCTCCCCTCCAGGAGGGGTCATGTCCGCCAGGGTGGTGGGCACCGAGTAGTAGTGTCTGCTGCTGCCCAGAGCGGAGCGCCACGGGGCCGGCCTTTTGGGTCACCTGGGGACACGGTGCCATCGCCCTTCCTAAGGAAGTGACAGTGTGCATTGCATGCCTTTCCTCTGCGTTGCCTGACTGGTGAGAGCCCCTGGCCCTCGGTTTCTCATCCACACTTGGCCTTCCCCAACCAACTGTCTGATTCTTCAGTTCTGGTGCCTGATGAGTCTTTAACTTTCAATTTCTTGGTCGGGAACAGCTTGGCTGTGGAGCCCGCTGGCGCTCTGCCCGTTCTAGCTGCGATGATCCTCAGCCTCTTTGTTATTTCCTGTGGGGAAGGCGGTCTGTTTCCCTTCCCGCCTCGCTTGTGGGTGGGAGCTGAGGGGTGATGGAGAGGAGGGAAGGGAGGGCGTCTTGGTCCCTTGAGCCATCTCCGGGACTTGGTGGCCTTGTCCTTGGTGTTCTGTGCCGACTTTGGGGGTCCACAGGGGCCCCCGGGCAGCAGACATTCCAGCCCCCCGAGGTGGCCCTGGCTGCAGCCTTGAAATCAGGAGACAGAACCTGGCCCGGTTTTTATGGCTCCTTCTCAGAGAGAGGAAGGTGTTTCTAGGGCCTGTCAGAGAGAGATTCCGAGGACCAATTTAGAAACCAGAGGGGAGGGAGAGGGACTTCGGGGCAGCGTCCCAGGGGCGAGGAGGAGACGGCAGGGTGTCTGGGAGGAAGCACTCCCTGCACGGAAAGGGGTGAGGAAGCATCTGGTGGCAGATGGAGCTGGGAGGGGTGGGGTCTGCGGGCTGGAGAAGCCCCCATCCCCGCCCTGTCTGCGCCACGCTCTGGGAACGGTCTTCGAGCCGAGCCTGCTGCCTCTGGTGTCCTGGAGTCTGGGGGTTGGGGCCTGGAGGGGGCCTCTTCGGAGTCTGGCCTGCCAGTGAGTGTGGGAACCGCCAGTGTTCTCCGTGATGATGGTGTCTCCCCAGTCCCCCCGCCAGAAGGTGCCTGGACCACACAGATCCCCACAGGTGACAGCTCAGCATCAGGCCCTTTCTTGGGTTGAGAATCAGTCCCCGTTGGCAGCACTTGTGTGGGCCGGTGTCCTTCACCAGGCCAGCCGTCGTGTCCGGCACGGCAGGCCTCTGTCACCAGGCCAGCTGTCGTTGGCTCAGGCTCCCGGACAGCGGGGTCGCCACACGTTGCCGTGGTTCCCTTCCCTGGACCGTATTGCAGGACCCCAGTTCTGCATCTCTGTTTGCTTTGCCAGGGCTACGGGGACCACAAGCCCAAGTCCTCCACCGCGGCTCAGGAGGTGAAGACGCTGGACGGCATTTTCACCGAGCAGGTGAGCGGGGGCCTCCAGGCCGGCGAGAAGCGGAGGGCGCCAGCAGCCGGGCGAAGCGAAGCCATGCCACACGAGGCCTCACTTGGGCTGCTGCTGGGCTTGTGCGCCTGTTCGAGGCTGGTCTAGTCTCCCTGAGCAGCTTCTTGGCTGCATCGTGCTAGAGGATTTGGTGGGTAACGGGCATCCGTAGGATGCGGCACAGGGACAGGCCGGCCAGGCTCAGTAGGTGTTCTCACCCCAGTCACACCAGCCATAGTCCAGCCACGGTGGATTTGTCCTGGGGACAAGGGTACCGCTCACATCTGCTTTGTATCTTCAGCTGAGACTATACACTATTTGGTCATGGGGCCAGTGGTGGCAAGGGGTGGGTTCCTTTTTTGTCCACCAGGCCGCCCTGCCCGCCCTTGTCTGTCAACCCACAGGCAGGGTGTGTGACCCCCACACAGGGTGGGATTGTGGTCCCGGGGGCAGCACCTGGGTGTGTGCTGACAGCATCAAAGCCCTTCTTGCTGGCAGCCTGGAATGGGGCGTTGGTAACGGGTCAGCCCATGTGGACGCTGGTGACGTGGAGCCAGGGGCATGGAGGTGGTCCTGGCCCAGGCTGCCAGGCCAGCCGAGCGGTGGCCTGTTATCTGCTCTGCTCTCCATGACGAGCCCGTGCATATCCAACCCCGATTTGTTCCCCCCAGGTGGCCATGGGCTATGCACACTCCCTGGTGATCGCTCGAGATGAAAGCGAGACTGAGAAAGAGAAGATCAAAAAACTGCCAGAGTACAACCCCCGGACCCTCTGATTCTCCCGGAGCCCCCGCAGCCCCACACCTCCCGCGGCAGCTGTCAGTTCCACGTGCACTGGGACCGGACGTCGAACGAGGAATTTAAAGAAAGCAAGAGTTGACCGAAGGTGCATTTTTGTTAGACTCCCTGAGGTTCCGTTTTATAAGTGATTTCAACGTCAACTACCTTTTCTGTATGCTTTCCAAAGTGTTTTTTTTTCTTTTAATGTTTAATTAAAATATTTGCTCATAGTTGACTTACCATTCCTACAAAAGAGGCAGAAACTCTGAGCAACCTAGGTTTTTTATTTTTTCTTTTTCTCCAAGTGGTTTTTCTTTTTCTTCCTGCTCCTAAACACACTTCTCAGAACACCCCTTTCCAGTCGTAACTAGCATGTGATCCGAGCGGGTGCTTCCTGGGAGAGGAGTCCCCGTTGACGCAGAAAGAAAGGTCCCTTCCGGGAACCAGCGGCGGCTGCACAGAGACAGTGCTGGTGGTGGATCTCCATCCAAAAATCACGCCCGCCTGCTTCGGAAGCATCTGGGTCACTTTCTTTCCCGCTTTTTCCTGTAGACCAGCCGAGGCTGGCCTTCTGTTTCTCTCCTTGGCTGCTTGTAAGCCCCAGCGCCTTTTGGCTGCAACATTACTAGAATCTGCCATTTCCCCCCTGGTGGGGGCTCTGGGGTCTGTGTTTAGCCATTTTTTATCTACTTTAGCTGTAAAAGAAGTCCAAATGAAAATCAGGTGATTGTGGACCCAGTGGGGACTTGGGGGGTGGGCAGACAAAGGGACAGCATGTCTAGTTCATGGGCGGCTCTGAGGTTTCTCAGGACGAGCTGGAGCCGTCTGGCCAGCACTCGCCATTAGAGATTGATCAGCCAGCAGTTTAAAAAAAAAAAAAAAGTGCATTCTGGAGCCCTTGCAAGGAAGGATCAGCTCTTTTGTACCAGCCTTGATCACCTCTGTGTCTCTCCTCCGCCGGATTCTGCTGGAACGGGCCCGGTCTCTGAGACGCGGGGTCCTGTTCTGCTACCCCAGCTCTCTGGTCGCCTTGCTTGGCTGTGGTACCAAATAGTTGGGATTCCTGAAAAGTCCCCCTTCCCCGCGTGTCAGCGCCGATCTGTGACTGCCACCCCGCTTCCCGCCACGCGCCCTCTGCCCGAGCTCGTCACCGGCGGTGCGCTGCTCTGCTCTGCTCTGCGTGAGTTACGAGGTGCCTTTCCCGGACCCCTCCGCTCACTTGGACCCAGGAGAGGCGACAGCTCTGGCTGGGGCTCTTGGTTTCGAGAGGGTCTGGACGGGTTTGGGTGCTTTAAAATAGATTTTTTAGTTCCGTGGTGCTTCTGGGGGAGAGGGGGTTAGGACTTGGTGGGACACGTGGGTGGATGGGAGAGTTGAATATGGGTCTTTTTATTCTTTGCTTTGCTGTTGTTACCACTTGTCATTGTCTCGATGTTAAAATGCCAAAAATGATCGAGTCGTCGTTGCTTTCTTCCCTGCCCATCCCCCATGGCGCCTCACGGCGTCTGCCTTTCCAGGGCGTGTGACAGGACAGGATCTGCCCCGCCAGTCCCAAGGCCTTGCGCGAGGAGAGCGGGCCTGCGTCTTCCTAAGGTTTAGTCTGACTTCATGCTCATTTGCTGTCCTGTGTCAGTTCGTAGTCCAGGGGAGAAGCTTCTGCTAAACTAACCTAATTTGTCCAAATCACCCTTAGAGCCACCATCTCGGGCTCTCACTTATGCGCGGGGCACCCACCCTTTTTCCTGGACACGAGTCTCTCTCCTGGAACGGGGCTTCGGCACATGTGCCCCTTGGACCCGCACAGCAGCCCCAAGGTCCCCTCTGCGGGAGCTGCCCTGGGACAGGCAGGGCTCTGATCTTCTGGGTGACCAGTCTGAAACCTGCCACCAGCCTATTTGAGGGCTCCTTGCCAGGGACCAGAGCAGCATAGGCTCGGAACTTCCAGGTGAAGACGGCCCTGTTCGCCACAATCACTCCTTTTGGCTTAGAATTTTAAGATGAACTTCCTAAGGGGGGGAAATCCTTCTTGACAAGGAATTAGGGGGTTGTCCTGCACTCCAAGAGAAAGAGTGGCCTTGCGCCGACCCCCCTGGGCCTCTGACCCGCCTTCCAGCTCTGGAGAGCATCTCTGGAAGAGGGGGTTCAGGGCTAAGGGGAGAGAACACCTGAAGAGGTTGTGATTTGGTCGAAGGTGCCTGGTTTAGTGCTGTATTTGTCTTATTTTTTTTTTATATATATATTTCTTGGAGTAAACATTTTAAATAAACGACATCATTGTTTACTCTGTTTTGGCTTTTGTGCTTCTTTTTCAGTAGAGCCAGCATAAGACCTTAAGAACACAGAGCAACTGGGTTTCCCTCTGCTCCCCGCAGGGGCCCCTGCCTGCTGTTCACGCTGAGGCTCCCCTGAGAAAGGCTTTCGGGGGAGCTCGGTTCAGTTTCTAGGCTTAAACCTGGGGTCGAAGGTGAGTGGAGCTCCCAGCTCTCCCTGGAAACCTGTGACCCCCAGGGAGGTGTCCCCCTTCACTGGCCCAACTAAAAAGGGGAGTTGGGGTTTGCCCACTGGGGCTCTGAGGGCAAACGTTCAGGCACGGAAAAGTACGGGAACAGTGGTAGGTCTTGTGCGCCCAGAAAGGTCTGTCCTCATTCCCCACCAACACTTCCAAGGGGATCCCCGAGCCCTCCTGTCACTTAAGCACTGGTCACAAAGGTGTTCCAGGTCAGGGCCGCTCCCTGCCTGTTGTGCAGCGCATTGCCCACTAGGTGGCACCAAGGAGCCAGTCGGGTGCTCAGAAGCCCCAGGCACTTAGCAGTGTCCACCTTGACAGCCTTTGCTCCCAGGCTGCTCCCCCACTGAGCTCTAACCCTGCGGCCAGTGGCCACCTGCACTCCCCAGTCTCCCAACACCCATCACTGCGGAACCTCTGAGATGCTGGCTGCTCTCAGGCCTCAGACTGGCCTCCCCTCCCTACCCCCCTCTGCAGGAGGGGCAGAGTGGGAGCGGCCCTTCAGAAGCACTTACCTTAATAGCATCTTTGTGCCATCTGCTCAGGGGCTGGCAGACAGGTGGAAAGAGGCAGCTTCAGGTCCCAGGGTGGGCATTTCTTCTCTCCCGGACACTTGAGGTTAACAAAGGTACCCCTCCCCACCCTGGCCCGCCCCGCGCCTACTGTATCTTGTCCCTCTGACCCCAGAGAGGCTGGTTGCCTACAGGGGGTGATTTCTTGGTTGCCTACAGGGGGTGATTTCTTGCTCGCCTTCCCCAAGCCTGGAGGCTGTCCCCGTGCTCAGGCGTGTAGACCCAGCATGTCAGAGGGGCTTAAACTAGAAACGAATTGAAGGAATCTTGAGTCCAGCCTTGTCCCTTCCCTCATCCCTGCTCAGGTGGGGCAGCCTGACCCCAGGAGTCCCAGGGCCTCCATTTTTCCATTCTCAGCTGTCCTCCCCGTCCTCAAAACAAGGCAGCTGCGACCAAAATGCACTGGGAACACCTAGGACTTTAATGGATACTTAGTAACCACTTCTCAGCTGAGGACCCTTTTCCAAGGGGGTTCGAGCACATTTGAGCCGCGTCTGCCGCTGCCTCAGAATACTTTGAGGGATGGGCATGGCTTGGGGGAGGGACAGGCAGGCCATCGGAGTGCTGCAGAATGCGATGACTGGGCTGTTCGCGCTGGGCCAGGGCTAGGCTTGGGGCTCGGGCACCATGTTCCACCATTTGAAGGCAAAGGGCACCCGGCGTATGTTGGCGCAGGCGCAGAAGTCCCCGATTTCAGTCAGGTAGCAGTCGAAGTCCTCGATGAAGGTGCACTGGAAGCCCAGGGGCTCTAGCAACTGTCGGATCTTCTCTTCCAGGCAGCAGATGCCCTTGATCTGGGGACCAAAAGGCTTGGGGATGCCCAGATTCTTGTCCATCACGATCATCTGCAGCTGTCAGAGAGAGGACGGGCCAGGCCAGGCCGGGGTGGGGTCTGAGCCGTGGAAGAAAGCCCCTCGGTGGCCAGGGTCGCCCACACTCAGCAAACACAGGGCATCTTCTCGAGCTCTGCCCCTTGTGGACACCAGCCGACCTCGGCAAAATCCAACTCCCTTTTCCTCAACCTTCCCGCGTCCCTGACGTGTTTCAGCAAAACCGAAATCCTGTCAGGCCACCGTCTGGCTCTGCAGACCTCCCTGGTTCCTTCCCCTACTGCGTTCCTCTTGCTCTGGACAGGAAGTTAACTTCACACTAATCCAGGCACCTCTCCTGGAACGCAGTTCCCTCCAGCGCTGGCAGTTGACTTGTGTCCATTTCTCATTTTTTAAAAAAAGATTTTATTTATTTATTTGACAGAGACCACAAGTAGGCAGAGAGGCAGGCAGAAAGAGAGGAGGAAGCAGGCTCCCTGCTGAGCAGAGAGCCCGATGCGGGGCTCGATCCCAGAACCCTGGGATCATGACCTGAGCCGAAGGCAGAGGCTTTAACCCACTGAGCCACCCAGGCACCCCCATTTCTCATTTCTTAATTCCAGCCTCTTTTCCTCAAACACACTATCCCCCCCCCCCCCCCCCCAGCTCCCCAGCCCTGCTCCCAGGGCCACGTTGAAACCGAGGGCTCCTGGGTCTTCTAGAATTAAAAGCTACCCCTGTGTGACTAATGAATGCAGGGTCTGTGTCCCTGGGACTCAAAAGAGGGTAAGCAATGACCCCATTTGTGAGGTGGGCATGTAGCATCGCTCCCTCAGGGTTGAGGCTGAACCCAGAGGCTCGTCCATGGCCATTGCTTGGCCTGGGACCTGCTGGCCGGGTCTGCTCCCCGAGGCCGCGTTCCCTGAGCGGGGAGGGGAGGACTTCACCTCCCTTCTGCAGCCACTGCTGTCTGCTGTGCCGGAGGCTCTAGTCCAGCATCAGGGAGGTGAGGAGAGCAGCCAGAGTGAGCAGGGCAGCCCCCCACCCAGCCCAGCCCCTGCGTGCCTCACCAGGTTAGGGAAGTAGGGCCTTGCGAACAATTTCGCGGTCTGCTCGTTGGAGGGGACGTTGGTCAGCTGCTCTAAGCAGAAGAGCTGCGGGATGTCGATGATGTCCTTCTCCACCAGGCCCAGCTCCTTCTTTAGGATGTCACGGTTCAGGTTAATGCACTTCTGTGGGGCAGGAAGGAGACGGGAGTGGGTGGGGAGTGGAGAAGCCCAGGGTCATGGCCTGAACCCCCCGCCCCCGTCTTCATTCTGCTGGCAGGCACGCCCTCTCAGAGGGCACACAGGTCCCTTTGGGGTTGGGGAAGCAGGGAGGGGAGGGCTTGGAGAAATGGCCCGGATCCCACAGCTGGCCTGATGCTACTGTAGCACGGGGCGTTCATGTGGCCCTCAGTCCTGGCCAGAGTGGAGGAGCCGGGCTGGGCCAGGCCAAGGCCAGAGGAAGTCCGCTGTGGGCACACTACTTCCTGCCTTAGGAAGGGACCTGAGCAGCTGCTCCCACACTTACAGCACGTTCTTGCCCTGACCACCTGTTTCCTGGGTCTTGATAATAAGGCTCATGACCTCCACCCCAGGACAGGAGTCACTGGAGCCCAGATGGTGTTTGACCCATACCTGGCCAGTACCACCCTGTTGTCCCCGGAGACATTCCCTGTTCAGCGAAGGTCAGCACCACTGCCCAGAATGCCCCTGGGTGGGCATACGCCGGGAGCCGCCAGGCCCCAGGGGGTGAAGTGGTTTGAGCCATGTGACCTTGGACAGGCCCTTGCCCTTTTCCGGACTTGTGCTCCCCGCTGGAATCTGGATAAGCTCTTTCTGGGAACTCCTAGCCAGTGGTTCACGCCGAGGCCTGAGGTGCTGAGTGGCCGAGAACACAGCCCATGGGCCACTCCTGGAAGCATGGAGAGGACCCTTGTCCAAGTCTCTGGAACTCCGAGCTTCCTAGGGGAGTTGGCGGGAGGGGGCATCCTCTATTTTCTGGTCAGACGCCAGGCGACTTGAGTGGCCCAGAGCCTGTCTTTGGGGGTCAGACCCGCTTCCCCCTACTCCTAGGCTTAGGTTCAGACCTGGGCTTGAAGGCTTGGTACCCACCTATGCTTCAGGGGGTGATCAAGGATCATAGTCCCTTTAATGATGCTTGGGCTAAGTAGCTGCTCATTTAGGACCTTCTGAATTGTCCATGCCTCTCCCCACTTTTTGGAGATGGTCCCTCACGCTGTTGGCTCCTACCTCTACATAGTTGTTCTGCTTCCTCAGGTTTTCATCCGTTAGAAGTTGGTTGATGGTGCTGGCCTCCCGCCCTGTAGGCAGAAGGCAGGCGCGGGGCAGGACTTGAGGCCGGGGAGCAGTTCCTCCCAGCACCGGGCCTCCTGGCCTGTGTATTGTTGCCCCTGGTGACCCTGACAGGTGACCTGGCCAGTCTCCAGAGACTACCTAGGTCACCTGTCACCTCCGGGAACTGAGGTCAGGGTCCTTCAAGCCCAGGGAGGACTTTTGCTGCCCCCCAGCCTCTCTGGCCCTGGTAGGAAGGAAGGCAGCTTGGAACAGGTGAGCGGGCAACTCCAGCCGGCACTCCTCTCTCCCCTGGGCGGCTCTATAAACCACGTGACCCAGACCCCTCCTACCTGGGGCCTTGACTAGATTATTTAACTGTGTGCCTCTCAGTTGCTTTGTCTTTAGGACAGGGATGGCCCGCTCGGGACCCAGCTAAGGTAACAGGGTCTTTGGCATGTGGGGTGTGAAATGTGGCTTGTGCTAAATATCACCTTCTAGAAGAGCTCCTGGAACCCTGTGACTCACAGGCTTCCCGGTGACCATGAAGCCGCACCTGGAGAAGCAAGGGGGCTAGAGAGCTTCCCAGCAACCCCTCCCTGGCTTCCCACAGACTTTCAAACAGGACAAGTGTGCCCCAGACACACCATCTCTGCCTGTCCTTATAGGTTTTCCACAACATGCCCAGGGCACCCAGGAAGTCCCAAAGCTCAGGTACTTGACTCCATGTTCCCCAAGTAGGTAGATGTGAGGGTGACACCTGGCTTTGCTGCCTCATCTCCCCAAAGTCCCCTTCTCATACACTTGGCCATCTTCCTCCTCCGGAACCCCTAGCATCTCCAGAACAGCCCTGGAACAAGATGGTCTCGGGTGCTACACATGAGGCTTCTGTGCTGCCCTGGGACCCTGCACCAGGAGGAACAATGGCCAACCGGCGCTCTAGAAGGGACATCCGGGAGGAGGAGCTGGTGTCTGCTCTGGTGCTGAGGGCTTCGCTCACCGTTAGAAAGGAGCTGGTCCTCCCGGACCTCTTCTAACAGAGTCACGTCTCCGTATCCCTCCTTCTTTTTCTCCTCGAACAGTCTGTAGCAGGAGCTGGGGCTGGCCAGGAGCAGCCAGAAGCCCTAAGAAACAACTAGGGTCAGATGCTTGCTTTCCTTCCAGAAGCTTCTAAGGGGCTTTAAAAGGGAGGGGAGACCCCCCGCCCCCGTCCGCCACCAACCTTGTCTCCCTCACTCTTGTCCTGCGTGGGGATAAAGCAGAGGAACTCATCCACGTGGCCAGCCATCAGCCAGTCTGAGAAGAGCTCGACCGGGGCCTGGACTCGCTGGGCGTAGAGGAAGTCACGCAGAGCCTTCCCCATGTCTCGGCCCTCCTTGCTAAGGGAGACACGGAATGACCAGCCTTGAGCCAGCACAGTGTGGGTTGGCCAGCTCAAGATCAGTCTCCCTTGAGCTAACTGGCTGTTCTAACCGCTGGGCTCAAGGGACTAGTCCATAAAGGACAGGCTGGCTAAGAACCACTTCCTCTGGCCCAACTCTGGACGGAGCCAAGGGATTCCAGCTAGATCGGCTCTGAACCCTGGGGCACAAGTAGCCCTTGGATTTAGGTGAACTAATTGAGCAGCCTTCCAAATCTGAAGCCAGGAGTCACCACTTGAAAGGATGAACAGTTCATCTGCTTTTTCTACCTGTAGTCTTCTGTGACAGTCCAAGACTCAAAAGTCCCGTCTTGCCAACTTAAATAGTCCAGAGCAGGGGCGCCTGGGTGGCTCCGTGGGTTAAAGCCTCTGCTTTCAGCTCAGGTCATGATCCCAGGGTCCTGGGATCGAGCCCTGCATCGGGTTCTCTGCTCAGCGGGGAGCCTGCCCCCCACCTGCCTCTCTGACTACTTGTGATCTCCATCTGTCAAATAAACAAACAAAATCTTAAAAAAAAAAAAAAATAGTCTAGTGCAGGTGATCTGCGGAATTATGCAGGAGTTGGGGAGGGGGGCGGTCCCTTCAGTTTGAAGGCAGCTGGTCCCCGCTGGGCCCCGCCTGGCCTCTTGCCTCACCTGGGGTAAAAGGAGCTGCCGATGAGGATCCTGCCTAGGGGGTACTCTTTGCCTTCCGCCTTCACAGGGGGGGACACCATCAGGTTCCCAATGGAGTCCATGCTGGCCACCCTGTGGTCCTTGGTGCATTGGATCACGTAGCCAACCCCTGGGCTCTGGAAGGAGACCCAGTGGGGCAGGGCTGTTAGGAAGGATGGGCTTTAAGCCCCAGTCTTAGCCCTGATCCAGACCGCCCAGTAGATCCCCACACCCCCTGCCCCCAGAGGCCACTGGGGCCCTCTCCCCCTGGGAACCCCATCCCTCCTGGGCAGCTGCGGGGCCTGACAGGTTAGATGGAGTTTAGATCAGCCAAACCGAGCCCCACACCAGGGAGTATTTCATGGGGAAGTCGTCCAGCGTGAGGACCCGAGGGGTGTCGAGGACCAAGGAAACCGTCTTGTGGGGAGCCTGGGTATAACAGAAGGCCATCTCGTCCTGGAGGGGATAGGAAAAGGAGTCGAGTCACCTGGCACCATCACCTGCTCTCCTGCGTCTGGCTTGCCGGTCACACCTTGCACACAGGCCACCTCCAAGGGGCAGCGGGGGGCTAGGCAACAGGAACCCCCTTCTGTCAACTCCTGCCCAGCCCTTGGAAATCCTCCGCTCAGGCATCCCCTTCTTTGGGGTTTTCCAGAGCCGTTCTCCTAGGTGTCCTGCTTACAAGCTGCGTCACCGAGATCCTTCCTTCTCTTCCCTCCCGCACCCTGTCTGTGAAGGAGCCTTGGTGGTTCACGGTGCAGGCGGACTGCTCTCCCTCACCATTTGGAGGAAGCCACCGTGCTTGCCGTGACCGCAGCCCCCCGCGGCCAGTGCACTTTCATCCTCGCCCCTGCCTAGGACCGGTTCTCTAGTTCTCAGCCAGAGAAACCTAAATCAGAGCATTTACATCTCACTTCACACCTTTCGACATCATCCCACCTTGTTGTGAACTCGTTTCTCTCCCTTACCTTGTCTTAAAAGATCCTGAGTCTACAGTCTGGCTCTTTCCTCCCTCTGGCCCTTCTGCTCTTCCTATGCTCCAAGGACACCCCCCCCATTAGGCGCTTCACATCAGCTGTGCCTCCCCCCAGAGAGCTTTAATGTCTAATAAACAGCCAGCCCCCCATCTCCAGATCTTTGTATGGCCAGCTCGGTTTCCTGAATTTGAAGCTTTTCCTCACCACCCAAAATGGCCTCGTTTGGGCAAGAGACTCACTACAGCATCTCTCTGTCCCAGCACTTAGAGCCCCATGTCCTGCTAGCTAGCACAGGAGCACGACCCGTCCCATTGTCCTGTGGCTGTAGCATGTAGACTGGTGGCCAGTGCGTGGTCTTTGGGGAGAGGAGAGCCCCAGACAGCAGGGCCCTGCCGGGTTGACCTGGATGCTGTAGGAGGAGCCCTGCCCCAGCAGCCAGGAGGAGAAGGTGTCGGACCGTTCGCACCTGGGCGCTCTGTGGTCTCAAACCCGCGCATTCTGGAACAGGAGGGGAAGCTGGACACTAAGCTCTCTCTTAATGGCTAGGACTTGGGCAAGCCCTTCCATCTGAGCCTCTACTGAAGTTCTAGAAACAGACACTTCTGGTTTGTCTGAGCTTTGCTGGACAGGTTGAAGAGACACGTGATGCTGGGCACGTGCACCACCTGCAAGGCTCCTTGCCCCTCCCCCAACAGGTGGATTTCCCCAGGTGGGGTGTTACCTGGAGCCACCTGCCCAGGCGGTTGGGGTCCTCGTAGACAGATGCCACCTGGATGTTGCTCTTCTCGCTCAGCTCCATCACCGTGTTCGCAAAGCCTTCGACCTGCAGCTCTCTGCCGCAGGAGAAAAGCCAGCCCTGGGGAGGCCAACGGGGGCTCCCTCCACCCCAGTCATGGCCTCACTCTTCCAGGGCCAGGGGGCACCTCCTTCCAGTCAGGAGAGCTCACGCCCCTAGGCCCGGGGTAGGCAGAGCTGCTGTGCCCCGCTTCTTGGAGCACGAGCTGGTACTTAGAGTGGGTCTCGCTCAGCAGCACTCAGCACACAGCAGAGTCGAGAACTGCCAGGGTCAGCCCCTGCTCTGCTTCCCTAGGACTCTGCTTTGTCCCCAGCCTGTGGTCACACCCCATGTGTGCCTTCCACCCCGCCCCAGGCTCTCCCACCTCAGCCTACCCAGAGGGGCTCTTTTTCTCCTAAGAAGCCAAGCAGCCAAGTGCCCCCCACCAGCCCTTGGGATGGCCAACAAGGTTGCCATATTGGTATGGTTGGCAGGGGACAGGGGCAGGTCTCTGACCCTGGGGATCCTCGTGTTGTTGGGCATAATAGCAGGCTTATAGGACCACGATGGATCTCTGTTCCATGTTGGAGATGAACAGATGTGTTCGAGGCAGGTACTAAGACCACTCATTTTATACACAGATCCTCAGGAGTCGAATGCAAGCAAGGTCACACTACTGGGAAGTGTTAAAGTTAAGACTCGAGTCTTCCAGGTGTCAAAGTTAAAACTCAAGTCTTCCAGGCCCAAGACTCCCTTTGTTATTCTGGGCCCCTAAAGAACCTTACTTCTCCAGTCAACACAGAGAAGGCTGCAGCTAGCCAACCAGCCTGACAAAGTCTGGAACAGTCCAAGGATGTGTGCTGGTGGAAGGTGAAGCTGGGTCAAGCTGTGCCTGCATACCACCTCTATGGGGGAGTCCTAGGAGACCAGGCATTCAACAGATGGCTGAGTGAAGAGGAATCTTTAGATATAAAAGACAAGGTAGGGGCGCCTGGGTGGCTCAGTGGGTTAAAGCCTCTGCCTTCGGCTCAGGTCATGATCCCAGGGTCCTGGGATCGAGCCCTGCGTCGGGCTGTCTGCTCCGTGGAGAGCCTGCTTCCTCCTCTCTCTCTCTCTGCCTGCCTCTCTGCCTACTTATGATCTCTGTCTGTCAAATAAATAAAATCTTTAAAAATAATAATAATAATAATAAAAGACAAGTAGACGGATCTGGTGTACGGATTATCTGTTCTTGGCAGTCCGTCAAGCTCTTTCCCTTCTTATACTGAAACCCGGTGTTCCTCTGGGGACCCTTCTCCCTGGAAGCCCTCCCATGGAAAGGCTATCTTTCTTCTATCTATCTTTCTTTCTTCTGTCTTTCTTCCCCCAGTGGACCTGGAAGAGAGTCGAGTTCCCCTTCTTGCACTACCTCCAAGATCCCCCCTCTGGCAGCCAGTTCCAAAACCTCCAGCTCTGGCTCCAACTCCCCCTTGCTGGGACCCCTGGTCCTCAGCTGCTGTCAAACCCCATCTTTCCAGTTCTTGGCCTTCCTCATTTGGCTTCATAATTTTCCCCTTGCCCCTTTGCTTGACAGAACCCCAATCCTGGTTAGCTCACTTCTACAGGTCCTCTTCCCTCGAACTCAAGTTACCAGAAATAGTTGGCGAGAAAAGCCCCTGGGGACGAGCTGAACTTGTCCTTAGCACCCGACAGCCGTCCTTCTCACCCGTCCCTCACCCGCTTGCTCTGCTCTCCCTCCTGGAGCTGTGGTTGAGCAGTCCTCCCGCCTATCAACAGGACCTGTGCGCGCAGCCTACCAGCGTGGCTCCTGGAGTGGCCTTTCCCCTGCTCGGATTTGACCTGCTCTGCTGGATCATTAAGTCAGCCTCATTCACGGCTTCCCACTTTAAAAAACAGCCCGCCCTTGGCCGCACACCCCCGTCTTGCTTCCCATCTCTGTAGAGTTTTGCAAAGGACTCCCCCTTCCCGTTCGTCCCCTCTGTGCTTCCGAACCCACCAGGCAGGATTTCTCGCTGCACAGTGAGTGGCCTCCATCTTGCTAAACCCAAAGGGCATTTCTTTCTCCTCTTGGTTTCACACAGCTGGCCCCTCACCTGTTCTCCCCCTACCCTTAACCTCTGGGTCTCTACTCTCCTGGTTTATTAATCAAACCTCCTCTCCCTTCCCATTTGCCTCGCTATGATCTTGTCCAGAGCGGAGTATTGGATCAACCCAGAGCTCACCGCTCAGTTACCTTTCCTGGGTTCATCACTCCTCAGAGGAGCATGGCTAGGCCTGGGCTTTGAACGTGCTCCACCAGCCAGGGGCACTCAGCCTCATCTTGAGCTTCCCGACTGTCCATGGAGCTCCAGAAGTTAAGAGACCCAGTGGGCCGCCCCAGCTCTAAGTCTCTGGGAAAAGCAATGACTCTATCCCAAGTCAGCAACGGCACTCCCATTCACCTTGCTGCGGACCCCAGACCCAGGGGACAGTCTTGTCTCCTGATAGCCCATGCATCAGCTCCCCTGGCCCAGGGAGAGGAGGTCTGCCTTCAACGCACCCCTGAACCTAACTGGGCTCCCACCCCGTCCTGTGCCGCTGCTACCTCCAGCTTGCGCCATTGCAACAGCTGAAGCGGGTCCTGCCTTCTGCTTGTGCCCCTGATTTTCCAAGTGGCCGGAGTGACGGGTTTTGCCAGCCAGGGTCCTCTGTCTTCTCCTCCATAGGTATTTGCCCACCTAGCTAGGACGCCATGCCTGGCTTCCCTGCAGCCGGGGTGGCCCTCTGCAGGCCATGAGCACACGAGAAGTAGTTCAGAGACTTCCAGACCTCAGTGGCGGCACAGGACAGCTCCTCCCGACTTTGACTCTCCTGCCTTCCTAGGGCCTGGGGCATGGACACGGACATGCCCGGGGCCCAGCATCCGTCACAAAGATGGGAAGGCATCAGCAGAAGACTGAAAGGAGCCAGGGCCGCTCTGTGACTGAACAGTGCAGCCCTCCTACCTGTGGGCATCGAGGCGGGAAACGGGGTCTGTTCCAGCTCCTGAGGCCCTTCTGCGTGGGTCCTGCCCTCCTCCTCCTGGCTCTTACTCCTGCCTGCCCTTTCCTGGCTCTCTGGGCCTCCCAGGAACATGGGCCGGTCCTTCCCTTTCCATCCTCCACCCCGCTTTCTAGCACCGGCCGATACTTGAAGCCCTGGTGTCGTCCGCCTCCCCACGAGAGCCGGGGAGGGAGGCTCACAGTCACGGCTCAGTCCCCGGCACTGTTCGTGTTTAAAAAGGACTCCCGCAAGGACTTCCTTGGGGATAGGACTAGACAGCTCAGGCAGGAGGAGCTCACTAGACATGGGGAGGAGTCTAGTGATCTTGACCCCCACCTCCCACCCTGCAGACGGACCTGGCACAGAATACCAGGAAGGACCTGGCACAGGGACCTGAGGGTCTCTTACCTGCACAGGTAGACCTCTAGAGGCATCTGGGTGCTGGGAGTGAAGACACAAGGGGCCACCCGGAACACCACCGTGTCTTTGTACGCCAGAGTCTCTGGAATTGACTGGAAAATCACACCGGGTCCCGTTGGTGAGCCGGTTCCACGTCGCCCCTCCCCCCAGCCCCAGGCTGTGCACCCCTGCCCACCTCTGGACCCTCCCCTGTCCTCTGCCAACTATTCTCCCACAGGAGGCACAAGACCGAGACCGTAGCTCTGTCTGCACCAAGCCTGGTCTCCCCCCATTGCTGCGCCACATGAGAAAGGCTTCCTCCCCACGCGGCCCCTGGGAACATACCGGGTCTTGCGACTCTTCCAGCAGGGAGACAGAGTAGGAGACGAGGCCCGAGAAGCTGGCAGACGGGAACTCCACAGCCTCCACATAGAAGGTTTCCTTCAGGGGGCTCTCGAGGGGAGTGAGGGTGTAGGTGGACCGGCCAGGCCCCAGCAGTAACTCAAAGGTGCTCGAGCTGTCTCCTGAGGACAGAAGGGACGGGCCAGCTGCTGACATAGCCCGGTGCCCATCTCCCCCTCGGACGGTCGGGGTGCCAGCTCGTTCCTCCGGGCAGAAGCCAGGCCGGGAGCTTTGGCCGAGGAGGAACGAAGCTGGCTTTTCTGTCCCCGCATTTCTGGTGTGTGGGGCTTAGGGGACAATCAAGTGTTTGTTCACAAACAAGGGCCAGAGTTCAGCAGCGCTGTTCAAAGCCCTAGCACACGTATCACAAGGTTGGGGCTCGGATGAAGATGCCGGCCTTCGAGGCTCCGGATCCGGGGTGAAGGCCAGAGGCAGCTGGCCCCATTCTCGGACCAGCTTTGGGGAGGAAATCCTAAAGAGCTTCGAAGGGGAGAAGCAGCCAAGGTGGGCTTGGCAGCCTCGTCTGAAACAGCAGACCCTCCTCGAGTAAGCGGCAGGGAGGCTCCGGTGGGAACAGCCTGTCGGACAGGGCAGACCTCGGATCGTTTCCAGAGAAGCTCAGGAAAGCGCCCATCCGCTGTGCGGGTCCCAGTACCCTCAGGCTTCTTGGGGGTGTGAAACAGAAAACCACACACAGAACAGAGAAGTTGACCACACCCTGCGGTTATCTCTACTAAACTCTGTTCACTGTCCATTTGCAGAGATGGTCCTGACCCGAAGCCACCAAACTTCCCCACCTGACCTTCCAGCCACTCTCCTTGACCTTCCGACCCATTCCCAGCATGGCCACGCTGCCCTGATGGCCTCTAGACTCCAACTCCAGGAAATCCCAGTCTCGGTTTCCCTGAGTCACCAAGAACCATCCGGGCACCACATGCCTCTGCACAGCGGGGGCCAGCTGCCTTGGCCTCGGACTCCACCACGCCACAGATGGCTGCCGAGGTCACTGCCGTCCCCAGGACAGAGGCACGGCTCTGGTTCACTGACCTCTTACTCTGGGTGATGGCACTGCGGTGGCCTGCGTGGTGGCTGTGCCCCAGATACTAGCTATGGGGCACTCAGCAAGAAAGCCTTACAGGCCTGGGGTGCCAACTGCGGGGGACCCCAGCTTCTGCTGGCCGCGTTTGGGACGGCTTCAGCTAGGACTGCCCCTGGGGACTCCTGCCTCTAGTCGGCCTGAAGGCTGCCCTTGCTGGCCCGGAGCCAGGCCTCAAAGGGGCACACCTGGACAAGGTGGAGCCTGCCACCAGGACCCCCAAAGCGGCCCAGCACAGGGACACAGCCCTTCCAGCAGGCTGTGCAGGTTCACAGCTGCCTGGAGCATCGCCGGGTTCCCAGCCGTCACAACTAGACTGTGCTGGACACCGCTTGGCGCCCCAAGGACGTTCAGCAGCTTCAACTGCACAGGGCCCTGGGCTCCCCATGGCCCCTGCATATGAAGCTGATGCTCCATGGCGTAGTGGGGCTCAAGAGGGGCTCAAGAGGGGCCCAGGTCTGCCTGCTGCGGGCCCTTCCCAGCCACTTCAGTCCTTCTGTGGCTGGCTGGGGGGTGGGAGGTCTCTCTTCTAGCTGTTGGTTTTTAAGCATAGCTGATATTTGGTTGTGGCTGTCCTATAGGCCAGGAAGCATGGCGGAGGCCCGCGGACTCCTATGCACCCTCCCCACATTTGATGCAGGTGCTGTGACTGTCAGCCCCATTTTCTGGGTAAGGAGGGAGAACAGTACCTGAGCTTCCAGACAGGCTCTTCCTGCCTGCATTCCTGTTCGCACTCAGCTCTTAGCTCCCCTACCCTTGAACTCAAGCCACTCCCCAGCCCCTGCTCAGTCCCTGGCTGTCCATCCCTAGCAGACTTGGAGAACAGGGAGTGAACTTCCCCTTCTAGAGCTGGGACCCCAGAACCCAGTCAATATGGATGTGAGTCGTGCTTTCTCCCTACCTTCTAGGACCATGAGGGTCTGTCCTCAATACTTCTAGCTCATGTCTTCATCCTTCAAGAATCCTAATCCCTTTGAAGCTTACTCTAGCAGATCACGCCACCTGCCCCCGTCCTCGCCGCGCCGTCCTCCATAGACTGTTCTAGCCCTGGTCCGTCTTCCCCACGATTGTGGTCATGGCTGGTCACACCATAGCCCAGCCCAGCCCAGCCCATCCAGTCTGCGCTGTTCCTTGACCTCATTGCCATGAGACAGCCCTGCACCACCTCAGATGTGCCTCCCCATGCTCACGGCCCGGACGTCCCCTCCACACAGACCATCTGCATGTTCCTGCCTTTTTAGGTCACCTACACGCCCACCTCCATGATTCTTCACCCCAGCCCCCACCCTGCCAACTCCTCCCTCTTTCTGCCCCTCCCCTCCCTTCCCATTCCAAGAACTACGCCTGCTCTCTTGCACACACGCCCGGTCCCTTCCCACCCCAGGCCTCAACTCCGAGTAAGCCAAGTCTGCGGAGCACTTTCGTACCCGAGCAGCCAGAGGAACCACAACGCTGAGAGACCACACTTAGGAGGGGACCAAGCCTCAGAGCTGCTGTCACTGCGGCTCAGAACATGATTGTCACACTCCTGTCTGTTAGTGATCCTGTTTCCAGGGTCCTCCGAGGAGGATGTTCTCCTCCCTAGTTTCCTCCTGAGTTGCTCCCTCACCCCCACCCCTGCTGGACCCCACCCCCCACAAGATGGGCTACGTTCATCTCCAGTCACTCCCTGCTCCCTCCCAGCCCCTAGTCACCACCTCCCCACGGTTCCCTTCACAGCACACTCGGCCCACGTGCCCATCCACGGTCTGTCCGTTTCACTTCCAGCCCCACATTCTTACCAAATTCATGAACGACGGGCATGTTGAGAACTGTGACATTACCGCGGATTTGATTACCCTAACAACAGCATCAGCCCCGGCCCATCGCGGCCCTCATGAAAGGCTTCCTTTCCTTGCTTTCTAGAACTTTCTCTGGCTTTCTATTTCTCTGCAAATCTCCCCTCAGACTCCTTTGCCCTGACAGTTGGACACAGGTGATGAAGTACACCTTTAGCAAGGTACACAAGTCATGGTCTCGGTTATCCGTCCACAAGGGAACACACTGGGCCAGAGCATCCGCATGGCCTGAAGCTGGCTTAGACCCAGCATACAAGTGGAAGCCCCTGAGCACAGGTCAGGAAGCAGCCGAGGCGTGCTCTCCAGGACTGGAGACCAGGGATGGTCGTTCTAGAGCAGAACCTTCCCTAGTCACCCAGTGGAAGCTGAACTTGGCTTCTCAGAGAAGGGAGCCTACTGGCCCATGCCTCCAGAAGCAACGTTAATGTCAGTTTGATGAATACAGAGGCACTGAATGCTAAGTCAGTTTAGTTACATCAAAAACTTGTTCGTTCGAGGACATTTTGCTGGACACGCCCAGTTCTGTTTTCTGAACCAACAGCCCTTGGGCCTTTATCTATAGGATAGGAACGTGCACCTGCCTTCCAGGTTGGTAGGGCTACAGGCGGGCAGGGTGCGGTGTGATGCCAGGGACAGACATGCGGGCACAGCTGCCACGCAACTCCTTGGCCTCCGAGTTCTGGAAACTCAATCTAGTGGGGCCTTGTAGAGGAGTGAAGACGGCCCATCCCGGCAGGAGTGATTGGGAGAAGAGCTTAGCGGGTCTGTATAAGGCAATAGCTTTCAGCCAGTATGCATTTCTTATCTCCCAGCCGTGAAACCTTGCTGGACAGGCACTGCTGTCATCCCTGCTGGGGAAGTGGCTTGAAGGGACACTGACTCGCCCACATGTATAGCCCGAGGAGAGGGAGATGGCAGCCGGAGGGTCTCAGGGACACAAGCATGGCCCTACCAGGCCCCGACCTGCAGCCCCCAGTCCCTGCACGCCTCCAACAAGGTCCCTGCTGGGAACAACCTGGCCTCGGCTCCCCCCTGGTGCGTTGGAAGAGAAGACAGAGCTGGATGTGGTACAATCAGGAAACTCACTTTGGGGCCGGTAGACTCTGGCCTTCTCTGCCTCTTCCTCGGAGGTGTGGAGAAGCAGTCGGTATTTCTTTAAAGCACAGCTGGGCCCTTGAACATTCAGGGTCATCTGGGACAGACTCTGTATTTCTGGGCAAAAGGCAAGATAAAGCCAGTGCTGCAGGGGTGGAGGGAGGAGGGGAAGGGGCTGTCGGGCCAGGGCTGGGGCTCCTATATCAGGGTCCTGGGGACCCTCTGCCTTCTGCTCTGGCCCAGCCCTGCAACAGGTCTCTGCTCCCTGCTTCCCCACATGGCCGCGGGCAACTTGTCATCCTGGGGTCTGCCGGGAGTTAGGATGGCCGTGACCCCAGCTGGGGCCAGTACACAGCCCCTACAAACTGAGAACAGGGCCTGGCACGGTCCGCTCAAGGAGGGTCCCCCGCCAGCCTGGGTGTGAACCAGGGCATCCCTTTATACTGCTAAGACCCAGAACCTTGGTGCCAACCACAAGGGAGGACCAGATCCAAGACTGCTCTTGCCTAAGACAGTTGGGGCTCCTGGCCCAGGTCACAGGAGGGTTTTTTGGAAGATGCTTGCAACCCTCGGTTTGGCCTTCTCATCTAATGTGTGAAGCCAGCTAGATCATCCCCATTTTACAGATGGGAAAGCGAGACCAGGGAAGTTAACTTGCTCAAGTCCATAGCCAGGAAATAAGGTTGCTATCCCACACCAGGACCCATGCTGCCCCCAAGCCAGAGCCATGTGGACTCTTTCTTCCTAGTTATAAGCTTCAAGCCTCTGACAAGAGACTTTAGGCTCAGAGTGAGGACACCCTTGCCTGGCATCCATGGCAGCAAAGCCCAAGGGAGAGGTGGGTCCCAGGAGAAAAGCGGCAGCAGTCCCAGGACAGCAGCCAGTCCTCACCTTCTGGAAGGAACACCTTCGTGGTCTTCTCGTCTACAATCTGGTTCTTGTCGGCAGGGCTGCAGTTCACAAGCAGGATGGCACCCCAGCCGCTGGGACCCCAGACCCAGTTTTTCTGCAAAGACGACAGGAATGTTGACTCAGGAAGAAGCCAGGGAAATCCTGCTTTCCAGATGCTACCCCACAGCAGGAGTGGACCTGAGGCTTTACAGGGGGACTGGGACCTCTTGGGGAACTCAGGCACTTAGAAGCAGGCAGCATCAGGGGAGTGGGTGGAGAGGCAGAGAGGAAGCTGGGTCGGGTCACGGCTCCCCGCCTGATTTCAGTGCTGAGCCGCCCGGTCCCACACAGGGGGCCTGTTCTGGTTCTGGTTGACCGTACAACCAAGCTAGGATGGGGACTTAGCGTCACCAGACATTCTAGCTTTTTCTTTTTTCTTTTTTTTTTTTTTTTTGAAAGAGCTAGACATGGACTTCTGTTTTGTTTTTAAAGATTTTATTTGACAGAGAGGGCTCGAGCACAAGCAGAAGGAGTGGCAGGCAGAGTGAGAGGGAGAAGCAGGTTCCCTGCTGCGCAAGGAGCCCCATGCCCGCGGGGCTTGATCCCGGAACCCTGGGATCATGACCTGAGCCGAAGGCAGACACTTAATGGACTGAGCCCTGCAGGTGTCCTGGACTTTACCAACTTGGATTGTGTTGGAGCCATTGGACTTCGAAGACACTGTGTGATCTAGACAGTCTGTGGGCCCGCGCCCTTCCCCGGGCCGCCTCACCTTAGCCTGCTTGTCACTGGTCATCTGGACCTGCCCAGTACGGTAGATGTCCACGTCCAGGGAGACCACTGAAACAAGAGAGAAAGTTTCCACCACCCAGATCTGCTGCATGGAGCCTCGGAGTGCCAGGTAATCCCAGCAGTGCCCAAAGCTGGGATCAGGGATGCCCAGCCTTTCAGGCATGCTGTCAGCTTAGAAGAAAGGTCCTCCGAGGCCGACTGCTTCTCTGAGCGAGCCTGGAGAGGACCAAGTACCCGCGTGTCTCCCCCAACCCCCTGGGAAGTCACAAAACCAGCCAAGGTGGTCCTGATCCATCTCGTGCCTCTTAGACTACCCAGGTGACACTCCCCAGAATGAATGATGTTCCTAGCGCTCTGGAAACCTCCTGGTGCTCTAAGACTTAGGAAGGGCCAATCCACAGCATCTCCAAGCCTCTGAGAGCAGAGGGATCCAGGCTGGGCTCGAGGATCATCACCGAGGCTCCTCCTACAGTCTCCACACTCCACCTTCCACTCCTCCCCACCGCACGCTGACCACCGTGCAGCTTTGCCCTGGCTTTATTTTCGTTCACAGAGCGGATCACCTGATGTGCTCTACCCCAGCTGGAATGCCAGGGCCAGGAGCACAGACCACAGTCGCCGTGTGTACTTAGCCCCTGGTCAGGGATGCTCAGGGACCAGATCCCTGCTAGGAATCAGGTACAGTTCTGGGTCCTACGGACATGGCAGCGTGCGAGACAGGCTCGGTCTTCTGCAATCTTGGGGATGGGAGTGTGAGGGCACACACGTGTGCGCGCGCACACACACACACACACACACACCAGTGGTAAGGGGTCAAGAAATGAGTAAAATGCACATTATATCTGATGGCAAAGTGTTGAGGAAACAAGGAGGGGCTTGGGGGGGTCGTTTTAGTTTTAGACAATCCGAAGTCTGCTAAAGAGTTGAAATATAAACAGAGGCCAGAAAGAGGGAAAAAAAAATTGGTGTTATTTTTGGTAAAAGCAATTAGAACAGGAAGTGTGAAGTGGTAAGTTCAAGGGCCCAGGGCAGAATGAGCATGGAGAAGAGAAACAGGCCCCCGGGCAGAGGTAGACACCCAGCTCATGTAGCTTTTGTGAATAAAAGGGACGCCAGCTTTCGTGCGACTATGCAGAAGAAGCACCAGAAGGCTCTGATCTGAGGAGACATTATCAGATAGCCTTCTGAAGACACGCTGCTCTCGGAGCCAGGTCAGGAGTGGACAGTAGAACAGGAAGGCCAGGGTTCCCACGCGGGGAACCTGTGCAGTGACCCAGGTAGGAGAGGATGGTGGCTCAGATCAGCCAAGAGCAGCCAAGGTGGCTCGTGGCTGGATTCCAGCGAACTCTGAGGAATCAGCAACAAGACATAAGGACCGACAGGGGTGGAGGGAGAGGGAAGAGGAACCCCCAGGGTTTAGGCCTGACTGGCTAGAAGGGAGGACCACAGTCCACGGCGATGGGAAGACCACCAGGAAGGTAGATGCTGGAGGAAAAGGAAACCGATCTGGGTCCTCCTCCTCTGCCACCATCTTCCCAGAAGTAGAACCAGTTCCATTCGGGATATAGTAAAGATGGAGACGTTGGTTAGACATCCAAGAAGTGATGCTGGGGTCAGCGGATACCTGCGTCAAGCTTGTGGGAGATGTCTGGCTGGAAAAGTTTGGGGGATCTCCTTCAAAAAGTTTGAAGATGATCCAGAATCAGGTTTAAGAGAACAGAGGCTCTCTCTTGTTCCTTAAGACAGTAGACAGCATAGTTTGCTCCTACTAAAGGAATAGAGGTTCTGGCTTGTTCTGGAATGATCCAGAAAAGGAGTGAGGAGAGGAGTAGAGGCTTCCTCCATCATGAAGTTGAGGAAGGAAGGTTCTGAATCAGTGGGGAGAGGACCGGATGTGAGAAAGTGAACTTTGCACCAGACCCACCATGGTAACACGGGAGGCAGAATGCTGGTTCGGCCGAGGGTAGGCAGGCCAGACAGTAGAAGCTCAGGGAATTTCCCATGCCTGTGCTCAGGGAATGAGGTCAGCGGTGAGTGAGCGTGGCTGGAAGGGACTGTGTGAATGGGCACGTTGGGATGGCCCATGGGAATGGGTCCATCCAGGACCCACAGGAGGGGTCTTCTTGCCAGGAGAGCCCCTCCCCACCCCCCAGGGTACTCACCGATGCTGGTAAGGCAGAGGACAGCCGTGGCCACAGGGACATCCTCATCAGACAGATAGTAGGAGACGGAAACCTGTGGAGACAGCACCCAGCACCCATGGGGGGGATGGCGGGGGGAGCAGGAACGGGACCTTGGGCTAAGCACCCACAGCCAGCCATTGGACTTCAGCCTCCGTTACAGCTTCTGCTGTCAGCCAGGGGGCTGGGGGGCAGGGCCCTCCACGTGCTGGCTGTCTCTGGGGCAGAGAGCGCTTCTCGGGTCCTCTGGGCTCAGCCAGGATGCGTCACAGCTGTGAGTTTTCCCTGGGAGCTGCGTCGTGCTTCAGGGTGCCCTGTGCCTCCTAGGGAGGGGCCGCTCTGGGCAGAGGGCAGCAGCGGACGGGTACTGCCCATCGGTCTCTTGCCAGTCACCAGCAGACCGTTCCAGTAAGTTTTGCCGGCCGAGTGCCCTGGTCCTGAACGGGCCTTCATGTTCTCACTTCCACTTCACAGTGGAGTCAGCTGGACAGCTGAGCCGCAGAAGCTGGGGCTCCCCCGGGGGCTGACTTAATTGGCAGAGGGTGTGGTCTGGGAGGTGAGTGTTAGAGTCCCAGGTGGTCCCAATGACCCTGTAGGAGCCATCAGAGGCGGTCCTAGAACCCCCCCAACAGCAAACCCGGGAGCTGGCTTTGCAAGGAGGTCACCCTCCTGCCACCAGTGGTGCCCCATTAGGGGGACAGCTTGCCCAGGAGAAAGAACACGGCCTTGGGCTCAAACCCTAGATCTGCCCCCACTAGAGTCACATTTTTCAGGTTGAGAAAGGTCATCCTGTGCCTCAGTTTCCACATATGGAAGATGGGGGTAGGGCTGACCTCTTGGAATAGAACCCCAGATACCCAGGACACAGCATATGCATTTACTACATGGTAGCTCCTCAGTTTCCTTAAGCTCTCCAGCCTTAGGAGACTAAAGGTCCCGAAGACCAGCTTTAGCCAAACAAGGCCATCTGAGTTTTGCTGCTAAAACCTTTGAGCCAGATGTGCAAAGCAGCTTGTTGGGAAGCTGGCCCAGGATCGTGGTCAGCAGCATGGAGCTGGAGCCAATCACGCCCTCCCTCCCCGCTTGTCTGCATCCTGGGGTCACCGAGCGCCCCCCTCACAATTCTGATGCAAGCATTGAATGGCAAGCAAAACACCTGCATGGTTCACAGACTTGGGGCCCCAGGGAAACACCAGCTTCCAGGAGGGAGCCCCTAGGGGTTGGGTTGACCCCTCCCCCAGCTAGGGGGTTCTCCCTCACCTCCACGCCCAGGCTTACCTTGTCACCGTCGATGGCAGAGCTGGGGGCGGTCATCTTCACCAGCACGTCTATGGGATGTGACAGAGGCCACCGGGTCGGGGCAGCCTCCTCTCCACTCCCTGCCTGGACTGTGTTGGGGACATCCACCAAGACCCCCGGAGAGCCACTGACCGTGAACGACTTGCACTTCTCTGGGGCACACCTGGTTGGTCCAGCAAGGAGACAGATCTCAGGGCACAGGGGTCTCCATCCTTAGACCGCAGGGCAGGTGGCTTGGTGGGGCATGGGCCCGGACCATGGCTCCCCTTGGGGTGTTGAGCCAGAGGCCAGCTGGCCAGGACAGGTTTGTGGACCTCCATCTTCAGCCTGTTCCTGCCTTCTTCACCCACTCCAAGGAGCCCGTGTCCTTCACCCACCAGCTCTAGCCCAGACCCCGCCCCCCAGTGAGTCTCCAGAAATTACCAAAGCTACATCTTATTTGTAAGCCCGTGGAGGGAGGAGCCGTTTGTATGAGCCAGAAGGGCTCCCCATAGGGGGAGAAACAGGACCCAAGCCTCGGGAGGTCCACGTGGTGGCTCTGGGGAAGACTCAGCCTCCAGAACAAGTTCCACCCCTCCCCCTCCACTAAGGCTCCAATTTACAGGAGCTCCCCCCCACCTTAATTAATCCTCATGGCCTCCTGGAGAGCCAACCTCACCCCTGCTTCCCCAGTAAGGGCACAGGATCGGCAAGGCATTGTTTCTCTAAGGTCCCACAGCCCATACGGGGCTGAGGCAGGATTTAGGTCAGAATCCTGCAGCGTCAGGATCACAAGGCCCGTAGAGACCCCAACCAGGCTCCTGGAGATGAGGCAGGAGCCAAAGGTGCAGAGAAGGGCAGTGACCCCCGCCTAGCCTAGGGGTACCCCCGTACATGAGGCAGGCACCTGCCCCCCCCAGCCAGAGCCCCCAGCTCCTCACCCATTGATATCCAAGCAGATTTCCGTGCCCAGGACACACAGGGCATGCACCGGGCTGTCCAGAGACAAGCGGACGATGCTCTGGAAAGACATGGCGCGGCCTTCTAAGCCGTCAACCCTCAGACCTGCAAGACGACCCTGACTCAACACAGCAGCCTCACTTAAACCCCAGGGCTCACCTGCGTCCTCCCCTCTTATGGGTTCAGGGCCTCCCCAGGCCACTCCCTTGTTAAGGAGGCTTCAACAGCTGCCCAGGTGTGGCTGATTTTCCCCATTGAGACTTGCTGGGGTCGGGGGGGTGGCATGGAGGAGCAGGTGGGGTCCAAGCCCCGTGGCTCCTAATCAATCAGGCAGCTAGTTCCTACAGATCCAGGGCCTCTGAGGCTGGCTGCTTAGGTCTCTGGCCTTGAACTAGAAGCAAGAGGGGCTCTGGGGAGCTAGGGCCGGGGGCAGGGGTGAGGGTAGGGGCAGGGGGCTGGGCAACCTGGCCATGACACCGCAGGACTAACTCGGCTGCAAGCTGCTGTCAGGAGCAAATATCTACAGAGGGTACATGGGGTTTCACGCAGGAGGGCAGCGCGCAGCAGCATCGCCAGGCACCGGGACCTCAGCCCTTCCAGAAAATTCCCGAGGTGAGCCGGGCAAAATAGCTGGATCAGTGGTCCTTGATGCATGGTGGTTGCAGAAAGGATCAGGAGGCTTGTTAACATTATAGACTCCTGGGCCTGGCCGGTCTGGGGTGTGGTCCAGGTGGTGGGGTGCTTCTTGTCCTCAGGGGTGGCAACAACTCCCAGAGGGGGCGGGGCAAGTATTGCTGGAATGAATGAGCCGAGGAGTCCCTGCTGAGCCCGGTTCAGCAGCTGCCTCCCATCGTCCCTGAGCTCACGGAGCAAAGGACCGAGGATGGCTCCCGCACCAGGGACCCGCCAGCTAACTCTAAAGCAGGGTTCATGACATGGTTTAAGTGAGGGTCTGTGGTTAAGTCTATCTGTTCTTGAATAGGTACCACGTTCACAGGGTCCCGAGTTCAAAGGGGGGCTTGCAACAGTGTCCCTCCTGCTCTATCTCTCACCCACCCAGTTCCTTCTGGAGGCAGTCAGGGGCATGGGTTTCTTCAGTGTCTTTCCAAATAAATGTGATGCTTGAGCAAGCAAACACCATGCTTATCCTCCCTCCTTATTTTTATGTAAGTGGCAGCAAATGCTACACAGTATCTATATCTTGCTGTTTGCATTTCATAGTACAACTTGGAGAGAAGTTCATCCTGGCAGCATGTGAAAAGCATCCTTATCCTTTTTTATGGCTGCTGGAGCCTCCCAGCAGAGCCACACTGCGATGGGTAGAAATATTCATTTTCAGTCTTTGACACTGACACACGACGAGGTGGTGTGTAACCAGTGTGTAACGGCACAGGGGGCGTAAGCTGGTCCTGCGTGAAGTCTGCTCGGTCAGCCAGGGGCTTGTTAAATTCAGGACAAAAAGTAGAAGTATCCCTCCCTGGAAGCATTAAGCATGCAACGTACCTGTCGGGGTGGCTTTACTTAGGAGGCTCTTGGAGATTATGGGTCAGCCGGGAAGACCCGAAAAGCCCTTCTGTTTGGGCTGAAAGTGGCAAATATTAAACAGGTGGCCGGTGCTCAGCACCCGGCTCACACACACGCCAGCCGGAGGTGGGCCGGAGGGAGGGGGTGGTCGGGCTGGGAAGGGGTTGCTGAGGGCTGGGTTCTGGCTTCTGGAGCCAAACAGTCTGGGAGCTCTGTCCCCCTTGAGCTCGGACAGCCCTGCCTTGTGCAGGGTTCTGAGCGCACGTGGGGAGGACACTCTCAACCTGGGGGATGGAGACCTCTCTGGGCATGCATGGGATCTGGAGGGATCTAGAGTGGGTCTTGTTCCCTCTCCAAGGGGTTTCCTGTTCACCACTGAATCACCCATAAAAGAATCCTGAACATAATACATGCTCAATAAATTCTTGGGGTGCCCATGATGACATGACCCCGTGACCCTCAAAAAAATGCCTCTGTGGGCTTCCATCGGGCTCTCCAATCAAACTAAGAGCTTTGTGACCATGAGGCAAGTTTACTTAGACTCCCACAGGCCCGTGTGCTCTCATTGTAGACGGTGCCCCTCAGCCGAGGACTGTAATTCAGTAAATTTTCCTCAGTTTTTGCACAATCAGCTCTGTGTACCTTATCCCTATGCAATGTTATCTGTCCCTACATCTCAGTCTGTACTGATGGATTGATTTGAAGATTTATTTAAAGATTATTTTATGGGGGTGCCTGGGTGGCTCAGTGGGTTAAAGCCTCTGCTTTCGGCTCAGGTCATGATCCCAGGGTCCTGGGATCGAGCCCCGCATCGGGCTCCCTGCTCAGCGGGGAGTCTGCTCCTCCCTCTGTCTCCTGATCCCTCTGCTTGTGCTCTCTCTCTGGCAAATAAAAGAGTAAAATATTTTTTAAAAATAAAGATGATTTGTTTTAAAGAGAGAGCAGGGGGAGGGGCAGAGGAATAGGGAGAGAGAGTCACAAGCAGACTCCGTCCTGAGCGAGGAGCTTGACCCGGGGCCCGATCTCATGACCCCAAGACCACGGCCTGAGCCGGAACTAAGAACTGGTACTCAACTGACTGCACCACCCAGGGATCCCTTTATCTCAATTTTGTAAAAAGTTAAGTCTTGTCCCTTTCCTGCTAGGGTTTAGTGCAGGTGCAGCGCTTCAAGCTGTGGCAAAGGGATGCTCTGCTTCTCTCTGCCTCTTCTTTCTGCCGCAGCTAGACACGGTGGTTCCTGACCTGTGGGAGGTGGACGAACAGCCCCTAAAAGACGTCAGGTTCCAACCCCTGGAACCTGTGACATCTCACATAGGAAGTCTTTGCACAGGGGACCATGAGTCTTTGAGATGGGGAGATCATCCCAGCTTTCTGAGTGGACCCTAAAAGCAGTGACAAGTGTCTTTATAAGAGAAGCCGAGGGAGCTTTGCCACACACAGAAAAGAAAGCAAGGTGACCCCAGCAGGTCCTGGAGGTTGCCGGCGGTCACCAGGAGCTGGGAGAGGTGAGGAGTGGACTCCTCCCGGAGCCCCCAGAGGGAACACAGCCCTGCCCGCCCCTTGATTTCAGCCCCCTTGAAACTGATTTTGGACTTCTGCCCTCCAGAAGGGAGAGAACAAATTTTGGTTGTTTCAAGACACCCGGTTTGTGGTAACTTGTTATGTACGGCAGCTACAGGCAAGTAACTGGTGACTGCCGGGGAGGGGAGGGGAGGGGAGGCAGCTGGAAAGTTCTTGTTTCCCGGGGCGCTGTCCTAGACGGTTCCGTCTGCTCTGCGGGGCTGGCAGCACTTCCAGAAGGTGCTTCCTCGCACTTGGGCTTCCCCAGTCCTTCACAGAGGCTCCTGCCCTGTGTGTGGGGAGTGGGTCCATGAGGCTCCCCTGCATCTGTCTTGATGCCAAGGCTGCTTCAGTCACCAGCTTGTCCCTCGGTCCATCTGCAGCTCCTGTAATCTAGCAAAACCTCTGGCTTCTGCATGCTGAGCCGGGTAGCTGTCCTGTCGGTCACATTCAGGGACAACCTCACACCAACGCCCCTCTGGGCACAGTCCACTTTCTGGTCCACAAAAACGGCTCCTGCATCTTTTGCTGCAGCAATCGTGAAGGGGAAGCTGTCTTCGGAGAAGCACGGTTTGACCCAGGTTTTTTGGATCCTTTTCTCTGTGGTCTGAAGACAGAGGCTTTGGAAGTCCACTCTTTCCACCATCACATGCTGTCCACGACCACACGGAAACAGTATCTCTGGGTGTTTTCTGAGCATTACAGACTCTATGGGGCCAAGGTCTGCTCTTCATTTTTAAAATCTGAAGGCAAGGGCGCCTGGGTGGCTCAGTGGGTTAAGCCTCTGCCTTCGGCTCAGGTCATGATCCCAGGGTCTTGGGATCCAGGCCCACATCGGACTCTCTGCTCGGCAGGGGGCCTGCTTCCTCCTCTCTCTCTGCCTGCCTCTCTGTCTACTTGTGATCTCTGTTTGTCAAATAAATAAATAAATAAAATATAAAAAAAAATAAAATAAAAGCTGAAGGCATCAGATTTCATTATCTATAGAGGAACCTAAGTCTCTGTGTCATGGCCATAAAAGAAACCAGACACAAGGCACACAGAGGGAGACAAGTGACTTCATCCCATAAAACCCCCCGGCTCCTGCTATGGGCCACACCCAGCTCTAGGTAGCCTGGGGACAGCATCACACAAGCTCCTTTGCGGGGCTTGGAATGGGAACCACACATGTGAGGGACACAGAGAATTCGCTGGTGTCTGGATGGATCTCACAGGGCAGTCAAATCCTCACACTCATGCCCCGTCGTGTTCTAGCACTGGCCGTCTGTTGCCTTTTCCTCAAAGGACAGCATGAACAGGAATGCAATTCCCGGCCCCACCTTTCCCCTTGGAACTTTGTATGCATCCCTTTGGGGTCTCCCGAGACGTCCCAGGCGGACGTGACTGTCCCTGTCGCACTGCCTGCTGAGGCGCTCGGAATCTGGTATGCTTCCTGTATATATATATATATATTTTTTTTTTTTTTTTTTGACAGAGAGATCACAAGTAGGCAGAGAAGCAGGTAGAGAGAGGAGGAAGCAGGCTCCCTGCTGAGCAGAGAGCCTGATGCGGGACTCGATCCCAGGACCCTGAGATCATGACCTGAGCCGAAGGCAGCGGCTTAACCCACTGAGCCACCCAGGCGCCCCTCCTGTATATTTCTTTATCATGAAACACACAGCTGAGGTGTGTCTTTCACACATACATGTGAGCGTGAATCATCAGACAGGCGACTGTATGTCCCGGGATGCTCTCCCGGCTGGCTGCAGGGGAACCGACGTCAATGCAGCTTAGAGGGGAGATGGGCCGTATCCTCGGGGCTCAGCCCTCCTCCTGCCCCCCCACCCCCAAAGTCTCCGTGGGAACTTAGAATGAGCTGGGCTCAGATCACAGAAGATTTCACAGACCAAATATTGACCTGGGAGGAAAAGCCACACGTCGTAACACTGACGTTCAACACATCCTGTAGCATCTTCCCGTTGGTAACATTCAATCTGACCATGACAACGAGGGAATATACGAATGAGAGCAATGATAGCGTGACCTCCCTGACAAAAAGATTATACAGCTTTATTGCAGCCTCTCACAGCAGAAATGAGTTTGCAAGGACGGGTCTATCTTGGGATCTTCAGAGGGGGTGCCCAGGGGCTCCAGGGCACCGCGGAAGGGAGCAAGCTGCCGCGGGAGGGTAGCCACGCCCAGGGAGCTGACCTGTCCCCCAGAGCTCTTGCAACGCCACACTGCAGGGTCCCAGCACCTCTGGCTGGACCTGGGGGGGAGGGTACGCAGGGGATAGGCTCAGGGCACCATGTGCCACCACTTGAAGGAGAAGGGCTGCCGGCGCACGTTGGTGCCGCAGTGGACCTCCCCGTGCCGCACGTGGTAGGCGTAGAAGTCGTCGATGAAGGTGCAGTGCAGGCCCAGCGGCTCCAGCAGGGCGCGCACCTTCTCCTCCAGGCAGCAGCGGCCGTTGATGATGGGTCCGAAGGGCTTGGGGATGCCCAGGTGTCTGCCCAGCACCAGCATGTTCACCTGCAAAGGAGCGGGGTCCCAGCGCGGGGCCAACGGTGTGCAGCCTGCATCCCCTGCCCATGGGTCCCCTTTTCCTTCTGACCTTCCGCACTAGCAGCCCACTTCACAGATGGGGAAACAGAGGCCCAGACAGGTCAAGTGGGCCACCTCCAGCCGCCCTGCTGGTCTGGGCCTTATACCCAATTCTGTCGGACTCCAGCACCCATGATCTCACCGCTACCCTCTCCTTCCCCCTCTGCCACCTTCTGGCAAATTCTCTGTCCCTCCAGGCCCAGCTCAAGTTGTACGGCCTCTGCGCAGCCTCCCATGAGTTCCGAGTCAGTGCTCCTCCTCTGGGGTCCTCCCACGGCTGCCAGCCCGACGCCTGGCCCATCGCAGGCTCTCAGTAAGTATCCGTTGACTGGATGAATAAAGGACTACCTTTTTGGTGTCACTCTCCGTGTATTATCGTTTAAGGTAATGACTGTTTCCTCCCTTATACTGGAGGTGAGCGGAGGAGGATTCTGGCTCTAGGCCCACATGGGTTTGCATCCCAGCCCGTCTCCTCAACCGCTGTGTGACCTCAGGCAAGTCGCTTCACCTCTCTGAGCCTCATCAGCCAGATGAGCCCAAGGGGGTTTCCGTTGCTGTGATGCTCAGATGTCAGGCTCACGGAACAGGTGTGGGGTCTGTCTCTGGGGCTCAGGAGTCGGGGACGGGCCTCTCATTCTCTGTTATGGTCCAGACCCAGCCCCTGCTGTGAGTCTTGTACCCTGAATTTCTCAGCCTGTTCCACACCCACGACCCGACCTCTCACTGTGGGCTCCTGGGGTGAGTCACAGCTCGTGCTCAGGCTCCTTCCAGAGCCTCCAGCAGCCCAGGCACAGAGTGGCGCCGATGACTTCATTCCCCATGCCTCATCCCCTGCTAGGCATCAGCCTTCTTTCCTGCCTGGGAAACCTGGCGGAGCTAACACCGAGAAACAAAATGCCTGGGGCCAAGGAATTGTAGTCAAGATGCCCCCTCCTGCCTTGTTTTAGCCACAGAACCTCTTCCAAATAAAATCCTGTGTGGTCCCTTGATGCCTAAAACAGAACAAATCCAAAATACCAGCTTTGAGGCACCATCTTGGAACCCCAGTGACCTAGGGAAACCAGTTTGACGTCCGTGGGGGGGGGGGGCTCCTGGCTCCTCCCTGAACGTGACCTCCAGTCCCAGCAGGAGAGGGCGGCTGCGGGGCCCCAGCAGAACTGGGTGAGGTTTCTGCCTGGCCCTCGCGTATCCTTTGGAGAGACAGAGTCAGGGCACAGGGACTGTAACAATACAATAGATGTGGCTTTGAGATGGTGCTTGGCAGGGAGTGGGGCAGAAACGGCTAAGAGTTATCACCAAAGGTGGGATCTCCCTCAAGTCCCCCCTTCACGGGACAGAATCCACCCAGCCTGGGCCATGCTAGCCTCGTGGCCTCAGAGAGGCCTTCCTGGACCATCTGAAATGGTGTCCCCCCCCCCCCACTTATCCCTTCCAAATGCGACCCGAGAGCCAAGCTCAGCCACTTGTTCTGCCCACCGCCCACCCACGGCGCCCCGCACAGGGAAGTCCACAGCGGGCAGTGCCATGTGGTGAGGGCATGGGCTCTGCAGCCAGACCCACAGCTTTGAGACCCAGCCCCGAATCCCATACTGCCAGAGACCCGACTTCTCTGTGCCTCATCTTTGAGGTGGGAGCGTTGAGAGTCTTGGGCTCCCAGGGTGGTTGTGAGATGCCCAGAGCCACCCTGGGAACTGCCCGCGGCCACGCAGACCCCCAAGCCGACAGCCAGCCCCCCACCCCGATCTGTGCCCAGGGTCTCTGACTTCAGGCCATTGGCAAAGGTGGGCTGACCCCAAAGACCACCTTCCTCACCATGTTTGGAAAATAGGCTTTGGCCTTGAGGGTCCCTTTGACCTCTTCCTGGAGCTTGAAGAGCTGGGGGATGTCGATGATGTCCCGCTCGGTCAGGCCCAGCTCCCGCTTCAGCACCTCCCGGTTCCAGTCGATGCAGCTCTAGGGGCGTGGCGGGGGGGGGTGCGGTGGGCAGGGTGGAGCCAACTGGCATGGGGGTCGGGTGGCGGGGACGCTGAGAAGGTGGAGGGTCTGGGTGGGGGTGATGGGGCATGACAGAGCCGCCACGGGGAAGGGGTGGGGACAGCTGTGGGGGAGGGCGGTCTGGAGCTGAGGCCTGGCCAAGGGAAGGACCAAGGACAGCGCCAGGAAGACAGTGATGGGCCCTTCCTTCTCTTTCCTCCTTCCCTCCCTCTGTTCTGCTCAGTCCCTCTGCCTCTGGCTTCTGCCTCGGTGTCCCCATCTTTACGGTCACTCTGTGTCTTTCTAGCACTTGGCCTCTCTCCTGCCAGTCCCTCTGTCTCTGAGAGTGTCCCCTGTCTTGCTGTGGCTCCAGCTTTCCCGACTGCTCTTTCTCTCTTTTCCACCACTGTGGGAACACACAGTGGTGACTGACGTCTGTCTGTCCCACACACATTGACCCAAATCGCAAAGCCATTCACCAAGCCGACCCGCAGCCAGTGGGAGGCTCTGCCTTACGGCTCCCAGGGAGGGGAAAGCGGTGGGGTGGGTGGCTCGGTCCCCCTGGGCTGAGGCGTCCCCTTGGGCTGGGCACCCAGGCCAGTACCTCCACATATGAATTATGCTCTTTCAGTTTCTTGTCTTTCAGAAGGTCCTTTATTTTCTGGTTTTTTCCTGTCATGAAGGAAAAGGAAAAAGAATGAAGATGAATTCAGAGGTCGATGTCCCTCTTCCCAGTAGGCACAGTGGGGACTCAGTTTTCCCATCTAGAAAATGGGGGCAGTTATAATTTCTAAGGCGCAGGTTTGTGGCGAGCATCGAGGAGGCAACGGCCTTTAATAAAGTATTTTATCAGTGTAAGTTCTCCTTCAAAGTGTTTCTCACTCCTTTAAAGTATTTCCAGAGGGATCCCAGCTCCCAAGAGGCCAACGGAGATCTAACCATGGTCCGATGCCACGCAACATGCTGTAGATATTAGATAAAAACTCCCATCCGCGGGGAGTTACCAACACTGACCCAGCGCATGTCTGCGAACTTTAGGGTCCCCTTCTGTGCTCCAACGAGAAGGTCTTTCTTTCCCTCCCTCCTTCCTTCCATTCAATCATCATTTGAGCCAGACTGAACTTTCCTCACGTCCTCAAACACATTTCGTTTTCTCCTGCCTCTGTGCCTTTGCATTCACTGTTCCCTCTGTCTGAGATCTCTCTCTTCCTCTCCTCCCACTGCCTGCCCCACTGGGCGAACTCCTGCTCCTTCCTCGTGTTCCTGCTTGGTCTTTGCCTCCTTTAGGAAGCCTCCCTTGAACTCTTCCCAGATACTCCTAAAGCGCCTGTGTCACCATTGTTTCCTTGACTACTTTTCCCAGGACTGTGAATGAGCACCTGCCCCCCAACCCCCGTGACAGTGGGCGCTACTCCGTCCTGTGCACACAGCATCCCTGGAGCTCAGCGTCGTGCCCAGGGCATAGGAGGTGCTCAGAGGAGAGCCGTTGCCCAAAGGCCCCCATCTGGCAGTGGGCGACCGCATGAAGGCAGAGAAAGGACCTTGGATGGAAGAACATCCTTTGCACATGCTCTTTGAGATTCCAGAACAAGGCAGAGCCAACTTACTTTTGACGCCTTCAAACAGCGCAGCTTCCCCGTGGCCCTTCTCCAGCTGCTCCTCGAACAGTCTGTAACAGGACCTGGGGCTGGCCAGGAGCAGCCTGAAGCCCTGGGGGCAGAAACACTGGGCTCAGAGCTTTGCCCCTGGGGCTCCCAGAAGTGTCGGCGCAGACCTAGGCTGCCGGTCTCCTTTGTGGCCCCTTCTGGGATTGACGGGGAGCTGGTCACGCTTATAAGGCCAGGCCTCCCAAGCAGAGTGCAGACCAATGCTTGGGAGCCCAGGGAGCAGGCGTGTGGCTTCCTTCAGGCAGCCCCCCCAGACTGCGCACCTTCTTGTGTGCTGGGACGAAGCTCAGGAACTCATCCACGTGGCCCACGTACAGCCAGTCGGAGAACAGCCTCACCGGAGCCTGCACCTGCTGGGCGCTGAGGAAGTCCTGCACGGCCTGGTTCATCTCGTGGTTCTCCGTGCTGCCGACACAGGATGAGGGGAGCGTTGCAGGGTGCGAGGGGCAACGGGGGGCCTCTGAGGGCATGGAGGCTTGCCAAGGGGGTCGAGGTTCTCCTTCAGCTAGGGAAGGGACTCAGAAGAAGCCTGGATAACTTTATTCTATCCTCAAACATCAGAGGAGTTTACCATTGGCCATTCCAGTTTTTTTGAGGGAAACTGAGACACCACGTCAGTCCAGTGAGTACGACCAGAGCCCGGCCTCCGAGAGCACTGCCCACTGGCTCAGTCCAGATGCTGGGGTTGTGGGTAAACATGGGGCTAACCCGTATTATCCACAGTGACAGGGAGAGCCAATCCGACCTCAGTAGGTAATCCCTTGTTAACCATGTAGCTCTGGGGACGTTCCTTTACCTCTGTGGCCTGCAGTTATCTTCCTGCTCCGGCCTCCAAGGGCCTTCCTGATCTAGTCCTTTGCTCTTTCTCACTCAGTCTCTTCCAGCCACTCTGGCCTTCTTGAACACACCAGGTTCAGTCCTGTCACAGGGCCTTTGCACATGCTCTTTGAGATTCCAGGAACCCTCTACCACAGCTCTCCCCATGGCCATGTCCTTATTGTCATCGGGCCTTCCCTCATGAGCGAGGCCCTCCCTAGTCTCCCTATCAGTTCCCATTCCTCCTCTGTCCCTGTCTTTTTTGTATTCTTTGCTCTTTGAAATTATCTTACTTGTTTACCTTTGTGTCTTTCTTTTTTTTAAAGATTTTATTTTTTTATTTGACAGACAGAGATCACAAGCAGGCAGAGAGGCAGGAGGAGAGAGAGAGGAGGAAGCAGGCTCCCTGCCGAGCAGAGAGCCCGATGCGGGACTCGATCCCAGGACCCCGAGATCATGACCCGAGCCGAAGGCAGTGGCCCAACCCACTGAGCCACCCAGGCGCCCCCCTTTGTGTCTTTCTTACTGGAATAGCAGCAAGGCCTTGTCTGTTAGGCTCATGGCTGCCTTCCTTCCTAGCACCTGCCTAGTGCCTGGCACACAGTAGGTGCTCAATAAGTGTTCACTGATGGAGAGAGTGTAAGTGGCAGCGCTTGCATTTGAGCTTGGGCCCGCCGGGCTCCTAAGCTTTATTCTTTGCTCTGTGTTTTATTCCTGTCTAAGTCCCTAAAGTTTGTTGAGGCTCTTGGGTTGGGAGCATGTAGGGAAAGCTTCTGTTGTACCCTCTGCTTTTCCATGACATGCCTGGGTCTCCCCCTCCTTGCTCCTCCGCCTGCCTTAAAAAATTTTATTTATTTATTTGACAGAGAGAGGCACAACAAGAGAGGAAACACAAGCAGGGGGAAGGGGAAGGAAGAAAACAGGCCTCCCGTGGAGCAGGGAGCCCGATGCAGGGCTCGATCCCAGGATCCTGGGATCATGACCTGAGCCGAAGGCCGACACCCAACGACTGAGCCTCCCAGGCGCCCCCTGCCCCTTCCCTTCTCACCTGGGGTAGCTGCTGCCCCCAAAGAGGATCCTGCCCAGAGGGTATTTCTTCTTCCCAACTGTGACTGGCGGGCTCACTTCCAGGTTTCCAAAGGAGTCGAAGGTAGAAGCCTCTCCGGTCGTGGTTTCGCGAGTCACGTAGCCAAAATCCGGACCCTGAGATGGGAGAAGCAATGGCCAAGCGTGAGAGAGCGTGATCCCTGCATGAGAGCAGGGTGGGGGCCAGGTCACAGGCAGGATCCGGTAGTAGTCAGGGCTGGCACCGAGCGGGCACCGCTAGGATCTGCAGGATGCCACAGGAGCGCTGACTCAGGTGGTAAGAAAAGGGAGGAGCACTTATGGGGTGCCCCATGCGTGCCTGCTGCTTTGTAAACCTTAACTCTGGCATTATAACAAATCTATGAAATATCATTTTTGTCCTCATTCTGCAGAGAAGAATGAAGGTCAGAGTGGTGGGTGACTTCTTCGGGCCCCACAGCCAGCTGGTGGAGGGATCTGAGCTGTGTCTCCAGCAAGCCCTCTAGGACCACATGGTGCTCCGTCCTGACTGGGCTGGAACCGGCTTCACCAAGGGGCTGTGATGTCCCTGTGTGGATCTTCATGGGAAGAATGGGCTGGTGACACATCTCACCCCCTCTGTGCGTTTCCTGTGGCTGGGGGAATGCAGCTAGTAGCTTAGAACAACACACATGGTTTCTCTTTCGTCTACGGAGCTCAGAAGTCTGAAAGCACTCTCACTGGACTAACCCCAGGGGCCAGCTCCCTCTGGAGGCTCTGAGTCTGTTTCCTTGCTCTTTTACTTCTAGTGGCTGGTGGCCTCTTTCCTCAACTTCATGTCCTGTGTTTCCACCATCACATGCCTTCTCCCACTCTGTCTTCCCTCTTCCAAGGAGCACCATGATGGTACAGAGCCCGTCAGATAACTCAGGGGCACCTCCTCATCTTGGGGTCCCTGACTTAATCACACCTGCCAAGTCCTTTTGCCGAAAGAAAGCATCAGGTCCTGGGGATTAGGGCAAGGTCGTGTTTGAGGACACCACTCTGTCTACTGCACTAGCCCTAGCTTTCTACGAAAGGGGAATCATTCCCAATCCCTCTTCTCCCTTTGTCTCTCTCTCTCTCTTTTTTTTAAAGATTTTATTTATTTATTTGACAGAGAGAGATCACAAGTAGGCAGAGAGGCAGGCAGAGAGAGAGGAGGAAGCAGGCTCCCTGCTGAGCAGAGAGCCCCACGTGGGGCTCGATCCCAAGAGCCTGAGATTATGACCTGAGCCGAAGGCAGAGGCTTAACCCTCCAAGCCACCCAGGCGCCCCCTCCCTTTGTCTCTTAACAGCGATACCAGCCTGACTCCCATGCCCACTGTGCCCTAGAAACTTCATGACCCCAACGCTGAGCCCAAAAGGCAGTGCCCACCAGCATCGGGGAGTCAGTTGGTCACACCCATGTCCTGTGCTTGGCCTTCCCGACACTGCACGCTCTTGGGTCCTCTCAGTCTCCTGTGTATGGGACAGGGAGTCCCCAGCCTAGTCCCTAGTCTTTGATTCCCTACAATTCTCTTCCTCTTGGTGCTGCCACCCAGTTTCACAGAACACTGACCACGTGCTGACAACCCCACGTGTCTCCCTCCTGTCTGCACATCCCCACTAACCCTAGACGGCCATCCGCTGCTTGCTTGACTTCCCACTTGGGCGTCCACCAAAAATCTCCCACTCGCCCCCGGCGGACCAGTCGGCCCCTCTCCCCTCATCCCCCGTCCCCTCCCACAGTCCTCCCCACCTCAGGGCAGGATGGCCACTGTTAAAGCCTGCCGTCAGCTTGGGGTTCCCTCTCTCTCACAGGGGTCAGGGACCTGTCGGCCGGGCCCCTTCAAAGCATGTCCAGAATGTGGCCCCTTTTCATGCCCAAACCTGCAGGCCCATCGCCTCTCACCGGGTTACGGTGCCTGCTCCCTCCCCGCACCGCCTGCCCACAGGACCTGCCCCCTGCTCTGTCCTCTCCATCTCTCTGACAGTCTCTCCTTCCACCTTTCCCTCCCTTTTTTCCTCCACATCAATCCAGCTTTTATTGTATCTTTCAAACATCGCAAATGAGCCTGGAAAATCACCCGGCATCTTGCTATTTCTCTAGCTGGACAGCTTAGATCTGACTCGTTGGTCCACTGAACCGTTCCTTTTTCAGAAACGTAGACACCGTCCCCCAATTTCCCAATATCCTTATTTTTAACGCCTGTGGCTTGCTGGGATCAAAGCTGCTGAGTTTGAGGCAAGTTCAATGTCGTTTCCTTCAAGAATTAACTCATCTTTCTGGGCTCAACACCCGGCCTCATCCGAACCCTGCAGATGTATTTTTCACTCAAGAAATTTTGGATTTCAACAAGAGAACCATTCTCCTGAACAACAATGTCGATGGGGAAGTGAGTGTACCCAGACCTCGTTCCGGAAAGGGAGCCCAGGGGCCACGCCCTTGACCGTGCTCTGTACACAACTACAATGGTACAGACAGGGCAAACGGTAGGCAGTTCTGGTCTAGTGCTCACCATTTGTCCACGTAGAGCCTCTTCTTCTTTGCAAGGAGACTGACTCCTACACTGATGTGATTGATGTCCCTCTGCAGGGCTCCCCTGGGTCCCTTCACAATAACAGTGAGTCCCTTCCCGAGTGATGTCAACATTTTCTGGAACATCCATGGTCCAAGGCTGAGAACAGTTCTTGGTCCTCAGTAGATGAGATGCAGCACAGAGACCTCACCCTTCCTCCTGCTCACTCTGCTCTGCCCCTTCTGGCCTCCTGGCTCTTCACCCAACATGCGAGTCTTGCTGCTGTCTCAGGACCTTTGCACTGGCTGTTTCTTCTGTCTTGTATACTCTCCACCCAGACATCCATACAGCCAAATCCTTCACCTCTTTGGAGTTTTTGCTCCAGTGTCAGCTTCCCAAAGGGGCCCTACCCTGACCATCCTATTTAGAATTGCAATGTAATTCCCCCACCCCACCACTTTGGCACCTGGGAGCCCCTTGATTCTGTTTTTTTCTTCCTACAGCACTAGATTCCACTTTCCAACACGCAATATAATTTACTTATTCAACATACTGCTTGTTTATCGTCTGTCTTTCTGGGCCAGGATGTCACCTCCACGAGGGCAGGATCTTTGGCACTGCTTGCTGATAGATTCCAAGTGCCTGGAGCAAGGCTGGGCACAGAGCATGGGCTCCAGGGATATATGATGAATGAACAATAAGTTCATATGAGTCACGGCCTTGGCTGTTGCCATGAGAGGGGCTCAGTTCCACAGGCTGCAGGCTTGGATTTCTGAAGGTGAATGAAGGTGCGCCCTTTGCAGAACTGCCCCCTGCCCCCAGGAGTGGGAGGGGCAGGGGACACCCCCACATGCCACCTGATACTATTTCCGGCTCAGACTTAGACACCTGTCACCCTGTCCGCTCTCCTCGAGTCTCTGTTCACTGAAGCCCCAGAGTGTGCAAATCCATTCTTGAAACCTGCTGATCTGTTTTCACAACCAGAGAGCACACCCGGGCTCACCTCTCGCACTCACTCGCACTGAGCTGGCTTTAATAGCGCTATTGTGTTTTAACTGTTTCCCTTCCCAGCTTGCTTTCTATTTACAGTAAGCACCGCTGGTTTTCCGCTTATAGGTGGTGTAACATTTACCGACATGGTCTAATGGAAGAATACCCACCGTGCGTCAAGCTGTGCGCTAAGCGGCCCCTGAGGGGTGAAAAGGGAGATGACGAGGCAGTGATTTATAACAAAACAGTCCCGAAGAAACCAACGAGGTGCCGCAGCCCAGAATGCCAGGGACCACGGCGGGGCGTCCTTCAACGCCAGGGATGGTCTCACAGTGGGGAGCACTGCAGCCGAGATCTGGAGGCAGGGACACCGTCAGGCATGGGAAGCAGGAAGAGCATTGTGAGCAGAGGGAACGGCATATGCAAAGGTGAGGAGCAGTTGGGCACATTTGAAGAACGGGCAGGAGGCCTGTGGGATTTGGAGCTGGGTGAGGGATGGGGAGAGTGGCCCGCAATGAGTTTGGAAAAGCCGATGGGGACGCTGTCTGGTGACGAGTTTGACTTTGAGCCCAATTCTCTTCCTGAATGATGGGCGTCAGAAAACCACAGCCATGCTTGCCTAAGAACACGTCGCAGCCTCTCATCCAAGCCTGGGTGTGGGAGAGGCGGGGACCCCTGTGCTGAAGTGTCCATCTGCCTGGAAGGACTCGGGAGATGTGGCTGGTGATGTCAGAACATCTGGCCTCTGTCACCCTGGGAGCATGGCAGTGGGAGACCATCGCTGAGCAGAGCAGGGCTGAGAGCAGGGGGATGGGCTAGGGTCCCCACGGGCCAGCAGGATTATTTATCCCCGTGGTGGTCCTGAAATAGGGGTAACCTGGTTCCAGTCGAAGAGACGCCATGGACCCAACGAAGTCTCTCCATCATCACCACCCAGGGCAGGGGAGTGAGCGAGACTCAGACGAGTCGCTGAGTTGAACTCAGATTTCCTTTCAAAGCCTCCTGTGTGGGCAGGGCTGCCTCCTCTTCCCTGGGGCTCAGGGTGCTCCCGGGGAAGCAAACCTTGCACCCCACACACCACACCCCTTCCTCCGTGCTTCCTCGGCGCCTGGAGTCAGGGGCTCTCAGCACCCGGGGTGCGCGCCTGGCAGCACACGGGGTACAGAGCTCCCCGGGGCCAGGCCCGCCCGGTTTCGGTGCCAGCTTCTCCTCTCATCGTGTGACCTTGGAAAAGCGGTTGCCCCTCTCTGAGCCTCTGTTTCTTAATCTATAAAATGGGCCTTGTGATAATATCTAGATTAAAGGTTGCCGGGCAAATTAAATGAGTCAGTGCATGTAAAGAATTTGGCGTCATGTCTGACCCAGGACGCACGCTCGATGAACGTAACTATTCCCCTCGTTAGCATTCTGCGCTGAGCTTACGCGATCCTGCCGGGCTAGTCCAGCTTGATTCACCGACATGTCACCCCACCCCCAAACACCTGCAGAGTCACACCTGGGAAATGACCACTCTGATCCCCAAACCCACCCCATATCCCCCACAAAGGCCAGACTCTCCTTCCCCAAAAGACAGAGCCTCCAGCCAGACACCGAAGAAGGTTCCAGTCCTGGCCCAACCCACCACACCTTGCAGCAAGAGCATCTTCAATGGGACAAGGAAGCCACAGCCAGACCCGATGTCCTTGGCAGGGCTATTTTGAGGACAGGCCGAACTCACGGCTGGAAAGAGCTTTGGGAAAGGGGGAGCCAGATCTTATCTCAGCGGCGACAAAAAGGTCATGGCCCACCTGCGTGATCGCTGCCCCAGCAGGAAGGGCTCCTGCTATGGAGCCCGGGTGCTCAGCCACAGGTGGTGAGGAAGGGGGCCTTGGGCGGGGGGATCTCAGCAGCTGCAGCCTCACCAGCACGTACCAGCAGGCATTTGATGGGGAACTCCTTCAGGCCCCTGTTCCTCGGAGAGTCAAAGACCACAGGCAGGGTCTTGTGTGGGGCTTGGATGTAGCCGATTTCTATCTCGTCCTGTGCAGGGGGAGGGGAAGGAGGGCTGATGGGCATGGCCGTGACACCCAGTGCAAGGAGGGGGCATGGACCCATCCACTCTTCCTCTGTGGTCAAGGGCAAATTCCCATGCAGTGTTCCAGGAGGGAACAGAGCTTGTCTTCCCGTGTGTGCACAAGAGGGCTCACCCCCACTGCTGGTGAGTGCAGGGGCTGAGTGCTGTAGGTGCTGGGGACCTGGTAAGCGAGCCTCAGGCTCTGTCCTCGGGGAGCTGGTCACCGAGCACCCAGTGTGAGGATGTGATGGGTCAGGAAGGAGGGGCTCCTGATGGGGTTGAGACAGGCAGAGAAGGGGGGGCAGTTCAGACCCAGCCTTGCCCACAGAGCAGAAGTGGGGAGGGCTCCGAAGTGCACCTGGTGCAAATTCTGCCTGTATTCTGATAGAGGTGATGTTGGACGGGACTCCCCTATGACCCCCCCCTGAAACGGCCACTCTTGTAGGTCAAAGACGGAGCTACCAGCACTTTTATACTGTTCTGTCTGACTTAGCCCAGACAGGACTTCTAGAAAGGAAGGGGTGTTCTCTGTGGGTTTGGGAGACAGATGGGAGATTTTTGCAGGGGAGGCTTTCTAGCTGGGATTGTAAGAACGGGACCTGGAGGACAGCGGAGAGAGGGAAGAGCAGGCGCGGAGGCATGGAGGAGGTGGGAGCAGGGGGAATGCCGCGGGAGGGCAAAGAGCCCGAGAAAGCAAGAGAGTGGCAAGAAGGCTCGGGTGGGTCTGCCAGCCGCCTGCAGCCACTGCCCCGTGCCGGGTGCTGGGGTGCTGAGCTGCGTGAGACTCAGTCTCTGCCCTTGGGGAGTTCATGGCCTGATGGGCAGCCTGGCACAGAACAGGGGGATAGTGTGGCCACCGGGCAGGCTGGCCAAAGGTGAGGGATCGCCAGGTTGGGGTGGGGTGGGGCTGGAGGCAGGCTGAGAGGGAGGAGATGGAAAGTGCTGGAGCAGGGGTGTGGCCTGGTGTGGTGGCTGAGCCCAGGGAGGCTGGCTGGGATCCACCCCTGGAGGGATGGGTTGAGCTCCAACCCTCTGAGCTTCGCGTCATTTCCGGGGCATCTGAGAGTTTCCAGGCAGGAAGGTGGCCTGTACCTTGGTGACCCTGCCAGACAGGCTGTGGCTGGCTGTAAAGGTCGCTTTACTCACCAGCCTGAGCCCCCACATGCCCGGGCCCTCAGAAGCGCCTCATTTCCTGCCCATCTGAGGAAGGGTGGCCCCCAGCCCCAGGAGCCTGGGCCTCCCATGTCCCCTGACCTTCAGGAAGATCCACCCTGTGTGTCTCACCCACCCCACCCCCCCGCCCCACGGGGCACAGACCTGCATCCACCGGTCATCATTGCTCTGCTCCTCGGAGGGGACAGTGACCTTGCACTTGGCTTCCTTGGCTAGAGCTATCACTGACTTCAGGAAGTTCTCATTTTCAAGCACCCTAGAAAGGGCAAGAAAAAAGCTTCTCAGGGCTCTGGATTCAGCAGACGGTGGCCTTGGCCAGGCTCTGAGGGGGCAAGTTGCACCCCTGCAGGGTCCCTAGGGGTGGAGCAGGAGCTCAGGCCTGGATGGATGGGGGGAGGGGCACAGTGGTCGCTCAGGAGACGCTCGGGAGATGCTCGTGGCCTGGATGGCAATGCCGGCTCATCCTTTCTCTCTGCTCTCAGCAAACATCTCACTGAACTCTTACAGCAATCCCTGAGGGGACCAGCAGTCTCCCCTTCCATCTGGGAGAAGCCACAATGAGGAGGTCAATGCTCAAGGTCAACGCTCAAGGCCCCCCTGGAGGAGGGGGTGCCTCAGCCGAGGCAAAGAGTTGGTTTGCCACTAAGGGTCATGCCACATGGCTAGACAGCACCAGGCTTTGAACCCAGGCCTTGCTGGCTTCCAGCCTGCGACCTGACCTCCCGGCAGCCACCAGCTCACCCCTCACCCCTTCTGCCCGGAAGCAGCTGCAAGAGAAGAGCAGAGGGGCTCTCTGAGACCCCAGCGTACTCAACAGGTGTTCTCAGATGGTGAGATGGATGCCAAGGCTCCCCACAGCAGCTGGTTAAAGGGCAGCTGGGCCCTATCCCCAGACCCCAGACCCCACAGATCTGGGGTTGGCCGGGAACAAGCATTTGAAATGGTCTCTGGTGTGGGAGGTCCACAGGCCACCCACTGAGCCTGGGCAGGCCGGCTCAGAGATGGAGGGCTTTCATCTGCCAGGTCTAGAAAACTCTCTGGGCCTTCGGGAGAGAAAGCTGCCCACCCCCACTTCTGCATTAGGGTAGGAGAGCAAGGACAAAACAGCAGCAACAGGCACTACCCTGCCTTTTTATTCCAAATGGGCCAGAAGCCTTCTGCATGTTGCTGTGGGAGTCATTTTCCCCCATTTAAACAGCAGATATTTCGGGGGTGGGGGTGGGGGCTGTGGCCAGAAGCCAGGGCACCTGCTGGTGCATCTGTGCCCCACCGGGGACCCTCACCTGCACACGTACACCTCCTCTGGGGGCTGAGTGTTCGGGGTCATAATCCAGGGAGCCACACGGAAGACCACGCTGTCTTGGAAAAGCAGGGCGGCGGGAAGATCCTAAAGGTGTGGGTGAGGCCGGGGCTGTCATCACGGCCGGGCTCCGAAACCTACCGCTTCCTGGCAAGGCTCTGTACCCTCCCCCACGAGGTGGGCCAAGGCCCAGGAGCTCGGGTCTCCTCTCAGGCTGCCATCTTGGCCTACCGGGTTGGACGTGTCCAGCAGGGAGATGGTGAGGGAAATGAGCCCCGGGAAGCTGACGTCTGGGAAGGCGAGGCCCTCCACGTAGAAGTCCACGCTGTGTTGGCCGCCCGGGAGCTCCAGGGGGTGACTGGGCTGCTGGGGCCCCAGGACCACCCTGTACCTGGAGATGTGTTTGCCACCTGGTGAAGAAAGGAGGCTCAGGTCTTCGTTTCCCCCGGGGGCCGTGACGCCTTCGTGAGGCCACCACACTCCGGATGACATGTCACAGCTAAATAGGCCCACCGTAGGACAAAGAAACTAAAAGCATCAGGTGGGACATCGTCCCCTGGCTGGGGCTCCAGGGGTGGAGTGATGGGGGAGGGGGAGTCTGAGCCATTCCCAACCATATACACACCAGTCCAATGCACATTACAGTTCTTTCATTCATTCATCATTCACCAGGCATTCATTCATTCCTGAGCACCTGCTCTCAGCGGACGCCTGGGGAGACCAGGGAGGTAGTCCCTGTCCTAGTCCCCAAGGAGTACACAATCTCCTGGGAAAGGAAGAGGATCAGAGACAGTCAAATGACAGATGGTAATGCGTGCTGTGATGGAGAGAACCCCGAAGTGTCACGGAAGGCTTCCTGGAGGAGGGGATGCCTCAGCGGAGGCAAAGAGTTGGTTTGCCACTAAGTCAATGTCAGTCTAATCAAGTTGATCCGGGATGGAAGTAAGTCAGATCTAGTCGTGCCTCTACACAAAGCCCTCAGCTGGCCTCCCCATGGGGCTCAGACTAGAAGGCAGAGTCACCCCTGCCTACCGGAGCTGGCCCCGCCCCTTTCTTCTCCACCCTCATCAACCACCTGAACGCCTCATCCTGCTCTCCAGCCACACCAGCCTCCCTGCCTGCCTTCCTCAACCCCATAGGAATGATCGCACCTCAGGGCCTTTGCACTTGAGCTTCCCACAGCCTGGAATGCCCTTCCCCTGGGTGTCTGCGTGACTGTTCCCATATCTCCTTCTGCTCAAATGACACCTTAGGGGGAAAGCTTTCCCCAGCCCCCTCTCCTGCGGGTCCCCAGGCTCCACCCCTCAACCGCACCCCCTTCCCTGCTACATTCTTCAGCGCAGGATTTAACCCCATCAGACACACTAGATGCTTTACTTAGTTATTCTGTACATGGTCTCTCTCAACCCAGCAAGAGGAAAGTGACACATGGACAGGAGCTTTGTCCTGTTCTTTGCTCCATGCCCTGAGCCTCGAACAAGCCCGGCACTCAGCAGTGGGGGCTCGTGAGCCGCTGAGAAGTTCATGGTGTCTTTGATGAGCAGGACGCTGGCGATCACACTATTACCTAACACCGCGGTCAGCTTGGCTCGGATGCAACACTCTCTGTACACAAGAGTCCTGTGTGTGTGTGTGTGTGTGTGTGTGTGTGTGTGTGTGTGTGGCAGAGAGGAAGAGACAGACACCGTTACAGCAGTCCTGGGGAGGGAGCTCCTCTGGTCTCACCAGCACCAGACACCAGCTTCTTGTTTCTTTGCATTTCGTCTGCCTGCCCTTTCTAGAAGGGAGAGAGGCAGGGATGTCCACCTTGCTCACTGCTGTATCTCTGGTTCTTAGAACGTGCTACTGAACAGGGGCTCAGGAATTATTGGCTGAAGGGGGGTGAGAGGGGGCTGTGCCAGGGCAGGAAGGGGACCCCAAGTGAACGTCGAAGGCAACTCACGGCTGGCTTGAAACACCCTGACTTTGTCCATCTCTGACTTGGACACATGGAGGAGCAGCCGGTGCTTGGTGAAGAAGTCCCTGGGGGTGTTGGTGTTCAGAGTCACCGGGGACATGTCCTGCAGGTCTGGAACGAGAAGACCCTCTCCTCTCTCACGGCTCTCCTCAGACCCCACCCCCCTCAACCCTGTCGCCTGGTTTGATCTTCATCACGCCCTTGCCAGGATTTAAATAATGATTTTCATTTTGGAATGAGCTTAGGAGGCAAGCTCAGTGAAGCAGGGGCCACGGCTGGCTTGTTGATTGCTCTGTCCCCAGCCCCCCGAGCCTAGAAGCATCTAGAAGCGCCGAGAACAAGGACTAGGGCATGACAGTGTGCTGGGTAACTATTTGAGTGGATGCGTTCTTCCTCTGGGCCTGAGTGGGAAGTGAACCAGCCCGAATGATAGGCAACACAGGTGTGGGGAGAGGGAAGCTGGACAGGGGTCTCCTCTGGGCATTAGCTCCCGGGTGAAGGGAATCAGAGGTGGTGGGTTCGAGCCCTGGGTCTGTGGGATCCTGGGAGGTATTTCATCTCTCCGTGTCTCTGCTTCCTCGTCAGTAAACAGAGCTAAGGGTCGTGCCCATGCACAGGGGAGGGTGAGGTCATGTCATCCCGGGAGCACCCATGATTAGAGCTGAGCACTTCATAGGGGCTGCTCCTTGGCATCAGGCAGAGACAGTTGCATGCAACTTCCAAATGCATCCATTTCTATGCTGCGTGTGCAGCTTCCCGGGAAGGCCAGTGCTGCCGCCGTGGCTGGCCGACATCCCTCCCCCAGAGCCCTCCTGCATCCCAGCCACACTTCAGAGGGGTGCTGCCGGCGGAGACCCTGCGCCCACCACCATCCTTGTGTCTCTCCATGGTGTCAGGGTGCCTGATTCTACATCCTGAGCCTGTGACTTACTGGCTATGTGGCCTTAAGCAAATTGCTTCAGTTTCCCCATCTGTAAAATAGGGCTGAGGACAGTATGTACTTCCAAGCCTTGTACTGAAAGACCAGATGGGTTAATTCTGAAGAGGTCAGAGCAGTGTCCGGCATGGGGCACGGGCTCGGGGCTGCTCTGATGGGGCTTTGGGGCGGAGTTTGGCTTTCATTTTGAATGATTTTGGGTCCTAGCTTTGACCCAAGAGCAGAAATTTAGGTTGGGCCATGGACCGGAGCATGGGTCCTGGAGGAGGCATTGGGAGACTCAGTCCTGGTCCTGGCTCTTCTCTGGCTACTGTGTGACCTTGGGTGAGTCACTTACCCTCTTCGGGACCTTGTCCATTCTTCTTCTTATGCAATGGACAAGCTAACAAGAACATGCTTTCTTTAAACCCCATCTCTGAGGCTGTTACCAAGCTCAGGCTGCATAGACAAAAGGACTTTACAAAAAGACCAACCAAGCTCTATTTCCATGAGCTCTCTGGGCAGGGGGACGCTGAGGGCCGGGGGTCCTCACCTTGGCTGTCCAGCACATCATTGTCCTTGCAGTCCATGGTGGAAGATTTGGGATTGTCTCTGTCACAGTTCACCAGCAGGATGGCGCCTTGCCCGCGTGGGCCCCAGGTCCAGGTCCTCTGTGGACACCCAGCACAGACGGGCCACATCTAGAAACCTGCATATGTCCCTCCAGCTCTTGGGGGAAGCATAACCGCTCTCTGCAGCCCCTCACGAGCCTTGTGTGGTTTACAGATCTCGCTTCCACATCAGCGAATTCTTTAGCCCCAAGAGGGGAATGTTCGCCTGTTCCAAAAATCCTAAACACGGTCACCAAAAACGCAATTGAACCACTTCAAAAAACGACCCCCAAGATAGTAAAATTTATTTTAACAGCTTAAAAAAAAAACCCAAACTGTCAGATTGGCAAACTGGACTAAGCTAAATATTCATGCCAAGATCCTAATCTAAATCGTTACTCTTATGTGAACTCTTCATTACTCATTCGCCAAAGTGTGGGTACTATTCTTAGCAGCCAGTTGCTGTCCCTCCAAAGATTAAAGCAAATTCAGCAGCCCCTCCCAGCAGGGATATAATAGGGATGACGTCTTCTATTTGCAGGACTGCGTTGGCCCCCTGGGAATGACTGCATTCTAGGAGGGACAGAAAGACAGATTCCACTCCTAGAGCCGTAATCCCTCCCTCCGCTTTTAGCTGACCCCACGGAGGGATCTTCATCTTTTGACAGGACATATCCTCCTAAAGGGCACACCAGCATTAAGCTGTACAGGCAGCTTGGGGATTTCAGGAACACCCTGGGCTTTGTCCTCAGACCCAGGTAAGGCTACCTTTATGCCGCACCTCTTAACCCTCCGTTGTCTTTCAGCAACAGACTTTGGCTGTCCCAGTGCAGCTCCTTCCCTCTTCTGCTCCCTGCCAGTTCTCCCTTTCTCTGCTCTTCACTCCCTGTGGGCAGCACCGTGGGGACCTCTCCCCCTAGCTAGGGAAACCCGGGCATGGGGGGATTTTTCTTGCCCCCCAGAGTTAAGAACTGCCAGCAAATTTTTTCTCTGCTGGGCATTAACCTGATGACTCTATAGTTTCTAATTTGCACAACACGTTCTCAGAACTCACAACCGGTGAAAATCTAGTTTTGCAAAAGAGATGGGAAATACGTAAATCAAAATGGAAAGGGTGTTTTTTTGTTTTCTCCTTTGCCTTGTTCTTCCTGGAGGGACAGACGGCCATTCATGCCATCACCACCAGAGGGCGCAAGAGGAGACCCCCCCCCCCCCCCCCCCCAGCAGAGGTAGCACCTGGAGTGTCGGGAGGCTTGAGCATACCTGGCCCTTCTTGGCACCAATGGGCTTCACTTTGCCAGTGCGGGTGATGTCCGTGCTCAAGGAGATTTCTGCAGCCCCACCGAGTAAGAGGAGAGGGTTGGTGAATGTACAAGGTCAAGGCACTCACTGTGGTCCCCGGGAGATTGTCTGCCCCATGGCTTCTCTCCCTCCCCTTCCGAGGAGGCACGAATTCAAAGACACCCCCATGTCTCCAAAGAAGATGTTTAATGGCAACCCAAAGAGCAGAGCTGGAGCTTCTGACCACACCCATTCTCCTTGGCAGGGGTTTGGGAGGCCTCGCCACAGCTGTGATGCCAACCAGATCCTACACATCTGGCAACTTTCAGGGGCTCAGAAAGAATTCAGAAAGATTTCCTGGCCACCCCAATGGGATGCTTGGAGCCAAACTCCTGGAAGGACACCTAACCAGGTTCTCAAAGTCCTCTGGCCCCAATGTTAGCCCCCAGTGACCTTGGAGCCAGGGATACAGTGGTCACTCCAGCCCCACCTGGCTTTTCCTGATGTGCATTATGGCTGCAGTGGGGACAAACCATGGCCCCAAACCTACCCCCCTCTGTCCAGATGTCAAGGCTAAGAAAGCATACATCTGTTTCTAAGTCCTTCCCACCGTCATCAGAACACGTGATCACAGTCTTCCCAGTGACATAGATCTGTGTGCTCATATCGTAGGTAGTGACTTTGTGAGCTCACTGTGTGAGACTGACCTGAATGAACTTTTAAACACACCCACAGCCATATTTTAGCATCAGGCCAGAGCAGCATAGAGTTTAGTGCTCTGGATTACTGGCTCCTTCACTAGCCAGTAACATGAACTTAGGGAGATCTGTCTACCTCTTGTGCCTCAGTTTCCTCATCTGTAAAATAAGATATAATAGTACCAACTTCATGGAATTGTTGTAAGGTTTTTTTTTTTTTTTTTTTTTTTTTAAGATTTTATTTATTTAGGGTGCCTGGGTGGCTCAGTGGGTTAGGCCGCTGCCTTCAGCTCAGGTCATGATCTCAGGGTCCTGGGATCGAGTCCCGCATTGGGCTCTCTGCTCAGCAGGAAGCCTGCTTCCTTCTCTCTCTCTCTCTGCCTGCCTCTCTGCCTACTTGTGATCTCTCTCTGTCAAATAAATAAATAAAATCTTTAAAAAAAAAAGATTTTATTTATTTATTTGAGAGACAGGGAGAGAGAAAGAGCACAGGCAGGGCCAGGGGCAGAGGGAGAAGCTGACTCCTCAGTGAGTGAGGGACTGGATATGGGGCTCGGTCCGGGGACACTGGGATCATGACCTGAGCCGAAGGCAGATGCTTAACCACTGAGCCACCCAGGGATCCCAGGATTGTTGTTAAGATTCAAAGGTAAAGTCTTAGCAGAGTGCCTGGTATAGAATTAGTGCTATATTATTTGTATTATTTAAATGTGCATTAATGAAATGAATGTGTATTTATGAATGAAACTCATTAATGAAATGAAAGCTGACATTTTCACATGCTATTCTGATACTTAATGCACATTTTTAAAAATTAATTTAAAAATTTTTGAAAGATTTTATTTATTTATTTATTTCACAGACAGAGATCACAAGTAGGCAGAGAGGCAGGCAGAGAGAAAGGGGAAAGCAGGCTCCCTGCTGAGCAGAGAGCCCAATGCAGGGCTCGATCCCAGGACCCTGGGATCATGACCTGAGCCGAAGGCAGAGGCTTTAACCCACTGAGCCACCCAGGCACCGCCTTAATGCACATTTAAATGGTAATGATAATCATATAATATTATTGTTCAAGATGAGTTTAAGTTAGAAAATTACTTTATTTAAAGAAGAATGTTAAATAAATATGAGTGTAGTCAGATCGTTGATATGGCAAAATGGTGAAGACAGGATGTAAGTCATGGCATTTGGGGAACATCAGTCTATATATTATTGTATAAGACAGTGTCATCATCTACTTTTCTTATAAATATTTGAAGTGTCAAAAGGTATAGAGACTCATATGTGGAAAATCCATATACCACCACTTATGCTGAGAAAATATTAACATATGATGGAACTCCCCGGAAATGCTCTCTCTCTCTCTCCAGTTGAATTACTTTATGGCTCACCAACTGGGGAGGGAATATTTATGAACCACAAGATGTATAACTAGCAAGAAATTGTCCCGTAAGCTCCAGAATGTAGTTTCTCCTGGAGAGACACCTTGCAAGGGTGTGTGTATGTGGAGAGGGGCAGTGGCATCCCAAGAACCCGGTCATCACTTACCAACACCGGTGACATAGAGCAGGGCTTGGACGGGGTTGATCTTGGGTCCATAATATGAAATCTGAACCTAAAAGACAGAGGTCTTTTCTTAGTCATTCAACAAACACTAACTGGACTCCTGCTCTGTGACAGTCCAGGGTGAGATGCTGAGAAGACAGGATGAACAAGAGGTGGTACCAACCTATAGAAACACCCAACTGATGTGCGTGGGGGGGCAAATAACTCAAATACTTATGATACTTAAGATGAGGGTCCTGTGGGAGCCCAGAAATGGAAGGGCTGAGCCAACCTGGGTAGTATCAGGGAGATACACTCTGAGGGACGAGTAGGAGCTCAGCAGCCAGAGACATGGTGGAGGGGGCATCAGTGGGAGGGCACTGGCTGTAAGCCATAGAAACTGGCTCCAGCAAGCAGAAGGGGTGGAGAGGACCTGCAGAACCAGATCTTAGAAAGGCTGGAGCCGGAGCCTTCTGGGGATCTGGACAGTGGGAGCTTTGGGGAGCTGGTCTCTTCAGTGCTGGTGAAGATCAAAAAACACCAACCCTTACTGCCCAGGGTTCAAAATCCAGGAAGAGTGGATCTGACTGACCCACCCTGACCAGGGGAGGGCAGAGCACCAGGATGGACACTTTGAAGTGAAAATGGCAGAGGGGAGTTTCCCCAATGTAAAACCAAAGAGCCAGAAGAAGAGGCTCTCCTGAGGGGATAGACTGAGGGGTTTGGGTCTGTCCTGCGGGGAGTGGGGATCCAGGGAAATGTCACAGCCACCATCACCTCATTTCTAGACCATGGCACCAGACTGTCTGGATCCAGTCTACTCAGGACACTGCGGCCAGCAGGGTCTTTCTAAGACAAATGCAAACTTGTTATTCCCTAGATAGTAGGTTTTCACTGGCTTCCTGTTGCCCTCAGAAAGTGAGGTCCCTGATGCCAAACTCTCTAATACTGGCTACCTCTGTCCCCCAATTCCATCTTCACCCTCTTTTCTTGCCATGCATCTCTTCCTCAATTTCCCCAGCACATGCCTGACCATCTCTTCCTCTAGAGTGTGCACACAGGCCACATATCCCATATAGAGTTCTCACTCTGATTTCCCTCTCTTAGGCAGATCATTCCTACCTCCTTCAGCCTGCCACTTCTTCCAGGAAGTCTTCTTTGGTTGCATATACCACCACTTATGTTGAGAAAATATTAACATATGTATTTATGTTACATAATACTTTGAGGCTCAAGTTCTATGCTTCTATAGTAGGCAAGTACTCTCTGTCCCAAGGGAAGACTGAATGGACTGTCCTGCTAGAAACAACTGCTCATTGGCCCAGATCTCTGTGGGAACCCCAGAGGGTCTTGTTGAGCTTATCTATAGTCAGAGGGGTGGAGTGGGTTGAGTGGTGGTTCCCAAAAACATATGTCCACATCCAAATTCCTGAAACCTGTGAATGTGACCTTATTTGGAAAAAAGGTCTTTGCAGATGTAGTTAAGGGTCTTGAGATGAGATCATCACGGATTATCCAGGGAGACCTTAAATCCAGTGACTAGGGTCCTTATAAGAGTGAAGCAGAGGGAGATTTGACAGCGTGGGGAGGGGGAACAAGACCATAGAAGCAGAGACTAGAATTTAGGAAGCTGAAGGAGGCCAAAAACTGGTTCTTCCAGAGCCTCCAGAAGGAGTGATGCTCTGAAGACACTTTAATTTTGAACTTCTGTTCTCCAGAGAGAATACATTTCTGCTGATTTAAGCCAGTAGCTTCTGGTCATTTGTCCAGCAGCCACAGGAAGTGGGCATGGACCAGAGCTTACCAGGGCTTCCTTAGCACTCACCACCTCTTATAACGACTTACCTGTATTTTACCCATAGGTTGTAAGCCCCATGCAGGCTGCAACCTCACCTGTCCTGTTCCCTTCTCTATCCCCAGTGCCTGGAAGTGCCTGGCATGTAGGAGGTGAATACTAAACATTTGCTGAATGGAGGAATTTAGTAAAAACCCAGCTTCCATAACCCTCCAACATCCCTGTATTGTCTGCCAGGATTCTATGGCTGGAACGGTCTCCATAGTATCCAGAAAAGGGGACGCTCTGCCAGCGTTGGGGCTGTGGGTCAGTACGGGGTGGACCGTGAGCAGCTGACCTGCTGCCACCTGCTGACCTCCTCCCACACATCCCACCCCACGGCTACCACACTCACCTTCTGGTCACCTGTGCTACTGCTGGCAGCTTTCATCCTCAAGCTCACTTCCAGGCTAGGGTCCAGGGACCACTTGGAGGAACCTGTGGTATTCTTCTTGGCTGGAGGGCCGTGGGCAACATCCACGACCACTCCTGGGGATGCATTGATGCTGAAGGATGTGTAGCCTGTGGGGGCAGAGCTGTGGAAGAGACAATAGGGAGGAAAGAGGGGCTCAGTGAGGGGGGCGTGGCCCTCCACTGCTCTCCCAACATTCTTCCCTTTCCCCTCAGCAACAGTAAACCCCACATGGTAGCCAGTCGACTCTGACCATGGAAATGAAGTACTGTGAGGTTGTTGGTAGGTAGCGAGAAACAAAAAAGAAATTTTCCTGACCTGAAGAGGTTACACTTGGGCTAGGAGAATTGCAGAGGGATGGGCACACAGAGCAGCACAAACTGCTGCTTCTGGCATATGGCACACCGGTACTCTGAAGGACCTTCCCCTTGCAAAACAACTAGATCGTGATTAAAATATACTTTTTAGAGCATCCTGAAATCATGACATAAGAGAGATCTCCAAGGACTCCCTTCTCTGTGTGCATCCACACACATCCACACACATACACACCATGGAGGTTATATTGAGGAACACTGAAAACAAAGAGGAGATATTAAAGATATCCAGAAAGAAGAGTCAGGTCACCTATGAAGGAATTACTATTAGATTAAAAGCAGGTTTCCCAATAGCAACAACAAAATCCAGAAGACAACTGAATAACATCTGCAAAGTATTTTGGAAAAAGTATTTTACTTTGAATTGTGTACCCCACAAAATTTTATACATATACATAAATATATGTATATATATATAAATAAATATAAATAAAGATTTAAAAAAATTATTTGAGAGAGTGAGAGAGAGAACATGAGTGATGGGGAGGGGTAGATGGAGAGGGAGAAGCAGACTCCTTGCTGAGCAGGGAGCCTAATGTGGGGCTTAATCCCAGAACCCCAAGATCCTGACCTGAGCTGATGACAGATGCTTAACTGACTGAACCATCCAGGTCCCCCGATAAAAAACTGTAAAAATAAAAATACCAAAAAGGTAAAAACAAGTCCAAATATATGTATAATCAAAATAAGTGTCAATGTATCAATGTTACCAGTTAAAAGAGAGTTTTGACTATAAAGAAACAAAACTCAGCTATATGAAATTTGTAAGAGGCATACCTAAAATATAAAGATCCAGAAAAGATGAAATTTAAAGGAAAGGAAAAACATACATTAGGTCAATACTGACCAAAAGAGGGTTGGGGTGGGTATATTAATATCAGATAAAGTTAATTTTTAGATTAAAAAAACACTATTAGCAATAGAGAGGAACAACCTAATAATTTAAGGTTCAATTCACCCAGAAGATATTTCTAAACTTGTATGCACCTAATAACATAGCTCCATATACATATAAGACAAAACTGATAGAAATGCAGGGAGAAGTTGACAAACCCATCATCACAGTTGAAGACTGCAAGTCTTCTTTCTCAATCAACAATAGATTAAGCAGATGAAAAAATTAGTAACAAAATTAACAAGCTTGATTTGTTACGCATATATGGAATTCCTTGCTCCACAACTGGTAAATATATTGTGCACGTGGATCAATAAAAAAACATTGATTTCATAGTTAACCATCAAAGCAAGTTGCAGCAAATGTTAAAGGATAGGTCATATACAGCATAGGTAGCACAATCTTTGATCAGAATGTGACTAAGTTAGGAGTCACTAATATAAAGTCCATTTTTAAGCCCCATACATTTGGAAATTTAAAAACCAGACTTATAAGTAATTTACAAGTCAACGGACAATTAATGGAAATTAAATAATAATACTTAGGATTGAGCAATATTTAAAATACTACATTTCAAAACTTTTGGGGGAGCTAAAGGTGTTGCTTTGTGCCTTAAATGCTTAGATCTTCAAAAAGAAGAGAAAAGTTAAAAAATAAGTATATAGGACAAAACAAAAAAACCGAATAGAATGTAATCTCCCAAAACACAGAAAATAAAGATGGTAGAAATCCGTGAAATATAAAACAAGTAAATCAACAAAGCAAAAATAGACTAATATAACTGGTAAACTTCTGGCAAGATTGATCAAGGGAAAAAATAAGAAAAATGAAAAAAAATCCCCACAGGAAAGGCAGATTATTTTGTAGATAGTTGATAAAAGGTAACAGAACCCAACAGCATGATTATCTGTAACATCCCCTCCAAATTTTAAACCCTAAATTAAAAAAAAAATACTAAGAATTCAATAAGGTAGATAGTAAGGTGGAGAGGCAAAAATCAGTTGCATTTCTGTACAGCAGCAGTAAATAGTTAGAAAAATAATTTTTATAAATAGATATATAATTTACATTAGGAAAAAACACTGTAAAGTACCTAGGATAAATCTAACAAAAGATATGAAAGGATTTTATGGAGAAAACCAAACCTATTGAAAACATTAGAGAAGACCCAAATTAATAGAAGGAAATAACATGGAATTCCAGGACATTTCATGGAACTTGACAAGTTGACTCCAGGAGTGACATGACAAACCAAGGGACTAACACAATCAAAGTACTCCTTAAGGAAAAGAAGCAAAAGGTAAGGGACTTGCTATACCAGGTACAAGTTACCAGGAAGCTATGGATGGTGCTATAATGGCTCAGGCAGGGACAAATGACAGATGTAACTTAAGAGAGATTCTCCCTGAAAGGTGAAACCTCCTACACTGAATGCAAGCTGGGGCAGTTGCTCTGGAAAACAGTATGGAGGTTCCTCAAAAAGTTGAAAATAGAGCTACCCTATGACCGAACAATTGTGCTACTGGGTATTTACCCCAAAGATACAAATGTAGTGATCTGAAGGGGCACCTGCACTCCAATGTTTATAGCAGCAATAGCCACAGTAACCAAACTATAGAAAGAGCCTAGATGTCCATCAGCAGATGAGTGGATAGATGCAGTATACACACACACACACACACACACACACACACACACACTGAAATATTATGCAGCCATCAAAAATGAAATCTTGCCATTTGCAATGACACAGATAGAACTAGAGGGTATTGTGCTAAGTGAAATAAGTCAACCAGAGAAAGACAAGTTTCATATGACTTCACTGATATGAAGAGTTTGAGAAACAAGAGAGAGGATCATAGAGGAAGGGAGGGAAAAATGAAACAAGATGAAACCAGAGAGGGAGACAAACCATAAGAGATTCTTAATCTCAGGAAACAAACTGAGGGTTGCTAGAGTGGAGGAGGGTGGCAGAGATGGGGTGGCTGGGTGATGGACATTGGGGAGGGTATGTGTTATGGTGAGCACTGTAAATTGTGTAAGACCTATACCCCTGAAAAAAATAATACATTATATGTTAATTAAAAAGAGAGAGAGAGAGAGATTCTCCTTGACCTGTCTGAAGTGATCTTGTAAATAAGCAGGCAAAGGTAAGATTATGTAATGTTGAGAGTGGTGGAACAATTGCTCGCTCATAGGGAAAATAGTTAAATTGGATAAATAATTAAATCGATCCCATCCTCACACCATATACCAAAACAAGCTCCAGGTGGATTTAAGGCTTAAAAATGAAAAGTAATAATTTGAATTTTTTTAAAAATAGATTTTATTTTTTAGAGAAGCTTTAGGATCACAGCAAAATTGAGTGGAAGGTACAAAGATTTTCCATATATCTCCTGCCCTCCACCCCCATGCACAGCCTCTCTCATTATCAGCATCATCCACTGGAGTGGTACACTCGTTAAAATTGATAGGTCTATCATAATCATCCAATGTCTGCAGTTTACATTATGTTTTGCTTTTGGTGTTGTACAGTCTATGAATTTAAACAAATGTATGCATGGTGACATGTATCCACCATTATGGTATCATACAGAATAGTATCATTGCCCTGAAAATCCTCTGTACTTGTGATTGAGTTCCAGTTTCAAAGCATTATGGTCCAAGAATATGCAGGGAATAATCTCAATCTTTTGGTATCGGTTGAGACCTGACTTGTGACCCAGTATGTGGTCTATTCTAGAGAAAGTTCCATGTATGTTCGAAAAGAATTAGTATTCTGTTGTTTTAGGGTGGAATGTTCTGTATATATCTACGTATTCCATCTGGTCCAATGCATCATTCAAAGCTCTTGTTTCTTTGTTGATTTTCTGCTTAAGGATCTGTCCATTGCTGAGAGTGGGGTGTTGAGGTCTCCTACTCTTAGCATATTATTATCAATATGTCTCTTTATTTTGGTTAATGGTTGGCATATGTAGTTGGCTGCTCCCTTGTTGGGGGCATAGATATTTACAATCATTAGATCCTCTTGTTCGATAGCCCCTTTTAGCATGATATAGTGTCCTTCTGTATCTCTAACTACAGTCTTTAGCTTAAAATCTAATTTGTCTGATATGAGAACTGCTACCCTAGCTTTCTTTTGAGGTCCATTGGCATGAAAAATGGTTCTCCATCCCTTCACTTTCAGTCTGGATGTATCTTTAGGTTCAAAATGAATCTCTTGTAGACAGCATATGGATGGGTCCTGTCTTTTTATCCAATCTGCAACCCTGTGCCGTTTCATGGGAGCATTTAGACCATTCATGTTGAGAGTGATTATCGATAGATAGGATTTTATTGTCATCATGTTTCCTGTGAAGTCTTTGTTTCTATAGGTAGTCTCTGTACATTTCTGCTCTATGTCACTCTTGCAGATCTTTCTCCTTTTATAGAAACCCCCTTAATATTTCTTGCAGGGCTGGCTTTGTGGTCACATATTCTTTCAGTTTCTGCTGGTCTTGGAAGCTCCTGGTCTCTCTGTCCATCTGAATGACAGCCTTGCTGAATAAAGTATCCTTCAAAATCCTAGAGGAGAACATAGGCAGTAACCTTTTGACATAGGTCACAGCAACTTCTTTCAAAATAGGTCTCCAAAGGCAAGGGAAACAAAAGTAAAAATGAACTTTTGGGACTTCATCAATATAAAAAGGTTCTGCACAGCAAAGGAAACAGTCAACAAAAAGAAGAGACAACCCACGGAATGGGAGAAGGTATTTGCAAATGACACTACAGATAAAGGGCTGGTATCCAAGATCTATAAAGAACTTCCCAAACCAAACACCCAAAAAACAAATAATCAAGTCAAATAATGGGCAGAAGACATGAACAGACACTTTTCCAAAGAAGATGCATAAATGGCTAGCAGACATATGAAAAAATGTTCATCATCATTAACAATCAGGGCGATTCAAATCAAACCCACATTGAGATAACACCTTACACTAGTTAGAATGGCAAAATATTGAGAAGACAAGAAAAAACAATAGTTGGAGAGGTTGTGGAGAAAGGGGAACCCTCTTACACTGTTGGTGGGAATGCAAGTTGGTGCAGTCACTTTAGAAAAACTGTTTTCCATGACCCACCCCCCCCCCCCACCCTGGCCTCCTTCTTTGCCTGCTTGTTCTCTCTCTCTTTGTGTGTCAAAAAAAAATTTTTTTTAATCTTTTTAAAAAAAAAGTTAAAAATAGGGCAATTGCACTACTGGGTATTTACCCCAAAGATACAGATGTAGTGAAAAGAAAGGTCATATGCACCCCAATGTTTATAGCAGCAATGTCCATAATAGCCAAACTGTGGAAAGAGCTGAGATGCCCTTCAACAGGTGAATGGATAAAGATGGTGTGGTCCATATATACAATGGAATATTACTTAGTCATCAGAAAAGATGAATACCCAACATTTGCATCAACATGGATGGGACTGGAGGAAATTATGTTGAGTGAAATAAATCAAGCAGAGAAAGTCAGTTATCGCATGGTTTCACTTATTTGGTGGCACATAAAGAAAAACATGGAGGACATTAGGAGAAGTAAGTGGAAAATGAAGGGGGTAGAATCAGAGGGGGAGACGAACAATGAAAGACTATGGACTCTGGGAATCAAACTGAGGGTTTTAGAGGGGAGGGGGTTTACGGGATGGGTGAGTCTGGTGATGGGTATTAAGGAGGGCATGTACTGCTTGGAGCACTTGGTGTTATATGCAAACAATGAATCATGGAACACTACATCAAAAACGAATAATATACTCTATGGTGACTAACATGATTTTAAAAGTTATACCAAAAAAAAAAAAAATCCTCTGTGTTCTGCCTATTTATCCCTCATTTTCCCAACCCCTGGCAACTGCTGATCTTTTACTGTTGCCATAGTTTTGTCTTTTCCAGAATGTCATATAGTCAGGATCACATGGTATGTAATCTTTTTAAAAATTATTATGTTATGTTAGTCACCACACAGTACATCATTAGTTTTTTATGTAGTGTTCCATGATTTATTTTTTTAAAAGATTTTATTTGTTTGACAGACAGAGATCACAAGTAGGCAGAGAGGCAGGCAGAGAGAGAGAGGAGGAAGCAGGCTCCACACTGAGCAGAGAGCCCGATGCCGGGCTCGATCCCAGGACCCTGAGATCATGACCCAAACTGAAGGCAGAGGCTTTAACCCACTGAGCCACTCAGGCACCCCCATGATTCATTTTTTTGCATATAAACCCAGTGCTCCATGCAATCTGTGTCTTCCTTAACACCCGTCACTGGGCTCACCCCCACTGCTCCCTTCTAAAACTCCCAGTTGTTTCCCAGAGTCCATAGTCTCTTATGGTTCATCTCCCCCTCTGATTTCCCCCTCTTTCATTTTCCCCTTTCTTCTCCTAATGTCCTCCATGTTATTCCTTATGTTCCACAAACAAGTGAAACCATATGATAATTGACTTTCTCTGCTTGACTTATTTCACTCAGCATAATCTCCTCCAGTCCCATCCAGGTTGATGTAAAAGTAGTTCATCCTTTCTGATGACTGAGTAATATTCCATTGTATATATGGACCGCAACTTCTTTATCCACCCATCTGTTGAAGGGCATCTCAGCTCTTTCCACAGTTTGGTTATTGTGGACATTGCTGCTATGAACATTGGGGTGCATATGGCCCTTCCTTTTACTACATCTGTATCTTTGGGATAAATACCCAGTAGTGCAATCATTGGGTCATAGGGTAGCTATGTAGTCTTTTCAGATTGGCTTCTTTCTTACTAATATCCATTTTAAGTTTCCTCCATGCCTTTTTATGGCTTGATAGCTCATTTCTTTTTAGCACTGAATAACATTCCATTGTCTGAATGGACTGCAGTTTCTTTATCCATTCACCTACTGAGAGACTTCTTGGTTGCTTCCAAAGTTTTGGCAATTATGAACAAAGCTGCTATAAATATCAGTGTGCAAACTTTGTGTGGACATAGGTTTTCAACCTCTTTGGGTAAATACCAAGGAGTGCAATTACTGGACTGTATGGTAAGAGTATGTTTAATTTTGTAGGAAACCACCAAATCGTCTTCCAAAGTGGCTGTACCATCTTGCATGATCACCAATGGTGAAATGAGAATTCGTATTCTTCCACATCCTCTCCAGCATTTGGTGCTCTCAGTGTTCTGGATCTTGGCCATTCTAATAGGTGTGAAGTGGCATCTTATGGTTGTCTTAATTTGCATTTCCTGGATGACATATCATGGGGAGCATCTTTCCCACATGCCTACCTTCCATCTGTGTATCTTCTTTGGTGAGGTGTCTGTTAAGATCTTTAGCCCATTTTTCAACCAGGTGGTTTGTTATTGTTGTTTTAAAGTTCTTTGTAAGTTTTTGATAACAATCCTTTCTTAGATGTATCTTTTGTTAATATTTTCTTCCAGTCTGGGGCGCCTGGGTGGCTCAGTGGGTTAAGCCGCTGCCTTCGGCTCAGGCCATGATCTCAGGGTCGTGGAATCGAGTCCCGCATCGGGCTCTCTGCTCAGCAGGGAGCCTGCTTCCTCCTCTCTCTCTGCCTGCCTCTCTGCCTACTTGTGAACTCATTCTGTCAAATAAATAAATAAAATCTTTAAATATATATATATTTTTTCTTCCAGTCTGTGGTTTGTCTTCCTTATTCACTTGGCAGACTTTTTTAGAGCAGAACTTTTAAATTTTAATGAAGTCCAACTTATCAATTCTTTCTATTCTTTTCTGGATTATGCCTTTTGTGTTTTACCTAAAGAGTCATTGTCAAGGTCATCGAGAGTTTCTCCTATACTACCTTGAGAATTTTATAGTTTTCTGTGTTACATTTAGGTCTATGGCCTATTCTGAGTTAATTTTTGTGAAGGATGTAAGGTCTGTGTCTAGATTCCTTTTTTGAATGTAAATGTCCAGTTGTTCCAGCACCATTTGTTGAAAAAACTTTTTTCCCATTGTATTGTCTTTGCTTTTTGACAAGGGTCAGTTGATTATATTTACGTAGATCCATTTTTGGTTCTCTATTCTGTTCTATTTATTTACTTCTCTATTCCTTTGCCAATACCACACTCTCTTGATTATAGATTTATAATAAGTCTTTATAATATAGTTTCAGCCCTCCAACTTTATTATTCTCCTTCAAAACTGTTAGCTATTCTGAATTTTTTCCCTCTCCATAGAAACTTTAGAATCAGTTTGTTGACATCCAGAAAATGGGATTGCACTGAATCTATATATCAAGCTGGGAAGAACATCCTGGCAATGTTGAATCTTCCTATCCATGAACATGGAATATCTCTTCAATTATTTACTTCTTTGATTCCTTTCATCAGGGTCTTGCCATTTCCTCATATAGATATTATACATACCTAAGTATGTATACCTAATACCTAAATACCTAAGTATTTAATTTGGGGAGTACAAATGTAAATGGTACTGTGTTTTTAATTTCCAAACTCCACTTGTTTGTTGCTGGTAGGTAGGAAAATGATGGACTTTTCTACATTAACACTGTATTCTATAGCTTTGCCATCATTGCTTTTTAGTGTTTTTTGGGGGGAGGGTTAGGGTTTTTTTGTTGTTGTTGTTGTTATTAATTCATTTGAAGTTTCTACATAGATGACCTTGTCATCTGTGAAGAAAGATAGGTTTATTTCTTTCTTTCCAAAATTAGTATCTCTCTTATTTCCTTTTCTAGTCTCATTGCATTTGCTAGAAATTTTAGTATGATGTTGAAAAGCAGTAGTGAGTGGAGACATCTTTGCCTTTCTCCTCATTTTAGTGGGAAAGCTGCAAGTTTCTCACCATTAGGTTGATGTTATCTGTAGGGTTTTTTGTTGGTAAACTATCAGGTCGAGGAAATTCCCCTCTAAATTTACTGAGAGTTTTATCATAAACAGGTGTTTGCATCTTTTAAAAGAAGATGACACAAGCATCTTTATGTCCTTTCTTCAACAAGGCATAAAACCAATAAACATTAAAGAAAAGATTTTAAGTTCAACTAGAAGAGAATAAATAACTTCTGTTCATCAAAAGACACTATAAAGAGAAAAGACTTAGCATCATCTACAGAGAAGATATTCTTGACATCAAACCGAAAATGTTTAGCACCTAGAATATGTGAAGAACATGGGTGAATTGATATGAAAAAGATAACTCAATAGAAAAAAAAAATAGCCAACAATATGAACAGGTACTCAGAGAGGCTGCAACAGAAAAGGATGACAAACATGTGAAGAGTCACTCCATCCCACTCATGAGTAAGGAAACAAAAATATCCAGGCCATAGCGGGACAGGGATACTACCGTGACTGGACTGGTGAAAAATAACACTGTGGACAGTTCAAAGGCAACCCTAACACACTGCTCAGAGGAATGTGAACTTTATCACTCTGTAAAACAACTTGGTGTTCTGTTTGAAGTCAAACATCGGCCCGCCCCAAACCCAGCAATCCACCGCAAGGCAGACACCCCAGAGCATCCCTGGCACGTGTCCACCAGGAGACATGTCCGGGATCGTTCGGAGCAGCACTTTCTGTAACAGTGAGTGACCCACAGACAGTGGAAGGACTAGAGCATCGTAGGAGATTTAGACCATGATGGAGGCTCCCTGGAAAGGCAGAGCTCACTCCCCAAGGACACAAAGATGTGTGTTAGAATTGTGTTTTCTGTTTTTATTCTTGCCATAAAGTTCTTAATCTCTGTATCAAAAGCTACATGTATTCCTTCTAGAGAATTAGGAAAACACAGGAAAAGTCTGTGAGAAGGAGACCTCAAAGATGGTCTCCAGTAATCCCCACCTCTGGTGCTCATACCCTTGTGTAAATCCCTCCTCAGGGAGGATGGAAAGGGCCTCTCGAGGGCCTTCTGGCCAAAGGGAAAAACCAAAGGGATGGGTTGTCATGTCTGTGATAAGGTTACAAAAGACCCTTTCTCTGTCCCCCCATTTCTCTTCCTCTCCCCCCAAACTTGGCTTCCTCACCTTGATGGAGCAAGCCACCAACAACCATAAGAGGGGGGCCTCGAAGCAGACCCTTGCCTCAGCCAAGCCTCAACATGGTTATAACCACACGGGCACCTTGACCCTGACCGCTGAGGCCCAAGGCAGAGGACCCAGCTAAGCCATGGAGGAGTCCTGCCCCACAGAAAGAGTAAGATAATAGCCACTACTGTTTCAAGCCACTGGGTTTGTGGACTATTTGTCCCATGGTGATCTTTAGCTAATAGAGGTCTAACAAGGAAGACAGGGGGAGAGAGGCAGACAGAGAGGAAGGAAGGAAGAGAGGAAATGGAGAGAGGGAGAGAGGGAGGGAATGAGGAGGAGGGAAGAACTGCCTAGAACAAAATGGAATATTCCCACTTAGGGACCATCTTTGATGGACATTTTGATTATTTTCTTTCAGGAGACAAATTTTTTAAGTCTGTTTTGAAGGATCAAGAAGTAGATGATAAAAGAAACATATTTCCCCTAACACTCTCCCAGTCTCTGCTCCCAGATTTCCTTTCATGTGATACCCAGTCCCCTGCCCTCACCCCTGGCCCTCTCGCCATCCACACAAAGTCAAGCTCAGGTTCTTAGCCTTCAAGGACAGCGAGCATTTACAGAGCATTCACTCTGCACATGTTCTTCCCACACATCAGCTCGTTGACTTTTCACCACCAACCTTCTCTCCATCTCACAGATGCCGGACTGAGGCAGAGGGCTGCAGACACCTCGCCAAGGTCAGCTTGAGGCATTGCGCGTCTCTGCGCAATGGGTCGGGATGGTGCCAGTGCCCTTCCTTCATGCGGCCCACCTCCACCTTCTCTCCATACTGCGGTCACACTGAGCTCCTCGTGCCACCCCTCACCTCCCCAGATGTACGTGTCCGTGCTGTGTGCCAGACCTTGAGCTGGGGGAACAGAGGATGGGGTGGGGGCAAGCTCTGTGGTCCCAAGGGGTCCTGGCTAGGAGAAGGGCGATTTCCTCAGCCAGAGGATCTGCTGTCCCGTTGTGGGCTCCCCCAAGTCTTCCTCGACAAGGTCACCATGCCACATCTACTGAACTCCACTAGTGGGTGTCCCTGCCACCGGGATTGGACCTGGAATGTCTGTTCTTTCCTTTGGCTGTTTTCTAGACCCTCTCAAGTCTCCAAACAAGGGACTTTCAAAAACATAAGGGGGTTTTCACTGTGAGTGGTGGGGAGCAGCCATGTGTGCTGTTGTGAGACAATCCGGAGCTGGTCTTCCAGTGATTTCTACTAGCCTCTGCAGAGCCAGCACTGAGAGCTTGAGCCCCAGACAAGTGACATCATCCCTCCAACTCCTGAATCCAGCATCTCCTTCCCTATGACCCCAGGCTGGACAGCACTTAGCATCTGAGACGCTCGCATTCAATGGCTCACACAATCCTTACAGGAAGGGGGACTGCTCTGAGGACACTCAGCATGCCTTATGTGGTTTCATCCTCACCACGACCCAAGAGCACGGATGTTAATGTTCCCATTTTACAGGTGGGTAAACTGAGGCTTAGAGACATCCAGGCTCCCCACTGTCACACTGAGTAACTATCTGCTGAGAAGGAGACACTGGGAGGAAGAGGACAAGCCCCCTGACAGCAGCATCAGGACACCCACCATCTTCCATGGTTGGCGACTCCAGACCCTCCCCACCCACAACATTCTGGGCCTTCCAAGCCCTCTGGAAGCTGCGTGAGCTCCACCAACCAGGCAGCAGGGCCCAACAAGGCCAGTGCCACAGCACTTAGAGGCCAAGTGTGCTAGGGAAGCAAGTGAATTTGGGGTCAGGCAGTCCTGGATTTGAATTTCCTGGCTTGGTCACCTTGAATTTGCATGACCTTGAAACCTCAGTTTACTCATCTCTAAAACAGGCTCATTAGACATCACTGACCGAAGGACCTGGCACATAGTAGCCAGGGTCACGCTACGTCCCTGACTCCAGCCACGAGCATCACAGAAAGCCCTTGACGGGTTTCAATATTTGTCTCAGGTCGGTGGGATTTTGTCCAAGTATAATCAACATGCTTCTCATTATAGGAAAAGTACTTCCCAAATGCAGAATGAAAATCACAAGCGGCAGCTCTGGAAGAGATTCCTACACCCCTGGGTCTGCTCCTGCCTCTGCAGCGCTGTCTTTCTATACCCCGGGGGCTCTGAGCCCAGCAGTAGAGGACACGGCTCCGGCAGGGGCGTGGAGCACGCGTGTGCTGGGAGGAGGTCAGGGGAACAGAGCTGGAGAGGAGGCAGTACCAACCCCATCTGTGTTTCCAGAAGGGAATTCAGGCCACAGTCAGGGTGGTGGCTGGCTCCGGGCTGCTGTTAAGAGTGGACGGGAAGTGAGGGGGTGGGGCCCCAGAGCCCGGTTTGAATCCTGGCTCCCTCACCTACGAACCGTGTGGCTTTACATGGTTACTGGACCTCTCAGAGCCTCAGCTTCCCCTTCTGTAAAATGGGAATAACAGCACTGCCTGCCTCCTAAGGCTGATGACGGAGTCCGGTGTAGGCAGTGGGGTGGAGCCGGCAGCCATTGTCGTAGGGGATGGGCAGGGCGTGGACCGTCTCACGGAGGTAGGAGCTCACTCCTGGAAGACTCAGTGGCCTCAGGTGACATGGGTCTCTCTTTATCCTTCACCACTTGACCTCTCTGTCTCCTGCCTCCTCGCCACAGCTCCAGACAGCACCCCAGAACTTTACTGCTGCTCCACCATGGCCCGGGGGTCAGGCACTCAGTGACACTTGGAGGAAATGTCCCAGACACTCCTGTGGCCACATACTAGGACCATAGACGTCCAGCCTGGGTGGGAGGAAGCCCGGGGCGGCCACTACGATGATCGATAATGACACTGACCACACACACTCGCTGAGCGTCCATAGACCATTTTGCATCACTGGAGCCTGGCGCAGGCCGGGCGCATAGTAGGTGTGCAGCTGGTATTTGTTGGGTAAATGGATGCATGGGTGGATGAAAATCCACCAGCAATACGTCCGGCTCTGCGCTAAGTACTTCTGCACACCCACGGCCTTTCCCATTCAATCCCTCTGACCACCCTACGGAGTGGATATCGTCCCCATTTCACAGATGAGGGACCTGAGGCTCAGTTGGCCAAGGCCAGCCAGCTGGCCAACAGCGGGGACAGGTTTCCTGCCCCAGCCTCTCCCACCACACATAGGTTATTCCGCACCCGTGGAGCGAGGCTTGGCTGAGAGGTGTGTGTGTGGGGGGGGCGGGTAACGAACTGCATCATGAACCAGGTGTGGGTCATGAAGTCCAGGGCCCCGCCTTCCTTCCAGGGCACACCTGCTGTGTGACCTTTGGCAAGTCACACACCCTCTCTGAGCTCCAAGCTGCCTCCATGGTGAAAGGCGAAGGTCCTGCTTGCCCTGTGATAATTCACCTGTGGTGAGGCCTTGGGGAGCCCTCGCCTGGAATCCAGCACATCCCAGGACCATGCGAGCCTCACCCTCCAGCATCTCCCCTGACAGCAGCTACAAAGGCTGCAGCCTAAAGCCTGAGCCAACCCCACGTCCTACGTCTGCAGAACCTGCTCATCCAGCATCGGTGGGCCTGTCCCCCGCCCCCAGAATGTCCCTGCTCACCCGTAGACATCCAGCTGAGTCTCGGTGCCCAGCACACACACGGCATGGGTGGGCTGCTCCGGGGTCACGTGGATCACCGCACCCTGAGCCATAATCCCGCCAGCCCGTCCCTCCAGCTGCAGGAAGCCCCTTGGCTGGTTCCTTTATAGGGCCCAGCAGAGCCATGAGTCAGCACCTGTGGTTTACAGGCTCCTTAGCCCCTCCCCACTCAGATCCCAGGGCGTGTACTCCCGCTGCTCTTCCTGCCCAGGAGCTGCCCCTCCGACCCGCATGAATGTCAATGTCAGAATCACGCCAAGCTGGCTCTCTTAGTCTCCTGGGAAGGATCAGGGGCTCAGGAAGCCTCAAGTGCAGTTCTGGGTCCTCATGTCACAGCCCCCTGCATGCCTGGGGCCCCGAACGCCGGGGTCCATCCAACATGGGTGTCAGAGAGGAAGAGGCGAGAAAAGCAAGGAGCTCAGGGGATCGTGGCAAGGAGGTCACCCCTGGGCTATGCGCTCGAGGACCGAGCTGGCTTGGGACCAGTCTCCCCAGGCTGGCCCACCCACGTGACAGCGCACCTTCTTGGGTCTGTTCTGTGCACCAGGCAGCTCTCTCTGCCCCTCACGTGGACTCACCCACTGAAGCAGGCCTGTGGGGTAAACACTATGACTCTTCCCCACCTGGTCCTCGAGGCAGCTCTTGGAGGTCGGAATCACCATGATTCCCACAGTACAGAAGAAACTGAGGCACAGAGAAGCCAAGTAATACTTGCAAGATTCCACAATGCGTAGAGTGGGTGTCCGGGCCCCAGACCGCCTTCTCAAGGCTCAAAGCCCATCTGCTGTGCCGGCAGGTGATGTGGCCACGTGACCCTCTGGTGTGTCCACACAGCTGGCCTTAATAAGCCCACTTTCTCCAGCTGGGCCCAGGGTTAGGACTCCCTCTGAGCTTCAGATGGAAGCCAGGGAGGGGGCTGTCCATTGCCAGACTTGAGAAGACCCTCACTACCAGATCCAGTCATCCTGGGGATGGGAGGGTGAGGCCCAGGGGGCAGTGGTGTGCCCGCTGTCACACGGCAAATCAGCTGCAGGGCCGGGCTCTACCTCAAGCCTTAGGTCTCCTGGTGTGATTTTCTGTTTTTCCTTTCCCCCCCATTTTTCTTCAGCATTTTGGGGTTTACACTGTCTATGAGAAAGCCACAGAGAGAACAAGCCCAAAGCAGTTTTATTAATTCAACAAATACTTCTTGATTGCCTACTGTTTGCCAGGCCCTGTTTGGGGCACTAAGGATGCAAAGCGAATAAAGCAGACAAATAATTCTGTCTTCGTGGAATGTTTTTTCTTTTAATAGAAAGAGACAACAGATAGGCAATAAATACAATAAGTGAATGACATAGTGTATTAGCATTGTGGAAAAATGAAACAAGAGGACGTGGGATAGATTGCCATTTCAAATAGGGTGGTCAGAAAAGAGGACATCTGAGTAGACTTGAGGGAGGTGACAATGTGGGGGGACAATATTCCAGGTTGAGGAAAGAGCACAACTTGTGCAAAGGCCCTGAGGCAGAGACATGCCTGGAGCATGATTGGAATCCAGTAGAGGAGGGAGTGGGGAGGGAGGGCAGTGCTAGGGGGTGCGGAGCCAGTCACAAAGGGCCTTGCGGGTGTTATGAGGTGTCGCGGCCGGTGCGACAAACCGACCAGGGTCCAGAGGGTAAGAGGATGGTGAAAAGAAATTAAGAGACAAAGAGATGGGGGCAGGAGGAGCACCAGGGAGGATGTCCAATAGTGCCAATTTTATTCAAGGCTGTGAGGCATTATATAGCTAACAGAAACAATCATAAGAAAGTATCTATTTTTAGCTGATTACTAAAGAGTTTGCAACATGCACAGAAAATCCTTCAAGCTTTCCCATTATCTGTTTCCCAAGCACCAATAGCAGACCTTCTAGTGCCAGATGTACTGACTTCAAGGCCACTCAAGCACAGCTCAGTCTTACAGTGGTGTAGTCTATAGCCCGCGCAAGGACAGCAAGGACCAGCCAAGAATTTCTGACCCCGGCCCTATCGTCTGTATCTGACTAGCAAACCTGTGGGAAGTCATGTAGGCGCGCGCACAACACATAGCACAGGCCCTTTCTCAGTGCTACTCGACTTTATTGACCTTAGCCTTTTGTTCGGTTATTTAGCCTTTAAAGGAGGCACAAGTCAGGGCCTGGTTTGGTCCTCGTCTCAAGCCTTAACGTGGCCTCCCACAATGAAGACTTTGGCATCTACCCCAAGTGAGAAGGAGAGACACAGGGACATTTTGGGCAGAGGAGGACCACGGTCTGATCTCTTTGGCCGCTGTGGGAGAATCAGCCACAGGGAAACCAGTGAGGAGGTTGCTGCTCTCTGGCAGGTGGTAGGTGATGGGGCCAGGCACACAGTGCTAGTGTGGAGGAGGTGAGAAGCAGTCAGATTCCGGACATTCCCTGACAATATAGCCAATAGGATTTGCAGAGGGACCTGACTGGGGCGGGGGTGGGGGGGGGGCATCAGCAAAAGTGAGGAATCAAGTTCTCCAAGGAGATGAGCCCGAGGAGGGATGGAGCTGGCTACAGGTGTGGGGGAGAGTTGAGGAGGGAATGGCTGCAGGCAGCGGTGTGGCTGTCTATGAGAGTCTGTTGGGGACACCCTATAGGCCATTGGTTGGACACATGGTTCTGGAGTTGGAGAGGATCAGGCTGGGAATGATAGGTCTGTGGGCTGTCAACATCTAGAGCTCCCCTGGGTGGATGGAGAAGCCCCGGGGCCTTCGACCAGAGACTGAGAAGAGCCACCGGCAGGAAGGGAACATTTCATAGGGTCGTGTCTACGCCCACACACAGGAAGCAAAGCCTTTTTGCAGACTCACATGCTTTGGCGTGGCAGGGCAGAGAAGAGAGGCTCTGCGGTGGGCAGGGAGCCGAGGGCAGACAGACCTGTGGGGAGCCTGGGGACCTGCACCAGCATCTCCGGCTTCATCATTGTCCTCGCTCCCTGCCCTAGATCGGCTGCATAATAAAACAGCCTAGGCTGTGGCCGTCAACATCAGAAATGTATTTTCTCACAGTTCTGCAGGCTGGGAGTCCTAGATCATGGTGCCGGTACAGTGGAATTCTGGGGGGGACCGTCCCCCTGGCTTGCAGATGGCCGTCTATGCCTTGCATGATGGGGGTGGGGCGGGGAGGAGAGAGAGAAACAGACAGAGTTAGTTCTCTGGTTTTTCTTTAGGGGAGCCCACCATCACGACAGAATGCCTATGGCCCCCTCTCCAAAAACCACATGCGAGGGGTCAGGGCATCAACTTGGGAATTTGGGGGGAGCATGATTCAGTATGCAGCACTGTTGGATGCAAAGGCTGTTTGCACGTTTCTGAGATAGAAACCACATTGTGATGCACAAATTGCATCCAAGTCCGGGCCCCCTGGTGGCTCAGTCTGTTCCGCGTCTGACTCTTGGTTTCAGCTCAGGTCATGATCTCAGGGTCGTGGGATCGAACCCTGCGTTGGGCTCCATGCTCAGCACAGTGTCTGCCTGGAATTCTTTCTCCGCCTCCCTCTGCCCCTCCCCCTGCTTGCTCTCTCTCTCTCTCTCTCTCTCTCTCTCGTTCTCCCTTAAATAAATAAATGAATATTTTTGAAAAAAACAAACAAACAACAACAACGACAACAAATTGTCCATGACTGTGGCTGTTTTGCAGGAACGTCACTGGTTGATCTTTGCTCCTCTTTATTCCCTTATAGGGCATTTTGGTGTTTTTCCCGAGACAGGGTGTAGGGCTGCACAGTGTTTGGAGTGGATGGCTGAGCTGTTCTTCCATGGACAACGTTCAGATCATTTACGTAGCTCTTCACTCAACAAATACTTACCAGAGCCTCCTAAGTGCCTGGAACTCTCTTAGAAGCTAGGTTGGGCTTTATTTAAAATAGATTCACAAGGACCCAGGATGATAACAGAGACCATAGTCTATTAGTACGTGCCAAACTTGTCACCAGGTCCTTGGTGATATTATTTCCAGTTATCAAGATAACCCAGTGGGCAGGACTTATGATCTCGTTTCTAAAGAGGAGTAAGGCACCATGTTCAAGGTCACCGGGCTCCTGAACAGGTTTCAAACCCAACTTTCCCTAACATGCTCTGATCCTTGCAGCAACGTGGATGTCTGAATTACGCTCTCCCCACTTTCCAGGTGAGGAAATCGAGTCTTAAAAGGCTTACATAACTTGCCCAAGGTTACGCAGACCAGAAGTGGCGACACTTGGGTCTAACTTTGTCCCTTGTCCCACTCTGCCTGCCACGCAGCTGCCTCCTGGTCAGGTCCCTTGGCTGATGAGTTCTGAAACCCCTTCCAGCACAAAACCACCCTCCCCAACTTCTTCATAACTTCAAGCAGAAAAGTGGGCGTGTGTCTAGATCATCCAGATTGGGAGAAACTGGCAAATCTTTCCCTCCTACTAAGGTTTGTCTAAGTACACCGTGCAGGTAGTGGTGGGGTGGGGGTGGGGTCCTTGCTCCCTCTCTCTTTGCTCCCCCAGCTCTGTCTGGCCCAGTACCTCTCTGCTTTCCTTCATAAAACCCTAGTAGGCTCTGGAAAGATTCATGGACACACAAGGCAACGTCATGACTGGCGTGTGCCAGGCCCCACCCTGCACCATTGTTACTGTGCCCATTCAGGCGGACCCCACAGCAGCTTGATGAAGGGAAGACACCTGCTAGTCATGGATGGTTGAGCGCTATGCCAGGGGACAGAGACGCGAGGTGGGACACAGGTCTGTCCACATAGATCGCCTGCAAACAAACGTCCACGATGCCATCTTTCAGGAAAGGAAGGGGATCCAGCCAGATGAAGGTCAGGGCATCCTAATTCCTTTTCTGGAGCTGGCTTCTACCCCATCTTTGATCCCAGGTGCCCACATTGCTTCTCCAGCACCCAGAATTTCTCTTGGGGACCATGAAAATGTCAGCACCCCCAAAGCAGGGACTTTCCTTTGTGTTCCCTGCTATGCCCCTAGTACTAGAACTAATGTCTGGGGCAGAGAACAGGCATAGGAAATACTATATTGAATTGAAAACTGTTTATTTTAAGATACATCCTTTGCTCCATCAACCATTTGTTGAAAGGACTTTCCTTCCTGCTTTGAATTGCCTTTGCAGCTTCGTCAAAAAATCAGTCGGCCATACTTGGGTGAGCTGTTTCTGGGTTTTCGCTTCTGCGCTCTTGATCTAAGTGTCTATCCCCCAACCAAGCACAGCCTTGATTATCATGGTCGCATCTTGAAATTGGGTGAGCTAATTGCTCCCACTTTATTCTTTTTCAAAAGCATTTTGTCTGTGACAGTTTTTTTTTTGTCTTTCCACATAATTTTATTTTTATTTATTTTTTAAAAAGATTTTGTTTATTTATTTGACAGACAGAGACCACAAATAGGCAGAGAGACAAGCAGAGGGGAGTGGGGAAGCAGGTTCCCCTGAGCAGAGAGCCCAATGTGGGGCTCGATCCCAGGACCCTGGGATCATGACCTGAGCCGAAAGCAGAGGCTTAACCCATTGAGCCACGCAGGTGCCCCTCTACATAATTTTAGAATAATCTTGCACATATCTGCAGAAAATCTCACTGGGATTCTGGCAGTCACTGCATTAAAGCCTGGATAGTGATTTGCAGGGGACTGACATCCTGCTACACTGTGTTTGCCAACCCATGAACACAGCACCCCCCACGTATCTTGAGTTTCTAGCATACATTCCAACCCTTGTACACGTTTTGTTAGATTTCTACCTCAGTGTTTCATTTTAGCGGAGGGACTGTAGATGGTCTTGTATTTTTATTTATTTTTCAGTTTTATTTATTTACTTTAGAGAGAGAGAGAGAGTGCACCCATGTGGTGGGGAGGGGCAGAGGGAGAGGGAGAGAGAGAATCTTAAGCAGACCCCCCCCCCCCCCCGCGCTGAGGACGGAGCCCAGCGCAGGGCTCAGTCTGATGACCTGAGATCACGACCTGAGCCAAAGGCAAGAGTTGGACTCTTAATCAGCAGGAGCCACCCAGTTGCCTCAGTCTTGTATTTTTTTTTTAAGATTTTATTTATTTATTTGACAGACAGAGATCCCAAGTAGGCAGAGAGGCAGGCAGAGAGAGAGGGGGAAGCAGGTTCCCAGCTGAGCAGAGACCCCCATGCAGGGCTTGATCCCAGGACCCTGGGATCATGACCTGAGCTGAAGGCAGAGGCTTAACCCACTGATCCACCCAGACGCCCAAGTATTAGGAATTCTACCTCTAGGAAAATAAATGGGAAAGTAGTCTTACTCAAAGACAAATGCTTACTTGGGATTCATACTAGCCAAAAATGAGAGTCATGGTCGATCAAAATGTGAAAGCATTTGGGAATGGATAGGAAAATGAAGATACCTCCATTTGATGCCACGTCAAAGGATTTTATGATCACATGACAAATGCCTCTTGTATTAAGAAAAAAAAAAAAATCTGCTACCGAAGGATGTGATCTGTGAAATAGCAAAATCCCTAAATGCGGGTGGTCAAGGTGATCACTGCCCATGGAAAGGAGTTAAATAAAGCATGATTTGCTTTGCATATGTCTCTTACAATTTAAGTGTATGAACGGAAGAAGAAAATCAGATATATACGTACAGGAGAGAAAGTTGTCTGAGACCTCGAACGTGAAAAAAGGTGCTTGACTGTATGTGTTTCCCTTCGTAATTCCTTTTTTTTTTTTTTTTTTTGACAAAGCAAAGGAACTTTATTTCATTGAGAAAGAAGGCTGGGAGGGATCTTTTCACGGATCCAAGTCCACTGGAGAATTCAGGGTGATGCCTGAGCTGCGGGAGTAACCCCTACGTCCTTCCCTATCGGGGCTGTAACTGATAGTGAGCCCCAGGGCTCCCCATCTGGCCTCCCAACTCCCCCTGGGGATGTTTCCCGTCATTGTCACCCTCGCCAGTGGGTTGGTGGCCCAGCCCACTCCCCGCAAGCTCACAGATGCTTCGCTACTGTGGAAGCGATGCGGTATGGGACACACAGCGAGGCTTCTGGTCTGGCCCCGCCACCCACGGAGCGTCACACAGGAGTCAGTGCAACCCCTGGGGCCCAAGTTGCACCCCTCCGTGGCATCCGACATAAACGGGGCCGGCCGGCAAGAGGACATGTCGCAGGGGGGCCCCCTTCCGCTGCACACTTTGCTCCCGGCGCCCACAGGTGCATATACAGGCGGACCGGCGGAGGGCACCCATAAGTGCACAGCTCTACTGGGCGTTGGCAGCAGGGCGCCCCCCCGCCCCGCGGTTCTGGCGGTGTGGGCCTCACGGTCCGGACATCGGCGTCCTGCGGGCAGAACACGGGGTCAGGGGTCGGAGGCCAGAGCGCATGCAGGCGGGGCGCGTGTCGAGGCCTGGGTTTCACCGGCCCACACGGACGAGCGGGCGGTGAGCTGAGGCCCCCGGTGACTCTGGGCGCCGAATCTCACCCGCGGTCCCTTCGTAATTCCGATCCCAAGATGCATGGGTGGAAGGGTTCAGACTTCTATTCTTGGAGGCTGGTATTGATGATCTTGTTCTCTCCTCTGTGTAGGGGAAGTCGTCCTCCAGCATTGATTATTGGTGTCAGGTGTGCTGCTCAACCAAAACCAATGTAATCCACCATGTAATAGACTAAAGAAGAAAAATCATACCCTCATATCAGTGGAAGCCAAAAGAGAATTTGAAAATAAATTCCAACAGTCATTCATGATTAAAACTCTCTGCAAATGAAAGGGCCCCTGGGTGTCTCAGTTGTTAAGGGGTGCTTGGGTGGCTCAGTGGGTTAAGCCTCTGCCTTCGGCTCAGGTCATGCTCCCAGGGTCCTGGGATTGAGCCCCGAACTGGGCTTTCTGCTCAGTGGGGAGTCTGCTTCCCCATCTCTCTCTGCCTGCTTGTGATCTCTGTCTGCTGAATAAATAAATAAAATCTTTTTTAAAAATATGCAAATTAGAGATAGGGAGGCACTTTTCCAGCCCAATAAGAGCATCTACAGAAGAAATCTACAGCTAACAACATACTTAATTGTGAAAGACTCACAAGATTGAGAACAAGACAAGAATGACCATTCTCACCACTGTTATCCAACCTAGCGCCGGAAGTTCTGCCTGTGTGATAAAGCAAGAAAAGAAATAAAAGATGTACAAACAAGGAAGGAGGGAATGAAACGGACTCTAACAGCAGATGCCCTAATTATCTATGTAGAAAATCCCAAGGAATCTAGCAAAAAAACCTTCCTAGAACTAGTAATTGAGTTCAGCAAGGTCACAGAATAGAAGACCAATACATAAAAATGACTCATATTTTAATATACTAGCAATGAAAATGTGGATACTGAAATTAAAAATACAAGATCAGGGGCGCCTGGGTGGCTCAGTGGGTTAAGCCTCTGCCTTCAGCTCAGGTCATGATCCCAGGGTCCTGGGATCGAGCCCCACATCGGGCTTTCTGCTCTGCAGGGAGCCTGCTTCCTCCTCTCTCTGCCTGCCTCTCTGCCTACTTGTGATCTTTGTCTGTCAAATAAATAAATAAATAAAATCTAAAAAAAAAAAAAATACAAGACCAGGGGCACCTGGGTGGTTCAGTGGGTTAAGGCTCTGCCTTCAGCTCAGGTCATGATCTCAGGGTCCTGGGATTGAGCCCCACATCGGGGTTTCTGCTCAGCGGGGAACCTGTTTCCCCCTCTCTCTCTGCCTGCCTCTCTGCCTACTTGGGATCTCTGTCTGTCAAATAAATAAATAAAATCTTAAAACACACACACACACACACACACACACAAGACTGAGGCAACTGGGTGGCTCCCGTTGGTTAAGAGTCCAACTCTTGCCTTTGGCTCAGGTCGTGATCTCAGGTCATCAGACTGAGCCCTGCGCTGGGCTCTGTCCTCAGCGCGCGGGGGGGGGGGGGGTCTGCATAAGATTCTCTCTCTCCCTCTCCCTCTGCCCCTCCCCACCACATGGGTGCACTCTCTCCCTCTCTCTCTCTAAAGTAAACAAATAAAACTGAAAAATAAATAAAAATACAAGACCATCTACAGTCCCTCCGCTAAAATGAAACACGTAGGTAGAAATCTAACAAAATGTGTACAAAGGTTGGAATGTATGCTGGAAACTCAAGATACGTTGGGGGGGGGGTGCTGTGTTCATGGGTTGGCAAACACAGTGTAGTGGGGTGTCAGTCCTCTGCAAATCACTATCCAGGCTGTTATTTTTCTGTCAAGTAAATAAATAAAATATTTTTTTAAAAAAGAATTCCCAATACTTGAAACTGCTTTCTAGGGGATTGTGTGATCACATCGCACCTGTATGAGCACTCACACAATCTGCATGTGTGGCAGCTGAGGGATTTAATTCCTCATCTCACTCACCTTCCCAAGGATCTTTTAGGGGGATTTTTTTCCTGCTGTTCTGATGGTGGTGTTTTGGGTTTATTTAGCTCCTTGTGGGGTCGATACACATTCCAGAATTTTGCCGACCAGTAGCTGATGGTGCTGAGCAATTCTGATCGAGAGAGACGTTAGGGAAGGAATGAGCCAGAGCTTGGCGCCGGAGCCCTGCGGGCAGCGTGTGTCCCCACAGATTTGTTGCTTTGCTTTTTTCCGGTTGGACCATGATTGCGTCTCCTCCAGTGGAGACTTGGAGGTTGAACCTGGAGCTACATTAAAATAACATTGCTGTATAAACTTGAACCTAGCACCGGTATAAAATAACACTGACACCTCACATTCTTCTCAGCCAGGCTTGGGTGATGACGGAATTTGTTTGCTCAGTGGATTCACACCCAACCAGGAAGCCAAAAGGCAGGGCTGGGCGGCTCTGCCTCAGAGGGTTCTGCAGGGCCTGACTGCTTGGTGGCGCCCCTTCTGGTGCTCTTCTTCCTGGTGCTCCTGACCTCTGAGGCGTCCCCCTCCCTAAGGAGGGCTGCCCAGGCGTCCTCAGCTGTCACTCAAGGGCCCTGTGGCATGCCTCTCGTCCTATTACGTCCAGAGCCCAGCAGCCATCATGGAACAGGGTGAGGCAGGCAGTTGTCACATGCTCTCGTCCCCATATTTTAGAGCTCTCCGCCTGTTTCTCGTTGCTTGGGGCCTCGGAAGGCTGCAGCATACTATTTGTACGCCATCTCTCCACTCAGTTTCTTGCACACTCACTGTGTACCAGGCTCTTTTCCCAGGTCTTAAGGAATCCTGGCCTGGATTATTCTGGGATGTTCTGATTGCCAGGATGCTATCCCAACACAGAGCCTCCTTAAGTATCTCAGTGCAAAGAATCTTACTGTCCTGCTCACCGTGTCTCCAGCCACCAACATAGATGACAGAGGACTGAGCTCTGGGCAGTCTCCGGGCTAAAAGTCCCTGACATGCAGCACCTCATGGGATCCTCGGAGCAGGCCCAGGAGGAAGGGAATTTGCAGGCAAGGAAATTGAGGCTCAAAGAACGTGAATGGCTAGAACAACATCACACACCCGGTAGTAAGAGAAGTCAGGATTTGAATCCAGATCGGGAGGATTGCAAAGCCTTAACCACCAGGTTTACCGGCCAGTGGTGGGGAGGAACAAAACTCCCAGCCTCTGCCGTCTTCCAATCTACGTTTATTCACAGACACCTGCTAAACACCCCTCTGTGCCAGGTGTTGGGCCTGGTATTAGGGACCTTAAGGTAGAAGGGTCCTTGCCTTCAAGGAACATGAACAAAGAAGAGCTCGCGCGCTTTCTCTCTTTCTCAGAATATGTGTATTCCGGGACAAGGATCTGAGAGCAAGTTGTTGATCTTGGAGGAGCAAGATACACTGGGATGGAATGGGGAAGCGGACAGGGAAGGTGAGCCAGGTTGCTTACCACCTGAGGGTGGTGGAGCTTAAGCCACTGGGGAGTGCTGGGAAGTGTGGAGCCCATGCCCCACAGTTAGGCCGCCCCCGCAGCAGGCAGCTGGGGCACACATACACGCATCCCATCACTTGCTGGGTGGGGGCTGCTCCTGGAGGCGTCAGTGCCCCAGCCTCTGGTCAGCAGGCTCTGACGGGCAGAGAAGGCTCAGGCAGGGTGCCAGCGCAGGTGCTTGGAGGCCAGGTTCCGTGAATTGAAGAGGAAGGGGATGGCGTGGGTGGGGAGGGCACTGATAGCATCTGCCACAGGAAGGCAGGGGCATTGCAACCCCTTCAAGGAGCAGGAGACAGCTGGGGACACCTCCTCCCTGAAAAATGCACATGGAACATGTTGCATATAGTTGGATGGGTTCTTGGACCCCTGGAACCCCCACGTGGAGATGCAATTTAAGACCTCTACCTCCTGTGACACATCCTTTCTCTTTCCCCCACGCCCACTTACGTGCCCCCAGCAGGAGATGGTCAAGGCTTTCCAGACACAGCTGCCCTCCTCCTACGTCCACTCAGGGACTCTTCCGGAGGGAGGCGGCTCAGTGGCAGCACCGTGGTTTTGGTCACCAGGGTGCAGGCGCCCTCTGCTTCTCTGACCTTTGGGACGTCAGGGCAGCTGGCTCCCTGGCAGGCGCCCCCGGGGGGCCCCTCTTCCAGGGCCGGCAAATCCTCTGCTAGCTGCTTGCTGGAGGCCGGGATCTGCTCTCTTTCCAGCCAGTGGGAGCTGCATTGTTGAGCTGGACTCACTCACGCAGGCGCTCTGAGGCTGCCTTTCCGTCTGCGTGCATTTCTTCAAACTGTGTAACTTACCGTGCATATGGAGGAGGGCAAACATTCAATCATTTTAAGGAATAATAAAGTGAACACCGTGGAAACACCACTTAGTTTAAGAAATAGAAACTCCTCCGTACCTTGGGAGCTACTTGAGGACCCTTCCCTCACTACAGCCCCCTTCCAACCCTGAACTAACAATTAGACGAACTTTTTGGTCACCATCCCTTTGCTTTTCTTTACAGTTTTTACTGGATTGGTTAGTTCTGTCTGGTTGGCCTTGGTGTCAACGGAAGCACGCGCCTGCCATTCCTCTGCGACTTGCTCCCTTCACTCAACATGACCTTGAGTAAATGACCTTGGGTGAAATGCATCCACGTGGCTGTGTGAGCCCTAAAGGGCTCTTCCTCATTGCTTTCCAGTGTTCCGTCATATGGATGTCCGACCATTTAGCTAGTCATCATACTGGTGACAGGCATCCTTTCCAGTCTGGGGATAATCCAACCACGACTGCCATGAATATTCGTGCCTCTCGGGGCGCGGTGCGAGAGTACATGTTCTTTGCGGACCATTATTCTGCAGGCATGTACTTCGGAGTTGAATTTCTGGCAGAGGGCGGCATTTTTAATTCACTGGGTAGTAACCAACTGTTTTTTCCAAGTGGTTGTGCCAGTTTCATTCCCATCAGCAATTTGTGAGTGTTCCAATTGTTCCACATCCTTGCTCACAGCCCCTCCCCTTTTTTAAAAGATATTTTTTATTGATTTGACAGAGAGAGACACAGCGAGAGAGGGAACACAAGCAGGATGAGAGGGAGAGAGAGAAGCAGGCTTCCCACAGAGCAGGGAGCCTGATTCAGGGCTCAATCTCAGGACCCTGGGATCAGGACCTGAAGCGAAGGCAGACGCTCAACCAACTGAGCCCCCAAGGCACCCCTAACAGTTCTCCTTTATGTGCTTATTTATTTTTGGTCTATCTGGTGAGCATGTGGTAGTCTGTCATCGGGGTTTGCTTCTGAGTTTCCCCGACTAAGAACAAAGCTGAATACCTTTCCACCTCTTCATTGGAGACCTGTGCTTTCTGTTTTGTGAAGGGCCTATCCGCCGCTTTATCCTTTTTTTCTATGGGATTGTTTCTCTTTTTCTTATTTTTGTTGAATGGTAGGAATAATGGTCCACAAAGAACAAAATAATAAAGGAAAGGAATGATTAACTATATTAAAATGGAGAACTTCTATTTGTGAAAGACAGATTAAGTGAATAAAAAAATAAACCACAAACTGGGAGAAAGTAGATCTGTAATACAGGCAAATGGTGACAGACCAGAATACGGAGTTTATAAGCAATCGCTGCCATGTGATAATAAGACGTCTGACCCTCTGATCTGGGTAGCTGGACTGTCTGTCCAGTTGCACATGAATTACACATCGCCCTCATGACTACAGCTTTTTAACGAGTCTTAATACCTGGGAGAGTTCATTCTCTCCTCTTGTCATCTTAATGACTCACTTAGCTATTCTTGGCTCTTTGCACTTCTACATAAATTTTAGAATCAGCCTTTAAGTTCTACACACACACATACACACCCTGCAATGGTTTTGATTGGGTTTGCATTAACTTATAGATCTTGGGGAGGGGTAACTTTTTTTTTTTAAGATTTTATTCATTTATTTGAGAGAGAGTGTGAATGCACAAGCAGGAGGAACAGCAGAGGGACAGGGAGAAGCAGGCTCCCCGCTTACCAAGGGGACTGAAGCAGGGCTCGATCCCAGGACCCCGGGATCATGACCTGAGCTGAAGGCAGGTGCTTAACCCACTGAGCCACCCAGGCGCCCCATGTACCATCTTTTCAATATGGAGCCTTCCATGCATGAGCATGGCATTTCTCTGCATTCATTCAGATCTTCTCCAATGTTTGTAGTTCGGTCCTGTAGCATACCCCATAGAGGTTTTTGCACATCTTTGGTTAGATTTGGTTTTGGGGGTTTTATTTTTTACTTTTTTATTGCTATTATAACTGGCAACTTTAACTTTTAAATTTTCTATTTGCCATTGGTATACAGAAATACAATTTATCTCTGTGTATTTGTTTTATAGCAATAGTCTGTCTAAACCCTCTTATCAGTTTTTATAGTCTATAGATTCTATTGGATTTTCTGCGCATATAATCATTCCTTTCCAGTCCTTAAAACTTGTATTTCTTTCTTTTTAAAATATATTTATTTATTTATTTATTTGACAGAGATCACATGTAGGCAGAGAGGCAGGCGGCGGGGGGTGGGGGGGGGCAGGCAGGCTCCCCACCAAGCAGAGCGCCCAATGCGGGCTCCATCCCAGGACCCTGGGACCATGACCTGAGCCGAAGTCAGAGCCTTTAACCCACGGAGCCACCCAGGCGCCATACACCCCCCCCCCCTTTTTTTAAACTTGCATTTTTCTCTTGCCTACTGTACTGCATGAGCTTTTGGTTCCAGGCTGAATAGAAGTGATGACAATAGTGTTCTTGTCTTGCCCTGGTCCTCTGATCCTACGAGAGTAGTTTCAACACTCCCTCATTAAGTGTAATTGTTGATGTGGGTTTCCTGCGGAACAGTGGTTCTCGAAGTCCAGCTGCACTGGGGTTACCCAGAGGGCTCATTAAAGTGCAGCTTGCTGCCCCCCTCCACGCCCTGACCCCAGAGTTCCAGATTCAGCAGGTCTGGGAGAGGCCTGAGGCCTTCATTTTGGACCAGTTTCCTGGCTGCTGATGCTCTGGGGACCACGCCGTGAGACGCGCTGTTGTAGATGTTTATCAGGTTAAAGAGTTCCTTCTGATGCTTTAATTTTAAAGTCATGGATGGAAATTTTGTCAACCATTTTTTCCTGATTTATTGAGATCATTGTATAAATTGTTCCTGATTTATCTATTGTATTAATTTTCTTTTTTAAAAAGATTTTATTTATTTATTTTAAAATATTTATTTATTTATTTATTTGACAGAGATCACAAGTAGGCAGAGAGGCAGCAGGCTCCCCGCTGAGTAGAGAGCCCGATGCGGGGCTCGATCCCAGGACACTGGGATCATGACCTGAGCCGAAGGCAGAGGCTTTAACCCACTGAGCCACCCAGGCGCCCCAGAAGATTTTATTTATTTTTTTGACAGAGAGGTAGAGAGTACCGGTAGGCAGAACAGCAGGCAGAGAGAGAAGGAGAAGCAGGTTCCCCAGGGAGCAGGGAGACCGACACGGGGCTCAATCCCAGGACCCTGGGATCATGGACTGAGCCACCCAGGTGCCCCTGTTGAATTGATATTCTAAGGTGAAACTTGGCATTCCTGGGATCCATTTCATTTGATCCGGTAGGGTATCCCTTTTGAATTTTGCTTGCTAAGGTTTTGCTTATAATTTTTGTATCTATAAACGCGTGGCTCTGTCTACAGGTGTCCTTTCTCCTGCCGTCCTCGTCAAGTGTGGTATCGCGCTCAGATTAAGGGCGAAAATGCGGACGTTATTATTCTGCCCGGATCATCGTATTTATGCCACGGTGCCTTGTCCGTCTGCCTCGCTTCACTACTAATCCTCAAGCTTCAAGAAGGTGGGGTTCACACCGGCTCCTTCAGAGTCTGCCACCGAGCTGGACACGCAGCCGGGATGATCCTGTCCCTATAAAACAGGGGCAAGGATCAAGTAGCCGCTGTTGGGAGGATGAATAAGGCATGAATCGTGCAGGGGATGGAGAATGGAAAGCAAAGAAATGAACATTTGCAGGGTGCTCCTGGTTTGCCTGGTTTGCCAGGCACGGCTCTAGTCCTCAGACGATCTGGGAAGATAAGCATTATGTTGGCATTTTACTGATGGGAAATGGAGGCTCGGATTTAGGAGAGCTCTCATCAGGTTCACTGCTGCAGGGGGTTGAGGACTTTGGCCACTCCACATCCTCTCATAAAGGCCCGCATGAGGGGGGAATCACTTGGCATGCTGCCTACCTTGAGAAGGACCTGGCTGGCTCTGATTCCCTTCTTGCATAGGCTGCTGGGAAGCTCAGATCCCAACTCTGAGCTTAACCATGCACACAAGCTTGGTCCCCATTGTCATATGTGTGTTTGTCCTTTCCATGGCCTTTATTTCTTAAAATCTTCCTGCTTTGGTGTCTCCATTTTTCTCTATTTTTTAACCATCAGTTTGCTGACTCCTTCCTTATAATAAACGGCCTCAAATCCTTTGAGGAATAATTCCCATCAAGGGAATAAAATCCAAAAAGGAAAAGAAGTAACAATCACAAATGAGCTGTCCAGTACCTTCTTGGGTAGTGTCACTCACATAAAAACTCATTTGTGAATCACGCCCCGCCCAGCGCCGCTCAGGTTCCTGCTTGCCAGAGCCCTGGGAAGTCCCTGGGGCGGCTGTAATTTGTGCGATTGAGATGTTTCAGGTTAAGATAATTAACACTGAGATGCAGTTTCTCAGGAGGCTGAGACACGGACAGACCCAAGGAGAGTTCAAAAACGAAATTATGGAGTGAACTTTAAAGCTGGTCTTAAACTCTTCAAAGACAGCATTGCTTCAGAGAGCCGGCGTAACGGTGGTTTCTTTTCATCTGCTGGAAATGATCACACACACACACACACACACACACGTCTGTTGAGCCCTCATACCAACACCACTCACCCTGGATTTTTCAAGTCTGCATTCCTTTCTAGGAACTCCAAGGGTGACTCCTACCCCCTGATAGGCCATCAAAAACCATCTCAAATCCTTCCCACCAACATAGCAAGAAAATGCTGAGAAGCAGGAGGCCCTGATTCTGTGCCCAAGCGGGGGCGGTGCACTTGGAAGAGCAGGGAGCCAGCCCCCCAACTCCCGCCTGACCTCATGAAAACTTGCCCACTGCTTATTCAATTCAGCCTCAAGTCATTCGGAGGGTGGCTGCTGGCATATCCTAGGGGGCAAAGAGGAGACACCACAGCCCACCTGCCGCCCCCAGTGGGCGGAGGGTGCTAGGATCTGCCGTGTTCATCAATGCTTTGCTGTAGCCAGAATTCTTACGTGCCCATCTTTAACCTTAAAAAAAAAAAATGCTTATTATTAGAAAAAGGTTGGCAAAGGGACTTCTTAGGGACAGCGCAGAATATTCTAGGCTGTAGAGCCAAAACCCATCTGTGTTTTAAGTTCTTCCAAATTATGGGTCCCCATCACAGAGCTGCTGTTTACTGAGGGCTAGGCACGTTGCCAAGCACTTTAGAAAATCTCTTATGTCGCCCACACCACCAGCCTGAGGGAGAAGGACTGTCCCTATCTTACCAATGAGGAAAGTCAGGTTCAGAGAGGTTAAGACACCTGCCCAAGGTCACAGGAAGCACACCCTGGCAGCCTGCCTCCCCAGTCCCCACTCTTAGCTGTATGACCACCACTGCTGCTTATTGCCTGGGGACATAGTATGTGCTCAATAAACACCTAACAGGTTCAAGGAAAGTGTCCATCCATGGAACTCTCACCCCTGAGCGACGGGCAGGGAGAGGTTGGTAGGGACACCTCGCCCACTTCTGTGTTGGCACACGAGTTACTTCAACAAAGAGGGAACCAGGAAGGACAGAAAGAGGCACTGTTCCACACATCTTCGTCTGTCACCATGACTTGGCAGGCAGCTGCCCCAGCCAAGGACCGTGTCCCCAGAGTCCCTAGCACTCACATGCAGGCGCTACGTTTCCACGGTGATAGGGGTCCCTGATGTCATTTCTCCTGCCTCTCTCTCCTCTTTTCTGCTTGCTCAAGGCCAGTGTCCAGGGTGACCTTGGAAACCACAGGTGCAAGACGGCAGAGCCTCCAGCAGCCTGGGTCCCTGAGTGCCTGTGTGCAGGATCCCATTCACTGGGACAGTGAGCCTCCCTGAGCAAATGCTTCCCCCGCAGACTGGTCCTTTCCCTTTCTCCTCCATGGCATCACCATTCCCCCAGTTAATGAGGCTAGAAATCTTCTAGATATATATTCTAGAGAGACACATGAATGCACACCCCAGGAGACACCTGCAGGAATGGTGGAAGCACCACTGTTTATGACAGCAGAGCCTGGGAAGCATCCAACACCCACCGACAGAAAAACGTCAATTCCGTCCACGAAGTGGAATCCTACACAGCCGCGGAAAGGAATGCACGCTGGGGACACACAGCCAGAGCCCATCTCGCCAACCCGGTGTTGGAAGAAAAGAGCACGTCACAGAATAGGGTCGTGTGCTATCAACTCTAGAAACAGGCGGCACTAACAGGAGGCCGTCCAGAGACACTGCTGTACGAGGCATGATTACAAGGAGGGGAAAGTGATGATAAACTCAAGTTTCAGGTTGGTGAGATGTCCTGGGTGTGGGAGAGCGGTGGGAAGGGTCACCCCACAGGACTCCAGGGGGTTTGGAATGCCCTCTTTTTAGAAAATGGTGCTGACTACACAGGTTTTCACTTCGTAGCCCATGCTTTAGATCCTACAGAGATTTAAAGACTCTGTTGTACCTGTGCTCTGCTGCGTCGTAGATCAGTAAGCAGGAAGCCTGGAAATCTGCAGTCTCTCGTGACCTGCCTCACTCCACTCCCAGCGCTGTTCCCATCAACAATCTTGTTCTTCTGGTTGCCACACAAATGGTGAACCCAGAGCAGGCCTTGCTCTCTCTAGCTGAGAACGTGCAGCCTTCCGACCTGTGTCTTTGCTCCCCACCATGTTTCTTACCCCAAAACCCATTCCCATCTAGAACATTCTCTCCAAGAATGTAGACCAAATCACGTCACACCCAGCTGCAAGAGCTCCCCCCACCCCACCTCAGAGCCACAGCCAAGGTCATCCCTGTGGCAGAGGTGGGGCCCTGCCATCTCTCCCAGCACCCCCCCCTTCCCCCACGGTAGCTGGCTCCCTCCATTCCCACCTGGAGGCCTTGGGCCAGGTTCTAGAACACACACAGCCAGCTCGCACTCAAGTGCCTGTGGAAATCCCTCCGAGTCCGTTTGGGATCGTTGCCATTTATTTTTGTTCAACAGCAGTATAATGGTCCAAGGTGTGAACCACGCCGGAATTCAAAGACAGCCTCTTGGTAAACGTTCATGCTGGGTCTAGGTGTTGCCATGATGAACAGGAAATAGTCGGAATTTTAACTCAGATCCAGGAGAACCGTGAGAACCATCAGGGAAGCTTTACAGCATCCAGACAGCTGGGCCCAGGGAGTTGGCTCAGGAGGCCTGGTGGGACGGGTGGGGGTGCCCAGACATTGGGTATTTTCATGACCTTCCCAGGGAATCTTGTGTGCACCCTAAGAACCAGCACCCGAGGGCCCAGAGACTCAGGTTTAATGACACAACCCCCTGTGCCCTTAAGAGCCACCAGCCTGAACTCATGGGATCCCAGGTCTCAGCCTCGTGTCACCAGGGGTCCGGGACGAAATACTGGTCTTGGAGGGAGGGTCAACCAATGGCATCTTTCTCCTGATGACCCCGTTGATACTTGTCGAGGAGCTGAGTTGGATTTCAGAGGGGACATGTGTACTCCAACTCGTGGAGACCAGAAAGCCCAGTCGGGGAGCCTGGCAGGCCATGGGAGGCAGAAGAATGCTCCCTCCATCCCGCAAAGATGTCTGTATCCTAATCCCCAGAGCCTGTGACTATGTTCCCTCACGTGGACCAGGGGAATCAAGGTTGCAGGTGGAATTGAGGTTATGAATCAGCTGACCTGGAGATGGCCACTTAGCCTGGCTCATCCAGGAGGGTCCTTATAAGCGGAAGAGGCAGGCAGAGGAATCAGAGAAACAGCCGGAGAGCCCACATCACTGGCTCTGAAGATGGAGGAAGAAGATGTTACAGGCCAAGAAATGCGGGCGGCTTCTAGAAGCTGGAAAGACAAGAGAACAGATGCTCCCCTAATGCCTTTAGAAGAAATAATTCTGTTGATACCTTGATGTTAGCCTAGTGAGACCCATTTCACACCTCAGATCTCCAGACTAAGATAATAAATCTGTGTTGTTTTAAGCCACTACGTTTCTGGTGACTCGGGACAGCAGTAGTGCACAACAGATAGAGCAGCTCTATCTTTCCCTGGGTGGACAGGTGAGTGCCGTGGGTGGCGGCCCAAACGAGAGCTTGTCTTGCTTCCTCTCTGCATGGGGGTCAGGTGCCCGGGGCTACTCAGTGGTACCACCCACACCAGCCGAAAGCATGGGAGGTGAACGGGAGAAGCAAGAAGTTTCCAGGGCTTTCTGTTGGGTTCTGGGGTTCTGTTGGGAAGGCATGGGCGGGGCAGGGGAGAAAAGCCTGCTTGCAAACTCATCCTAGTTCTCTTGATTTTTCAGCACTTGACTTCTAGAAAGTCACATTCCCCACTGCAAACCCTTTCAAAAAAAAAAAAAAGGATTTTCTCAGCATCGGTATTTGGACCAGCTTCCCTTGGAGGTGGGCTTATTCTGGTAACATCTGGCCACATAGGGGTACTGGGAGTCCGGTCCAGAGAAACTTTTTTTTTTTTTTAACTTTCGGCAAACTTTATTCATTATTTACTTATTTATTTTTTCTATTAACATATAATGTATTTGTTTCCGGTGTATAGGTCTGTGAATCATCAGTCTTACACAATTCCCAGCGCTCACCATAGCACACACCCTCCCCAGTGTCCATCACCCAGCCACCCTATCCCTTCCCCACCCCTCCAGCAGCACTCAGTTTGTTTTGGTCCAGAGAATCTAAGTAAATCATGGTGAGGAAGAGGTTTGGGGGAGAGGCTGTAGCACCTTATCTAACCACTGGGAAGCAGCCCAGTCCCGGAGCCAGCCTGAGTGTGCTTCTGTTTTGCACCCTGGTAGGGGGTCAGATGGACACTGAGCAGGGGGCGTGATTTCCCGAGGCTCTGAAGCAAAGCCCACCTGGCCTTTTCTGGGGCACCCGTGGCCTCCCATGGGCAGGAAGGAGGATGCTGAGACGCATACACAGCAGGCGCCCCATGCTCCATGCACCCCGGCTTCCCCCATTGCCACACTCATGATGCAACCTTCCTGCCACAGCTCAGACCCTCCCCCCGCCACGCTCACTTGGCCCTGGAGGTCTGGCCCTTGACCCCCAGGCTTGCATGCATGTGGCTAAATCACTGTAACTGTCCACAGCAGCCCTCACTCTTCCTGTGGTCAATGCGGAACCACCTCCCCATCTTACCAAAACATAGACCTGTCTCCCCCAATTCTTCACAGGCAGGCAAGCCTATGCCTCAGCTACAATCTCTCCATTCTATTACGTTCTAATCCCAAAGAAGGGCCAGAAGTAGACCCAAACCATTCATGTTGCTGTAGCTTTATTAGCCAGTGATAGAAACCCAGCTAGATCCATACAGAACACATATGGAACTGGCACACATCTGGAGGAACCCTCCCACCCCTCGCCCCCTCCCCTGGCCCTCAAGATAGGTCATTCCCAGAGCTGGCCCACTGTGAGCTGTCTCAGTAGATCTGCCCATCTGAGCCCCCTCTCCTGAGGCACAGCAGGACATGCAATGGTTGACCAGAGGGCAACACAAAGCCTAGTACTGATTCTCCCTTCCTGCAGAGAGCGGTCTGGGGCCAGGGAAGCATCTTATGCGTTATGAAGGACATCTCTCCCCTTTGCACCCATAGCCTTCTTAAAATCCAAGAATTTCCCACATAGTTTCATCTCCAGGAAATTCCTGGAGGTTTTTGGACAAAGCCAGATTTCTGAATGTCAGATGATGGGGCATTTATAAGGCTAAGGGCCAAGTCATTCCTTCAACACACATCTAGAAAGGACCAACTGTGCGAAAGCTCCTGCTGGGCACTGGGTGGGGTAGAGAGCTCAGCATCTGTTCAGAAGCTTGACAGATAGACTGGTGATCCAACTTTGATCTACACGGACCCCACCTCCTTCCCTTTGTGGAAGCTATGGGTAGAATCTCTTCTGGGTGGAGGGATCTGACTTTAAGGCTGTTCCCCTGCAGAGTGAGAGGCAATTGGACCCAAGCAGAATTGTGGGTCCTTCCTCCATTAGGACACACAGGACAAGAGGGCAAATCATACACATGGATATTTCTAGACCCCAAAGTAAATTTGAACCCAAACAGAGGATTTGGGGATGGGGAAGAGGAGGCTTGGAGGAATCTCCATGGGTCATATCGATCCTCATGAGAGGCCACAAGAAGTGAGGGCTTTCTTCTTGGGAGGCCAGCAAGAATCAAGTCTGAGAACCAAATGGGCTGCCAGTGGTGAAGAGTGAACACTTCAAGGGAAAAGGCTTCTGAGAGAAACAGTCACCCTCGGGGTGCTATCTGGAACGCTGGGGTCTCTTGATGCTTATTGTTCAGGGCCGGCTGATGTCCTGTCCCAGGGGCAGAGGATAGGGGTGCGGGGGACGGGCTCAGGGCACCATGTTCCACCACTTGAAGGAGAAGGGCTGCCGGCGCACGTTGGTGCCGCAGTGGACCTCCCCGTGCAGCATGTGGTACGGGGTGAAGTCGTCGATGAAGGTGCAGTGCAGGCCCAGCGGCTCGAGCAGGGCGCGCACCTTCTCCTCCAGGCAGCAGCGGCCGTTGATGATGGGTCCGAAGGGCTTGGGGATGCCCAGGTGCTTGCCCAGCACCAGCATGTTCACCTGCAAAGAGCGGGGTCCCAGCTCAGGGGTAGCACTTTGTTATCAGCTCCGCCTCGACACCTGCACCACACCTGGCGGGACCTGGCACCTGCCTTGCGCGCAGCCCTGAGAAGAGCTCCTTATCCTTGCATGCAGTGGGAGAGGCACCTGGGCTGCTGAGACTCTAGCCAGATGTGCCATCCCACGGGAACAACCACAGAGCTCCCAGGGACAGCTCATTTCCGCGGGGACATCCCTCCTTACGGGCGGACTACGGTGGCTGCCATGTTTGTGGGGCAGAATCGCAACTTCCTAGGTTGTAGCTGATTGGACCAGGGCAGACATCTGACCCACGCTGGACCAATCAGATTCTCTCTCTCTCTCTCTCTCTCTCTCTCTCTCTCTCTCTGCGGTATTTGAAGTTGACAAAGTGGGTCGGTCCAGTGGATCGTTGCCCGTGTCTTGTGTCTCTGTGGCGATGCTACACTAAACCTCCTGCTCCGGCTAAGGCTGGCTCGGGTGGCCCTGTTTCCTGCAAAGGCTGGAGGCATTTACGTAAATGCAGATCCGCCTTAAACATGCAGGAAGGAAGGGGATTGATAAAAGGAGGGGAAACCGAGTTTTGCAAATGGGGAAATGGAGGTGGGCATAAGGTTAGCCAGAAAGGGGAAGAGAAAGGGGGGATGAAGCAATGGTGGTGTGGACAGGCTCCCTGTAAGGCTCTGATGGTGGGTGAGTTGAGTTCCTCTGTGGGGTGGAGGTGAAGGGGGGCTGGAGGAGGGGAAAGGAGGGAGGGGGTGGACTGTTGGGTCATCTGTAGCAGTGCTACTGGAAGTGTGGTCCTGGGAGAGCAGCCTCAGCGCCCCCTGCTGAATCAGAACCCATGGGGTGGGGCCCCAGCAGTCCAGGTGTTCCAGAGGCAAAGCCCTCCGGCCTCAACCAAAGGTCATTTCCCCCAAGAAGCCTTCTTGGAGCTCCAGGCCTTCCTCTCAGGCTGGAATTGCTTTGTCCCACCTCTCAACTGGCACAGGACATTATACAAAAGATATCCTTGAGTGGGACACACGCTTAAGGGGGGTGAGGAGAGTTTCCCAGCAGTAGATTAGACTGGAAACTCCCTGAAAGCAGGGAGCAACCTTAATCCTTTCTCTGACAGTGTATCCTAAATATCTGGGGGTTGGGGGAACAGCTATGCACTGGGACAGAGGGGACACAGGGAGTGTCTGAGCTCCCAGCTGATACTGAGTGCTATGCATACGTAACCTCATGCGACCATTGATTCCCTCCACGAATATCAAGTGGGTCCCTGGGTGAAGGGAAGGGCCGTTGCCTGATGGTCCTTGAGCAAGGGGCTTGGCCAGTGAGCCTTCTGTAGTGGCCAGGACAGTCAGCCAACTAGACACCCATCTGCTGGCCATCCTGGGACCCCTGATTCTCTTTGCCACCCCCACCAGCCACCACAATCCCACACATGGCAGTGACCAAACATCTTGCTCTTCTGGGGAGCAAAAGCTTGGAGCCTAACTTGATGAAACAGGTTTAACTCACGAACGGTGGCCTCACCAAGTCAGGGAAGAAGGCCACCGCCTTTCTCCTCTCAGTCTTGAAGAGCTGGGGGATGTCGATGATGTCCCGTTCTGTCAGGCCCAGCTCCCGCTTCAGTACCTCCCGGTTCCAGTCGATGCAGCTCTAGGGGGGGGTGGGTAGAGTTGGAGAGACCTTATCAGAGAGTTTTGCGCGGACCCAAGAGGTCCTGTCTGGTTAAGGAGACAGGCTGCCCATATACCCATGGGCTAAACTTTCCACACAAACCTTACCTCTGTGTCCCTTTGTCAAAATACACCTATTCTGGGTCCCACTTCTCACAGCCCTGTCCTACCAGCTGGGCTAGTTCCAGAGTGTTCCACAGCATTCTCTTTTTGTGAGTGTTCCAGAATGTTCCATCTTTAGCCCTCTTGCCTTCTTCAGATCCTTCAGTCTTATGGTTTAAGACATCATCTACACACAGACAATTCCCACATTTCTACTTCCTAACTGCATAGAGAGCCCACCCTCTTTCCTGATCTCAGATTTGCACATACAGCCACCACTGGGCACCTTCAGTGGATGGCTAATTGGCACATTAGATAAAACATGTCCAAAGACGCACTCTTCATTTCTACACACGTCACCCCTCCCCCCGCCAGTGTCCTTCAGCTCCATCAAGGCAGCCAGCTGCGTGAGCCGAAAGCCTTGCTATCCCTCCACTGCCTCCTTCCCCCTTACCTCACACCCATCTTCAGCAAGTGCCGGGGGCTCTACCTCTAAAATATACCCGCAGTCTGACCTCTTTCCACCACCTCCACTGCTCCCATCTGGTGGACAGCCATCCCCCACCCAGCCTGAACCAGTCACCCTGCTTCTTCCACTTCCATGCCCTGTGGCAGCCCTCATTCTGTTCCTCGTGGACCTCCAGCTGGGGGGTGGGTTAGACTTGACCAAGAGCCTCACTGCCTGGCTCCAGCTCTGAAATCCCACGGCCACACCTCCCACCAGCTGTTAATGGCCAATGCTGAGTGCAACAAGGGTAATAAGGCAGACCCATAGCCATCTTGGCTTGTGGACCGCCCCCCACCAGGGCCCCGCCTTGCTGAACCTGTCTGAGACTGCATGGCCCTACAGGATGCTTCCCTCAGGCTTCCTACCCCCTCACCCACAGAAGGTCTGGTCTCCCAGCTCCCTCCAGCTCCCTTCCTCTTCCTAACAGCTTCCCTGATGGGGCATGAGCACTGAACTGGGGGAGTCTGGAGCCCTGCCTTCTAGCCCCTTCTCTCCTGGGCTTCAGTTTCCCTGGAGTGAAGTAAGGCATGGGTTCAGGTGCCTTTAACTTTCACTCATCTCAAGCGTTTACACGCGCTGACTCCTTTAATCTTCTCCACTTTATAGAGGGAGACACTGAGCCAGAGGGAGGCCAAGCGTCTCCCTCAAGGTCACATACCTAGTGGGTGGTAGGGCTGGGATTTGAACCCAGCTTGCCGGGGCCCAGTACCCACAGGCTTAATCCCCTCACCTTAGCTGGAAGGTGTTGTCCCTCCTGATCAAGAACTTTCATTGGCTCCCCATGACAGCCGGAGTTTACCCTTGACCTCCTAAGGCTCCACTGTGAAAATGCCTTCCCCTCAGGACAGGTTTCCTTGTCCTTGGTTCGCAGGCACTGTCCCTAACAGGATTCCTGAATGCTTAACTCTGTCTTGGCATTTCCTTCTTAGATGACAGCTTGCTGGGTATTCTGTTTGCCCTTCTGGACCTTCGGTATGGCCTTCTCCTCTGCTCTGTGGCTTGGAAGCCTAGTGCTTGGAATGGGGGGCTCTGTGCCCACTGCCTTCTGGCTAGATGCTGCCGATGGGGCACTGATAGGAGGCGGGGGGTGGGTGGCAGAATGCTGCTGGGATATTTGTTCTTGAAGCTCCTTCACAGCCAAGTCACTGTGGGCTGGCCAGGAAAGTCACAGCTCCTATCTGCAAGCCCTCTTCTCATGGTGACCTCTCCAGGTTCCAGCAGCATGTTCCCTCCCTAATGCCATCAGGTCTAGAGGTAGTGACAGCTCCCCTCTTTCTAACCGGGGGGTATTACACAATCTCCTGTTGATTTCCTCGGATTCTGCCTGCACCTTTATAAATATTCCCTGATTATGGGACGCCTGGGTGGCTCAGTTGGCTGGGCAACCGCCTTCAGCTCAGGTCATGATCCTGGAGTCCTGGGATTGAGTCCCGCATCTGCCTCCCTGATCAGCAGGGAGTCTGCTTTTCCCTCTAACGTTCCCCCTTCTCGTGCTCATTCTCTCTCTCTCTCTCTCTCAAATAAATAAAATCTTTAACAGGTCACCCAGGTGGCTCAGTGGATTAAGCCTCTGCCTTCGGCTTGAGTCATGATCTCAGGGTCCTGGGATCAAGCCCTGCATCGGGCTCTCTGCTCGGCAGGGGGCCTGCTTCCCCCGCTCTCTCTCTGCCTACTTGTGATCTCTCTCCCTCTCTGTGTCAAATAAGTAAATACAATCTTTAAATAAATAAATAAATATTCCCTGATTAAACTATTCCAGTTTTCCGGCTTGAGGTCCCTCGTGTTTCTTGCTGGGACCTAATGTCACTACCCCCACCCCCTGCTATGAAATATTGATATATTCTCAACACAGCCACAGAGTGATCCTTTCAAAGCATAAATGCCATCAGGGCCCTCCTCTGCCCAAATGCCCTAGTGGCCTCAAATGTCAACGACCTTGCGATACCCTCCATTGTTCGATGACCCAGCCTCCCCTCATCTCCCCAGAACCCCCTGGCTCATCCTCAAATATCCCACGCCCCTTAGTTCTACCTCAGGGCTATCGTCTGTGCCCTTCCCTCTGCCTGGATGCGTGTCCTCCTCACATGCACATGGCTTGCCCCCCATTTCTCTTGGATCAGAGGAGGGGTTGGAGCCCCTCTGCCTGGGCCAGTTCCAGCTTGGGCTTTCACGGACCCTGAGCCTCGGACTCTGTCCCCTTTGCTGTCCCCTAGCCATGCCCACCGTCTCCTCACAGCCCTGTACCTGCACGAACTTATTGAAGCTGATGAGGTTTGCGTTGGAGAGGACCTGGTTGATGGAGACGGTGTTGACCGGCTTATCCCCTGAGAGGGAGAGAGAGATGTTAGAGGAGGAGCAGGAACGATGCCAGAGTTGAGGATCACTGGCTCTGGGAGGCAGCCAGGCAGAGGTCAAGTTCACAGCTACTGGTCTTGCGAGTCAGTAGCTCTCTGGCCTTTCTGGACATGGGGTAGACACCACCCAGCAGAGCTCGGCCTGGCCATGGCACAAGCCTGGGGGTGGGAGGGGTGGACAGGTAGCTGAGTGCCACGGAACTTAGAGCTCTATTTGAGTATGCCGGGAGTGGAGATGCCTTTCACCGGAAATGTCCGCCCCTTCTAGGGCACTGGGTGCCGATCCCTCTTCTTTGCCGCTGGCCTTGGTAGTGGGGCTGGGCCATCCACCTGTCCATCAGCCCTGATGGACCCTGTACCTGCCCTCCACGAGGGGAACTCATGGCCAAGAGTCTCCTTGGAGTCTCCATGATGGGCTGGGCGGGGAAGGGGAGGTTAGGCTCACAATCCTCACAGCTGCCAGTGAGCTCTTACCAGGGGCAGGCCCTGGATTCGGTTCTCCACATTCAATACCTCATTTAGCTTCCCTGTAACCCCACAAGGTGTGCATCGTCACCTTCTTTACAGATGGGCACCTTCAGGTCAAGGAAGCAAAAAGACTCACCCAGGAGCTTACAGCTAGGAAACAGGGGGCTTGTGATTCAAACCCCAGCCCAGTGCTCACAAAAGGCAGCGAACCTTGACCAAGGGGAAAGACAGACCCCCCCTGGACCCATGTGCCCGTCTGCAGGCTCGGCATCCCCTCCGACCCAGCTGGGGTCCGCCAGCTCCATTGCATGCTTGCTGAGCCCTTTGGGCCAGTGACTCCCTTGACTTCCCTGTGCTCTTGGGTCTGCAGGAGGAGGGGATAGTAAGTGAGGTCTGGCACACAGTGTGGCCAGTGAGATGCTAGTGTCCTGGGGCACAGTGGCTTCATGTGGCCTGGTGGCCATGAATTCCCACATTCTCCTTCCCATCTGAACGGCTGGGAAACCCCTCAGCCTGTTCCTGGGTCTTGTTCACGGAGGACGTGGTCCTTCCAGGAAAGGTGATGATCGCTTTCCCTCCACCCGATCTGTAACACCTGGATTTGAGGCTTTTTCAGGTTTGCTCTGGACCCAAAGGCATTTAGCCATGATCCTTATGGGAACAAAGGGGCTGGGAAGACTGTGTTTCTTCCACTTTACACCTGGGGTTCCAGGGTAGCCTTGGGAATGGGTTGAGGATCGTAACCGGAGAGAAAGGAACTGCAAAGTTCTACTGAGAGCTTCTAAATTCTACACAATCTTTTCCCTTGGAGGTTTGGTCCAAGACATTATTTATCTCCCATGAGGCCAAAAAAGCTATAGTTCCCCCAGCCAAAGGTTTTTGCCCTGAGACCGCCAGGGTCCCTGTCGGAGAGGACCAGTCCTCTCTGATTCACACACTTTTGGTGGGGATAGGGCGATCCCAGCAAGCAGGCACCCCCAGCCCCAGCCAGCGATGGCTCTCAGAATTCTTTCCAAGCATAATGGGAATGTGGGACCCATTGTTCAAAGAACAGGAAAAAAAAAAGTTTCAATAAACATACACAAATAAAAGGACTTTTCTTTCCTCCAGGGTTTCTCTCCCGCCCTGTCATGTTGGTGTTTTACTTGCTCTTGGATGTCATGCTCCCTTGGTCACAGGACACCCACTTGGTGAACACAGACCCCCGCAGGACTGGGAGCCCCAGCTGAAACTTGGCACGTGTGCACAGCCCACCAGCTGCCCGGCATCCCAGCCCATGAGCCACAGGACCCACATCAGGCCAGATGTCTCCCCTTCCCCCAGGCCTGCCATCCCAAGCCACGGTAAACAGGCAGAATCCGCACAGGGGTGTGCTAGCTCCCTTGCTCAGGGGTGGGCAAGAGGCTCAACCCTTGCGAGGTGCCCACCCCATGACCTGGGGCACTGCCAGTCCACGACAGGGACAGTTAATGCCAGGACACACCCCCCCAACCCCTGGGGATGCCAAGGGGCCCATGTACCCAGGCCTCCCCAAGCCCGGGCTCCTGCTACAACCACCACCGCAGTGGGGAGGAGTTTGAGAAGGGGAGGCCCCACCAGCTCCCACTGCCCATGGCTGAGGCTTCAGGGATTCGGGGGGTACAGAAGGGATCTCACCCCTGGGAGGCAGCAAGAGGTGTCACTCACGAAGCCCAGATGGTTAAGAACTTCAAGACAGTGATGGCAGAAAAAAAAAAAAAAAAAAAAAAAGACAGTGATGGCCGAGCATCAGACCTTCTAAGGTGAGGGCGTGGTCCGATGACGACAGGTCACAGGCCCATGCGGCTCGTCATGTCCCTGCCCCTAGTTGCAGGCAGCAGGGGCCGGTGGGGACAAGGCATACAGCAACAGTGAGGCTCTTTGCGGGGACCACCCCGCTGGATAGACTTGGCCATCTCTCTCTCAAGTCATGATGTGTTCTGCTTTAGATGGGGGTGGGCAGGAAGCCTGGGATGAGGGACACAGTGTGGGTACCCACCAACAACCCCTTGGAACAGGAGGGCCCTGCCATGGCCCCACTTCTGCTTTTCCTGGAAGAGCTTGAAGCAGGCGCTAGGGCTGGCCAGGAGCATCCGGAAGCCCTGTGTGGAGAGGACAGAACCGCCTGAGTTCCCCGGCCTGAGCCCGGCCCCCTGGAGCTCATCCTCTGACCCAGACACCAGGGACAGGCAGGTCACGCCATCCTTACCTTTTCATCAGGGGCAGGGACGAAGCTCAGAAACTCATCTACATGGCCCACGGCCAACCAGTCCACAAAGAGCTCCACGGGGGGCTGCACCCGCTGCGCATAGAGGAAGTCCCGCACCACCTGGGTGACCCGGCGGCCGCTAGACCTGGGGCCCGAGGGGTCAAAAACATGGCTTAGCTTAAAAATGTCTGTGCAGAAAAGGAATAACAAAGTTTGAGTTTCTACAATATCCAATTTTTTTTTTTTTAACAAAAAACATGCACTGTGTCCTTTAAATTCTGCCCAAGCTGAGCTCTTGAACAGTTGGAGGCAGGACAGCTCGACCCCACCCAGTCGGTGACCCCCAGGTCTTGCCATCCCAGCAAACGCTCAGAGCCGCCCTCCGACCCATCTTCACTGGCTCCCAGAGACATTCACCACCTTATCCCATCCCCTGGGGCCAGGCGGCTCTTCTGGGAGTTTAACTTGTGTCTCTCTTGCTGTGGCCTCACCTTCTGTTCATCAGTGGAGAGAGAGATGGACAAGATCACCCCAAGGAACACAGAGCCCCAGCATTTTATGCTCGTGAACTTAACCCCCATTCTTCTTTGGACTTCCACATAAGTATCTAATGGCACGGCCCAAATTTCCTCTTTCTTTTTTGTCTTTTTAAAAACAGGATCCACATCCTGTTGGAGCCCAAGGTAGGGCTTGAACTCAGGACCCTGAGATTAAGACCTGAGCTGAGATCAAGAGTTGGATATTTAACTGACTGAGTCACCCAGACACCTTGAACTTCCTCTTTCTGTGGGATCACATGTTGAGGGCAGTGAATCCCCTCCAAAGCCTCTAGATTCACCTTTATTTGACTGCGAGTTTGTTCTAACTACTTTGTTGAATTTGGATGCCTCAATGCCCTGGTCTATTCCACAACAAAAAACCATCACCATATAATTCCTTTTCTTTTGCATCAGTATCTCTGTGTCACATGTTGAACAACAAATAGTCTATTATTCTGTGTGTATAAGTGTGTGTGTGTGTGTGTGTGTGTGTGTGTGTATTATGACATCTCATTTTTCATGTCCTATACCTTCCTTCTCCTGTTCTCAGGAAAATATCTGATGGTAGTCATTTACATTATAGTATGAATAAGCTCTTGAAATGTAATTGCTCTGAGACTTGAAGCTTTTTCTTCTGGAACTATTAATTAATAGACTGTTATTAGCAATATCATTTCTTTTTGGAAACAGAAGACCTAAGTTTAGTCACAACTTTGGATTCCGTGTGACCTGTACCAGGCCACTTCACCCTCTCTGGGCTCACTTGTGAAATGAAAAGGCTGGACTGAATTATCTCTTAGGTCTCTGCTCACCGTGGCCTTCGCAAAATTCACCAAGGTCAATGGACAGTGTCCGGTCATCAGCCCACTGCTTCCCCTACCTCATCTAGAAGTAGGAATTTATCACTCCTCGTGGGTTCTCTCCCAGGAGTGGAATGATCCCTCACCCCCACCACCCCTGCCACCATCACCACCCTCCACCGAAGGAACACCTCTCCTTGCCCCTCTCTCACCCAGGCAGGTTGCCCCCGATGAGGATCCTCCCCAAGGGGTACTCTTTCCCATTGGCCACCACTGGGGGGCTGACCTCCAGGTTCCCGAAGGAGTCCAGGCCACTCACAGCGCTGTCTAGTGGTTCCCGAGTCACATAGCCGAAATCTGGACCCTGGCAGGGGAAACTGAGTCAGGCTAGGGGTGGGGGTCACCAGAAAGAGCTTGAGCCAACTTGCTGGGCTCTGAGCTCCTTCAGGATGGGGCAGGGGTGTCTGTCCATCATGGACATACTGAGTCAAGGACAGGGATCTGACCTATTCAGTATTTCACGCATGCATGGGGCTAAAGTTGTGAAACACACAGGCACTCTGGGCCTGCTGCCACATGAAAGCACGTTATCTCCGTGGTCACAGGGAGACCGTGGATAGGGCTGCAGTTGCCTATACTCCCCATTAGACATGGAGCCTGAGGCTATGGCCCCTGCCCCTTTCCCTCTGAGCAGACTTCCTGCCAAGTGCAGCCCAAGGGCAAGTACCTGGCTGTTCTAGAGCAGCCTGTTCCTGGGGGCCAAGTGGCTGAGGATGGACCCTCAGTCTTTCAAGTCAGAAAAATGGGAGAGCTCCCCAGGACCATCTCTTAGAAGCAACTCAAACAACACTGAGGCCCAGGCAAGAGCTTCTACCACCACCTCTGTGATCCAGCAGGGGTTGGAAGGGTCTCATGGTCTCTCCAGCGTCAAGGGAGTCTCCCCTCTCTCTTCTAGGAGGTCCTGGTCCTTGAGGACCATCTTCACAGTAGTTCTTATTACCAGTGTTAATCTCAGCTAACAGCACTGTGTGCTCCCTCTGCCGAGGACAGAGAAGCCTCAGAAACACCTGTGAGGCCAGGGCTATCACATCATTTTTGCTGATGAAGAAACCGCGGCTCAGAGAGGGGAGGTGACTCACGCCAGGCCACACAGCATCTGAGTAACAGAGCCTGGTTGTTCCGCCCCCGGAAGCCTGAGTTCTTAGCAGCAGCCCGGCCTCACCCCGCCCTTACCTAGGGCTACCAAATTCGGTAAATAAAAAGTATAGGATGCCCACTTACATTTGAATTTCGGATAAAGCACGAGGATATTTTTAGTATAGCTATGTCCCTTGCACGGTTGGGAACATACTCATACCAAAAGTTCCTCATCGCTGACCTGAAATTTGAAGGTAACTAGGCATCTCCTGTATTTTATCTGGTCGCTCCTGTCCCTAAAGAACATGGTCCCCACTACCGCGCCCTAGAGTCTACACCCCCGTGGGGCTTTGGAAAACATTCCTCTGCCCTCCGAGCCAGGCTGTAGCCTGCGGCCCCCGACCACTCACCAGGATTCTTTTGTAAGGGAAGTCCTGCAGCTCCCCGTTTCTGGGGGAGTCAAAGACCACCGGGAAGGTCTTGTGTGGCGCCTGAACATAGCCCAGCTCCATCTCGTCCTGCAAACGAGAGAGGCACCCCGTGGACAAGGAAGCCTCCTTTGGGACTGAGCCCTTTGGGGAGGACTGTTCTTGCAGGTTCTTTGTTTCAGGCCAGCTTTGCCCTTTGGGCTGAAGAACACAGGGGTTCTTGACACCTGCTGGCTGGAGGAGGGGCTGGAGGCTCAGAGACGGTGTGCTCTCACCTCTGGTCACACAGCAAGACAGGCGGGGAGTAACTAGAATGTGGATGTGACACTGTGGGGTGTCCCCATGCCGGATCAGGGAGAGTGGCCACAGAGAGGGGCTCGGGGTGGCCTGAGTTGGACAAACAAATCTCTAGACATCAGCCGGCACCTCTGGCCTCCACACCTGGTCAAGGGCAGGGCTGAGGGGACCAAAGGAGGTATAGGTCTGCCTCCTTCTCAGATCTCTCAACATCTAGCCCAGCTTCATCCTGACCTCTCTGGTCCGGGAGGCAAGGATGGCTCAGCACCCCTACGACATTTTCAATTGCAGGGGCAGGGGGAGGGGGGTTGTTGCAATAGTTCACCACACTAGGGCTTCTCAGCCTTAGCATTCATGGTCCTTGGGGCCAGACAATTCTTTGCTGTGGGGCTACCCTGTGCATTCACTGTAGGACACACAGCAGCAGCCCCGAGCTCTACCCACTGGAAGCCAGTAGCATCGTCAGGGTGACAGCCATTTCTCCAGATACTGCTAAATGTCCCTTGGAGGACAAAGTCGCCTTCCATGGGGAGCCATAGGGCCGGGCGCTGAGGGTAGGGATTGTGTCCCACACCTCCACCATCTCATTCAGGGCCAGCCCCGTGCCTAGCCCAGATCCTGTGGGTGAATGCAGGTTCAATCCAGTGCCCGTGTGTGCCTGGGTCTCTAGAAAGTTCTAGGGAGAGGGAGGGAGCTCTAGGTCTATAGTAAGAAAAAGGAGTGCTCTGGGGAGGACAGTCACAGCTCCCAGGTCCTTCTAGATATCCACAAGCAGCCCCACCCCCCAGCCCCACCCCCAGTTAGGCTGGGCCAGCCTCTCCCTCCACAGTCGTCCTCTCCCTCCGATGGCGTCCTAGCTGGACACTGCCCAGCAGCCCCGGTACCTGGATCCAGCGGTCATTGCGATTCTCGTCCTGTGGGCAGATGGTCAGCTTGCAGCCGGCCTTCCTGGCCAGCTCCGCCACCGCATCCACGAAACACGTGTTGTTCCTCACACTGCGGACGAGCCCGGGCAGCGCGGCTCAGGACCGAGCCAGGTGTGGAGGCAGGAGGGGCCGCTAGTCTCCGAAGGACACCCATACTCACCCACATCCCACACTCACCGGCACACGTACACCTCCAGCGGCGGAAGGGTGCTGGGCGTCATAATCCAGGGTGCTACGCGGAAGACCACGGTGTCAGTGAAGATCGGGGACTCAGAGAAATCCTACAGCAGAAGATGGCAGATGGGGAAGAGCACTGACCTTGGAGTCCAGAGGCCTGGCTGATGCCTCTAGCATCTCCTCCTTTCCAGAGGGGCCGCAGCACGGGTTGGGGAGGTCAAGAGGTCTGGGGTCCTCCACACCCCTTGGTGCCCGTCTCTCCCGGGGATGGAGCCCTCTCTCACCCTCTCCGCCCCGGCCAGCCCTCACCTCGTTGGAGTCATCTAACAGGGTGATGTGGAAGGAGAGGAGGCCCATGAACCTGGCGTCGGGGAACGAGAGGCCCTCCACAAAGAAGCGTTCCTCGTCCCCGTGGAAGCGGGCCACCTCGTAGGACACCTTGTCCTGGCCCAGCACATGCCGGTAGGCCTCGCACGAGTCTTCAGGACCTGGGAGGGGACGGGAGGGACGGCTGTGACCTCTAGGTGGGCCCACAGAGCACGAGGGACGCAGGAGGAGCTGGGCCAACCTCACACGCCAGAGAGCAGCCCCCATCTCTGCCCTCCCATCCGCGAAGGAGAGAAGATGCTTGATCCGCAGTGTGGGCGAGCCAGTGGAAAGGCCATTCCTTTCTAAGACGCCTGTTCAGACCTTCTGGAGGACAGCCCAGCAGCATCTCGCAAAGGAACCTCTACTCCTAATGAGCAATCCCACTTCTAGGTGTCTTTGCTACAAATACATGTATAAGGGTATTCACGCTGTTTAGTCATTGAACAAGTATTTACTGAGCACCTACTGTGCATCTAGGAGGCCAGGTTCCAGGCTCAGGATACAGCCGTAAGCAAGACCCCTGCCCTCGAGGAACCTATGCTGTGGTCAAATCAGAACACCAAGAACTGCCCTGTGCTTAGGGCAGTGGGTGAGCGACAGCACGCCCGTGCTCCAGAATACCACGCAGCTGTGCAAAAGACCGAGGCAGAGCTGTGTTCATTCAGAAAGGAATGTCCACCACACATACACATGCACACACACGTGCACACACACGCATGCACGTTTGATGCCTACGGAGAAAAGTCAGGAAGAACAAATAGCAAATCGTTAACAGTGAACGCATTTTCAAAAGTCAGGTTTAGGGGTAGGGATGAGGAACTCTCATTTTTTGCCTTATATGCTTCTATCTTGTTTGGTCTTTTAAAATTTTTTTAATTTTCTAAAAAGATTTATTTTAGAGAGAGTCCACGTGTGTGAGTGGGGGGAGGGGCAGAGAGCAGAGGGAGAGAGAAAATCACAAGCAAGCTCCCCACTGAACATGGAGCCGGATGTGGGGCTTGATCTCAGGACACTGAGGTCATGACTGGAGCCAAAACCAAGAGTCAACGCCCACCCCACTGCACCACCCAGGCGCCCCTTCTTTGAGCTTTTCAAAAACGAGTATTTTATTACTTGTATGCATTTGTATCTTTAAAAGGGATTCTATGTCCTTGCTCATACTGTGGCTCTGTAGAACAATTGTCATTGGTTTTGGGGGGAGATGCATGCTAAATTCTGCAGGGACAATAGCCATCGTGTCAGGGAGTGGCTTTACAATACAGAGAAAGCAAGAGAAGTGAACAGTGGTAGTTGTTGAATCTGAGTGACTGACGTCCAAGGGATCATCACTGTTCCCTCCACTTTTCTGAGTGTTTGAAAGTTTTGATAAGAATTTCCAAACAGGCTTAAATTATATTTTTAAATATGTCTATTTAAGATTTTATTTATTTATTTGAGGGGGAGGGGCATAGGGAGAGGCAGAAGCAGACTCCCCGCTAAGCAGGGTGCCTGACTTGGGGCTTGATCCCAGGACCCTGAGATCACGACCTGAGCTAAGGGCAGGCGCTTAACTGACTGAGCCACCCAGGTGCCCCTGAATGTATTTTAATTTATCCAATCAAACAACCCTGGGCCATGGCTGTGTGGGGACGCCAGCCCACCTGTTTCAGAGTTTCCCCATCTGACCATGTTTCCTTGCCCCCCAGGGCAGGCTGGAAGCCAGAGCAGAGCCTGCCCTCTAGTCCAAGGTGGGGAAACTGAGACACCTCCCCCCTGGGCAGTGGGCACAGGGGCAGAGGAAGGGCATGAACTCACCGCAGGCGTGGAAGACCCGTGCCCACTTGGCATCATAGCTGGAAGTGTGGAGGATGAGTCTGTGGTCATCGAAGAGGGCAGCAGGGCCTTGGGTCCTCAGGACCATGACGGACATGTCTTCCAGGTCTGTGGAACCAGAGGGGGCAGCAACTCCATGGGGCCCTGACACTCCGTGTTTTCTCCTCCTGCCCACCACACACCCCCCTCCCGGGGCAGAGGGTGCCAAGACTTGGGTCTCTGAGCCCAGCCTGTGAAAATGCTAGAAACTGTCAAGAGTGCAAACCATGAGGACATCTGAAGCGTGTGCCACGTGAATGTGTCCGATCCTCTCTGGGCCTCCGCTCCCTCACCTGCCCAGAGCAACGGGAAGTGCAGATTGGCCTGCCCTTAACCCCGGGGACAGGTGAGAAGCTTGCGGTAGGTAGGCCACCTGGGTGGCACGCAGCTGAGAGTCTGGTCTCAGTCCAAGCATCACTCCCTGCTGAAACCAGGCAGGCCCCTCCCTCCCCAAGCCTCAGTGCTCCCCAGTCTCAAATGAGGGACAGATGTGCCCACATTCCAGAGAAACTGTGACTGCCCGCTCCCCAGGCCACTATTGTGGTCTTCCTCACGGGGCTGTTGTGCGCAGTGCGGGACTGACTTAGGACGTGGGGCATCCTGAAATGCAGGCCCGGGGTGCCTGGTGGAGAGGCTGGATTTGGGGTGCGGATAGGAAGCTTTGGATCCACCACAGACAGGCTGGGAGGGGTTAGCTGCCTGCATGAGGCAGGTTTTGAGCGACATCAAAGGGTGTCTGGGAGCTGGAACCCTGGCCCCCGGTGCTCCCTCCAGTGCGACCTACGGGGTCGCTGAGCAGTGACCCGGGGCACCCCCTTACCTTGCAGGCAGTGCACCTGCTGGTCTTGGTTGTCCTGGTCATAACAGTTCAGATTGTCCCTGTCGCAGTTCACCAGTAGGATGGCTCCATACCCGCCGGGCCCCCAGACCCAATCCCGCTGCCAATGGCAAAGCATAATTGGTGATGGGGCTGACAACTGTCCTCTGCCCCCGCCCGGCAACCTGCTGGCCAGCCTCCTGACCCCCGTCTCCTCCTCCCTGCCCTCCCTGCGAGGACAGGTACATGCTCACGGAAGCACTTCCTGCACCAGACGCAGCCGTGGCTCCAGACTGCCCACACCAGCATTTCCAAACTACAGAGAGGTCTTTCATGGCCAAATGCAGTGTGGCTTGGGCCAATGTCCTATTTCTCACCAACTTCCTGATTACAGATCTGTTCCCGGCTCCAGGCCTTGGCTCCCGCTCGTCCCTCCACCTGAAATCGCCTCCCTCTTGCATCGCTTTAGAGCCTAGTTCAAGCGGACTTCAAAGGAAGTCTTCCTTGTTCACACAGCCCACCTGGACCTTCTGCTAAGATCTCCCAATGTGTTGAGTGCCACAACAGTTCAGCCCAAAGTTCTTTGACAGCCTCATATTTGGCAGAGTTCCCCTTTCTCCTAGATCAGAAGATTGGCATGCCAGGACGGGGGCCACCTCTGGCCCGCTGCCTGTTTTTGTAAATAAAGTTTTATTGAAATAGTCACATCCATTGAATTGGCTAAAGCTCTTTCACACTACAATGGCAGAATTGAAGAGTTGCAACAGAGACACTTTGCAATGCCTGAAATATTTACTATCTTACATTTACAGAAAAAGTTTGCTGACCCCTGAGCTAGACTGACATTCCAGAAGGACTTTTCCCCATAAAGCAAGGCGTAGCCCAGTCCTGGGCATGTATATACTTGATAATTCTTGGTAATGATTTTTCTCCTGGTGAAAGAACACCCCCAGCCATGCCTGCTTCCCATTTGGCTCTTCCGACCTCGGCACCAGCTAGGAGGCAGGGGGATACTTGTAATGGCCTTGCCCCTCCTAACCCAGACTAGGTCAATGCTAACCTCCATGCCCCTTTCTGGGTCCAGGTTGAGTCACCTTACCTTGTCCACAAAGCTCCTATTCTGCCTGCCCTCACAGTTCAGGTCACAATCCAGAGCGATGTCTGTAAGGGGAAGACAGAGCGTGAGTCACTATGGGGTTCCCAGGAGTCCAGCACAAGTCCAATAATGCATATTTTGCCTCTAACAATGCCTCCTGCAGACAGAGCATTTTCAGCTTTATTGCTAAGTGCTTTGCAGGTGCTTGTATCCATGCAAACTCCCACCCACCATCCAGGAGCTCCCAATTCCACATCTTTGGCAATGCTAAGTATTAAGCATCTTTCTATTTAGGTTCTGGTCACTGGGACTTTCTCTTCTGTGAATTGTTTGTTCATAGTCTTTGCCTGTTTTGTTAGTTTATGTTTTTTTCCTATTGATTGGAGTTCTCCATAATCTGTGTGTACCAAATCAGCTGTATGCATTGCAAATTTCTTCTTGCAGTCCATAATCAGACTCCCCCGCCCCGCTTTTTGATTAATGTAAGCTCTGTGCCCAAGGTGTGGCTTGAACTCACAACCCTGAGTTCAAGATTCATGTGCTCTGTGGACTGAGCCACCCAGGCAGCACCATAGTTTGACTTTTTTTTTTAAGATTTTATTTATTTATTTGACAGAGAGAGATCACAAGCAGGCAGAGAGGCAGGCAGAGAGAGGAGGAAGCAGGCTCCCCACCAAACAGAGAGCCCGATGTGGGGCTCGATCCTAGGACCCTGGGATCATGACCTGAGCCGAAGGCAGTGGCCCAATCCACTGAGCCACCTAGGCGCCCCCATAGTTTGACTTTTTGCTTGTCTTCTGTTGTGTAAAAGTTTTAAAATTTAGTACAGTCTAATTTATCATTGCCCTATCTTCAGGTTCACTGGTCCTCTCTCCAGCTGTGTCAAGTCTACCACCAGGAGCATTTTAAAAAAAATCTGTTACCATGATTTTTAGTTCTAGCATTTCCATTTGACACCTTATAGTTTTTATCTCTCTGTTGAAATTCCCCACCTGTTCATTCATGTTATCTACCTTTTCCTTTATTGTATTAATCAATCTGAGTTACTATGCACAGAGTTTACGTGTCAATTTGTGTTCAACTGGCACAAAACTCTTAAGGTGGAAAAGCAAGGTCCAGGCCTGGACTATGTCTCCCTTTGCTTCCAAAAGGAGGAAGTGTAGAGGCATGCCTGTGTCCACCTGCACAAGCACAGAAGATCTCTGGAAGGATGCTGGGCTTGGGGAACTGGAAGTCTTAGTTTGGGAGAAAGGGAAGCTTACTTTTCCATATATATACTCTTTTATCCCATTAGAATTTTAAAAAATATACCCTTATTTGAATTTCTAAAATAAAATGAGTTGATGTTTGTAAAAAGACCCCTGTTCCTTGACATTCCCAGCCACCCCCCACCCTTGGCCCAGGCCCTTGCAGGGCCCCAACTTACCAACACAGGTGAGGTAGAGCACCGCATAGGCCAGGGGCAGGGGCTCATGGCTGGAGTGGTAGGAAATCTGAACCTGTAGAGAAATGGGCTTAGAGTCAAGCTGGCAGAAGCCAGTATCTTCCATCCCAAAGGACAGGTCTTGGGGTCTAGCAGGACAGAGAGAGGGTCTCAGGAAGCTCTGTGCACTGAAGTTGAGTTCACCAACCCAGCTCTTCTGTTAGTCTCTGTGCCATTTATTTTTCCATGCCTTGTTTGGCCCATCTGTAAAATGGGACCATTTTTGAGGGATTCCCTGGAGACCCGGGCCCCTGTGCTGCCAATGACTACCGTGTGTCTTGGCCAAGCCCCTGCTCCCCTTTGGATCTCTGTTTTGCTGCTCATAAACTGAGGAGGTCTCTGACTGTGTAGGGTTTAGGGACCCTCTCTTATCTGGGGGATTCAGATAGGTTTGGTCTTGAGACCAGCGCCTCTGGGTTCTTTGACCTTGGCTGAGGTCCCTCACCTTTCTGAGCTGTCTGTTTTCCTCATCTGCAGAACAGCAAGCATATGGGTCCCTGCTGCCCGCAGAGGATTATAGTGCCGCTGAGAAACAATGCACGTACCGGACTGACCCCATAGGAAGGGCCCCAGACATGCCTGCTACTGTTCATAGAGGGCAGGTGGCATCAAGTGAGCTGCTCCAGAGCTCTGGGCTCAGATTCCAGATCCACCACTTGTGACTATCCTGGGAAGAGTCACTAGCCCTCTCCGGGCCTCAATGTCCCCTGCTGTAAAGTAGGGATAATAATAGTCCCTACCGCAGAGGGTTGATTGTAGGCTGTGACCATCAAAGAAGGATGGTGGGTGACATGCTCGGCGCCGTGCTTGGCCACGGCAAGCCCCGATAGCTGTTAAAGGCTGGTTTGACCATGACTGATGAGAACACAGCTTCAGGCCCACGTGTCAAAGCTCCTTCAACCCACTGCTCTCTGTTTGCACGGAAGCTCCTGATGGGGGTCCCTCAGCTCTGTCAGAAGGCTCAGGATCTTACAGGGGCCATTCACCCCTCAGTGCTGGGAACCCCGAAATCCTGCAATCACTGACCCCCAACTGTCAAGCCTGAGTTGGGGCTCAGTGGTCTCAGGCACACAGTTACCTGGATCCAGGGCAAAGGTGGGGGAAGGGGAGGGGCAGGACACTCTGACCCTCCTCAGTTCCTTTGGTCTTTGGCATCCACATGGCCCCCAGCTTGGCAGAGCACCCAGGAGGGGCCCCTCACCGGCTGGCTGGTCCTCTTGCCCTGCCCCAGGGACTCTATCCTGAAGCTCACCAACTCTGCTACTCACTAGATCTGCTGACTTTGGGTAAGTGGTTTCGGTTTCCTTGTCTGTAAAATGAGTTCATTTACCTGTCCGCCTGCATCACAGAGCTCCGTGGAGGGGCTCATCTCAGATACGTGGGTGGGAAAAGACAAGGGGGTGATGAAGGGAACCTACCCCCCAGATGCCAGGCAGTTCTGTGCAGAACACAGCTACTCTGAACCTTGGCGGCCCCACCGATGAGATGGAGATCAGACCCTGCCTCTCGCAGCTGCTGTGAGGCCTGTGTGAGCTCATGGCTGTCCAGGGCGTGGCATATGGTCAGTGGTCCTTAAAAGGTCAGCTTTTTGCAACACCACCCCTGACGTGGAGTGGAAACCTGTCACTCCCGCATAACAAGCTACTTCCCATGACCCCTTTAAGGGGGCATCACCTGGGCCAAGCTCCAGGGCCACCCCATTTCTTTCCTCTTTTAAATGCCCCCTGCCCTGGGGGTTCTGGCCTCAGTCTACAGCTGGGGCTTGTTAAACCCACCTTTGGTGGCTGAATGAGGAGAGGAAGGGAAGTTACCTGCCCGGGAAGGGAAGGAAGTCAGGGAGCAGGTGGATTAGGAGGTGAGGCACCGTGTAGAAGGGAGTCTCCCCATCACTGGTATCCCCCATTTCTGCTTTCTCTCCTTCATTCAGGGTGGCAGAGATCTCCTAATCAACCCTCAGCCTGTAGATGGGGAAACTGAGTCCTGACCCAGAGAAACGGGGACACCTCCCTTCACCAGCGTCTTGGGAAACAAGAAAAGGAGCCTATGTTGACTCATGTTCCACCCTACACCAGCACCAGGAGGAAAGTTGCTGTGATCATCCCCATTTTACAGATGGGGAAACCGAGGTCCAGAGGGCTGATGTGACTTGCCAGCAGACACACAGTTTATGTCTGTAAGCTGCAGGGCTGGCTAGTTCCAGGGGCAGGTACTTACCCATCACACTACCCTGCCGTCTGGGTAAGTAGAGGGTGCCGGCCCTTGTGGAGCTAGATCATGACCCCATCCCCCCCCCACCTTGGACCAGGGGTCCTGCTCACATGACTGTCATTGAGGTCGTTGCTGGGTGAGTTCATGACCACGATGATCTCCAACCCCGTATCAAAGTGCCACCGCCTGGTGTCCGCGCGCTCCCGGCCCCTCTCCACACTAGGAGAGATGTAGATGTCCACACCGGGGGTCCCATAGACCTCAAACATCTCTGTGCCCTCAGGTACCGACCTGGGAAGGACAAGAAGCCATGGGAAGTTCTAGAGGGATGCAATAGCTCTTCAGATGCTTGAGCTTTGGCTCAAACTCTTGCTTCCTCCAGGAAGCCCTCCCTGACCACCCCAATCCTCTCAGATCCCCACAGCAAGCTCCTGGGAGTGAAGCCTGGACCCCACACGAATGCATTCACAATCTCACATTCCCAGGTTCTGTGTTCATTAACATTTCCCTTGTGAGTTATTTTAACTCCCAACAAAACCACAAGCTCTTTGAAAGTTAGGACCCAATTGAGTACTTTATAATCCCCCGGTGCCAAGCTGGGCACGAGGAGCTCAGGGGACACCAGCCAGCAAATGGACCCCAGTGCAACTCTAAGACCACGGCTTTAAGAGAAGTCTCCCCCTCAAGGTCCCAACGCATCCCTCTTTAGCAGATGAGACGTCCTCTGGGAGTTCCCTAGGGAAGGGCAGTAAATCTTGTGGCGTGCCCACCATGTGCCGAGTGCCTTGTAGTTCCTGGCTCCTTTTATTCTTACAAGTCTGCAAAGTGAGTGGTACCATCTCTAATGCAAAGGTTAGAAACTGAGGCTCAGAGAGATCAAGTACCAAGCCCAAGATCACACAGCATTGAATGGCACAGCCAGGTTTGCCTTGCGTCTCTGACCCAGAGCCCCTGCTTCTCCGTGGCGCTGCAGAAACTGGGAAACTGGGCCAGATTCAGTCAAACAACCCATCATTATCTGTACGGTTAAAAAAGTCTATGTCATTTGGCCCTGGGACTGCATGTCCCCCACCCCACCTCCAGCTAGTCCGGAGTCCTGTTTGGAATCAGTCTGTTCACCCTCTGATTGTCTGTAGGGTGCCTGGGGCGCCCACTGTGCCCAGAGGTATTGCCAGACCGAGGCAGATAGACCCACTGCTCTCCCCACTGCCCCAGTAACTTCCATCCCATCGGGGAGTTAAAAACAGCCCTGCCCGGGACAGCCAGATGGGGCTTATGGCCAGGAAGTCAGTGGTCAGTGGAATCCCAAGTAGGGACAGGCCACTGTGAGCCAGAGGAACCAGAAGGCTTCCTGGACGAAGCAGCATACACATGTGCTTGGGGGATAACAGGAGCGGACATTTGTTGAGCTCTGGCTATATGCTAGCCCGGTGCCAGGTTCTTAGGTCTATTACATCACGTAATCCTTTCAATAAACCTAGGAGACGCAGACTACCATGGTCTCCCATTTTACAGATAGGGAAACAGAGGTTAAGTAAACCGCCCAAGGTCATGGAGCTAGTAAGTGGCAAGGCCCAAGCCTTCTGGTTCCTGAATCCATATTCTCACCCACCACCTCCCCAAGAGTAATCACGATACCCCTAGCCCCCGAGGCCCCCATACCCAGCACGCTCGCCGGGGCAGGCCTGGCTGAGCTTTTCCAACCAGCATTTATTTCATCCTCACTGTGGCCCTGGGAGGAGGGATTATTACTCCCACTTACACGTGGGGAAACAGAAGCTCAGGACGAGCAAGAGTCTTCCCCACATTAGCACAGCCGGCGCTTCGACTCCAGGCCCTTTCCCCTTCTCTGCCCCACTGGGAGGAGAGCAGACCTCCTTCAATACACCCTCTTCACTCCTCCACCAGTGGGATCCTGATACTTCTCAAAAGGCTTTTTTTTTTTTTTTTTTTTAATAAATAAAGAAATAAGCCAAGCCCAAGCTCCACTTCAGGAGGCGGGTCCCAGCCCAGGGCGTGGCCCTCCCAGGTGTCCTCACCAGCGGGGCGGGGCCAGCACACCTGCTTCTCCGCCCAAGGAGGGCTGCTAGATTTAGCAAACATAGATAGAGAACACCCAGATTTCAGATAAACAGCAAATAGTTATTTTAGTCTAAGGACGTCCCATGCGATATTTGGGACAAGCTTACAATAAAAAAATATTCATTATCGGAATTTCAAATTTAACTAGGCATCCTGGATTTTATCTGGCAACCCTATTCCCAAAGCCTGTAATTTCCAGGGCTGGTGGTACCCTGGGTCCTGTTGTGCCCTGGGTGTGGGAGCCAGGCCCATCATGGGACATAAAGACTCTGGACAGAGAAGCATGGGGGCACAGAGACAGAGAAAGACAAAGAGATGTAGAAGAACCCAGAGAGATGGAGAGCCAGAAAGACAGAGACACGTGGAGATAGACTGGGTATGAAGGGCCCCCTCACCCCACTACAGGGGGCACCCTCAGCCCCACTCCCTGAGTCACCTGGCCTCCAGCTCCCCAGGAGGTTTATACACTTTCCATGAAACTTCCCCCAACCCCAAACTGCTGCTTGGACCCTGGGTGCCCGTGAACTCGAGGTGAACAGCTTGATGATCCTTCTGGTATGGGACCCCACCCAGCTCCCCTGCCCCAGCCCCTGGGTTTGGGGTACCTCCCTGTATGAGGCACCAGGGATCCGATGAAGATCCTGCCAGGCCTGGGGGGAAGATGCTGAGAGCCCCGTGGTGCCAGGACCAGAGTCAAGAGTCAGATTCTAGACTGGGCTGGGTCGCACATAGGCCAGGTGACCCTGAGAAATTACCCGGCCTCCCTACAAAGTGGAATGATGACACCCATTTGGTCAACCTCACGGGCAATTGCAAGGCTCACATGAGATCATAGGGAAGGCTTGGAAAACCGCCCATCCGAGATGGGGGAAGGGTGATAGTCAAGTAAATTATGAAACGGGAAATGAGCAGACAGAGGCAGGTTGAGAGGGTGGACTGGGGGGGCTGGGGGACAGCTTCCTGGAGAGAGGCAGGGGAACCAAGGACAAGGAGGAGAAACATCTGAGGGGAATTACTTTCACAGTGAAGCCTTAGGAGGTCAAGGGTAAACTCAGGCTATCACGGGGAGCCAGCAAAAGTACTTGATCAGGAGGGGCAACACCTTGGAGCTGAGGGGAGGGGGTTAAGCCTGTGGGCGTGGGCAAGCTGGGTCCAAATCCCAGCCCCACCACCCACTGGGTATGTGACCTTGAGGGAGAGGCTTGGTCTCCCTCTGCCTCAGTGTCTCCGTCTATAAAGTAGAGATTAAAGGAGTCAGTGCATGTAAATGCTTGAGACAAGTGAAAGTTAAAGGCACATGAATCCATGCCTTACTTTACTCCAGGGAAACTGAGGCCCAGAAGAGAAGGGACTAGAAGGTAGGGGTCCAGACTCCCCCAGTCCAGTGCTCACGCCCCATCAGGGAAGCTGTTAAGAAGATCAAAACGGTGGCTTCTGGGAGAAGAGCCTGCATCAGGTACAGGGGGGTCTGGATTTCCCATCTTGTGGAGGGCAGGGGAAGAAGCCAGAGGCTCAGCAGGACAAAATTTCCTCTAGCCTGTCCACCCCGAGCTGCCAGCATGTTGGGCTGCCCCAGGCCCAGCCCAGCTTTCCCTCACTGAGGCTGTCCACACACGGGATGGGCTGAGGCTCTTCCCCACACTGAGCAGCTCCGGCCAGCCCAGGAGCCCACCTGCAGGCCCTACAAGCTCAGTTGACAAAGGGGGGGTGGAAGCATGCTACTGTGACCAACAGATCTGTTTTGTCAGAGACCGTGTGTGTCCTGCAGTGTAGGACTTCCAGTGCGAAGACCTAGAACATCTTGGGCAAACCAGGACAACTAGTCACCATCACGGTGGCCAACCTCAGACCTATCTGTTGAAAATGCAGAGTCCAGACCCAGCTGTGCTGTTGGCAGGGTCCCCAGAACCTGTCCTTCAAGCCACACTGATGTCCTGTGACGTCTGAGAACCATGGCTAAGGGTGCGCTGTCTCCCTGGGCAGCATGGGAAGGTCTCAGGGTGAGCCCACCTTGTCCTAGGAATCAAGACAAGTCAGGTCTTCCTTTTTGCTCTATGTCACCCCTCAATGGTGAGGACGATGATGTGACAATGGTGACACAGGTATCCCCACAGCCACACACTGTCGGTCCTATTATCCCCACTGTACAGGTGAGGGAACAAGGCCAGAGATGACAGGTGACTGGCCCAGAGTCACACAGCGGGTCGGTGATGGAGCTGGGACTCAACCCCTGCTCTTCTGCAAACCCAAACCAATCCTCCCCTTTCATGGGCTCAGGGTCTTGGCCTCTGGGAAAACGAAACCAGACATTTCAGAGCCAAAACACTGATGGGAAAGGTCTTTGTGGCTGAAACAGACAGGTTGACGAGATGACCACCACGGCCCCCACTGACGTGGCCCACGGGGCCAGAGAACATCAAGGCCCAGACAGCTCGGGCTCTGGGTGGCAGTACTCCTGGCCCCTCCCTGTTCAGCGAGGTTCTCAGGTCCCAAGTCCTCTGGCCTCACCATCACCAGGGTCAGAAGACCACGGCCCCTCCTTAGTCTCACATTCTTCCACTAAGAAAATGTACCCCTGAGAAATGGTGGCCCCATGAACCCTTTTCCTAAAGCCCAGGTCATTGGGAGATTTGGCGATGCACCAGCCTCCCAGGGCCCCGCTCTGCCCAGGCAGGTCAGCGCTCTCACACGGCACGAGCTGAGGGAAGCAGATGGAGAGCCACTTTGTCAAACCAGGGAAGGGGGCCCAGACACCTCCATGAGCAAAGCGTGCAACCCAGTGTTCAATGTCAGCCTCATCAGGGCCCATGAGGGGAAACTGAGGCCCAGGAAGGCACAGAAAGTGGCTCAAGATGAGGTAGCAAAGGATGACTGAGCTAGGATTAAAATGCAGGAATCCTGGCCCCCAGGTGCCCTCTGCCTTTTCACTCCATTGACCTGTCTCTGCTGAGCAAGAGGGGACAGGAGTTGTTCGCTTGTCCAACCAGGGCAGTGGTTTTCAACCCTGGCTACACATGTGTCCCCAGGGAGGTTCAGCACACCCGCGTATCTTCCTCCCTTCCTTTTCCCCCTAGAAATCTCTGCTCACGAGACCCCAACCCCCTTAACAAGTCAGGGTCGTCTCCCACTCAACGGAAGGCAAGAAGACAGGGTTCAGTCCATTGCCACAGACAGAGTACCCCAATGGTCTTGCCTGCGCTCATCCTTCAAGGCTCTGGTTGGGGCCCCTGCCCTGACTGCTTGGCTTATGTTCATTTCTCTTTTCTCATTGCCTCCTCCTCCTAGTAGGGCTTAGAGGTTGTACCCATCTTGTGGATGGCGGGTGTGGAGACACTTGAGGCTGTCCGCTGTCCGAAGGGCTGGGACAGAGCCTTAAGATGATGATGAAGAAGAAGGAGGAGGAGGAGAAGTTGAGGAAGGAGAAAAAGAAGGAGGAGGGAGGGGGAGGAGGAGGAGGAGGACGGGAAGGTAGTGATAATGGAGGGGGTGGTGGCAGTCACCATAATAGACTGCCCACCACGGGCCTGGCATCACCTATGTGCTCCACACACACAGTCTCATTCAATCCTCCCTGGAGTCCTCTGAAGTGAAGGTCAACGTGTTTGGGTCGCAGCCTGGCTCCACCACTCCTCACAGGCTGTGTGACATGGGGTGAGTTACTCAACCTCTCTGTGGCTCTGTTTCCTCATCTGTAGAACAGGGATGATGATAGTCCCCCCCCATGGAATTGGGAGAATTCGTTACTAAACACCAAGCACTTTGGGCAGTGCCTGGTACGGAGTCGTCTCTAAGTATCATCACTGATAGGACCGTGTCCATCCTACAGGTAAAGAAACAGACTCCAAGAAGTTAAGTGACTTTCCCGAAGTCAGACGGCAGCTAAGTCATCATGGAGCCAGGACTGAGCCAGCACACCCACTGCCTTTCCCCTCATTGGCCTGCCGTGTGAACACCAGGGTTGCGGCGACATCTCCAAGCTGGGAGGGACTATAGAGCTGACCCAGTCCCTCTCCCCTAGCAAGAGGGGAGCGTAAGGTGGTCCAGCCTCTGATAGGACTCTGAAGGGACAGGATTTTCAGAGAGCAGGGACCACACCTCGTTGTTCACCGCTGTGTCCCCATGCCCAGCCCACGCTAGACCTCAAAGAAATACTTGATGAATGTGTGAATGAATGGACCAGCAGCTCTCCCCCTCCCCCAGGATGGTCTGGTCATAGCGGTCCAAGAATCCTTCATCTGAGGGTGCCTGAGGCTCTGCTCTGCACTCTGTGGCTGTCCCCCTCCCAGTCTCCTCTGAGAATCCCAACACGGCCCATCCATTCTCATACCCGCAAGACACTGCTGCCTTTGCCTCTGGTGGGCCCAATTCGTCCTCCATCGTCTAAGGAAGCTCTGCAGGGGAGGAGCTGGCCCTGAGCCTCCCGGGCAGGTCAAACTGGAGGCACATCTGCCCGACGGGCATGAGGCAGCCAACGCAGGTGAGTCACGGTCATGGCCACGCAGCGCTACAAGAGGGGGTGGCGCCAGACACCTTCCTCCCTTGTCACTCCTCCTGGTACAGCCTCTGTGGCTGTCCCCTCCTCCAAATCCCCTTCCTACTTCTCACTGCCCACCCACCATCAGCCAAGCTTTAGCTCCCCATGCCTAGCTCGGCCAGGTCTGCTCCAGACTTGGTTCCCTCCCATAACCAGCCCCTCACCCCTTCTCATCTAACCCTCTGGGGCCAACCCCATCTCTGTTTCCGACTAAGTTTGCTCCAATTTTTAATGTCTTAGTTTGGGTTACTGGCTCTCAACTGGGTGTGATTCCCCCCACCCCTTACAGGGCACAACTGGCAATGTCTGGAGACATTTTTGGCTGTCACTAGTGGGGGTGTGCCATGGGCATCTGGTCCGTAGAAGTTGAGGGCACTGCTCAGCATCTCCCAGTGCATAGGACACCCTCTGCAGCTGGGAATCATCGCATCAGTACTGCTGAGGTTTCAAAACCTGGTCTGCAGAGAGGGTGCAAGACCAGTGACAAGGGAAGAGTGACACAGTTCTGCCTTCTCTCTTCCCCGTCCCCTTCCTACCTGCATCCTCAGCCTCGGAGCTGGGACCCCTGGAGTCTCCCCAAAAAGCTACGTAGCCAGCTCCCCAGTGGCTCCCAGAGCCCAGTTCCTAAAACCCTGCCCAAACTCTCCTTTTCTTCCTGGGAGAGAGAGAGAAGGTGGGGCCTTACCTCCAGCCACTGGCTTTAAGGACATGGCCAGGGCACACAATAGGGCCATTATCAGGTGGGCTCTGAATGGCTGGAGGAAACCAGATCCTTCCTCTTCAAGTGGCACACAGCTAAAATCTTAAGACACTTGACCATGAATGCGTTTGAATCTTGGCACTGACACTTAGTGACTGTGTGACCTGAGCAAATGGCTTGCCCTCTCTGTGCTAGTTTCTTCATCCATCAAATGAGATGAAGCTGACAACAAACTTAGCTCAGAGGTTGTTGTGAGGTTAAACTGAAGCGTTTAAGTTCAAGGATTAAATTCAAGGAGATTGCCATGCCTCGAACAGTGTCTGGCACACAGGAAGTGCTACATAAGCATAATAAATGATTTCTAAAGAAATGACTGATGCTCTTTGCAGAGCTCATAAGCTGGGGACCATGGCTGGGGTACACACCTCTTCCTACTCTTGTGTACCCAGCCTACAAGGGTCCTCCACTGTGCCCAAACCCCCATGACACCAGCACCCTCCAAGGGCCTGGACTAGAGCTCAACCACTGCAAGTCCCCTGACTCGGGGGAGGGCAGCAGAGCCAGGCCTGCGTCCCGAGGAAGCCCTGCACAGCTTGTGGGAAGAGACCAAGGGGCTCAGCACCAACAGACCGCAGACCCCTAGGCCTCTGGCTCTTACCCATAAATGTCCACGAGGGTCTCCACGCCAGCAACACACACGGCGCTGGTGGGATGCTCCAGGGACACACGCACGATTCTCTGCAGTGACATGCTGGCCTTGGGACTGGGCCTGGGCCACCAAACCCAACACTGCCCCACAGATCCCTTGACGTGTGGTTTAAAGGACACTGGCCCCGCCTCTTCAGCCGGGGGTGCTAGCTCATTGGTTCCAGTCCTGGAAGCACAGCCCCTTCCCAGAGCAGGGAGCTCAGAATTGGCCAGAAGGAACCCATCATTTGCATATGAACCTGTTGCTCCGCCCCCAGCATGGAGGGAGTCAGTTTCTCCCTCAAAGGGAGCAAGTCCCCACAGGCATCTGGCTGGGCCACCAGGGCTTTGAGAGGTGGAGGAGGCAAAGATGTGGGTTATTGACCTGGGCGCCTCCTTCCCGTTCCACACACCTCCTCACCCTTTTTCCTGCATTTTCAGAGATGATCTGGTTTGGTGGGGAGCTTCTCTACCCTGCTGAAGGAACCGGTGAAAATGCAGATTCCCAGGCCCTGCCTCCAGTCTGACGCACCAGGAAGGGGGTGCCGCCTGGCATGTGGATTTTTTTTTTTTAAATAAGCACCCCAGAGCATTTTGAGAAACTTTGAGGAACAGCAGACTTTTTCCTAAGAGCATGGAGTATAGAAGCAGGACTGGATTCAGCCCTGACTCAACCACATCCTGGCTGCGCGGAGTGGGCGAGTCACTTCATTGCTGTGTCCCTCACGTGTCGCTTCTGAAAATGCTGTTGCAGGGCTTCCATGGGACGACGTGGGCAGAGTTGTAGTGTGGAGCTCGGCATTATTTTATTACTGGCGTTGTGTGTTGTTTCCTGCCTGTGGAAGGGGCAGGTGGTGCGAGTTAAACCCTTTCCGGCTAGAAAGAGCTTAGAACATCAGGGTAGGAAGGCTCACTTGTCAGGTGGGGAAACTGAGGCCAGAGGGGGTATTCAGCCATCTGAAGCAGCAAGGGCTCTGGGGAGAGGGGTCTTGGGTTCAGATCCCAACTCCGCCATGCACCAGCTACATGACCTTGGGTGGTTACGTTCCCTCTCTCCGAGCCTTGGTTTCCTCACCTGTAGAAAATGTGGCTCATCACCACCCGGGCAGAGATAATGGCGGGGACACACCCTACCCAGCCAGGCTCTAAAGATGCTGGATAGATGAAGCTTCCTCCCTTCTCTCTAGCGATGCTGCCAGTCTGAGGCAAGGGAGGGACTGCGACCTGCTCCCCAGAGTTCCCAGTGGGTGAACTCCCAGCAGTTCAAGGATCTCGGCGGGTTTCCAAAGCTGATGTCCTTCTCTCCCAGAGTCTGGGAAGGATGTTTTCAAGGAGAGCCGCTGGGCTGCTAGATTCAATGACAGCTTTACTTTTTTTGGCTGGAAAATGGTGTGATGGCTGACTCAGCTCTGGGTAAGAGTCAGGACTCAGAAGGAAGTCCAGACAGTCTCCCTACCTGCTTATGAACACAGCAGGGGAATCGGTGTAAGAAGTAAGGGGTTCCCTTGGGCACTGGCCCACTGTGCTGGGTAGGACCAGCTTCTGACTTAGAGCCCTGTCATCTCCCTTTGGAAGTAGAGCCAGGCCTTCGCTTCTACCCGGTTGATACCAGCCTGTAGAAATACATCTGCGGTTCGTTCAGACTAAAGTGTCAATGACTGATAGGCAGCAACGTTTTGCCTTTTAGTCCACAAGAAAAGATAGAATAAAGTGAGTGAGTGAGTGAGTGAGTGTCAAAGGGGGTCTCCTGAGGCAGCAGCCTGTGTATAGGGTGAGAGGGGTGATACTTTCAGGCTCCTGAAACCAGAACACGGAGGCTGGGTAACCCAGTCACTTTAGAGGGAGGAATGAAAGGGGATCACAGCGGCCTTTGGCCCTGGCACCAGTCCCACTGAAGAGTCTCCTGCCTCTGCCAGTAGGGCCCAGCCCACCTGCATCTGAGAGATGGAAGAGAGAGATAGCCCAGGGAAGGAAGAGTTAGGACCCACCTCTCCTCTGATACCCATCTCAGCAGGGCAGTTGGCCTCAGAGCCATGGGCCTGTGCCAGTCATCCCGCTGAATCAGCCCGCCTGCTTGCCTGCCTGGCACCGGCCCTGGGGGCTCTCTCAGCCAGGCAGGAGCTGCCCACGGCCCGCAGTTGAGCCAAGGAGCTGGGGCACGGTGGGTGGAACTGGAAGGAAGGTTCTCCCCCGCCTCCTTCCCTCTTCCCTGCAACCCAACAAATAGAAACTAAGGAGGCAGCCACTTGAAGAAATGCATATTGACATTTTTATTAATCACGTAGGAGATGATTGGTCACCCGGAACATCCTCAGTGGGGGTCATCAGGGCCCTCGGACAACTCTAGCATTAATTCCAGAGCTGCCCATGCTCAGGGTAGCTTGAGAAGGCCTGCTCCCCACCCTCCCGATCCCTCCGTAATGCCCATTCCCCTCCACCCACAGCCTTTCCCTGGGGAATCTCAACCCTGGCTGCACGCCCTTGGCCCCCAAAGAGCTTCCCTTCTCTCCTTGGCTCAGTGTAGGCTGCGTCATGGTTATGAGCAGAAAGTGCAAAGGTTCAACCAGGGGCTTCCAAATGGGGTCCCCAGAATCTTTTGGAAGGGGAGAACCCAGGTACACCCCTGACATCTAAACCAGAGCAGTTCTGTTTCATCCACTTCATATGTCCGGTTTCCATGGAAGTTTCTGGTTACTAAGTGTTCTATGGCTCACAGAGTATAACAGTGGCTGGCTGGCCTGATCTTGGACTTAGCAGGGGCCACTGAAAACCCCACTGGTGGAGGCCCGGGGCTGAGAGTCCCTCGCAATGGCGGGGAGGGGGCAGGCTGGCTCCCTTGTGCCTACGCCTGCCTGGGGCAGGGGCCACCGCTTGCCCAGCACTGGCCAAGCCTGCCTGCTTGTGCACGTCCTGGTGACCTCACCGGGGACAGGCCTCTTAACCAACCCCCACCCCCATGGCAGTTCTCTTGCCTTCTTTGGGGGGGGATGGGGGTGGATACAGGCTTGCTTTGGGGTTGACTTCACAGCGGAAACCCAGGCTACGTGCAGGGTCTCCGAGCTGCCAAGAGAGACGGGGCGAGCCTTCCCTCCCACTGCCTGCGGGACCAAGGGGAATAATTAAAGACAATTAAAGGAAATTAAACCCCACCTTCAGAGATAACCTAATGCCCCCCCACCCTCTCTTAACATCCGGGCCCCTGCCCCCTGTGACATCTGGAAGGGTCAGCCCCCGCCCCCGTTTTGCATCCAGAGTCTAAAATCCGAAGTGGGGACCAGGCCCCGTGGCTCATCCTCAGGCATCGGCCTCCTCTGCCACCCTGGCCTCCTGCCAGCTTGCCTCTGTGTGTCCCCCTGAGGCCTCTCTCCAGCCTCACAGCGTTTGGGGGCCGGAAGCAGCCAGCACTCGTAATTAAAGGCTTTCTAACCAGGTAACAAGCACCCTTCTAAGGACGGAGTCAGGTATTAAAGGGGTTCTGTTGCCTTTTCCTTTTTAAGCAGCCCTCAGATGCCGGGTTTTCCTGTCCTTATTTGTCTCTATAAACGTGGCTGAGAGGTCCCAGGAGGTCCCAGGACAGCTAGTAGAGAAGGTGCCTCCCCCCCTGCTCCTGCTTGTACAAGAACCACGGATGCCTGCGGCCCAAGCCTCCACCCCAGAGCCCAGGCCCTCTGGGACCCCTTCCTGGTGCCGACACGGGAGGAACAGCAGAACAGAGGGGGAGCTACTTAGAGTGGCCAGGCACAGCCGGCCGTGAACCCATTAAGGCCATTGCTCTTTTCTAGAACCTCTAGGAGTGGTAGATCAGGAAGGGGGCGGGAGGAATGAGGACAGTCCTCTCTGGGCTGGGGAGGCCCCTCCGGAGGGAGGTGTGTGTGTGTGTGTGTGGTGTCCACTGTCGTATCCCTAGATCCCCGGGCCCGCGGTGGCCAGCACGTTTGCAGGCACTCGGGAAGAAGCGCCAGGGGCTCCCCTCAGAGGCCGGGTGGAGGGTCTTCGCCATCACCCTGGCGTGGCTCCCTGGCAGGTGGGCGGAGGGGATGGCGGGCGGAGGCGGGCTCAGGGCACCATGTGCCACCACTTGAAGGAGAAGGGCTGCCGGCGCACGTTGGTGCCGCAGTGGATCTCCCCGAGCAGCTCGTGGTAGGACAGATAGTCGTCGATGAAGGTGCAGTGCAGGCCCAGCGGCTCGAGCAGGGCGCGCACCTTCTCCTCCAGGCAGCAGCGGCCGTTGATGATGGGTCCGAAGGGCTTGGGGATGCCCAGGTGCTTGCCCAAGACCACCATATTGACCTGCAGAAGAGAGAAGACGAGGGAAGCCTTGCTACCAGGGGACACCCCCCCACACGGGGGTCCCCAGGTCCATCCCGTTCTCATCAGCATCCCTGGGCCGCTAGGACAGGCGCTTGCACAAAAACTAGGGTCCATGGAAAGAAGGAACGGATTCGCGGTTGGAAGAGAAGATTAATACCAAGTAGGGCTGCCAAGAACATACGTGGTGCCTTTATATGAATGAGAGTATTCCTCCAATACTTCCTCTCAAAATATTGTCAGATTCTAACAGTTTAGTTAGAGCAAGCCTTCACCATCATCGGCCAGAAACTTTGTACAACAAATATCTACAAGGTCCACGGTGTGAATGTCCTTCTGGTGTGGTGTCCTTGTGCAGTGCACAGCTTGCTCAACTCTCCCTGGAAACCCTGATAAGTGTTATGGTTTTTTGAACATGCCCTGTGTGCCAGATACAGCATCACTAAACTTCACAGCCTCCCTCTGAGTCAGCGGCTGGGGAAGGTTAAGTAACATAATCCAGGCCACACAATCAGAGAACGGAGAGATGAGGGCGCCTGGGTAGCTCTGCCGGTTAAGCGTCTGCCTCTGACTCAGGTCATGATCCCAGGGTCACAGGATTGAGTCCTGCATTGGGCTCCCAGCTCCTCAGGGAGTCTGCTGCTCCCTCTGCCTCTCTCTGTCTCTTATGAATAAATTTTTAAAAATCTTTTTAAAAAAGAGAACAGAGAGACTAAAATTTGATGTGGATGTAACTCACACCCAAACTCATGCTCTTTGTCTTCTGCCAGAGTTGGTAGCACTGTGGCTGGCTGGGGGTCTGAAGAGTCAGGGCAAGGGGCTAGGAGCCCCTGGGGGCTTCTCAGTCTCCAGGGCACTTCCGCTTCCCTGGCTGAGGGCCCTAACTCTGGGCAAGGGAAGCTTCCCTAGGACAGGGTATGGAGAGGTCTCAGACAAAACCTCGGCCCCATACTGATGGCCAGAAAAGCTGTCCTTGGTGTTCCAAGAGGATTCTTTGGGGACCTGCTGTCTGGAGGCTGGTGCTGGGTCATCTCAGCATGGGACGGACCACCCCGGACTCGGCGCTCTCACATCTTCCCTGCCATGGCCCCTTGGCCTCAAGTCTACCCCGCAGGGCCATCTGCAGCTGGGAACAGTATGAAGCTGGAGGGTCCTCTGGGGTCCATGCTTTGGCCTTGGCCCTGAGCTACCCCACTGCTCACGAATGGGCCAGAATATGCCAGGTGTTAAGTGGGGCAAGTAAAGGGACAAAGGCTTGGAGAGGAGATGAGAATTCAGGAGACTGAAGGCTCCTCACTTGCTGGGTGACCTTAGGCAAGTCAACCACTCGGCTCGGAGGGCCCGTTTCCCCATCCGACACATGAGGGAGTTCAGTGAGCGTTCCCTATGGGGCTCTTCCGGTGTGGACATACTGGGATGGTTAAGCAGGGTCTGGACCAAAGTTTAGGGATTCTCACAGAGGGGTGTGTGTTGGGGTGGGGACTCCCAAAAGAGGGCTGGCCAAGGTCATGGGCTGGATCCCAGGCTGTCCCCCAACCTTCAGCCAGAACCAGAACCTGGGTGTCCCTTAGTGTCTCCTGACCAATATGGCGGCCACATGCAGCCACAAGCAGCTGTTGGAAATTAAGTAAAAGTATAAATTTCATTCCTCAGACACACTAGCCACATTTTAAGTGCTCAGTGGCTTGGTGGCTCTGTGTTGTATAGACACAGAACATTTCCATTACCTGAGAAAGTTCTAACACACAATACTGCCTTAGTTCTCAACCAGGGTGATTTTGCCCCCAGGACATTCCAGTTGTCACAGCAAGGGGAGTGCTACTTACTGGCATCTTATGGGCAGGGGACAGGGATGCTGCAGAATTTGGGCCCAAACATCAGGAGAGCCAAGGTCATGAAGCCCTGCCTTAGAGGTCTCTGCCAGGACCTCACGGTGAGGATGTAGGAGTGAGAACACATCCTGGCAAGGAAGCCCCGCCCCACACCCGTGCCTCCAGGCAGGCCCTCAGGATTCACTCCCACCCCTTGGCTTATCCAGTGACAGGGACTAGAGCAAAAGGCCCCGGGCTGAAGGAGGGTCTCCTGTCCTGGGGAGCCCAAGCCGCCAACACCCTGACATCCTTTCCCAAGGTGTTAATAGGTTAGCCAGTGCTGTGCTGATAGCATCACTGGGCCCCTCCCAGAGGCCACCCCGGTGAGATCACACCTGGGCATCTGCTTGTCAGCTGCTGACTTAATGCAGCGGGGAGGCAGCCACCTTGGGCCGGCCTGTTCGCCTGGGGAGTTGCACTGGGGACCAGCCTGTAGGGGGCCACGGTGCAGGGCAGAGTCAGCAGCTGAGGCCCAGGAAAGGACGCCTGAAACACTGGAACCAGAAGATGCTTCCTTTTTCCACTTGGGAGGAAAAAAGTGCCCTTCGCTCAGGGCTGGCCCGTGCACGGAAGGAGGTTCAGCAGCACCCCGGCCCGCATCCACGAGATGCCCACAGCTCCCCCATCCTCATAGCAATGAGAAAATGACCTTGAGGGGCAAATTCGCCCTGGTTGACAACCACCGATGGAGATGCTTTGCACGAAAAGCAAACATACGCCGGAGAGGTCCACAAGCCACCTGCCCACCCCCGTCTCTGCCCAGCGGCCCTCGGATGACAGGAAGTGCTTCTCCTCTGGAACCCCAAATGACACCCCTCTGGACTCTGCCGGACCCCAGGGAAAGGAGATGACCTTCTGCGCTCTTACCATGTCCGGGAAGAAGGCTTCTGCATAGGAGCCCTTCAGGGAGAAGAGCTGGGGGACGTCGATGATGTCCCGCTCGGTCAGGCCCAGCTCCCGCTTCAGCACCTCCCGGTTCCAGTCGATGCATTTCTGGGGGCAGGGGGAGAGGCAGCGGGCACCCAGGGAGCCAGGGAGGCTCTAACGCTTGCTGAATGCCAACTGCGTGTCATGCCCAGCGCTGTGCTCCTGCGCTCCTCCAATCCTCCCAACAGCTGTGGGCCCCTGCCACTCCCAGATGGAGAAACTGAGGCTCCAGGGACCTGCCCCAGGGCACAGAGCGAGGACGCCGCGGAGCTGGGATATGGACCCAGGCAGTTTGGGTTCCGAAAGTGCCTGCCGCTACACCACACTGCCCCAGCCGCAGCGTGAGCCGTACCCCTGTGCATCTCAGCAGTGAGGGAGAGAGTGCCAGGCTCCACTCAGGAGAAGGGAAGGGCCTCCTCCATTTACTGAGCACAGCTGCCACGAGGTCCTGCACCTTGCACTTGGCTGGCATTAGCCCCGCCCCTCCCAGAGACCTCCTCCCGCCGTCACCCACTGTCCCCTTGACTCCCACCTGCCCCACGCCTCACCCCCACGGGGCCCCATTTCTCCACATTTCTCTCCTCTCACTCTGCTCCCTGGAACGTGGAATCTCACTTCCTCAGAGCAGAGCTAGATCTCCCTCAACAGACTGGAGCTCCCTGAGGGACTGCTATGTCTCCTCCATCAGACCCTGGGTTTCCCACTGCAGAGGTCCTACCTTACCCACAGGTTTTGGCAGCTTCCCCCCACCCCCCACAGTCAGAGGCTCTGGGGCTGAGCCCCTAATCCCCAACCCAGCAATTCCTGGGGCTGCTTCTCCTGGGACCGGGGGACCCCCAAGAACCCTCACCTGTACATAGAGACTGTCGCTCCTGAGTCGACGGTCGGCCAGCATCTCATTAATGCTTCTATTCACCTGGTGACTTAACCCTGAGAGAAAGAAGGCAGGACGGGGGTTCAGGGCAGACTGCCCAGGGCTATCTCGGGCCTGGGGCTGTAGAATCCAGGCCAGGATTTTTCTCCTACCTCAGGGCCAGGGGCTGAAGCTAGGACAGAGAATGTCAGACCCAGGAGACCCTACAGGGCCCAGGCTCTGGCTGCAAGTGTGTGTCCAGGGATGGAGCACAGCCTCCTGGGGAAGAGACTTCTGGCTCAGTGCGGTGTCATTAAGGTGCAGCTACCATTACTGAACACCCATCATGCTCTGGCACCCTCCTAAATTTACGATTAATCTTTAAAACAATGCTAGAGGGGTTAATTATCACCCCCAACTCAGAGCACAGGAAACTGAGGCACCGAGCGGTTTGGAACATAAGCTTGATCTCCCAGCCCAGGATTTGAACCCAGGTCCTGAAGCTCTGCCACACCCCTTCCAGTACTCCATTTCTCAGGTGGGAACACTGAGAAATGTGTTGGTGGGAAGGGGGAGGTGCTCAAGGGGGCCCAGCCAGACCCTCGGACAGTCTGTCAACTCCCAGAGGCAGGTCTGCAGAGTGGCCCTGACCATGCACCTGGCTTCTCCCCCAATCCCCCACTCTTGAGCGAGCCCCAAGCCCTGCCTCATCCTGGGGATAGCCCTCGGCCAGGCACTCCTCCCTGAGCCTCCCAGGAAAGGGATAAGGGGAAGGATGCAAGATCAGCAGGGCGCACATTGTTTCCGGTGGCTTTCCTCTCCTGGGGTGTGGCCAGGAGCCACCCACTCTTACTGCGGAGGTCACCCCCTGTGTGTGCCTGGGACAGTCCACTGGCCTCTTGGCTTCCCTGCCTCGGCCCAGTAAAGGGAGGACTGACAGCCCTGCTCTCAGGGGAGGGTGTCAGAAGAATTAGTGATGTCCAGCTCTAAGCGGAGGGATCGGAGCAAGGCAAAGGCATAACCATGAGAGGCATCCCCGGTGCCCAGGGCTGGCAGTGAGAGGGCAGGATCTGCGCAGGGGGACTGGGTCGTTGGCGCTCACCATCAAACTGGGCGGCTTCCCCGTACCCCTCCTCTTTCTTCTCTTGGAACAGTCTGAGGCAAGCGCTAGGGCTCGCCAGGAGTAGCCGGAAACCCTAGCACAGAGGGAGGAAGAATGTCTCAGTGGATGGGGTCCCCCTAGGTGCAGGAGACTCCAAACTCACCAGACCATGCAGGGGTGCCACCTACCAGCCACAAAGAACTCTCAGCAAGTCCCCTAATCCTCCAAGCTGGTTCGCACCCCCAAGCCTTTGTCCAAGACATTCTCTGCCTGGATGCCCTTGGCGACCAGGGAACTCAGCCACTGGCCACTGGTCAGCCTCCCTCCCAGGCTGCTCGCTCTCTGAGCAAGGGGCCCTCTCTGCAAGGCGGTGGAGCTGAGCGGTTAAGAGGCTGGTCCTGAGTCCCCTGTCTGGGTTTGAATCTTACCCTACCAGTAATTGCCCTTCTGAACCTCAGTTTTCCCATCCATAAAATGGGGACAATGATAATACTACCCACCTTATGGAATTGCTGGAAGATTAGATGACTTAAAACACACACACATCATAGGTGCTCACTAAACGTTACCAGTTATCATTATCAGTGTCATCCCTGGGTCTAGGCTGAGAGGTCTGGATCAGAGCAAATACCCAACAGGTACAAGAATGAGTGTATGAGTGGTGGAGCCAACCAGCACCCTCCTGATCTGAGCTTGACCTCCTCCAGGAAGCCCCCCAGATGAACACCATCTTGTTCCCAAGGTGCCCTGACTCTGAGCTCCCTAAGGACATAGGCAGTGAGCTGGTTCCAGGCAGCTTTGCCCTGTCCTTTCCCATCAGGTTGGGGAGGGGGAGGGGTGGCTCAGGCAGGAGGAGAGGGGACCTACCTTTCGGTCAGAGGTGGGCACAAAGCTCAGGAACTCATCCACGTGGCCCACGGAGAGCCAATCAGAGTAGAGCTCCACGGGGGCCTGCACCTGCTGGGCCTGCAGGAAGTCCCGGACCACCTTGGCCATCCGCCTCCCACCGGACCTGGCCCAGGAGGGAAAGAGTGGGGTCATTTCATACCTACCATCCGCCGGATCCCTGCAGGCACTCCCTGAGCCTCCCACCTCTGTCCAGGCCTCATGATGTCTCTCTGAACGGGTCTCCTTTCGTCCCCACTTCCTGGCTCCGGCTCCCAGAGGCTCCCCAGAACCCCCTGTCCATCCTGGCCATCATCCCAGAGGCTCCAGCTCTCCCATACACACAGCATCCTCCCCAAGGCCAGGAAGGCCCTGCCAGCCCCTCCCCACTAAAAAGAGTCAAACGAGAGAGCTCCACCTGCCAAAGGGAACTAAAGACCCTGACCTCACACCCCACGACTCGGAGAGGCTGACTCTTTACCTAAAGTGCCCAGCCTCAGGTTCCAAAGATGACCAGGAGCTGGCCAGCCCCTCCCCTCGGCCCAGTGTTTCCTGAAGCATAAGGTCTGGACCACCTGGGAGTCAGACTCTGGTGGGGGCAGCTGCTTGTTTCAACAGAGAGTTCCTGGGCCCTGACCTCCTCCACATCTCAGAGTCTTGAAGAACGTGGCGCATCCAAGGATGTGGGATCTACATTCCAACAAGCCCCTCGGCTGACTCGCACGCCAGAGAACCACTGCCCTGGTCATCTTGTGCTCAACACGGACTGTCTAGCAGTTCCTCAAATGAGCTCTGGGCAGTTTCACACCACCCTTTACTAGCAGAGGGAGGGGCTGAGGTGGCCCCAAACCAGGGAGCAGGTCTTGGGAGCTGGCGTCCCAGGGCTGTGGGAGGAGACATTACCAAAAGCTGCCTGGGCCTGGGGGGATTTCCATACTGCCTCCAGCACGGCCATGTCCCCATTTCACAGATGGGGAAGCTGAGACCTAGCAAGGTCAAGGGAGGACTTGTCCAAAGTCAGAGCCATGTCTGATGTACTCTAGGCTCTCTTCACCTTTCCCTAGCACAGGTAACCACGTGCAAACACACGCATATATAGAGAGACATTTTTAAATATGTTATATGTTTTAATATATTAATATTTTTTAATATGGCTTTGCTTGCCTGGCTTAAGGACCTATCATGGACAAGCTCCCCAGCCTACATCGAATCTGGTGCTTCTCCCTTAAGCAGAACACAATCCAGCCCTCCCCTCTCCTCTTCTGCCACCATCTGGCCCGCACACCTCCCTCATCTGAATAATTCTAGTGGCAGGGGCTCCTGGGCCACTCAGTGGGGTAAACCTCTGCCTTCAGCTCAGGTCATGATCCAGGAGTCTTGGGATGGGACTCCCCCTGCTCAGTGGGAGGTCTGCCTCTCACTTTGCCCCTTCCCCTACTCTCTCTCTCAAATAAATAAAATCTTAAAAAAGAAAGAGAGAGAGAGAGGAAGTGAGGGAAGGCAGAAAGAAGAAAGGAAGAAAGAGAGAAAGAATTCTAGTGGCTTGCTTCTTTCCCTGGTCTCTCTGCTTTCACCCTTGCTCCCCTGCAGTCTAACCAGATGAAGGATCCCTCCATCCTCCAGACAAAATCCTCCCACCACCCCGGTCTCCCTCGTTGTACATGCAAAGTCCTCACGATGGCCCGCACGGCCCCTACCAATCCCGACAACTTCCCGCCTTCCACTCTCCTCTTCATCTGCTTGGTTCTGGCCACGCTGGCCTCCTGCTGCCCCTTGAACATACCAGGTACAGGTACAGTTCTGTCTCAGGACCTTTGCACATGCCGTTCTGAGCCAGGAATTACTGCCCACCTCCCCTCTCCCCATGGCTCGCTTCCATCTTCAGACTTAACTCAAATATCATCTTCTTTCCTTATGAGGACTTTGAAAATTACAACAGTCCCTCAATCCCCTTCCAGACTTATTTTTCTTTGGCACTATTAGGCGTACTTTCTATCCCATGTATTGCCTGGAATCCCAGCAGAATATAAGCTCCAGAAGGGCTGAGATTTTGTTCACATTCACTTCTGGGGTCCTAGCACCTCTTATGTACTAGATGCTCAAAAACTAAAAACTGTTTGTAAATGGTATGCTTTTGAACAACTGTGTGATAGTCCGTGGTCTCTATCACTCAAATATGTCATAGACTCGACAAGCAGTGACAAATGACAACACTGATTTGATCTGGGGGATAGGATTGTAGAAAATATTTTTCTTGTATTTCTGTTATTTTAAGATAGTGCTGCTGATTTAAAAGACTTCCTAAACAGAGTGAGATAATGGAGAAGAGCGAGACTCCGGAATCTGCTCCTGAGCAGAAAGTGTCAGGAATGAAGAACACAAGGTTGCGGCAAGGGCCGCGTCAGCCCAAGCCAGCCTGGGGAGCATCAGACCTGCTCTGCACATCACATCAAAGCCACCACCAGGGGGCAGAATTGCTCAAAGATGATTTTAAATACACGGGCGCAGGGGTGGAGAAACCAGAGCATGGACAGGACACTTACTGAGCACCTAGTGTGTGCCTGCTTGAGGCTCCTAGTACTAAGTATCTTGCTTTCTTAAAAAAAGATTTTATTTATTTATTCGACAGACAGAGATCACAAGTAGGCAGAGAGGCAGGCAGAGAGAGAGGAAGGGAAGCAGGGTCCCTGCCGGGCAGAGAGCCGGATGTGGGGCTCCATCCCAGGACCCCAGGACCATGACCTGAGCTGAAGGCAGAGGCTTTAACCCACTGAGCCACCCAGGTGCCCGCTAAGTATCTTGCTTACTGTCCACGATTCCCCTATGCTGTACGTACAAATAACGTGCAGTCATGATCTGAACTCTGCCCGGCTACGCTCTCTGACCTCATCCCCGATGGAGCCCCTCCTTACTCACTCAGCTCCAGCTCATGGGTCTCCTTGCTGCTCCTCTAATGTCTCCGACACACTCCTGCCTCAGGGCCTTTGCACTGACCATTTCCACTCCCTCACACGTTTTCCTCCCAAATACCCACATCTTTCCTCCAGGGCTTTGTTTAAATGTCAGTTTCTCCGCAGGGTGCACTTTACCTAACATTCTCCCTGCTAGAATGAATGTAGGTTGTCTGTTTGTTCACTACTGAGGTCCAAAAGAAGTGAAGACAGGAACACAGGACAGCAGCCTGAGTGTTGAATTTTAGTCTGGGGCCCAAGGAGGAGATTTGGATTCTATCCATACTGCTAACTTACTGTGTGATCCTAGGTAGTAGGTGTCCCTCTCTGAGTCTCAGGGACCCCTTCTGTTTACCAAGGAGCTTGTTTCTGGTTATCTACACAATAGTCAGTGGACTGGCTCTCAGCTGCACTGGGGATCCTCACCTCCCTATCCCCAGTCCTTGCTCTGAGCCTGGGAGCTTCCAAAACATTTCTTTTATTCAGGACCACAGACCTGGCAAATGGGAAGTTTCAATAAATATTTATGGAATCAGCAAATGAATGCATGAATGAGTGCATTCCTTTGCCCTTTCTGAGTCTCAGCTTCGTCATCTGTGAAATGGGGATAATAATCATCATAACCTCATAGGGCTGTTCTAAGAATTAATTGAGGTAATGGGTAAACCATTATGTTCGTGGCACATAGTAGTTGATTAATAACTTTTGTCCAATGAGTTCCAACCTGCTTCATAGCAGACCCACTGCTGGGGACCCAGCTAAACAATACCGAAGCATCCAGAAGACAGTTAACACAAATTCTTTATCCCCACTAGTGCGGATGATATAGCTAGCACAGAGATTTTTAATAGACCCATTTCACAGAGAGGGAACTAAGGCATGGAGTAGAAAATAATTTGTTCCTTTTATAATGTATCTGTTGCACACTGATAAATCCCTAGTATCAGCCGTGCCTGGCACATAGTAGGCATGAAATAAATAGCTTCAAATGAGTTAACTGAGCACCTACTATGCGTCAGGGACTATAGTAAGTGCTACTTAGGTGGTTTACCCCAAAACGTGTGACTATTATATGGCAGAAGTAGGACTCGAACCCAAGCCCATCTGTGCCCCAAAGCCTGTACTCCTTCCTGCTGGCTCCCTCCCTGAAGCCCAGGACTACCTGGAGGCTTCATGGTCCTTCCGCCTCCACGGCTGTGGGCGGGATCCGGTCCCAGAGTAGTGTCTGAGCGTGAGTCACCAGCAAGGTGAGCACTCCTCCCTCTAGCCAACCTCAGCCCCGGGCACCCAGCTTGGGCACCTGGCTACGTGCTTGGGGTTAGTGCCAGGAAACCTCACCTCACAGATCCATAGCCCTGAGACTGCCAGGGTCACCACCTGAGGCTGGGTGACCTTCCTGTGACTGCCTGGCTGCTCTGGGTGTCAGTCAGGCCGTGGGGTTTTCACCGGGTTTCCAGGCCACCCACACACACAAAGGACTCTGGTGCCCATGGTGGGCTTAATGTCCAGGCCGGAAGCCAAGGACCCCACCAGGATCCCGGGACAGCGTACCCCACTCTTCGGCCAGTAGAATTTAGCAGACGCTGTCACCTGTCTTAGCACTAACCCCTATAAAACCTTATTTATCACCTGATGACAGCTGTCCAGGGTCGGACCCACCAGGTCACCTCTGCCACTCTGGTGTCCTGGCCAGCCACTCGTTCATCGGCAACCACCTTGGTGACCCCTGGGCCCTTTAAGCTGTTGCTAGAACAATAGCCATTTTGACCTTCTGGGAGAGGGCACCAGGTCCATCTCCCGCCTCTGGGCCAAATGGTGCATCACCTCTCCAACAATTTCCGTGTTTCAAAAGAAGCTGGAAATCTGGCAGCTCCCCCTATATACAAGTTGGTGACTAATGAAGCTCATGAAATACTCGGCAGGCCCCAAGACCGTGGGTCGCTAGTTTGTAAGTTTTCTCCAAGGGGAAATGAGCTTTTAAATGGAAGATTCTAGGATTTCGAGTCTTTGACTTCAGGACCGCATGCAGGAATAAAGACCACTTCTCAGACTGGGGACCCATATTTGGGGTGAGGGAGCTGGAGTGTGCGTGCTGTGGGGGTCCCCACGCCCTCCCACCTCCCACCCAGCCTCTCACTTGGGGAAGCTGCTGCCGATGAGGATCCGGCCCAGGGGATATTCCTTGCCGCCCACTGTCACGGGGGGGCTGACGTCCAGGTTGCCGAAAGAGTCAAGGCTGGAGGCGCCAGCGAACAGGATCTCCCGGGTTACATATCCAAAGTCAGGACCCTAGGGGAGGACCAGCAAGTCCCCCCACCCCAGAAGGAGGGGTCAGTTAGGACAGGAAGTGACAACTCTTGGGTGGGGGGAGTGGAGGTGTGTGATTAAAGTCCAAGTCTGCAACAGGACAATAATGAGAAAAATCCCCAAATGTTGGAAAATCAGGCAATACCCTTCTGAAGACTCCTTAGGTCAAAGAAGAAATCCAAGTGGAAACTAGACAATATTTTGAAGCGTAAGGTAATAAGCACGCAGCCCACCAGAACTTGGGTGTTCATGAGCCTGCAGCTAGGAGCGGCTGTAGCTCTGAACACACATATCAGGAAGAGAGAGGGTTGGAAAATCCTGCTTCCATTTCCAGCTAGGAAAAGAACAGCAAATTAGACGTAGAGCAAGTGGAAGGGAGGCCAGAGTAAAGACAGGGGCAGAGATGAGCGGGGAGCGCCCCTGCAGGGTCAGGCCCGGGCTTGGGGCAGGCCCTTGGTTGATGCGGAACTCACCCTGTGGGGCTCACTGTTGCCTGTGCTGGGACTGGGTCCCGGCCCGGCCCCTCCAGGCTGCGGTAAATACCCTGCTCCACGTGACCAGGCGCTCCCGGACTTCCCCCTTCCAGCCCCCCCCCCCACCTGGACAGAGAGACAGTCCCTGCGCGGGGGTGTGAGAGCCGGGAAACAGGCAGAGATGGTGAGCTGTAGGGCTCAGGCCCACCTCCAAAGGCAGTTCAGCCTAGCGGTAGGGCTGTAGACAGTCGCTCTGGTTTGGCCTCTTGGTACCACTAGCTGCGTGGCCTAGGGTAAGTTACTTAACCTCGCTGAGCCTCTGGAAAGAGGGACTGAGCACAGAACTGTGGATTTGAGGAGTGACCCTGTGACCCGAGGGCCGGGTGCCTAGAATGCAGTGCATGGTTGCTGGGGCTGTTCTCATCCCCAACCTGGGCAGGAGAGGCAGCATGGGGCCTGGCCTGCAGCAGGGGTTCGGAAAACATTTGTTACCTTAAAAGAGGCCCCACCTCGTAAAAGCAAGAGTGGTGAGGGCTCGCTAACGGTGCGTTCCCCCACAAGGCAGTCTGGTCTCCCCAGGGCTGCCCCACTGTTGACTCCCATCCACATGGGGGAGAAGGGCTCCCCAGGAGGACTTGACTGGCCTGCCCTTCCCAGAAAGGGGGGTTAATTTGCATACTGTTTGCATGTCATTTGCATATTCTGGCCCAATCCCCACCCCCACTGACTCCCCATTTCTCCATCATTTGTGTCCTTTAGCTCCCCCTAAAGGACAAGGACCAGGACCAGCAATGTCCTATAGGAGGAGCCCCCCAAGGACCTCCACTTGGCCCTTTGCCACATACCAGGATCCGCTTATAGGGGAAATGCTTCAGACCTCTGTTTCGGGGAGAGTCGAAGACCACTGGGAAGGACTTGTGAGGGGCCTCGGTGTAGCCAAACTCCATCTCGTCCTAGGAGAGGAGAAGAAGAGCTCTTCGTGGTGTCCCCAGCTGTGATTTTCTGAACGGGGTGATCCCCTCATCCCTGGGCCAAGGCGGGGCCACAGGTGCTTCCTAAGAGCTGGGGGTGCCTGGGTCAGGGGTACAGGTGAGGCCTCTGGGAGGCCACTGGGAGAGGACTCTGTCTGGGACCCGAGCACGTCGGGGAAACAGGAGAGACTGGGGTGATGGGGCAGCGGGAGTGTGTTCCCCTAAGCTGCCGGCGCCTCGCTCCCCATCCCGACCGAGTCCTGGCTTTTCTCGGGACACCAAGGCTGCTTAGGAACCTGTGCGGGCCCCATTTCCCAAAGTCGGGGTAAAGGACGGGGACCCAGGCGTCCCAGGCCACCCCTCCCCCCGGCTCCTGCGCCCACCTGGATCCAGCGGTCATTTCGATTTTCAATCTGAGGGCAGACGATCAGCTTGCAGTTGGTTTTCAACGCTAGGTCTGACATGTCTTCCAGAAATTTCTTATTTGGGCCATGAGAGTCTACCACACTGCAAAACATAGGGAGAGAGGAACGTAATAGTGACCTCTGACTGGGGCCTTGGTGCCGTCTGCGCTGGGCCCCATGTGGTCCCTGGGTCGAGAGGTTCAAACACATCCCTGCCCTAGAGAAGACAGAGACAGATAATGTCCCCAGATCGTAGGGGACATTATCTGTCCCTGCAAGGTCAGGAGCAAGCCCAGGGGTATGGAGCCCTAAGGCAGGGCACCTAGGCTAGCAGGGGCAGCTGTGGAGAAGGCGGCCTGGAGACTGGGGGAAGGTGGCAGGGAGGGGCAGGCAGCCCCATCCGCTCCCACTCCTCCGGCCCACACAAAGATGGCAGGGTGGGGTTAGTGAGCAAAGGGAAAGAAAGAATTCCCTTCCCAACAAGTGCAGAGCAAACCTAGTTCTCCACACCTTCCCGGCCTTTTGACTAAGTGTCCAAGTCCGCGGCGGGTCTGTCCGCTGCTCTGATCTCTGACACACGAGCCTGGAGTGGCCTTGCCAATCAAGGCTCCCCTGTCCATCACGGCGCCTGCCAAGGATTCTGGGAGACAGCAGAAGGCAGGAACACCGACACTGGAGCCAGTGACCTCAGCCGGGGCCTTCGCTGTTCAGAACAAGATGGGGCTGACCGACCCAAGCCAGCCTGGTGCTCTCCCCTGCCTAGCCTGCACCCACGGGTGACCTTCAGGCATCTGTCCACTGAGTGAGGGCCCAATGCTGGACCCAGCACTCCGATCCTATCTCTATCAGTCCAGAGACGGTGGGGTTCCTGCAGGAGGAGTGAGGCCTCACCTGCACGCATACAGCTCCAGGGGGGGCTGGGTGTTGGGGGTCATGATCCAGGGGGCCATGCGGAAGGCCACGGTGTCTGTGAAGAGGGGCACCTCAGGCAGGGTCTGGGGGGGAGATGAGGACTAAATGGGCCCTGCAGGAAGCCCCATCAGGCCCCAAGGCCCCCACAGCCCCCCAGCCTGCCCAGTCCCGGAGATTCCCAACGGGTTCCCCCACACCCTCAGCCGCCACGCCAGCCCCCACCACTGTACATACCCCCGTGTCCACCAGGCTGACACTAAGGGAGACCAGCCCCAAGAAATCAGCGTCAGGGAAGGTGAGTCCCTCCACAAAGAAGCTGATTTTCCGCTCTCCCTGCTGCCGCTCAACTTCGTAGGACAGGCGCTGAGGCCCCAGCACCTGCTTGTAGTGCTCGAGGGAATGCCCGCCTAGGGGAAACCAGAGGCAGGGGCCAGTGCTGGGACGAAGGACGGGAGGGAAGAAACCAGAGGCCAGGGATCCAGGGCAGAGCCACCTTCGTGTTAGCTCTCCTGGGACTCCCCTTGAGCCTTGCCACGTGCAAGCTGTGTGACCCTGGCTCAGTGACTCAGCCTCTCTGAGCCTCAATTCCTCATCTGTAAAAGTGGGCCAACGGTATCTCATGAGGTCAGTGTAAAGCTTTATATCAGATCAAGAGATAAAAGCCGCTGGCATAAAAGGTAAAAAATACCCAAACGTCCATCAACCGATGAATGGATAAACAAATGGTAGCGCGTCCATATAATGGAACCTTTTTCACCCATCAGAAGGAATGAGAGGCTGATGCGTGCTACAGTGCGCACGAACCCTGCAAATAGTATGCAAGCTGAAAGAAGCCAGACACAGAAGGCCACATATTGCATGATTCTATTTGCAAGGACGTATCCGAACCAGGTAAATCCATAGGGACAGAAAGCCAGAAAGCAGATTATGGGTTGCCTAGGACTGGCGGTGGGGGAAGAGGGGAATGGGGAGTGGCCACTGATGGGTATGGGGCTTTATGTGGGGGTGAGGAAACGATCTTGCAACTGGATAGAGGTGGTGGTCACACAGCAGCAAGGACCTACTAAGTAAGTGCCAGGGAGCTGTCCACTTTCAAATGGTTAATTTCCTATTATGTGAATTTCACCTCAATTTCTTTTTTTGAAAGCGCCTGGCCTGTAGTGGTTCGGCGCTGCCCCCTTCCGTCCTCGCCTGAGGCTTGTCTGGGAAAGGTCACCCTGGCATGCTCTTATTCACAGTGGGGAAAGGTTATCTGTTCACTTATTGAGATTTTGTTTATGTTCTGGTGTCCCAGTAAGTGTTTCCAAGCAGGGCCCTCAGCCTAAACTTCGACCATGGGTGCACGAGGAGGAAGGTTCTGGCTCCTGCCAGGTTCAGGTGGCCAGGACAAGTTCTGGGTCAGTCTGAACAGAAGGAGGTAAGGGGGGAAGAAACAAAAGAGCAGAAGCCTCTTGCTACTTATAAAAATAAGTGAAGGCAGCTGAGGGTTAAGGATGGGTATATATTTTTTAAGCCACAGATTTTGATTAATAAAAATCTCTGGCAGAACAGCCAGGTTCCAAGGGCCGGCCTGGGCCTCAGCTTTGCTAGTTCCCGCTCCCACCTCACCCAGCCTGCACAGAGCTGGGATGTTTCAAGAGCTCGCCCCGTGCCGCCTGACCAGGGAGCGGGGTGGACAGTGGAAAGAGAAGGGGTTTGGGCAGTTGAGAGACCTGGGTCCCAATGCCTGCTCCCCCACCCCTTGGTTATATGACTTAGAGACCCTGGATTCCTGCCCCTGAGCCTCAGTGGCCTCCTCTATAAAATGGGACTCATTTTCTAACCCCCTTCTTAGGTAATATGCTGTGAGCTGCTGGGGCTGGCTGTTGGTCAGAGGTAGAGGGAGGTATAGAAGATGCTGCAGGGGAGGGGGGATGTGTATAAGAGAAGAGTTTGGGAAGCAGAGTACAAGCAGAGCAGGGAGGAAAACAGCCCCAGCAGGCCACTCACCCCTAGCACAGAAGACCCCCACTCGTTTGGAATCCGAGAAGGGCACATTCAGGACGAGCTTGTGGTTGTCGAAGAGCCTGTCCGGGCCATCACAGCTCAGCACCATGGGGGACATGTCCTGTAGGTCTGGAGAGAATAGCGCCCTTGAGACAACTCTCCCTGCACCCTCCTCTCACCTCCCCCAGCCTGCACTGCCCCACGCCACTGCCCTGGATGTCCCCACACACCCTTCTATCACACACCGTCCAGTGATGCCAGCTGGCTGTTGGTAAGGTCAGGCCCTCTGGACGTGATACTGTCCCGGTCACAGTTCACCAACAGGACAGCCCCATAGCCCTCAGGGCCCCAGCGCCAGGTTTTCTGTGGCAAAACAAGAAGATTTGGGGTCAGTGGGACCCAGAGAGCCTGGGGAAGGGGATCTGGAGTTGGCTAGGGCTATTTTGTTAACATGGAGTCTTCGGTTTTCTGGCTTTACTTCAGGATTTAAAGAAGAATCATAGATTTGAGGACTGGAGTTCCAGGTCTTTAGACCCAGAGCCACCCCACACTTGTGCAGTGAACAACCTATGCAACCATACATGGTGGCCACACCCAGCCATGGCACTGGAGGAGGAAGGGTAGTGTCACTCCCTCAGGAGGAAGGCTGTTTCAGAAACGACCTTCACCAGCCCACTGAGCTTTGGCCCTACCTAGGGGACAGAGGCTGCCTTTCTCACAACTCTCTGGGTCCCAGCATCTACCCTCAGTCCTACAGGTCCTGCAAGGTCTAAGCCAAGATGGGAAAGATGGCTGGAGATAGGATTGCAGCTCTCCCTTATACACCTTCACTTAATCCTTACCAGACCCTACAAGTCAGGGCTCACTTGCCTCATTTCACGGAAGAGGAAAGGAAGGCTCTGGAAAATGGAAAGGAAGGCTCTGGAAAGGAAGGCCTCAGTCCCCTAGCTGGGATTCAACTAGTTTGGGAGACCTGAGGGACTCCACAGGGTCACTGCTAGCCTATAAGACGTACCTGTCCACCTTTCTTGGTAAATGCTGCCCTATGCCAGGATGCAAGACATGACTTGTATCATAGCCCCACTCACCACCTTAGCCAAGCAACCTTGTGCAGTGAACAACCTGTACAACCACCCATGGCTGCCCTAACCCCCTCTTGTCCTCAAAGCCTGTCCTTGGGGCCCATGCTTTCTCTCCAGGATCTCTCCCTACAAATTACACCTTCTACCCCCTCCAGGATGGTTTCCAGATACTTCTATCTGGAATCCCCATAATGTCTCGGGACCACCCCACCCTCCTCCTCACTTTTTAGGATCCAACTGAGGCTGTCCACCCAGCCTCCTCTATCAGAAGCCTTGCCTTCTCCCAGCCTTCAGTCAGTCCCTCGGCAACCTTTTATGAAGCACTTATCATGTTTCAGGTTCAAATACAGCTAAGGAAAGAAAAGATGTGTCAAGCAAAAGAACCAATTCTAATCCCTAAGTGGTGCAAGATAGGCTCAGAGAGAGCTCACACAGGAGTCACGCAGCATAGTGATCACACGGTGCAAGTTACGCCCACCTGGGCCAACCTGGCAGCCTCCAGATGGGTTCCCTACATGATCGGATCCCACAGACCCTGGGATCCATCACCCCTCGTTTTGTCTGTCCACTCTGCCAGCCCAGGGTAGCCAGGAGAGCGTCACCTTGTCGCCGTGGCTCCTCTTCACCTTGCCCGTGCGATGTGTGTCAACATCGAGGGAGATGTCTGTAAAAGAGTGGAGAGGGGCACCAGAGGCTCATGCATCCCACCTCCACGCCCATGAGGTCTAGGCTGAGGCAAGCTTTGCCCATGAGATCCAGGAAGACCTGTTCTGGGGACCACACCAAGCACCTGGGAGGCCGTGTAGCCACCCCCTGCAGTTCTGGATGTTGGAGGGACCCAGACTCCGGGACTCTTGAATTCATTGCTGGTCTATGCTTGCTGAATTGCTAGCTCTTGGTGGCCCTGCCTCTGGCCATTGGGAACGAGGCCTGAGGCTGTCAGTGCTGGATCCGCAGTTCTCAGGACCAGCGGCCAGGGCTCTGGCGGACGGTGGCTCACGGCTCCCTGAATCTTAGCGAGGAATCCTGAGTTCCAGTGGTGTGACAGGTGGCCTCCAGAGGAAGGAGGCCTACGGTGGGTCTAGCTGTGGCCATGGACAGTTTCTAGATTCTGGTGGCCCTGAGTACTGCTGAGTCTCCATCCCCGAGTGAGCTAAAGGTCTCTGAAGAAGCTCCTGGAGGTTGAGGAAGAGGGCCTGGTCCTGGGACTCAGGGGGCAACTAACACCCTCCAGAGGGCAACAGAGAGGGACGGGGGGACATCCCGGGAGCCAGGAGCCGGTACTTACCGACGCCGGTGAGATAGAGCACGCTGTGGCCTAGGGCCCCATCCTGATGCTGCCCGAAGTAGTACACCTTCACCTGCGGGGACATTGTTAGCCCAGAGATGGCAGGGGCAGGGAGCGTGGTGGGGGACACCCTAACAGTCCCGCTTTGAGGCAGGGAAGCCTGGGCATCCCTAGAGTCTCCCCACTGCCTAAGGCCCACGATGCCCAGGCTCCTGGCTTGGGCTCAGATCTGCCTTCCCCAGCTCGAGAGGCTATGGATGCCTCCCGGGCTCCAGGCTGGGCTCAGGAGGGCTGAGGAGGGTGGGGCAGGTGCCGGGGGGAGCCGCTGGACCCTCAGGAATCCATGGAGATGTCAGAGAGGAAGAATGAGGGGAGGGTCGGCAGACGCCATTGACATGAGCCAGCGATTCAGCCCATGTGTCTTCTCTTCCTTCATCTGTAAAATGGGAGCAGTGGCCACACGCTCCCGCACCCCCCACTCCCCAAAAGAGCCAGCGGTCACAGAGCTTTTCCCGTGGTCCAGATCCCATGCCAAGTGCTCTACCCAGGTCATCTCAGTGAGCTCCCAAGATGGCCCCAGGAGACTGAGCCCCTTCCTAATGAGGCCACTCCCAGCCCTCCCTGCAGGCTTGTAAGCAGAGGGAGTAGGATTTGAACCCATGGCATGACTCCTGCTCTCAACAGCTACACAGTCTCTGCCTTTTGGGGAGAAAGGGCCATGGCAGTGAACCAGTGGGCCACTGTGTGTGTGGAGGGTTCCTGGGGGTAAGTGATGAAGGGGCTGTCCATGAAAGCAAAGCCTTTCCCTTCCTTGGATATGGGGACAGGGGCACATCTGGGTGGGCACCTGTGTCTCCGTGCATGCGCATATGTGTATGCCCGGGCTGTTACTCGAGTCCTTCCTGCTACGGGGCATATTTTGGGGTCTATGTGTAGGATGAACACAGCTATTCATGTGAGGGTGCCTGTGAATGGGAGGGGTGAGTAGGCAGGCTGTTTTTATGAGCGTATCCATTCGTGCGTGTATGGGTGACGTTGTTGCCATGGGGGGGGCGTGCATGTCTGGGGTGTCTGTGGCATCGAGATGTGCTGCGCAGAGGCAGATGTCTAAGTCTTGTGGGGTTTGGTGGAGTAAGGGTGATGTGTGAATGGGGTTATACTTGGGTAGGGGGGGTGGGGAACACGGCCCCTGACTGTGGAGACGTGGCCTCTTACCTTGAGATCATTTAAGTCCTTACTGGCCGCGTCCACGGATATGGTCACCTCCACACTGACGTCCAGGGGCCAGCGGGACTTGCCTGTGGGCCCCGTCACCCGAGCTGGGTCGTAGACCACAAAGACCTCCACTCCGGGGCTCCCAGAGACGCCGAAGGTCTCGGCCCCCTTGGGCACATCACTGACAGAAAGGAGAGAGGTGAGTTTCCAGGGAGCTCAGGAGAGAGACCACAGCTGGGTAGCGGGCTCAGGTCACCAAGCTATACAAACAGCACCCCCTAAGAGCTGGACTGGGGAGTGGCAGGGGAACTGCCACTGGCCAGGAGACCAGCCCGACCGGGCACCAGGCAGCCTGGGCTCCAACCCAGCTCTGTACTGATTCCCATGGTTCCCACCCTGGGCACCTCATCTTGTCCTCTGGCCTCGGTCTCCCCATCTGTAACATGGGGCTTTGCTCTAGTGGCAGGGCCCCTTTTGGCAGACCTCCCGTGGAACCCAGGACCTAAGACAGACACGAGCGAGCAGGACATGGGCCCAAACCATGGCACTTAATACCCCCGCCCAAGAGTGATCCCCGAGGCTCCAGAGAGCAGAGACAGCAAACCCCGGCACAACCTCCCAGCCCCACCCCAAAGCTTCCCGTGCCCAACTTCCAAATTCTCCAACCCAAGAGGAAACGCACGGGGTCATCTGCCTCTCACCACCCCCCCAACCACTACCTGATGGCTGGGCAGCCTCCTCACTGCTCTCCCTGGACCCACCTGTGCCCCCCTCCAGTCTCTTCCGCACACAGCACACTTAGGCAGATTGTGTATTCCTTTGCCCCAAAGCAGTGGTTCCTGTCACACTCAGTAACAGGTAAAGTCCTCACAGTGGCTTACAAGGCCCCAGTAATCTGCCCCCTGCCACCTCCCTGACCTCTCCTCCCCACGATGCTCCACTTGCCCACTCTACTTGTGCCACACTGAGCTTCCTGCTATTCTATGAAGCTGCCAATCTGTCTTAGCTCAGGGTCTTTGCACTGGCTGTTCCCTCGTCATAGAATGCTCTTCCCCCAGGTGTCCACAAGGCTCATTCCTTTACCCTCTTCAAGGCTCTGCTTAAATGTCACCTTCTCTCTCTCTCTCTCTCTAAGTATGGGTTTTTCTCCCCTCCAGTATTTTTTTTTAAGATTTTATTTATTTGACAGAGAGAGACAGGGAGAGAGGGAACACAAGCAGGGGGAGTGGGAGAGGGAGAAATTGGCTCCCGCCAAGCATGGACCCCGATGCAGGGCTTGATTCCAGGACCCTGGGATCATGACCTGAACCAAAGGCAGACACTTAATGACTGAGTCATCCAGCTGCCCTTCTCAGTGATCCCCCCATCACTCCACTAACTGCTGCACCTTGCCCCCTTCCTCTACCCCCTTCCCTATCCCTCTCACTCTGCTCTGACCCTACGCTCCGCAGGTGGAGCTCATACCCTAGAGGGGTATGTCGGACCACAGAACTACCGGTCAGTGCTTCTCCCTCCCCTGCATGTCAGGGCTCTCCCCTGCCCTTCCCGGGGACAGAGCCATCAGCCACTAAAGGTCACGTCCACTTACTAGACATGCACCTGACTGCAAAGATCCAGAGCCAGAGGGGTCCCTTAATGTATCCTCCTGCCTCTATCCTTTCCCGGATCCCTGAGAACCCACCCAGATATTAAACCCTCCAGAGAAACCAGACCCCCCCCCCCAACATGGTTACCGGTGCCCATCAAACTGCCTCCCATGACAATGGTGACAGAGATCATGGTTACAACAACCCCAAGTCCTACTCAGCGCTTGGCCCTCTGATGCTCAGCAAGTAGTTTTCACTCTCCCCACTTCACAGATGTGGCTGGGGTGGAGAAGGGCCCTGGGGCCCTGCAGGCTGCTGGCAAGACCCACCCACGCCAGCCCACACTCGTGGCCCCGTGGTACCTTCAGGAAGCCCCATCCTACATGCCCTCTGTCCTTGACTAATCAGTTACCATAGAAACCCAAGTACCCCAGACACTCGTCCTCTAATCGGACCCCATCTCCCATCCGCCCCACTCCTGGACAATCCCACACCCCATCACCTGCGCGGTGGCCTCAGCCACATCCCAGAGTGTGTCCTTGACCTTCATACTGCCATAGAAACCTGTTTCCCACAGCAGGCAGGGAACCCCCTGCAGCCCTCTCAATGGTGTCCATTCCCCCCTCACTTTCCCTACCCCCAGGCCCAGAGGTGGGCAGGAGTCCCCCTCCTCCCGGCCACTACCACATCACTGTCATTCTGCCCTCATTCCTGAAGGGGGCCGGCTCCTGCCACCATCTCCAGCACTGCAGCCCCATGGGTGATGGGGCGCAGACCCCAGACTTTGTCATTACCCAGATCTACACCCCCCACACACTCCCCTCTCAGCGGTCCAGTGATACCACCTGCCAACCTGCCGGCTCAGTCCTCTAACATGCCAACCCCATTGAGCCCCCAGCTCCACCGGGACCAGCAACCCCTGAAGTAGAGACGTCTTTATCCCCTCTCTGCAGCCCCGGCCTTCCTGATCTCTCTTCCCTCCACAGAGTCAGAGTCCCTAGCCCACCTCGAGGTCACTCCCTAGCACCTCTCCACTCCTCTGCACACCTTCCCCTCCATCAGACCCTCTAAGCACCGCCCCAGCCTCCAGGGAGTCCCTCCCTCCCTACTCTGCAGGTGCACCTCCCCACCAGCTGACCAAGTTCCACCCAGATTCATAGCCACTGCCCACAGCCTGACAACATTTCTAGGGGCTGGAGAGCCCAGAAGGGAGGGGATAGTGTATCTGGCCCTTTGTGGCTCCATCTCCTGGGCACTGGGGACAGGTCTTTGGTCTAAAGAAGGGCTCCAACTCGGAGTCCTGGGTCCAGGCTTTGGGGTCTGGGCTGTGCGTTCTGATGGCCAAGAGGAACTGGTGTGCAGCATCAGAATGAACCGGGGACAGGACTGGGCAGCCCTGAATTTCTGCCTCTGTTTCTTGCCTGTGGCCCATCGGCCTGAGGTAGAGAGGTGGTGGGAGGTGACAGCTCGGACACCCACACCTTTGTCTCTTCCGCTCCTTTCCTTTACAGGAAAATACCTCAGGAGTTGGCGCGCTGGCTGCCCAGTCCTGGCTCCCCGTTGTCCCTGTAACCTGTCACCAGTCAGGCTCTCCTCCCGCCATGCCACTGAAACTGCTCCGGCACCAGATCCAGAGAGAGGTCCCTTCTCTTCTTCCTCTAGAGAGCCGCCAGGGGCATCTGACCCAGATGATCGGCTGTCCTCCCTCAAACACTTTCCGCTTGGCTTCTGGGGCACACGGCTCTCCTCTCCTCCACCTGACTTCTCCTTCGCTGCTCTGTCCTCCTAACTGAAGCGTACCCCAGGCAGCAGCGGGCTGCCCCCCAAACCGCCAGCAGCTCTGGGCAGAGCACATAGTTAAGTTGATGATGAATTTTACTGATACAAAGGCCTTGCAGCACACAGCATACTAACATGTTGTTACTAACTAACATACTAACATGTATGTTACTCTTCTTTATAAAATTACTCGGAAATCCCATAAATCCCTTCGATCCTTACAGAATGCCTCTCAAAACCACAGCCCAACCATGCTGGCCATTCAACCACAACTCCACAAATGCAGTTGCCTCCCAACCTGCTCTTTCTTTCCCCCAATAAATTCATTGTCATGAAATTTGATACGTGACATAAATGCAGATGAATATTTTCATTTGCGTTCAAGAATAAAATGAAGGCGGAGCCGTGGAGATAAGCCTCACTCCATCGGTGATATGAACAACCTCCTTGCTGAGCCAGTGAAGGCTAGACAAACACCTCCCTCCTTCTTGTGCTAATCACAACGTAACACGCTTTTAAATCCCCTTTTCTTCATCAGTAAAACTGTAAGTGGAGCTCCGATTTGTAGACTTTGCCAATTTCCATGGCCTAGAGACTTCCACCAATGGCCAATATCAAGTTACCAATGCAACATCTTTGAACTCAAGAGTTGCACAAAGAAACGCACAATGGCACCCCCTACCTCACTATTTCTACCAGACAGAGGTAAATGATCACAGAGCATAGATCTTGGTAGAGTTTAACAAAATAGTAAGGAAGTGGAGATAATTTTGATTATCACCTTTGTTTTAAATATAACTTATTTACTTGTAAGCATATAGAATTTAATTTTAAATACTGTCATGGAGAAATACCTGGGTGACACAGTCAGCTGAGCGACCAACTCTTGGTTTTGGTTTAGGTCATGACCTCAAGATCATGAGATTGAGCCCTCCATAGGACTCTACACTCAGTGTGGAGTCTGCATGAGACTCTCTCCCCTTTTCCCCGTCCCCTTACATGTGTGTGTGCACATGCGTGCGCTCTCTCTCTCCCTCTCTCTCTCCTCTCTTTCTCTCAAAAATAAATGAATAAATATTTTTTAAAGATTTTATTTATTTATTTGACAGACAGAGATCACAAGTAGGCAGAGAGGCAGGCAGAGAGAGAGAGAGGAGGAAGCAGGCTCCCTGCTAAGCAGAGAGCCCAATGCGGGGCTCGATCCCAGGACCCTGGGATTATGACCTGAGCTGAAGGCAGAGGTTTCCACCGAGCCACCCAGGGGCCCCAATGGATGAATATTTTTAAAATTAAAAAAATAAATAAATACTATCATGGCTATGTTTGCCAACAGGTTCATAAACCTCCTAAAAAATGGACAATCAGGTCCTCTTGGGGAAGGACCCTCCTGTACTGCTAAAACTGGGTACTATTCCCCTCTCTCCCAGGCTTCCCTAGAGGAAGTCACAGCCTTTAACCAGGTGACTGTACACTGGGGAAAAGGAAATGATCAGACTTTTCCAGCTTTATTGGACACTGGCTCTGAACTGAGGCTAATTCCAGGAGATGCACATGTCATGGCCACCTGCCAGTCAGAGTAGAGGTTTTCAGTGGTCAGGTGGCCAATGGGTTTAGCTCAGGTCTAGTTCCCATTCTGTGATTTCCCCCCCTCCATTCCAGAATTCATAGTTGGAACAGAACTCAGCAACTGGCAGGGTCACCTCATAGGCACTCCTGTGAGGATGTCCCAGCTGGCTCCAGCCCACCCGGCTGGAATGTCTGGTGACATTCACCACCTTGATGATCTCCACCTGCCATGATGATATGCATAGAACCTCTACTTTTCATCTTCAGACCCTTATAGCTAATTGCTCTTTGAACATCTCCCTTGGATGTCTAACAGGCACTTTAAATGTAACATGTCCATATAGAATCATAAAGGAAACAATCCAACAAGAAGATATAACAATTGTAAATATTTATGCACCCAGCATGGGAGCACCCAAATACATAAAGCAGCTAATAACAAACATAAAGGAAGTAATTGATAGTAATACAATGATTGTAGGGAACTTTAACAACCCAATTATATCAATGGATAGATCATCCAAACAGGAAATCAACAAGGAAACAGTGGCTTTGAATGACACACTGGACTAGATGGAAATAACAGATAGATTCAACATTCCACCCTAAGACAGCAGACTATATGTTCTTTTCAAGTGCACACAGAACATTCTCCAGAAGAGATCACATATTAGGCCACAAAACAAGTCTCAAAAAATTCAAAAATACTGAAGTCATACCATGCATCTTTTCTGACTATAACACTATGAAATTAGAATTCAACCACAAGAAAAAATCTGGAACGTACACAAATACATGGAAGTTAAATAACATGCTGCTCTAAACAATGAATGTTTCAATTAATGAAACAAGAAATCAAAGAGGAAATTTAAAAGAACATGGAGACAAATGAAAATGAAATGGTCCAAAATCTTTGGGATGCAGCAAAAGCTATTCTAAGAGGGCAGTTTATGCCAATACAGTCCAAGCACAAGAAGAAAGAAAATCTCAAACAGTGACGTGTCCAAATCTTACACCTAAAGAAGCTAGAAAAAGAACAACAAACAAAACTCAAAACCAGTATAAGGAAGGAAAAAAGATAAAGATCAGAGCAGAAATAAATGAAATAAAAACAAACAAATAAACAAACAAAACAAATAGAACAGATCAATGAAACCAGGAGCTGGCTCTTTAAAAAGATCAACAAAATTGATATACCTCTAGCCAGACTCCGAGAGAGAGAGAGAGAGAGAGAGAGAGGGAAAGAGAGGATGCAAATAAACAAAATCAGAAATGAAAGAGGAGAAACAATAACAGACCCAATAAAAATACAAAGAATTGTAAGAGAATAATATGAAAAATTATATGCCAAAAAATTGGGCAACCTAGAAGAAATGGATAAATTCCTAGAAACATATACCTACCAAAACTGAACCAGAAAGAAATAGAAAACTTGAACAGACTGATTACCAGCAATAAAATTGAATCAGTAATCAAAAAACTCCCAACAAAGAAAAGTCCAGGACCAGTTGACTTCACAGGTGATTTCTACCAAATGTTTAAAGAGTTAATACCTATTCTTCTCAAACTGTTCCAAAAAACAGAAGAGGAAAGCTTCCAAATTCATTTTATGAGGCCAGCATTATCATGATATCAAAACCAGATAAAGGCACCAAAAAGAGAGAGAACAAACTACAGGCCAATAGCTATCATAAACACAGATACAAAAATCCTCAACAAAATATTAGCAAACTGAATCTAACAATCTATTTTTAAAAAATCATGCACTGCGATCAAGTGGTATTTATTCCTGAAATACAAGGGTGGTTTAATATTCACAAATCAATCATCATGATATATCACATCAACAAGAGGAAGAATAAAACCATATGATCATTTCAGTAGATGCAGAAAAAGCATTCAACAAAGTACAACATCCCTCTATGATAAAAATCCTCAACAAAGTAGGTTCAGAGGGAACACACCTCAACATTAAATAAAGGCCTTAAATAAAAACAACACATCATATTGAATGGTAAAAAACTGAGAGCTCTTCCTCTACGATCAGAAACAAGATACAGATGTCCACTTTCGTGACTTTATTCAACATAGTCCTGGAAGTCACAGCCACAGCAATCAGACAAGAAAAAGAAGTAAAAGGCACCCAAATTGGTAAGGAAGAAATAAAACTCTCACTATTTGCAGATCACATGATACTATATATAGAAAACCCTAAAGAAACTACTAGAACTGATATGTGAATTCATTATCACAGGAAATGAATTGTATCCCAGGATACAAAATCAATGTACAGAAATCTGTTGCAGTTCTATATACCAAAAGAAAGAAAAATTAAGAAAATAATCCCATTTACAATTGCACCATAAATAATAAATTATCTGGGAACAAACTTAACCAAGGTGGTGAAAGAGTTGTATGCTGAAAACTATAAAACATGAAAGAAATAAAAAATGACACAAACAGAAAGATGTTCCATGCTCATGGATTAGAACAACAAATATTGTTAAAATGCCCATACTACCCAAAGCAGTCTACAGATTTAATGCAAACGCTATCAAATACCAACAGCATTTTTCATAGAATTATAACAAAGAATCCTAAAATGTTGTATGGACTACAACAGACAAGGAAAAGCCAAAGCAATCTTGAAAAAGAAGAACAAAACTAGAGATATTGTCATTTCAGATATCAGGATATGCTACCAACCTACAGTAATCGAAACAGGATGCTCTTGGCTCAAAAATAGATACATAGACCAATGGAAAAGAGTAGAAAACACAGGAATAAACCCACAATTATACGGTCAATTAATCTTCAACAAAGGAGGCAAGAATATCCATTGTGAAAAAGTTTCTTCAACAAATGGTATTGGGAAAACGGGATAGCTACGTGTAAAAGAATGTAACCGGACAACTTGTACCGTATACAAAAATAAACTCAAAATGAATTAAGGACCTAAATGTGAGACCTGAAACCATAAAAAGTTCTCGCATTTAGGTCCTTAATTAATTTTGAGAGTATAGGCAGTAATCTCTCTGACATCCACCGTAGCAACATTTTTCTAGATATGTCTCTTGAGGCAAGGGAAACAGAAGCAAAAGTGAATTATGGGGGGTGCCTGGGTGGCTCAGTGGGTTAAGCCGCTGCCTTCGGCTCAGGTCATGATCTCAGGATCCTGCGATCGAGTCCCACATCGGGCTCTCTGCTCGGCGGGAAGCCTGCTTCTCTCTCTCTCTCTCTCTCTCTGCCTGCCTCTCTATCTACCTGTGATCTCTCTCTGTCAAATAAATAAATAAAAACTTTAAAAAAAAAAGTGAATTATGGGGACTACATCAAAATAGAAAGTGTCTGCACAGTGAAGGAACCAATCAACAGAACTAAAAGGCAATCTATGGGATGGGAGAAGATATTTGCAAGTGACGTGTCCAATAAAGGGTTAATATCAAAAATATATAAAGAATGGATACAACTCAAACCTCACAAAAAACAAATTTTTAAAAAAATGGGAAGAAGACATGAATAGACATTTCTCCAAAGAAGACATCCAGATGGCCAACAGACACATGACAAGGTGTTCAACACCACTCGTCATCAGGGAAATGCAAATCAGAACCACAATGAGACATCACCTCACACCTGTCAGAATGGCTAAAACCCAAAACCCAAAAAACAAGTGTCAGCGAAGATGTAGAGAAAAAGGAATCTTCACGTACTGTTGGTGGGAATGCAAACTGGTGCAGCCACTCTGGAAAACAGTACAGAGGATCCTCAAAATATTAACAATAGAACTACCCTATGACCCAATAATTCCCCTACTGAGTGTTTACCCAAGCCACACAAAAACACTAATTTGAAAAGATACATGCATCCCTAAGTTTACTGCAGCTTACCAACAACAGCCAAATTATGGAAGCAGCCCAAGTGTCCATTGATAGATAAATGTATAAAAAAGATGTGTTTTATATGTATATAGTGTGTGTGTATATATATATATACATATATATATATATACACACTAATGAGTACACTTCCATGATGAGCACTGGTTAATGTATAGAATTGTTGAATCACTATATTGTGTACCTGAAACCAGTGTAACACTGTATGTTAACTATACTGGAATAATTTTTTTAAAAGAAGTTCTACTCTAAAAACAATAATGTAAATAAATAAATAAATAAATAAATAAATTTATAGTGTCCAAAATCAAACTCCTACCTCCCCACCCCTGCCCCGTCCAGACCTGCCCAAGACCTTCCCCTGCCTCTCCATCCTCGGGTTCACCCTGGGGTCCCCTCCCTCCCTTGCACCCAGGACCCAGCAAACCCTAAGGACTCCACCTTCATGTCATGCCCAGGGCAGACACTCTTACCTCGCCAATAGCTAACACCCCAGAGCAGATCACCAATCACTTTCACATGAATTTTTACAAGCAGCTGGTCTCCTGCCTCCTCTCCTGTTGCCCTCAGTCTGTTCTGGACCTATCTGCAAAAGGGTCCTCTTTATTAAAAAAAAAAAACAAAAAAAAACCCTCTGGTGTCCCTCCTGCTTGTAACCCTTCCACAGAGTCAAACTGGCTTCCAGACCATGTGGCTTCCCTTTCCCCCTTTTCCCAGACTCAGCTCCTTGCTCTCCCTCTAGCACGTTCATCTTACTCCTACCTCAGGCCCTTTGCACCTGCAGTTCTTGCTCAGGATGTTCAGCTCACAGATATCTGCTGAGTCCTTACCCCTCATTTCCTTCTCAGAAAAGTCTTCCCTGCCCAATTCAGGACAGTGTGATAAGAAGACACCATGAACACCACACTCTCTTACCCCATGAGCCAGCTTCATGTCACCTGACATATTCTGCTTATTTTGACATATTTGCTTATTGCCTGTCCCCCCTGTTTCTCCCTCTAGAATGCAGGCATTTTTTTCCACTTTACTCCCTAAACCTACTGTCATCTGAGTGCCCAGCTCAGTGTCTGGCACGGACCAGGAGGACAGTAAAACTTTGTGTTACGGATGAGGACAGGGAAACCCAGAAACCCAGGACTGCCCAGCGGGCAGGTGGCCCTGCTGGACTTGAATCCAACCTGCCCAGCCCCAGAGTCTTTCCCCACACATCCCAAAAGCAAGCAGGCACGAGCCCCAGCTGGTGGCAGAAAGGTTCCCAGCTCCTGGGAGACACCTGCCCTGCCCCAGCCAGGGACTGGCTATCACTCAGCCCAGAGCCATCGCCAGACACAGCCCTTTCAAGGAGAGTGGGGTTCTACGAAGCCAATCTCCAGCTTTGGGCAAAAGTTGACATTTCCAAATCACAGCCCTGGCATGCAACTCCCTATTCGGGGTAAGAAATAATAGGAACAGTAATAACAGTGGTAAAAGAAGAGGGGGAAGAGCAGGAACAGATGCTCTGGGGCTGTCCAGCCCTTCCAAGCCCAGCGCTGCTGCCTCCGGGGTGCTGGGAGTCCGCTCCCGGCTTCTTTCTACCTGGCAGGTGCCAGGACAGTCCCTCCAAGGCCGGGCCTCCGGGAGAGGTGATGTCGTGCATGAGGACCACGATGGGCCGGGCTGATCCCCCGGGCCGCCGCTTCCATGCCGGTCTCTCCTGCCCTCCGGCCCCCACGGCCTTCCCCGTTCCATCACGCCGACCCAGGTGGTTCCCCTTGGGCTGCCTCTCGGGGTAGAAAAGGTGCAAGAGCCGAGGCTCTCCCAAGCAGGAGCTTTGCAGACTGGGCGGGGAGAGGAAGGGGCCGCTGCTTCCCGCTGGTGCCCACGCTTGGCAGGTTATGCCCAATAGGCCCTCACCATCTCAGAGCCTCCTTCGCTTGGTGTCCTCCCCTAGACCGTGCCCAGGCCTCGCAGAGGGGGTCCACCCCCTCATCTCTCAAGCTCCCGGATCTGTGGCTGGGGCCGTGGATGAAGGGCTGGGGGTGTAACCAGCAAGGGTAGGAGGTTGAGGGCGGCTGGGTCGGAGCCTCCAGCTGACCCCTGCTGGCCGGCTGCCCTGCGGCGGAGTCTCACAAGGCAACCCCCAGACCCAACCCAGACTCACAGGCAAATAAAATAACAGACTTGAAAGCACCCATCAGATGAGAGGGTGTAAGTCATTACCACACATGTCAGCGTTGTGTCTTAATCATCATGTCCATGCTGATGCCAATGAGCTAGGGCCCTTCTCCCACCTCTGCAGGGGTGCGGGGTGAGGAAGGGGATGGGCGAGAAGAAATCTGTATTCTTGAAGACCCACTTCAGATGCCATCTCTCTGCGGACAGAAGTGTGGGTTCTGTGCAGAGTGTGGGCCCAAACCCGGTCGCTCACCTGCTCTGAGTCTCTGTTTTCCTCCTCTTGGAAATGGGTATAATCCAAAGAGCTACTTCCTAGGGCTGTGCGGGGGGGGGGGGGGGGGATTTCCAGGAGATGATGATTTAAAGTGCTTAGCATACAGTAGGTGCTTAAAAGGCATTAGGTGCCGCTGCCACCATTACTATCTCTCAGCCCAGAGCCCCCCAAATAGCCCAGCCCATAAGGGCCAGCTTCCTGTGACCTTTCCCCGTGTTCCCATAGCGCAGGTTCAGACCTTCCCTGGGGCCCTGTCGCAGTCCATCTGTGTCCCCCAGAGCCGCAGACTGCCCGACCCGTGTGCATCCGTGCACCCCAAAGCTGGTATGCACCAGGTTCAGAAAGAGGCTGTGAGGAGAAGAGAGTCAATTCTTAGAAAATCTCACAGAAGGAGGCGCTGACGGTGAGGTGGGGAATTTCGAGTCAACAGGTAGTTCCCAGGCACCTGATGAGGCAGAAGGACAGCGTGTTCCGCGGGTAACAGTGGGGAGGAAGACGCTGGGGTGGCTTTTCCCAGCCAGGTACATGTGCCAGGTACCTGCTCAGGTTTTGACACCCATGATGTCATCTGCACTCACAGCTACCCTCACAGGTATGTCCTCATCTAGCCCATGAAGAAATCTCAGAGAGGTTAAGTAATTTTCTTGGGGTCACACAGCTGACAAAGGGAGGAAAGAGCAGCAGGTTTATCTCCCATCATATGCTGTACTGATTGACATGAAAATGAACGTGTGTTCCCTGAGCATGCCCCCAGGGGGACTGGAAGGGTGAGTTAGTTGGGGAAGACGTAGGAAGAAAAAGGAAAATGGAACTTTGCAACACAAGCTCCTAAACATGATTCCTTGAGATTGGGGGGGGGGGGGGGTTGGCATGGAACCCAAGGCAGTATGTGGGGCACCGAGTCAGGAAAGCCGTGTCCCCTCTTCCCCACACAAGCACCTGAACGTTGCAGGAGTGAGGCTGGTGCAGGCCAAGAGGAAAGCGCCCATGACCTCCTGGCTCCTGCTTCCCCCAAAACAGTAAGTCTGTGGAGTATCTGCCCAGGCCCTGGGTCAGAGAAAGGTCTCAGAGATCATCTTGGCCTGCCTCCAGCCCATCACAGGGCTCTGTGCTTGAACACTTCCTGGACCAGGCGGCTCACTACCACACATCCCTTTGTGCTTTGACAGCTCAGGTAATTAGAAAGTTTTTCCTTTTGCTCAGCTGCACCTTCCCAGAAGCTTCCTCCTACTGGGGTTCAGCAGGCCACACCTTACCCCAACTACTCAGAAACTTACCACTGGTCTCTAAGGAGAGGAGAAACACAACAGTCTTGGAGAAGTCCCTCCCATGCCCTTCATCATAGCTGCTGCTTGGATGTCACCAGCCCCCCAGAGGATAGAGTTGAGGGGTTTGGGGCCCCTCTTCCCAGCCTAGGGCCTGGGCAAGGAGGGCAGGATGGTCCTGACCTAGCCTCCAGCTGGGTGGGTGGGGATGGGGGCACAGTGGCAAAGGATACGCATGCTCTGGAGGGTTGCCCAGGGCTGGAGAGAGGCAAAGGCAGGAGAATAATGCAGAATCGAATGGAAAGGCTGAGAAGCGGGCCAGCGGGCAGCTCTCGAGCAAATGGGGCCAACCAAGCCGACAGCCGCCCTCACACCTGGCCAGACACCTGCCCCCCTGGGTGCCCCCAAGGTGCCACCTTCCAGCCACAGGCACAAGAAATGACATAGCGCCAGCCAGCAGGACCCAGCAAGTCCTCTCTGGTACAGCCAGCCCCGTGGATGCTTCTGCTGGGTGCTAAGACCTACCATAGCCGACGGTCCCAGAGAGCTGGGCAGCCCCTCCGGGCTCCAGTCCTAAAGGACAGCAGCTGCCCAGGGGCCCAGGGAACTCCCAGTTAGTGCTGCAGGCTGCCCTGCCTCAACACGCATTCCCTGGGCACCACACCGGGCGTCAGGCACCACACCGGGCACGGGAAGGGCAGGGGTGAGTCACCCCGGCCCTGCCCTCATGGGTCCACACGGGGCAGGTACACCGTGGTGTGCACCACACTGCTATTCCATTCTAATACCATCCCCCTGGACCTCTGCCTGCTGAGTGGGGAAGTCAGGATTCCTCTCCCCATTTTACAGAAGACAGATTGAAATTCAAAGGGAGATCACATATAGGGACACAGTGGCAGAGCCAGGATTTGCCCCCACTTGGGACAGACTCCAAAGTTCAGCCTCTACCTTCTATCTCACTCCTCCCCTTGAACTGACGAGCAACACAGAAGATTCCCAGACCTCGAGGTGTTTGGGGGGTGGAACTCATGGCATTTGGGATCAGGTAGACCTGAGCTCAAATCTCAGCTCCTGTGGGACTTGGGGCAAGTGTCTCGACCTCTCTGTGTCTCCATGTCTTTGTCTGCAAAATATGGACCATAGTTGTCCACACCTTGTGGGGTTGTTGGGATACTTCATTGAGCTAAGGCCACGAGCCCTTGCTACAGTGCCACCCCCTGTCATTACGGTCACAAAGGACTTGGAGAGAGAGCAGATCCTGGAGAGAAGGCTGGTAGGTAAGAGGATCCTTGTACCTCCCTTCCCTACCCGACTTGACCAAAAATATGGGTGATTAACATCCACATCCTGAAGTTCCTTTTGCTCTCAGACAAAGACTGGAGTCCCTCACCGGCGGGTACGGGCTGTATCACCTCCCAGTGCCAAGCCCAGCAGGGGCCTGAACACAAGGTAGGTTTCAGTAGGATCTGTTAAATGCCCTCCATGGGGCAAAGGCCCCAGAAGGTCCCCCAGCTTCCCCACTCCAGTGTGGCCTTCTCCTCGGACCCCCCTGGGTGCTGGCTGTGGCTGGACCCTTGCAGACCCCACGTCACAGGCAGACACTTTCTCCTAAATCTAGAAGGGTGCAGGGTGTGGCTGTGTTCTCTGTTTCCTTCCTTCCCAGTGATAACAATCATGGGTAGCTTATGCCCTGTCATTGCTCAGGGAGGGGCACACCCAGGACCTGGAAGGAGGGGCCAGGCCGGGGCCGCCTCCTTTCAAGCGGACCCCTGCCTTCCTGGGAGTGCGGGCTGGAGAGGAGAGGACAGGGCTCTGGGCCGCAGGCGCCCCCAGCAGAGCCACATGGGGGCTGGGGACCAGAACCTCCCCCCCAACACCCTCCCCCCCCCCCGAGAGAAGCCAAGAGCTATGGATGGGAAGTCACAGGTGAGTCACTTCTTCCCTCTCACCCACGGGCTCCCCAACTGCAGAAAGAAAAGCATGCCTGTGCGTACACATTTCATGCGAGATGAAATTCCTCATCTGTAAAATGGGGGCCAAAGCTACAGGTAGGAACAAGAAGCAACGTCATCCCCGCCGTGCAGGGGCGAAGCAGGAGAGGCTAAGCGATGGGCCCAAGGTCATACGGCCTGCAAGTACGCCCCTGAACCCCCACCAGAGGTCACGACTCCGCAGTCAGTGCACTGACTCTCCAGTGGTCCCAGCCCCACCGTGAGGGACCCAGTGAGGATGGTGGCTGGCCTTCCATCCCCGGTGAGGAACCTGAGCTCAGCCACCTCGGCTCGGCCCGGCTCAGACCACACAGGTGTACCCACTGCCGGGTCCGACTGTGGAGTTTTCAACCCTGCCTTAGCCCACCTCTCCCAGCACAGTGCCTGTGACCCAGGTGGGGGTAGGCGGGGTCGTAAATTGTGACTGGAGCACTTGAAGGGCTTCAAGTGGCCTCGGGCTCCAGTGCAGGGTGACTGGCTTCTCTGGGGCATTTGGAGGGCCAAACAATGCTCTGCACCTCCTGTGAGGGCAGGACCCTGACAAGAGCCAGTGCGTCCCAGCTCCCTCGGCCCTGGCCCCGAGAGCCCGGCGCCCACACACGGTCTCGATGGCACCTGTCCGGGCCCACAGCTGAGGCCCATGTCCCGGGCTCCCCGGTAGCTGACGTCCTCAGCTGGTTGCGGATTTGCCAGCTCCTTCTAGCCCCACATACCACCCACAACATCTTCGAGCCTCAGGACCCCTTGGCAGAGCTAAACAGCTGCTTAGCAGCTCCCCAAAAGGGAGTAGAACCTTCTCTGGACAGAGCAAAGCTGAGGACATGTGACACAGAGAGCATTTTGGGGTCGGGAGGAATCTACCTCACCTGGGAGCGACCCTCCCTTTCTTGGTGTCTCAAGTGCTCTCTCGGGGTCCCTAGAGGGTGGGCCCACCGAGCGAGGAGGGGCAGGGACTGGGAGGAGACGGGACTGCCGGGGGTCGGGGGTCGGCAGTGATGGAAGCTGGAAGGGAAACCAACCCGGAAATGATGGGAGGGGCAGGGAGGGGAGGACAGAGAGACCAACGAGGAGGGGCCCATGGTCTTAAATGGCAGGTGGCCAGGGGGACCAGGGGGTCAGGGACACCTGTAGGATTAAACAGTGACCGATCTCAGAGGTCTGCCCCGACGCCAACATTTTCCACCCCAAGAACACACAGCGCATGTTCCATGTCCGGACCCCGCGGGGGGCGGGGAGGACCCCGGCCCCAGAGTCTCCAGGCACCTCACGTTCAAACTGCAACATTACTTCTAACAAAGGAATGCGGTGCGGCCCGGGTTGGAGCCAGGAAGAGCGACGGTCCTCACCCGGCTTTCAAACCCTGGTCCAGCCCGGCTCTCGGAGTCTGTCCGTCATTACGAATTAGTGTCTACGGCAATCTGGTAATTACCCCGTGAGCCGCACAATTATACCTCACTGTACTTCTGCGCACGTTAAAAGCATCAATTTATTCAATGTAAACATTAAGAATATATATACCACAGGTTTTATAACTCTGTTTTGGCATTTTCATTTTTTGAAATACACAGAACTCCAGGAAAAAGCAGCAGCCTGGGGCCTCTCTCCAGCTCCTTGGAGAGCCCCCCCCCGACCCGGAGTCCCTCTTTCCTGGGCACCTCGAATGTTACCCCTCTGTTCTGAAGAGTCTATTTTGCTCTGAAGCTTTTGCAGGACTGGGGGAGGCTTTGGAGAGATCCAGGAGGATGTCTCTTCCCCCTCCCCCACAGCCAGCTTCTCCGGGCCAGAGAGTAAACATTCATTACAGCCTCCAGCCTGGGGCTCTCATTCTGGCCTCTGGGCGGACAAGGAGGGCCAGACCGCACCACGGATGGACTCCCCACACTCCCCACCCTCCCCTTTTTTGGCATGCGTCCTCTGGGGGCCACCTCCAAGCATGGACAGGGACAACCAGGGTAATCTGACCAGTTAGTGTGGGGGGTGGGGAGCAAGTCTGCTGGGGCGATGGTTCAGGGTGGGGAGCTAGTCCTTTGGAATGGGGGGTTTCTATAGCACATCCCGAGAGGATTTCAAGGGTTCCTTGGGCTGGGGCACACAATTACCCCAAAGACAAATATTTCTCTACAAGGTCCACACAGCACCTCGAACTCATCACCGCGCATCTCCACCTCCATTGGCTCTCCTGGGAGGCTTAGCCTCCTGGCAGCTCAGGTGACGGGCAAACCTCCTCTTTGGGGTTGGGGAGGGCTTTCCCCTTCAATCGGCAAGGCTAAGTAGAAACCTGCTGCCTGGCCTCAGCTGGAGCAGGACACCAATGGGCGTGGAGGAGCCCCAAGTTCATCATCCTAGCCAGCCCGGGCCCTGGGTGACCTTCAGGCTCTTCTTCAAACCTTCCCAGGCTGAAAAGGCCATGCCCGCTTCGCTACCTATCTTAGACCAGTCGGTGGGAATGGGGGGGGGAGGTCTTCCTTTCGTCTCCTTTTAAAACCAACTTGCTGCAAATAAACTTCCGTTTTCTAACTTAGAGACCTTCAGTATTTACACCCCTGGTCAAGACCAACGCCCAGGATGAAGGCTCCCTAAGGGCTGTTAGGTTGGGGGGGTGGTCTCTCAAAATGCTCACTCCGGGGGCGCCTGGGTGGCTCAGTCAGTGAAGTGCTCCACTCTTCATCTCGGCCCAGGTCTTGATCTCACGGTTATAGGTCTGAGCCCCACATTCAAAATAAAATAATTAAAAGTGCTCACTTCAGGGCCCCAAAGTAGTGCCCCCACCCCCACCTCCCAGAGTCAACCAGAGCGCAGGAGCTGTGGCCAACCCAGGCAGCTTCCTTGTGCTCCACCGCTAGGCCAGGGCCCGAATCTGAGGGTGCTGGGGTGCTTGGTGATCCCAAAGGGGAACCACCCTCCGTTCCCACCCCACACACAACCTAACCCGTCCTCTGTTCCTCCCACTCTCGGAGACGTGACGGAAAGAGGGACCGGAGGAGCTGTGAGCACCTCCTCCAGCTTCCAGGGGCCCTAGACACGCAGGGTCTCGCTTATCCCCCCTCCCACTCCACTGTCAGATGAGAACACCAGGGCCCAGAGAAGGACAGCGGCTTGCCCAGGGTCACACAGCCACAAATGGAGCTAGGATGAGAAGCCAAGTCTGTCCAGAATCGGGGCCCTTGACCTCCACGCTGAACTCAAGACAGGACTCAGCTCACTCTGTTGGGGCTCAGATAAGGAATGAGGCCCAGCAAGGGCCGGTGACTTGGCTGACGCCAGACAGCAAGTCAGATGCTGAGCTCAGACTAGAACCCATGTCTCCTGGCTCCCAGGAAAATGCTTCCGGCCTTAGTCAGCAGCACTGTGTAGGGCCCAAGTTTCTGAAATGACCTTCCGGAAACAACCACCCCCCCAGGATGAGAGCAGAGGTCTGGAATCCGGACAGTGGGGGCCTGCTAGCGATTCCTTCCCTGCCCTTGGTGTTAGAGCTGGGTGGCCAGATCAAGTCAGCGTCCAGCTAAATTTGAATTTCAGCGCCAGTTTTTAAAAACATAAGTAGATCCCATAGGATATACTAAAAATTATTATTATTGTTTACCTAAAATGCATACTTAACTGGGCGTCCTGTTTTCCCATTTGCTAAGCCGAGGAAATGCTACGTTAAAAGGACAGGAGAAATGGGATCTCGGCTACCCACCCAGATCCAAGAGAACCAGCCCCATGCCAGGACCCCCAATGGGACTCAGAGCCAAGGTCTGGCCTCCAAGGGTCCTGGCTCCCCCTCCTCAGCCCTGTCTCAGCGGGGTTCAGAGGGTTTCTGGGACAGAGGCCCACCGGAGGCCAAGCGGGAAGGCAGACCCAGCATTCACAACCAGACTGGGACAGCACAGGAACTGAGACCCAGGAGGCAGTGCGAGCTCAGATCCCACCTTGTGACAGACTCCCCAGCCCCCACCTTCTCTGAGCCCCTTATCTGCAGGAGCTCCAGCTCCCTCTTATCCGGCAGGAGTGGAGTCCCTAAATCGTTCCAGACAGAATGGAGTCCACAGACAGTATCAGAGCTGGAAAGGCCCCCCCGAGACCCTCAAGTCCAGCTCCCTCCATGGCCAGGTGAGGAAACTGAAGCCAGACCAGGTCCCTGGGCCCCCGTCTGGGCACAGCCAGGACAGGTCAGAGACTTGAGTCAACAGGAGAAGCTGATTCTCCTGGGGCCCCTCAGATGTCGCCCCTCAGGTGCCCCCATCACGGCCGGCACCGTCATCATCATGGCAAACACAAGCCCGGGTCTGGTTCTAGGTTCTTGTCCTTTATTAACTCCTTGAATCATCCCTCTGACACTCCCTCCTGATCCCAATCACCCTGGCCCGCCTCCAAGGATCAAGCCGCCACACACCCCACACCTCCACCTCCGACAGAAGGGCTGTTGGCAAGAAAGAGAGAGAAACTCAGGGCGGCCCGGTCCTGCTCCCCGTCTTGAGTACCAGTTCATTCTGGCGCCGCACACCAGCGCCTCTCTGATGTCAGAACACAGAGCCCGGGGCTCAGAGCTAGAACCCTGAGGCCAAAGACCCGACCCCAGGTGCCCAGGAGAGACGGAGCCCCAAGATGGGCCTGATACCCTAGCTCCTCCCTGATACCCAGGCTCTCCATCCAGGCCACCTGCTCCACACTCCGAACGACCGACTACCAGCACCCTCTAGCATGCTCGATGTGTCCAACGGGCACCCACCCCATGGCCTCGGGGTCCTCCGGTGCAGCCCAGCCCTCTAGACCCAGACGGGTACCTCTCAGTTCTCACCTGTGAACGTCCACAGACGTCTCAACTCCCACCACACACACGGCGTAGGTGGGTTTCTTGAGGGACAGCCTCACAGATCTCTGCGGGGCCATCCCGTGCCCCGGGCTCCCGGGCTCCGCTCCTCCTATCTCCCCGGCTCCTGTCCTGGACACCAAGTCGCCAGGAACGAGCCTGCGTTCTGATGGGTCGGTGCTTTCCTCCTCCCTTTTAATTTCACCCTGTGACCTGATTAGCTGCCTAAACCGAGTCCCCACCTCCTGGCTCCACGCCCAGCCCTCTCACTCAGGCCTGCCAATCCAGGAGGCCAGGGGAGGAGGCACCCCAGGTCTCTCAGAGAGAGAGGGAAATGGGGGCTTCCGTCGGGGTCCCCGATGGAGCAGGGCTCAGCTGTCCCCGGAAGCTCCCCGGGGGCCCTGTCTCTCCTTCCCTAGCTTTGACTCCAGCCTCAGACCTCGGCGCTTGAACCTTCACGGTCACACCGTCAGCCCTTTCTGAGGGCTGATGACGTGCCGGGTGCAGATCCCGATCTCACGCATCCAAAGCATGGGGCAGTCAGACTCCGGGTTCAAATACCGGCTTGGCCTCTTACAACCTGTGACCTTGGGCAGACGCTCCACCCTCCTGTGGCTTCCTCTCCCAGGAGTGAGCTGGCAGCTGTGCCTGCTCCATCGGACGGATGTGGGGATGCGGGAGCTATGCGTGCGAGGGTTAGCACAAGGCCTGACCCCCAGCATTCGCTGAAAGAAACGCTCACGACTCTTCCCGGTATCCTCGTTTTACAGGGAGGAGACGACCCACCGTCAGTAGGAAGACAGCCATGGCTGACCCCAGGTCCTCCTGACTCACCAAACCACCCCCAGAAGCTGAAACTAGAGCCTTATACCCCAACTCCAGAGACGGCCCACCATGGGGAGGGCACCTCACCAGGCACTCAGAGCAAGAGGCTGGGGAGGCCTGATTCGTCCCTCAAAATCCCATCTTTGCAGCCCTCCTGTTCTCAGGGTGCTCATGGAACCCCGGTCGCTCCCTTGACAAGCATTCGCGGAGCCCTTACTCTGCGGTGGGCACTCCTCTGGGTGATGGGGATGCAGCCAAGAACCAAACAGACCACAGTCCCTGCTCCAATGGCACTGATACTCCGGGAGCCACCGCAAGCTCTGAGACAATGGTGGCTTGGTCCTAGGGGCAACCATGACCGTGGGGAGGAGCCGTTGGGTTCTGAATGTCTCCTGAGGACAGGGCTGGGAAGGGCTGCGGGCAGGCTGGGTGCGGGTGCGAGAGAAAGAGGGGAGTCGGGGATGACGGGAGTGCTTGGGCCGCAGCAGCTGGAAGGACAGAGCTGTCATCAGAGAGACGGGGAGGGCTCGGGTGGGCAGGGGGGCCGGGGGCTCCCAGTTAGGAAGTGTCTATAAGGCCCGCAAGGATGGTAACACTTTACGGGCGCCATGCTCCCATCATACTGGGCAAAGAGGAGGAGGCGGAGGAGGGTTCCCTCCAGAGGCACTGGACACCCCCTTGGCCACAGGGTCCTCTTGCTCCCGGGCAGCCCCTGCAGGGGCGGCATAAGGACGCACAGCCAGGACTGCCGCCGTCCACAGGTCTGGGGTGGGAGGATGCCAAAGAGAGAAACGGAGCAGCACCCTCACCTGGGGCGCTGCCGGTCTGACCAGGCAGGAGGGGGACACAGTCCCTGCTCCGGGAACCCCCCTGTCCGAGGACGAAGATGGGAAACATAAAAATCGTATAAGCATTTATGTGGTTATTTTTCACTTTGAAGATCTTCCTGAAATGTCTTTCTTAGGGCCAACACATCCGACGGCGAATGTTCCCCATCTACAAAGTTCTTTACACCCAATGGCACCGATGCAAAGTCTGGGTTTACCCCCATGGACACAGAGCCTAGCAACACAACACCCAAGGGGTGTCCAGTCCCACGAAGCAGAACCTGAGCCATTTTGTTCATACGTAATATAAAGCGAAGTGGGAAAAGCAGGCTCCCAGAGAGCACATGGGAATATGCCTGTTAAGGGAAGATGGATGGATGGATGGATGGATGGACGGACGGACGGACGGACAGACACGAAACAGGGAGGAAGGGAAGAAGGCAGGTTGGTGCATGAAGAGCTGTCTGCAAAAATAAGGGTGATGACAGTGACGGTGATGAGATGCTAGCAGACACCTGTTGGCCTCTGACCACGTGCTGGGCGCTGTTCTCACCCCCTTCCGTGTCATCCCGACCTAATCCTCGCCACATATTAGGTGGCAGGTAACAGCTAAGCCAGGAACCCAAGTTCAAACAGACCACAGCCTGGGTATACAGGACGTGCCTTTTGCGGGTTGTGGGTGGGGCAGGGGCCTTGGGCAGGTCACAGCCCCTTAAAGGAAATGTCTCAGAGCCGGAGGAAAGAGGGAGGGAGTAGCAGAGCGTGGGCACAGAGGCTGAGAGGAACATCCGTGCATCTCCATTTCACAAAGAAAGTGAGGCACGGAGAAGCTAAGGGACCCTCGCGAGATCTGACCCTGGCCAGTGGTCGAGGCAGGATTTGAACCCAGGCCATTGGACCCTGGATTGGCTCTGAATTGTTGGCTGGATCCCTGGGACATAGAATATCAGCGTTCTTATGTTTTGTTTCATTTTACTTTCTTCCTTATGCTTTTGTATATTGTTTGAAAATTTTGGTAAGCTGATGTTTTTACTATTAGAGAAAAAAAATGAAGTCTGTCTTTAAGAAAAAATGAGGAGACTGGCCCCCCCGGGGGGCTCAGTCGGTTAAGCATCTGCCTTCAGCTCAGGTCAGGATCCCAGGTCCTGGGATCGAGTCCCGCTTCGGGCTCCCTGCTCGGCTGGGAGTCTGCTTCTCGCTCTCCGTCTCTGTGTGCCTGCGTGCTCGCTCCCTTTTAAATAAATAAATCTTGAAAAGAAGGAAGGAAAGAAGGAAGGAAGGAAGGAAAAATAAGTTTCCTGCTCTTGGCTTCCCTGCCCCCCTCCTCCTTTCCTCTGGCTCAAAGAACATGTCCCTTCAGACACCACGACCTGCCCAGGTTCCTGCCCTGCCCACAACCCACAAAAGGCACATGCTGTACACCCATGCTGTCATCTATTTGAACTTGGAACATCGGGCCTGATGGGTCAAATTTGGGAGGAGCAGGGGTGGGGGAGCTGAAAGACATCACTGCCCCCCTCCCCTCTGGCAAGAACCTTCAGCAGGGAGGACGTGCCCAGGTTAGCCTCAAACACAGCCCCTTGCAGGGGGAGAGGCCTGCCAGCTGCTGGGTGACCGTGGGGCCCTCGCATGACTCCAGGATGCCCCCGGGCCGGGGGCGCGGCAGCAGAGAGGATGTCCGCTGCTGGCGCGACCATGTCCAGGGACTCATTTTCCCACGGTCGTTTTGAGCTCCTGCCATGCACCAGACATTATTCTTGGTGCTGGTGATACAGTGGTGAATAAGACCAAGTCCCTGCCCTCATGGGACATACAGAGTAGCAAGAGAGACAGGGAAGACACAGCAGGACAGACACTGGGGCGTCAGGAAGTGCTGAGACCCAGGGAAGCAGCTTAGAGGGGCGGAGGGGTGGGGTGCTGTCGGCGTCGGCTGATCGGCTGATCGGGGAAGGCTCGCTGGGGAAATGATGTTGGAGCACAGCTCTGAAGGGCAGACCTCAGGGACCGGGACCCCGTGAACCCAGGAGCCCCCACGTCCCGTTTCCCCATTCACCAGACAGGGCTCCGGAGCCAGCGCTGAGCATCCAGACCGAGATGCCTTCAGAGGCTGGGCAGATAATAAATGTGGGGAGCCGCCAGCTGTAGCACCCAGGGAAGGGTACCAACTGTGGCAAAGGGAGTAACACGGGTAACACAGATGCTTTGCCTAAGGCATTAAAATTCAATATTTCTTAAAAACAGAACACTGTAGGTCAAGCCCGTAGTGTCAGCAGATCTGGCCCTCGGGCCCCTGTTTGAGACCCCAACTCAGACTATTTAAAAACTGGTGGATAAGGTTGGGGGAAGGAATCCCTCCGGTTGGGGAAGTCATTTGATGCCGAGGAGGGTAAACTGCCTGGGCCCATCAGGCAAGGTCTGGCACGATCAGACAAGGAATCTGCCGGCCTCGGGCCTTGCGAGCCGTCAGAATGGGTTCTGGGTTGTTTGTGATTGCGGACATCAGCTGTGGGCTCCTCTCCTCCGGGGAGGGGTCCTCTTCAGCCACCACGTGCCGCCTGTGCCTAAGCTTACGTAGGATGGCCACGGGGGCGGGGAGGCAGCAGAGTCAGCTCTCTGGAGCCCCAGACGTGGCCTTTCTCCACTTCCAGCGGCCCCCGAGCACCACAGGCTCAGCTCCTCCTGCCTCCCACGATCTTCCCATTTCCACCTGGAAAAGCCCCTAGAGTCCCTTAATTTTCCAGTCGGGTAAACCAGGGCTCCAAGAAGAACTTTGACATACACAAGACAACGCGGCAGAGTCACGGGAAGCCAAGTCCGGGTCCCAGGTTCTCAGTCCTTCACTGGAGACGACGTGCCCTGGGTGTTCTGTGTACAGGTGCTGCTCTGGGCATCGGAGGGCTCACCACCCGTCGGGCCCTCGCAGCTCCTTACGCTGACTCACTCCTCTGGGATCTCCAAGGGCAGGATCCTGGACCCCCTGTGGGCCTCAGGGGCTCTGACTCAACTATCGAGAGAAGGCAGGGGACCCACTGATTCCCGCAGGGCGAGAGGGCCTGCGGCCAGTGGCTCTAATAGCAGGAAGTGGCGAGGGCCATGAGTCACCCAACTCAGAGCCCGAATGCCAGACCCAGGTCTCCGTTGGGCACCTTGGACCTTTGGGGATCACTGACTCCCTCCCCAGCTCTGGAACATCCCAGGCTCCACGTGGCACTAACAGCATCACGTGCGGGGCTGGGCTGGGCACTAGGGTCTCGTGGTCAGGTGCAGCCAGCCCCACCCCCACAAGTGGCCGATTCAGCAGCCTCCCAGGCGCATCACCTCCTTCCCTGCCCCCCACTGGCCGTCTGCCCTCCCCCTCCCTGCCTCTCTCAGCAGATGGTGCCGCCTCCACCCCAGGTACCAAGCACAGACCCAGGCAACCCCTTCAGTCGTCCTCTCCCTCATCTCGAGCATCTAAACAGTCACCCCACTTGACTCATCAGCTCTACCTCCCAAACCTCTCCGGCCCCATCCCTTCCCCTCCACCTTCACCCCTACAGCACCCGCACCCTTGTCCCTGCCAGGACCTGAGCCGACCCCGCTCTCCCTGTCCTCAGGCTCATCTGCATTCCGCACTGCAGGCAGAAGGGACGTGTCTGAAACACACATCCCATCTGCCAACCCGCCACCCCAGAAGACTGCTCCGGCATCCTGTGGCCCTGATAAAGGAGGACAGCTGGATGGGGAAAGTCTAGACCCTGGAGCCCTGCTATCTGTGGTTCCAGTCTGCGCTCAGCCGTTTCTCAGATTTTGCAGCACTGGCCAAATGATTTAACTTTTTTGAGACTTAGTCTCCTAATTTGTAAGTCTGGAATAACTTGGAAGTTCAAAATAACGATTGTAAAGTGCCTGGAATACAGGCAATCCTGGAGAAACAGAAACTTCGCCTGGCATTCAAGGACCCCCAGACCAGACCCCTGACAACCCCTTCTACACTCAGTGCCTGACACCTGTTCTGATCATAATTCTCTTGCTGCTCCCCCTCACTGCCCCCCAGGAATTTGCTCCCTGACCTGCGGGGTCTCCATAAAGTTCTACCCATCACCTGCTTTCCTGCCTTCCCCTCCCCCACTTCCACCTCCCTTCCTCCAGTGCCCACTCCACGCAAGACTCAACCTTTCCCCTTCTTTCATGGATTTTTATTCCACATCCTAACAGAAAGAATTTGAGGCAGCTTACAAAATACACCCTGGGTAAAATCATTTTTCAAATGAGAAAATTACGTCAAGAAATGGGAAAAGAAAATAAAAGACAGGGATGGACATCTGCCTGGTTGGTAGATCTAGCAGTGAGTTCCCTGGTGGCCCATGAGAAAAGAGAAATAGAATCAATTTCATGAACCATGGCACCCACAAGATACAACCAAACCAGTTGAAGAAGAGAAGCCCGACTCTTCTGGGCCCTGAAAACTAAGGAACATTCCCCTCCTCCCACCCCCAAAACAGGGCAAGTGTGGGATTTTGAACTAAGGGACCCATGGCATTCTTATAGTTGGTTCTGAGTTGATTCAAGGGTCTATTTTGGGGTGCAGTGTCTCTAGAAAAATGTGCTTGGTATCCTTCAGACCTTCCTCAATGAACCGTCTTTTCTTCAAGACTTTGATAAAATGGGGAGTAGCAGGGAATTTGGGGGCTCCCCCCATGATGACAGCCCTTCCTTACAGCTGCTACAGTACAGATCCAGTATCTTCCAGTGTCAGCCAACCTGGCTGGACTCGTGGTCCCACTGTGACAATCAGGCACCTTCTACCAGCTCACACAGAGCTAGGGATTCGTTCCCGGAGAGGGGGTGAGGGACTGTACCTCTGCTGGGCATCTCCCAACACGTCACGTCTCAGCAAGCACTCCCAGAAAACTTGGTCCACCTGCCTCATCAAACACATAGAGACAGAGAGGCCCAGAGAGGGAGAGCAACTTGCTTCAAAAATACACAGCCTCCTAGAGGCAACGTGAAGTAGAAGACAAGGAATCAGCCTCGGAGCAAGAAACCTGGATTCTCCGGCCACCTGATAGGGGTCCTTGAAAAACTCCTCTTTCGTATAGGGCAGCCCTGTCCACTAGGGACCTTCCATCTGGATCTGGCCTGTCCAGCTGCTATGAGACATCATCTCCGCAGGCCCCCAGGGGAGAAACCACTGGATAGAAGAGCCTGGCATTGTTCCCCATATCAGTCGGGCATATTTATGCCATCAAGGTTTCCTGGGCAGCTCCCCCATGGGCCAGGCCGGGAGCAGAGGACAAGACCTGGCCGCAGCCTGCCTTCTAGGAGCGGCTGGCTAATGGGGACTGTGGGCGTGTGAAGGGTAGTGACGACGAAGCTTCCCAAGAGCCCCAACAGGGAACCGTGCAGAGGCCCAGGGACGCATGCGCGGAGAGAAAGCATGGTAGTGATGGCAGCCAGAGGTCACTGAGCCCTTCAGGGCGCCGGCTCGGTGCGTCAGGCCTCTCGGGCACCATCGTGCTTTCTCAGAGTGGAGCGAGATGGCAGGCTGCTGTCGCCTCCGCTTGGCAGAGGGGGACATGTTGTCTGAGGTCTCCTGCCCATGAAGATGGAAACAGGGCCACGGTCCTGTCCGTGGCACTCTGAGCTTGTTCTACCATATTCTACTGTCCTTGGTGCCACAGGCCTCGCCCCTCTTGCTGCATTACTCACACACATACACATGCGTGCACACACACACGCGCATGCGCACGCCCACACACACCCCGACCTTCTGCCCTAGGGAGGCAAGATTGTCCTGTGTCTGGCACAGAGGCCAGATGGCAGGACTCGAGAGACATTCCGTCCTCGACACCTCACACCAGTAAGACCATCTGGGTCCCAGCCACCTAACTCTGTCTCTCTGGCTCCTTCAAACCCTGGGAGCTTCCATGACATGAGCCCCAGCCATCTGGCCCCTCTGGCCTTGGCCTGGCCTGAGCCCTGGGCTTGGTGGGCAGCCCAGGGGCAGATGCCCCCCCTCAGAAAGGGCCCTGATGGCCGGGGCGGGGGGGGGGGGACACATACTCTGCTAAAACGTCAGGGAAAGAGGAAGCTTTCGAGATAAGCTGGATGCTCAGGAGCTTACACTGAAAACAGACCAAACAGGCCCACACAGAGTAGGGGCCCAAAGCCCCTGCTCACCCTCCCCGCTCCAGCAGTACCTGTAGTCCTTGATCGGGAGCCTGGGGCTCTCCAGATCCAGCCTGAAAGCCATGGGCCTGGTTTGTCACCACTAATGAGCCCAGAGAGGGCCAGCAATTTGCCCAGGACACACAGACTATTCTGTTTCCCTCAGACAGGGAAGGAAACAGGAGCAGTAGGAGTATTGGCAGGGGGTCAGCAGCTGGACAGGCTGTACGAACAGTGGACAGAACATGGGTCCGGGGTAAGGTCCGGCCCTGGCCCATCACTCCTTGGCTGGGTGACCATGGACAGCCCTCTTCCTCACTTCTGTCCCTTTATTCTCTGGGTTGGACTTCCTCTGTCTCCATTTCTCTCTGTTTCTTCTCGTCTCTGTGCATCTCACGGTCTCCCCTCCCCCCACTTCCCTCTGGAGGAGCATTTGGGATATTGGGGGATCAGCTTTGGCCTCAACATGTCCCCCGTGACACTTCCTAGGTGGTGGCTGTGCTTGTCCCCACTCCACAGATGAAGACACTGAGGTCCTGCTTACAAAGCATTCGGCGCGGCCAGGTCCCCGGTAGGCACTCGGTGCATACCAGTCCCTCTCCTAGACCCTCACAGTCCACTACCTCCAGGAAGCCGTGTCACACGCCTGCCTCTGGCTTCCATGGAATGTTCTATTCTCTCAGTAGCAACCCCCCTCCCTGGCCCAAGGCTCTGTCCCAGGAAACTACCTGTTTTAACCCTATTTCCCCCATCACACTGGCAAGACTTGCATATTTCAGAGGGACAGAAACAGGGAGTGGCTAAGCCTTCAGCTCTGGGAGGTCAGGAAGCTGGCTTGAATGAAAAAAAAAAAAAATGAGACTCAACGGTGGTACAGGTGTTCTCAGCCACTGGCCCACAGCCAGTCAGCAGCCCGAGGTTGTCTAGGCAGGGGTTCCAGCCACCCCGTGACAGAGCCCTCTGGGCTCCATCACACCCCAGCTGTGGCCCTCGGGGAGCACAGTGCAGCCTGGGCGCCGAGCTCCGGCTTTCTCCCCACTCTAGCCTGGCCCTGTGGCTCGGTGAAGCCAAAAGGGCCTCCAGAGAGAAGTGGGGGGAGAAGGGACAGAGAGATACACGGAGACAGGAAGAAACGGAGACAGAGACAAGGAAAATTCGAAACAGGGAATAAAGGGACAGAAGTGAGGAAGAGAGGCACAGAGAGCAGTAGAGACAGAGAAAGACAAACCGAAAGACAGAGGGAGGGACAGAAAAACCCCAGCCCTCTCAACCCCCCGGCTTCCCCAGGGCCTCCCTTTCCCCAAACTCCTGCTCCCAACCTCGGACATGGAGGGATCACCTACTTTGCACCTGCCCTGGGTGCTGGGGACACACCCCCCGATACACCTCCCACGTGGTGGCTGTGTGTATCCCCACTGTGCAGATGAGGAAACTGAGGCTAGGAGCCATCAGGTTACTCAGCCGATCAAACTGGATCCACCACCGCAAGGGTGCAGGAGGAAGGGCAAGGCACAGGGAGGCTGAGGTCCAGAGAGGGCAAGTGACTGGCTCTGGGTCACACAGCAGCCAGCCACAGAGCCAAAGCTAGAAGCCAGGTCCTCTGCCACTTGGCCTGGATGTGAAGAAAACACAGTTAATCATATTAAGTCTTTGGCAAGCAGGTTCCAGGTTTTACCAGATGGCCTGTAGCCAACACCCTAAAAGCTGTCAACACACCCCGTATTTCCTTCTTGCTTTCCTCTTGCTGTCTTTTCTGGGAAGGGCAGCCCGGGAACCTCCAAAGCTTGTCCTCTCTCCTAGGAACCAGGCCTCCACCGGGGCATCTCCACCTCCCCATTCCCTGCCTTCCAGCCTGGACTCCTGCAGAACTACGGCACAAGAGCCAGGCGGGCTGTTCCTATACCCTAACTTCACTGACATCAGCTAAGTCTGAGCTCAGGCTCTCCGCCATGTCCTCACGGGTCCAGCCATAACACACAAAACCAGGGCAGAAACCAGGGAAGAGGTCAACAGGCGAGCCCACATTTACGCACTGGGACATGGGGAGTCAAGGAAATTTCTAGAAGCGGTGCTCACTGCAAAGAATGTAAAGACCTACCCCAGAAAACAAACACAGAGAAACCTTTCTGTCCACCCCACCCGAGTTCTGAAGAAATTCTCCTTGATTCAACATTTCCAAAGAAAACCACTTTAGTGTGGCAAGAGGAACCGGCTTCTCACCAGCTGCGTTCCCTCTCGTTCTTCATGCCAGGGCAGGGGCATGTCACAGGCGCCGGCACCAGCAGGGCCTGGCCAGTCAACCCTGAGGCTCCCAGAATGACCAGTGACTACATGAATTACATTTCCAGAGAGCAGAGATCTGTATGTCTGACAAAGGACTCACGTCCAGCATGTATGAAAAGTGCCTATAAATCAGCCTGAAAAAGAGAAACTACCAGCCCCTTGCGGTTAGTCGAGCAGGACACAAAAATCACGTGCCACCCATGCTAAGCAGGTGACTTCCAGGAGAGTCTGTGGTCGCTGCTGGCTTCCCTGGCCGGGACCCCTGCACCCCTCCGAGGCAGGCATCCACCCGTGCCTTACTCAGGGCTCAGTCTTGGAAAGTCTCCCGTGCAGAGGGGCAGGGCTGCAGGCCAGGAACAGGGAGAGAGGAGGAGGCAGGATGGGGCCGGGAGCAAAGGTAAGAGGCGCACGTACATAGTCTTCCCAGACCAGCCCCACGCTCTCGCCCCTGACTTATCCAGGCTTGGTGCTAACCGTAGAGGGGTGTGGGGAGGGGGATTCTGTTCACCCCCAGATTAGAGGGGAGGTTCCCCAAGAGCACAGCTGCAAGAAGCAGGCCAGTAGAGTGGAGCCAGGAGTCAGGAGCCCCGAGATCTGGTGCCGCGTGCCGACTGGCCTGTGGGGGTTGGGGGGCTTTGGGCACCGGCTCCATGACCTTGGTCTTCACATCTTCACATCTGAGAGGACTGGGTAGCTGATCCTCAGAGTGCTGCTAGGGTCGACCGCCAGCCCTCTAGCTGCCCCTCTCCGCCCACTCCCCAACAGCAACCCCCAGGGCCCCCAGCCCCAGGGACACCCCCAGGGGAACCACCGTGAGGTCAATCAGGCTTTGGCCAAGTCTGAGAGCCAGCCAGCCCCAACATGGTCTGGAAGGACCCAGACCGACCCTGGTCCTCCGTCCTGGGAGTGCCCGGTGCCAGTGTGGCCTGGCAGGGAGAGCCGCTCGTCGCGAAGCCCTGCATATCCACACGGGCCAGCACATACCCTGCAGCCACCCACAACACAGTCCTCCCGGGTGCTGGCTGTGAAGAAGAAAGGCAGGGAACAGGGGGAGACCCCAGTCTGAAGGGGTAGGCACAGACCAGGCTCGGAGGGATCCCCAGACTAAGTGTAGAGACAAACTGCCTGTCCCTCGGGCATTTTCTGATAGAGGAGGCACAGCCCTACCCCTGAGAAGCTTCCAATCTGACCACACAGATCAGCTAGTCTGATGGGGGGAAACACAGCTCCTACCTTACAGGAGCTAAGGATTACCCAAAGCCCCTCTCGCCCTCTTTATCAAAACTTCTGATCTAATGGGCACAGTTCTGTCCTGGAGGAATCTGCAGTTTGATGGAGGAGCCTAGGGAAACTCTGTTTCTGTCTGTGGAAGGGACCAGCTGTATTGTGAAAGTCATTCTTAAATCCCATATCCACTCACTCCTGGCAAAAAGCTTTCCTGTAAGGTCTTCCCTGAGCATCATCACCGCCCAAAAGCAAGGCCAGCCCAGGACTGGCCTCCCTGTTGGACAAGTGAAAAAACTGCGGCCCAGAAGGAAAAGTGGCAGGGCCACGGCTACCCAGGGATGCAGGACTAGAGCCCAAGTTTATCTCCAAAGGGAAGAAGGTGAGGACGGAGGCAGGAAAGAGTGAAGGGTGACTAAGAGAGCTGGTTTCCCAGACACTTGGTCCAGAAGGCCAGGCAGCCAAACGGCCCAGAACCGGTGCCCCTGTGACGGGCTGACTGACGGGCTGACTCAGGGTCGCCCAGAGCTAGCCTTTCTCAATCCTGTTTGGGAAACAGTTCTCTTTGAGAGAGGCCTGCTGTCCTGCCAGGTATTTACGAGCCTGGTTTATGGGTCTGCCCCAGGGAGCCTGGGGCGCAGCTTCTGTGTGAGCCAAGGCTGGGCAGGAGCTAGAAATCTCCAATGGTCAGAGCCAGAGGGAGCCTGGGGCTGAGTGGGAAGGAACAGTGAGGACCCCAGGAAGGGCAATGACCTGCCCAAGGTCACAAAGGACCTCCGCAGCACAGCTTGGCCCCCTTGTCTGGGACTCTCCCAGCAATGGGGCCAAGTAGAGCCACTCTGTACCTCAACCTGTCCTTGTGGGAACCCAGGTTTCAGAAAGATCTGTATTAGGGGTATTTGGGATTTACCTTAGGTTGAACCCCCTTCCCCACTCCTAGCTCTGTACGCCCCCAGAGCATTCCCTGAGGCCTCCACCCAGGTTCTGGCCATGGTAGGGATCTGCTAAGACAGGGGTGGGGAGGTGGGAGGGGGGAGATGGGGGAGGGCCTGGAGGCTCACATCACCCCTCCCTCCTGCCCCTCACCATCAGCCAGCAGGATGCCCTGGCGGGGGAGAAAACCAGGCGAAGGAGAGAAACATACTATTTACTGAGCGCCTCCTGTGTGCTGGCCCAGCGAGAACCCTGGAACATGAGCTCATCACGATCACTGTGGGACCAGGCACCTTTACGAGAGGAAATGGAGGTTCAAAGATGTTGAGACACTTTGCCCAAGGTCACGCAGCAGTTATGTGGGGAGCTGGAATGCCAGCCTGGCTGTCTGCCTCCGAAGCCCACGCTCTGTGTCTCCTTGGTACCCGCAGCCTCCGGAAGGGTCCCAGGGGATGCCTGGCTCCTTTGGGGAGTGCTCGGAGCACGCAGCCTTCACAGGATGGGGGTCCTGTCTCTGCTGCTCAGAGCCGGCCTCGCTGCCTTCCGCCTCCACCGTAGCCTGCGAGCGGGGCTTCCAGGGCTCCCTGTAGGAAACAACGGGGCAGGCAGAGCCACACCGGATTTCGGGATATGTTCGACCCCATGGGGATCCCCAGGCCAGTGCAAGGCAGCATGGGGGGGGTGGGGCGCTGAAGAGGTTTCGTGGGCCACACCCACATTTGTACAGTTCCAAAGCTGGGATGGGAGTCCATAGTCTGAGGTTCCAGATGAACTCTGCCATGGCCCACTGTGTGACCTTGGGCGTGTTGCTGGCCCTCTCTGAGCCTCCACTTCCAGAAGCTGGTCACTGACATTCTGTGATGCCTGAGTCTACACAAGCCTGGTGAGGTTCAAAGTTTCAGAGTGGACCACTGCCCTGAAACGGTGGTGATGAGCTCATGTTCCAGGGCTCTCACTGGGCCGGCACCCAGGAGGCGCCCAGGAAATAATGTGCTTCTCTCCTTCCCCTGGTTTTCTCCTCCCCACCTAGGAGTTTCTGCCGGCGGACAGTAAGGGGCAGGAGGAAGGGGCGATGTGAGCCTCCCTGCCCTTCCCCACCCTCCCTCCCCCAGACTCGGCAGATCCCTACCATGGCCAGGACCTGGGTGGAGGCCTCAGGGAACGCTCTGGGGGTGTACAGAACCAGGAAAGGAAGCTGGGCCACCAGTGACGGGAGCTCCTGGGCTACCGCTCCCTGGCAGGAGCCTACCCCAATGGGCCCTCGCTGGCTGCACCATCAGCGACTCTCCCAGAGGGGAGGGTGGCTCGGCGGGGGCTCAGGTGCAGGAAGACACAGCAGGAGTCCATTTCTTGTCACAGCTCCGCAGAGTGCTGGAGGCCGGCTTTGCAAAGGGGACGCTGTACATCTCTGCCCACCTCTGCACTCAGCAATGCCGCACTGTAGCTTGAACCTGGTCATGGTGGGAAAAGTCACACCACGGAAACTGGCAAATGCTACCAACAGAGGGGGTTTTGTGCATGTGCGTGTGTGGGTTATTGGTTTGGGGTGCCAACTGTAAAGCATTTACCAGCACACCGCGGGTTGGATGGATCAGTTACATTTTTCTAGAAATGTGTCTGGTACATCTGAGTTTTCACACTTGTTGCACACATGTTTTTCTTTTCATCTATATTTAATTTTAGCACCTAAAAAAAGATAAGATGAAGTGGGCTTCCTCAAAATTTTAAAATTTGTGCTTCAAAGACAAAATCCAGAAAGTGAAAGACATTTGAGAGAATGGGGAAATATTCGCAAACTGCACTCTGACAAGGGTCTACTATCCAGAATATATCAAGAATTCTTACAATTCAATAGCAAAACAACAACCCAGTTACAAAATGGACCAAGGTGTTTGTTTATTGGTTTGTTTGTTTTTGAGAGAGAGTGAGACACGCAGATGGGGCAGAGGGAGAGGAAGAGAGAGAATCTCAAGCACGCTCTGTGCCCAGCACAAAGCCCCACTCAGGGCTCCATCTCATGACCCCGCAATCATGACCTGAGTCAAAATCCAGAGCGGGACGCTGAACGGACTCCACCACCAGGTGTCCCAGGATTTACAAGACATAGACATTTCTCCAAAGAAGACGGCCAAAAGACACATGAAAAGATGCTCAGTATTGGCATTCAGGAGGGAAATGTAAATCAGAACCACACTGAGAGACCACCTCACACCCACTAGGATGGCTACTATCAAAAAAAAAAAAAAAAAAAAAAAACCACAGATAATGACAAGTGTTGGTGAAGATGTGGAGAAACTGGAACGCTCACCCAGCTGTGGAGTCAAGGGAGGGTGCAGCTGCTCTGGGAATCAGTGGGCAGCCATATGGTAATCTGACAGTTGGATACCATCCAAGGAAAGGGCTCCTGCCCTGGGGACTTCCATCAGACAGCAAGCAGGTACCCCCTGAAGGCCTGAGCTCCTGCATGTTTGCCAGTGGGACTGTGAAGCTCCCTGAGGGGCAAGACTGCCTCTTCCAAAAGACTGCAATGTGGGTGACCTTCTAGTGGTCCTACCAAGGCCAATAGATCTGAGGTGGTATCTGTCCCCTCCAGGAACTGGGTAGCTTTCTTGAACCACCTAGTCTACATCATCAGACCCTCTCGTGCCTCTCTCATTAAGTTCCTTTGTTTATGTGTTTCTCTTTTCACCCCACTGAATCTTGCCAAAAGTTTATCAATTTAATTAATCTTTTCCAAGAACAAAATTCTGATTCTTTTTAATCCTAATTTTTTCATAAATTCTCCCACATTTCTACTCATCATTCCTTTCTTTGGGTTAATCTTGTTATTTTCCTGAATTCTCAATTTATATTGAGAATTATATTATATTATATATTATATGTTATATTATATTATATATTATATTATATATTATATTATATTTTGACTTATTTTATGCCTTTCTTATTTTCCACCATAAACATTTCAGATTCTGCATTTTGGTTTTGGGGTTTTTTTTAGATTTTATTTATTTATTTGACAGAGAGAGCCAGAGAGCATAAGGAGGGGGAGAATGGCAGAAGGAAAAGGAGAAGCAGGCTCACCACGGAGCAGAGAACCTGATGCAGGGTTGATCCCAGACCCCTCAGATCACGACCTGAGCCAAAGGCAGACACTTGTAAGAACCACTGTAGCTGAGCCCACTGGTTTCCAGATGTTGTCTTTCCACTATTATTTCATTCAAAATTTCCGTTCATAATTTAACTGACAAGTTAGTTACAAGGCCATTTTAAAACATTTCCCAATAAGGGGCATCTGGGTGGCTCAGTCAGCTAAGCATTTGACTCTTGGTTTTGGATCAGGTCGTGGTCTCATGGGTCATGGGATCGAGCCCCGAATTGAGCTCCACACTAGGTAGGAAGTCTGCTTGAAGGTTCTCCTTCTCTGTTCCTCCCCACAACTTCTCAAAAATCAATCAATAAATCTTTTTTTTTTTTAATTCCACATGAATAGGTTTTTCTTACTATCTGTACTGAGTTTTAAGTTCATTGCACAAGAGTCAGATGTGGACTGAAGGATGCAATTTATTTCCATTTTGCTGAGACTTACTTTCTGGACTGGACTCGCATGGTCAGTTTTCACTTATGTTACCTGTGCTCAAGAAGAATGTGTGTGCGTCTATGATCGATGCAAAGTGCTCGTGTCTGTTGAGTGGGTGGGGTCTGTTATTTGTCCTTCTCAAACCTTCTGCTGACTATGGATTTCCTTGTCCGTCTCATCAGTTAGTGAGACGGGTTAAAATCCACCCCCCACCCAGTGCTCAGCATTCAGTCCACTTTGCCTTCATAGATTTTTGTGATTCTTGTATTTTTTGTACTTTATATGTGTAATATTTTTAGTGCTCTCTATTTTTCAGTGTCATTCGGACTTCATAAAATGAATTGCAAAATGACCTCCTCTTGTTTTCTGGAAGAGACTGTGCAGGACTGGTGATAATTCTCTCAATGCACGGTAGGGTTCTCCAGCAAAAACATCTGGGCCGGATTTCTTTTTTACGAGTTTTTATTTACTTATGGATTCTAGGTTTTACTTATTTAAGTAATCTCTACAGCAACGTGGGGCTCAAATCCAGGACCCTGAGATCAAGAGCTGCACGCCCTTCAGGAGTTTTTTAAATTATGGATTCAATTCCTTTAAGTGGTACAGGGCCACATTACCTATTTCATACTGGGTGAATCTTGGTTCTTTGTGTTTTCTGAGAAAGGGGCCTGCTTCAACTAAGTTGTCAGACTTACACGTGTAGTTTGTATTATTTCCTTCTAAATCTTTTGATAGCCCCAGGTTCTGTATGGATATCCCTGGCTTCCTTCCTGACATTGACAACCCATGCCTTCTGTCTTTTTTGTCAGTCTCACTAGACACTTGTCCACTTTACTGACCTTCTCAAAGAACCAGCTTTTTGTTTCATTGATTTCTCTATTGTTCTTCTGTTTTGGACAGCATTGATTTTTGCTCTTAGCTTGATGACTTTCTTGCCTCTGCTTACTTTGGGCTTCTTTCACTATTCTAGCTTCTCACAGTGGGAGCTTGGAACATGGCTCGAGACTTCTACATCACCTTTCCACATCAGCATTTAGTGTAGGTTTCTCTCTCCACACAGCTTCCTCTGTGCTCCATACATTTTGATAGGATGTATTCCGCTTTTCATTCAGTTCAATGTATTTTTTTTTTTTTTTACTTCTCTTGAGACTTCTTCTTTGACCCATGGATCATTGACAAGCATATTTTTTTAGTTGCCAGGAGTTTGAAATTATTCAGATGTATTTCAATTCCACTGTGGCCCGAAAGCCACAGTAGAGTCTGGGAGTCTGAGATGGACGTACAATTTCCATTCCTGTAAATTTTGCTGTTGGGATGGTACTGGAGACAGTTCTTTCTGGGGTGTGCAGCTGGAGCACAGCAGAACACTGTCTAAGACGGCCTTTGTTGCTCGGCTGCCTCTTTTCTTATTCATTGGCCCGAGAAGGCAGACTTTTTTGGAGCCTTTTTTTTTTTTTTTTTTTAATCATCTCTGCCTTTTGATGTTTCTGGGTTCCTACCTTCTTTGGTATCCAGTCCAGGATATACAAAAGAAAGGCAAGATGATAAGCCAAGAAGTTCACTTTATATATTTTGAACTCATGTTATTAGAGCATACAGGTTCAGAATTATTCTGGCTTTCCAATGTACCAAACCATTTTTTTTTTTTAAGTTTTATTTATTTATTTATTTGGCAGAGAGAGAGAGATCACAAGTAGACAGAGCAGCAGGCAGAGATAGAGGGGGAAGCAGTCTCCCCACTGAGCAGAGAGCCTGATGCAGGACTCAGTCCCGGGACCCTGAGATCATGACCTGAGCCAAAGGCAGAGGCCTAACCCACTGAGCCACCCAGGTGCCCCTGTACAGAACCTTTTAACATTATGTGGCAATCTCCTTAAATTTTATTTATTTATAATTATTCTATTTTATTATAATCAATAACATTATTGTTTCCTAATAATGTTTTCACCATAATTTTCTCTCTCTCTCTCTCTTTTTTTTTTAATGTAAGCGCCATGCCCAGGGTAGAGCCCAATGCAGGGCTTGAACTCATAGCCCTGAGATCAAGACCTGAGCTGAGATCAAAGGTCAGATGTGTAACTGAGTAAGTCGCCCGGGCACTCCTCTAATAACGTTTTATCCTTGATATTTAAGCCATACCGGTTTCCTTTAGGTTGGCATTTCTTTTCATCTGTCTTTTTTCCATTCTATTCTTCAAACTTCTTGTGATTTAATATTTGGGGAGTTTCTTTAGTACAAAATTGTATTTCTCCATCTACACGGACTATCTACGTCTTTAAAGTAGATAATTTAGTCCATTTCGAATTATCGTCATTGTTGACTCATCGCTTTTGGACATTCGAATATTCGGGTCCCTACTCTGTACCAGGCACTGTTCTAGATGCTGAGACATGGCAGTGAGCTGAAGAGCCACCACCCAAGCCCTAGGAGGTCGAGTCTGGTTGGGGGACACGGACAACGAACACATGACTAACGCAGATACCGTCCATGGATGAGAATTCCAAACAGCTTCCGGAGCCACTCTCCCCTCAAGGAGTGGAGCTTAATTGCAGGCTGCGCATGACTTTCTTCCAATGCACAGAGCATGGAGAGGGGGAAGAAAGAGTGACTGAACCGTGGTGTATCTATTTGCTAGGGCTGCCATAGAGAAGTCCACAAACTGAGTGGCTCGAACAGCAGAAATGGACTGTCTCAAGTCAATTTCTGGAGGCTGGAAGTCCGAGATGGATATATCGTGGGGCTGGTTCCTTCTGACCACTGGGAGGAAAATACCTTTTTTTTTTTTTTAATATTTTATTTATTTATTTATTTATTTATTTATTTTTAATTTGACAGAGATAGAGAGCACAAGTAGGCAGAGCGGCAGGCAGAGGGAGAGGGAGAAGCAGGCTCCCTGCTGAGCAGAAAGCCCGATGTGGGACTTGATCCCAGGACTCTGGGATTATGACCTGAGCCAAAGGCAGCCACTTAACCAACTGAGCCACCCTGGTGCCCCAGGAAAATACCTTTTCCTGGCCATTTTCGGGGCTCTTAAATGGCCGCCTCCTCACTCATGTGGCATCCTCCCTGCACGTCTGCCCCCAGGTCACCCCTTTTATCATGAGGACCCCTGCACATTGGGTTCAGGCCACCTGACAATTTCATTTGGGGCTTGCTTCCCTCTGGAAGGATGCTGTCTCCAGATGGGGTCAGATTTCGAGGTGCTGGGGGTTCAGACGTGAGTGCCTGGATTTAGGGAATGGGGGTATACAGGTTCAACTCATAACAAGTGGAGGACACGGACCAACATGCCCTGAGCCGGGTGATCGAGGTTAAGGCCAACAGTGGTAAGACAGGGTGCTCAACGCCACAGAGCAGGGCAAGGCTGCTGGGGTTTTTTGTTTTTGTTTTTTTAAGAGAGGGACAGAAGGGAGAGGGGCAGAGGGAGAGGGAGAGAGCAAGTCTTACACAGGCTCCACCTCCAGTGCAGAGCCTGATGGGGTACTCAATCTCACGACCCTGAGATCATGACCTGAGCCACAATCAAGGGTCGGATGCTTAACTGACTGAGCCACCCCGACGCCCCAAGTCCACTGTTTTGTACAGGGGACAGCAAGCCTCTCCAGCAGAGGAACCCTTGAGCAGGGACCTGAGGAAGCACGGGAACGAGCAGTGGGGATACCAGGGTGGGGGGATCTCAGTGCTGGGAAAGGGAACAGACTGTGCAAAGCCCCAAGACACATCCAAGGACCTGCTGGGAGGCCAGTGTGGCCGGGGGTGGAGGGAAAAGTACACGGCGTTAGGGGATGAGGTCAGAAAGGTGGCAGGTGGACCCATGCTGACCTTGAAGACAGAAGGAAGGGCCTCACGTCTGCACGAGTTGAAGAACTATGTGAAGGGTTTAAGCAGAAGAGACATGAACTTGACCTGGTTTCTCACAGAATCCCTCTGGCCACCTTGCTGACTGCCACTCATAGGAGGCCACGGTGAAGCAGAGACACGGGTCAGAGACATGATAATAACCCTAACGAGAAAGCAGCGGTGGAGCAGGGGGAAAGTCCTCAGACTGAAACTGTTTTTTGGAGGCTGATCTGACAGTGTTCACGGATGGATCAAATGTGGGGTGTGAGAGAAAGACGGGAGCCAAAGGCTATTCCATGTTTGGGGGTGGCCCCCTGAAGCCTGGGGCTGCCACCGGCTGAAATGGGGACCCTGGGCGAGGGGTAGGCTTGTAGGGCTGGAGATCAGGAGGTTGGTTTGTGGGTGTTAAGACTGAGATGCCATTAGGTCTCCTCGAGCCAATACATTGAGGGGAGCAGAGGTCCCTCTAGGGTTCAGAGGTAAGGCTGGGCGAGAGGTGTGACGGCAGGAGTCATGGGGTTGTTTCGAAGCCAGGACCCTGGATGAGCGCTCCTGGGAGTGTAGACAGCAGAGAGATGAGGCCCCGGGGACGCGCCTGTAGTCCTCCAACAACCAGAGGTTGGGGAGAACCAAGAAGCCTGAGAAGGAACACCCAGGGAGGTGGGAGGAAGACCCAGCAGGAGTAGGTGTGTCCGGAAGAGAGTGTTTCGAGAAGGGGCATGATCCTTTGTGTGACATGTTGCAGGGGCCTCTAAGAGAGGATGACAGATGGCCCCCAGCCAGGCCTCCCGCCTTTCCCATGTCACGGCACACACAGAAAACACCAATGTTGGTGTGGCCCCTGGGAAACATACAAGGCTGCTCCGGGACGAATGTGACAGACTGGGGATCTCCAGCCGCCCTGGACCCTGCCCACGAGCTGAGTGAATCCACCGCTGGCCGTCCAGGACCCTCCATGGCACCTCAGTTGGGAAGCTCTCAACCACTGGGCTCTGCCATCGGGAGGCTTTGGTCTCCTGGACCAGAGCTGGGACAGGGGGCCACGGGGACAAGTGCCTCACTGGAGTGTGTTGGGAGAGAAGAGAGACGAGATGTGGAGACGGTGCGTCCGGCCTCCCCCGCGGGGGGCCTCTCGCTGAAGTGGGAGCAGAGAATCAGGCAGGGGCTAGAAGCACCCGGACTTACTTCTGCCATCCTGCTTTTTTATTATCTTTCTTTTTTCTCCTTTTTTTTTTTTTTTTGAACTGAATTTTCTCCTCATTCTATCCACCCCCCTCCCTTTAAATGCTATCGCCTCTGTTTCTCTTCTTTCAGTAGCTTCCCTGAAGCAGGCGCCAGCAAACGTGTCCTACAAAGTGCCCAGTGGTAAATATTTTAGGCTTCGCCCGACCACAGTCTGGAGAGCAACCGCTCAGCTCTGCCGCGGTCGGTAGCATGAAAACAGCCATAAACGATACCTAAAGGAATGCGCATGGCTGTATTCCAATAAAACTTTATGCATAAAAACAGGCAATGGACCTAATTGGGCCTAAGGGCCACAGTCTGCAGACCTCTGTCCGAAAGCGTACGTATGTAAGTCACTACAGCTACTTTTCCTCCGAAACAGGACAGCCAACTTGGAAAACTCGAAATCCCGTCACCCCTCGTGACTTAACATGCTGCTGTTGTCTGGTATTTTCACTCTATTTTTTTAAGCCCTCAAAAAAGACATTATTACAGCTAATTATAGATTTGGTGTTTAATTACATTTAGCTACATGTCTGGCGTGTTTATTACTCACAACTCCATCTGTGGCTCAGACTTCCTTCTCAGATCATGTTCTTTCTTTTTGAAGCACATCCTTGACGAACTCCTCTAAATGCGTCTCATCTGGGACCACACTCTCAGCTTTTCCGGATCTGAAACTGCCTTAATTCCCTCTCCTTCCACAAAGATAGCTTCTCAAAGCATCCAGGGCTGGTCTGGTCGAGGGCTGTTTCCCAACCCCCCCCACCACCACCACCCCGGGGGGCCTTTCCTGTGGGTGTGGCCTCAGGCTTCCACTGTCTCTGATCAAAGGTCCCCTATCAGCCCTGTCGCTGTCCCTCTGCTCCTACCGGGCTCTTAGGGTCTTCCCTTTATCCTCGGTATTCCGAAATCTCAATGTAATTGTCTAGTTGTGTATTTCTTTTTTTTTTTTTTTTAAGATTTTATTCATTTATTTGACACAGAGAGAGATCACAAGCAGGCAGAGAGGCAGGCAGAGAGAGAGAAGGGGAAGCAGGCTCTCTGTGGAGTAGAAAACCCGATGCGGGGTTCAATCCCAGGACCCTGAGATTATGACCTGAGCTGAAGGCAAAGGCTTAACCCACTGAGCCACCCAGGAGCCCCTAGTTGTGTATTTCTTTTCATTTTTCATGATGGGATTTCTGAATGTGAAGATTCATCTCTCCCTAGTTTTGGAAAATTCTCAGCCGCCTTCCCTTTGAAAAGCATTGCTCCTTTATTTCCCTGATGTCCCTTTTGAGGAAGCTGAGTGAATGTTTTAGAGGCTCTCATGCCATCCTTTACATTTCTTCATTCTTCTGTGCTGGGATCTGGGTATTTACCCACCAACCTCCTGGTTCTTCGATTCTCTTCAGTGTTTAATCTACGACTCAACCTATCTCTTGTGTTTTCTATTTCAACTTTATACATCTCATCTCTAGAAGCTCAAATTGAGTCTTTGTCAAACTGCCTATTGATTTTTTAATTTAATTTTTTTTTTTTTGAGAGAGAGAGAGAGAGAGAGAGTGTGTGTGTGTGTGTGTGTGTGTGTGCATGTGAGGGGGGAGGTGGGGAGGGGGCAAGGGGTGGAGAGGGAGGGAGAGAGAGAGAATCTCCAGCAGGTTCCACGCCCAGCACAGAGCCGGATTTGGGACTCAATCCCAGGACCCTGAGATCGTGACCTGAGCAGAAATCAAGAGTCGGATGCTCCACTGACTGAGCCACCCAGGTGCCCCAATTTATTGCTTTTTTAAAATTAACTTTATGGAAGTATAATTTCCCCAGGTACAGCTATGTTGTATAATCTGCACCCAGTAAAAGTCTCTGTTTGAAGTGTACCCTTTGATGAGTTTTGACACTCACAGAACCACCTCCACAATCAGGATGGAGAACATTTCCATTGCCCAAGAAAAGGAGCCTCGTGTCCTTTTGCCCCCTTTACTCTCAGCCCCAAGCACCTGCTAATCTGCCTTCTGTCACTAGAAATTAGCTTTTACCTTTTTGAAAAACGCATAAAAATGAAATCATACAATGTGTCGTATCTAGCTTTCTCTCTCTCCACCCGGTGCTTCTGAGATGAATTCAGAGAGTCGAAAGTATCTGCAGTTTATTCCCTGTTATTGCTAGATACCATTCCACTATACCCCGCAATTGTTTCTCTGTCCACCTCGTGGTGGACACTTGCGTTGTTCAGTCAGGGGCGCTCAGAAATTCTTATGAGCATTCACGCACAAAACTTTCTCGGGACATATTGGTTTGCATTCCTCTTTGGCAGATACTTAGGTGTGGAGATGCTGGTTCATCTGCTAAGCATCTGTTTAATTTTAAAAGATACCGTGCCTGGTCCTTCTTGATAGCCTCTCATTCCTTGTTCCTACTTTCAATACTCTCGTTTGTTTAAATGACTGTGCACCTTTATTTCCTAAGATGAATGCTCTCATTGCTGTACCTGAGGGTTTGCGGATCTGGTCCTCCTGCTTCTTGTTTCTTTTAAAACTTGTTCATGCAATCTTGGTTTTTGTGTGTTTTTAATATTTTTCACTGCAAGCTCATGACCATTAGGACTCTATCTGTGGGAATTTTATAAGGTTTTTTAAGACTGATTGATGTTTTCCCCCAAAAGGATTTTAGTTCTTTTGTTTTGGGGGGTTTGTTTGTTTGTTTGTTTGCTGGAGACCTGGGAGTATTACTCATCCGGATCTACTTTAAATTCTCAGCTGGAGGTTTCTGAACCAAGCAAGAAGTAGGAATTTGGATTCTAGTCTCTCCTGAGGGCTGGCTCAGGAAAGCCGTTATCCCCGCCTCCATCCTTAGTCAAAGCCAAGACCAACATTTTTCTTGCATGCCCTTTTGGAAGACAGATACTTTGCAAGTTTACCCTTTCACTGAAGAGGTTGTCTGCAGAGGAGCCAGATCCCCCTTTCTACCTGGTCAGGTCTTGGGCTCTATGTCCTGTCTCATGTGCATCTATTAAAACCAAAGTTCCAGGGACGCCTGGGGGGCTCTGTTGGTTAAGTGTCTGACTCTTGATTTCGGCTCAGGTCATGATCTCAGGGTCGTGGGATCGAGCCCCACTCACACTCTATGCTCAGTACAGAGTCTCCCTGTCCCTCTCCCTCTGCTCCTCCCCTCACACATGCTTGCTCCCTCGCTCTCCCAAATAAATAAATAAAATCATCAAAATGTAAATAAGAAAAGCAAAGCTGCACATTGTTGGTCACAGAGGGGGTTGCAAAGTAGCACAAGCACTTGGGAAAACAGTTTGTCAGAGCAGTCTCATGAAGTCTAGCATGTACGTGCCATACAACCCCATGAACTCACTCCTAGCTATCCACCCGAATGAAATGAAAACCTACATTCACACCGTGCCCTGTGCATTTACTCGCAATCACTACAAACCACAAACAAGCCCGATGTCCCTCAACTAGCAAATGGATAAGGAAATGTGGTACGTCCATACAATGACATAAGGTACCTGCGTACCTGACTACAATCACTCTCGGATGCTTGATGCTGAAAAAGAGCCAGCCATGAAAGGTAACATACCATAGGATTCCATTTCTACAACGTCCCACAAAAGGCAAAACCACAGGGACAGAAATCAGATCAGTGTTTGCCAAGGGCCAGAGACGAGAAAACAGGTGGACTACAGAGGGACACAGGGAGATTTAAGAGGAGAGGAAACGTGGATCTTGACCATGGTGGTGGGGTCGCAACTATGGTTGACCTTGAAGGACACAGTTTGAACTGTGCAGGTCCACTTACACTTGGCTTTCTTTATGATAAAAACAGAACAGTAGGGCAAATGTATTTCCTCCTCCATACAATTATCACAGCATTTTCGTTTCTCTAGCTTACTTTCCTGTAGGAATGCAGGACACAGTCCATAGAACAGACAAGATGCTTGTTGACTGACTGTTGTGTTACCAGTTTTGGCCAACAGTATAGGCTGTTAGTAGTTAAGTTTGGGGAGTCAAGAGTGATGGGGGGATTTTCAACAGCGTGACGGAGGAGGGGTGGTTGGCGTCGCAAAGCCCCATGTCATTCGAGGGTCGACTGCCTTTTGCATTCGTCAAAATTAAAAAACCTTCACGCTAAAAGGGGCGAACGGCACTCTTGGTACATTTCGCTTCCACTGAAAAACTGACAAAACTCTAGTTCACAGGCACCTTTCAGGGGAGTCTACCAGGGTGGGACTCAACTGCCTCTCTTGATTTGTGTCCACATCCTTTCTTTATCTTGAATTTTTTTTAATTTTTAATTTTTTTTAAAGATTTTATTTATTTATTTGACAGAGAGAGATCACAGGTAGGTAGAGAGGTAGGCAGAGACGGGGGGGGGGGGAAACAGGCTCCCTGCTGAGCAGAGAGCCCGATGTGGGACTCGATCCCAGGACTCTGAGATCATGACCTGAGCCGAAGGCAGCGGCTTAACCCACTGAGCCACCCAGGCGCCCCTTGATTTTTTAATTTAAAAATTTTTTTTTACTTCTTTATCTGACACAGAGAGAGATCACAAGCAGGCAGAGAGGTAGGCTGAGAAAGAAGGGGAAGCAGGCTCCCAGCTGAGCAGAGAGCCCAACGTGGGGCTTGATCCCAGGACGGTGAGATCATGACCTGAGCCAAAGACAGAGGCTTAATCCACTGAGCCACCCAGGTGCACCCATCTTGAATTTTTTTTTAATTTATTTTTGGCTCTTGAATAGCTTCTTTATGTTCTTGCCGGCTCCGTCATGCATTTTAAGCGTTCTTTAAGATCTTTGGTCCAGAGCTCTAGCTCACGATGGGGATACCCTCTTCATCCTTAAAAGGGCTCCCCGTCCAACTGCGCAGGACAGAACTGGCTGGAAGCAGGAGCCTCCTCCCAAACAGCCCTGGAGAGGAGCTCCCCTGGGGCATTCTGGGGCCTCCTGGACCTGCACGGTCACGTAAATTTTTCATAATGACAGTAATGGCTGTTATTAACTCACATCAAAACGTGATGCACGGTAGGTGGCTGGCCCGGCGCATAGCCAGGGAGGCAGTGCTACCTGACTCATGCCACGGGGCGGGGGAGTCAGCAGAGGCAGACCAGAGAGGCCAGTGGCCCCACCAGGCTCCAGAGAGAGTCCTGGAATGCACCCTCGTACCCTAGTGCAGGCGGGAGGTGAGGTCCAGAACTCAGAGCATGGGCCTGACTCCGTCCTAGTCAGCATCCAGAGGATCTTGGAGCTTGAACTCACCACCCCTGAGATCAAGAGTTGCCTGCTCTACCCACTGATCTAGCCAGGCGCCCCTCTGTGGCAGCTCTTAGAGCAGAGTACTCCCCAGGGCCGGATGTAGGGCCAAACCCTTCACCCGAATTACTGCACTGGCGCCTTCTGTTTCAATAGCTCCTGTCTTGCCCGGCGGCCACAAGGATTCAGTTAGCCACCGCGTGCAAAGCATTTATGACGGGAGCTGCCACTCCATGAATGCTGGCCATGGCCATCACCGCCCCCATGACACAGAGCAGGCAATGGAGGCCCCGCGTTTTTAAGGGACTTACCCAAGGCCCTACTACAAACAGCTACTAGTTTGTAAAGCTGGGTATGCCTACGTCTCACAGGACACCCCCTTGGAGCAAGGTCATAGCTTAGACAGAAGTTTCCAAGCCTCGAGTGGGGCTAGCTTTAAAATATTCCAAGGAGGGCACGCCTGGGTGGCACAGTCAGACTCTTGGTTTCAGCTCAGGTCGTGGGATCGAGCCCCAGTCGGGCTCCGTGCTGGGCACCGTCTGCTTGTCCCTCTCCCTCTGTCCCTTCTGCTCGTGTTCTCTCAATCTAAAATAATTAATCTTAAAAAAAAAAAAAATTCTAAGGAGGGAAAAATGGTCCCCTGAGCCCTCTCCACCCAGCTCTTACCTGGTCTCCGCGCCACTTAACACACTTCCTGAACACCTACTGTGGGGCCAGTTCAGAACTGGCCACTGGGATAAAAGACGGCCAGGTCCCAGCAGTGCCTCGGAGGTTGTGTGGGGGGGAGGCACACGGGCCACCAGAGGAGGACAGGAGGACAGTGATGGTGGGAATGGCAGTGACAATGGGAATGATAGGTTCTAATTTGTTAAGGGCTCACTAGGTGCCCCGCACCATGCTGACCACTTAACGTGCATTAACTCCCTAATCCTCCTAACAGCCCTATGAGGCAACAGTAATTATTTTAATCATGGGTAACATTTACTACTTACTAAATGCCAGGCACTGTTCTAAATGCTTTACAAGTGTTAACCCATTCGAGGCGGGTGTTATTATTGCCCCTATTTTACTGGGGAGGACACTGAGGCACCAAGACATTTAATATCTTGCCCAGGGTCACGCGGCCACTAATTGGCAAAGCAAAATGCCATTTGTCATGATGAATGCAGGCAGGGGGCGCTGTGGGGCACAGAGGAGAAAGGAGTCCCTTCCTCCTGGGCAGATCCAGGAAGACTTCACGGAGGAGGTGGCTTTGAAGTCAGTCTTAAAGGGATTAGGAGGGGTTCGCCAGGTGGGCGTGGGGGAAAGGGCATTCCAGGCCAAGGACAGTAGGGCAAAGGCCTCAGAAACCGGGCGGGATTTAGAGAATGGGCGTGGTTCGGGGAAGGGCGTGGTTCGGGGAAGGGCGTGTGGTTCAGAGGGGCCGGAGGGTTGGGTGGGGCTGCTCAGGTAGGAGAGATGGGGAGGGGCCAGGTCACCAAGGGCCCCAGGTGGCTAGGCTGAGGGGCTTGGACTGACCCTGAAGACACAGGAGGCTGCAACCCTCTTGTCTCTCCCCTGAACTGCTAAAGCTAACTCTTAACCCTGTGAGGTGTGAAAGAGAAAAACTTTCTTTAAAGAGGCCCACTCAGCAGCCTCCTTTAAGAAGCCTGTGGGCCCTGCCTCCCCTATCCCATTCATGTTGCACCCCAAAAGTGTTCTTGGCAGCCCTCAGGCCACACATCCCACCAGCATGACTCCTGCACCTTGTTTCCTGGCCCAAATGCCCTCCATTCTCCCATCCACCTGTCCACAGCCTGTTTTCTCCCTGCAGCTTTGCTCAGGAACCCCTTCTCCAGAAAGCCCTCCAGGATCACTCCAATCTAGGTGATGCTACACCTTTGATGCCAAGATGCTCATCCCTTGGGACCCACATCATAGCTGAAATTATGGACTCCCAGCTTGCTTCTGACCCATCCTGTCTCCTCAGTGAGAATACAAGATCCTTAAGAGCCAAGACCATACGCTGTAATTAAGCGTACGAGGCAGGTTCTGTTTCTGGAACACTGTGTGCGGCAGCCAGGAGCACAACCATCTCAGGCTGGGTTCTGTGCTCACTCACTCAGTCCTCAGTGCCAGCTTGCAGCTTGAGGACAGAGCCTCAGACGGGAGAGAGGATTTCTCCATGGCTACCCAAATAGGATCTGACCCAAGTGTATCTGACTCCGAACTCCCTATAAGCAGCTGCCTCCCACATCTCACCCAGATCACACCTTCCCAGCTGGAGGCACGCGGCAGGTGCACAGTAGAGAGTCAGAGGCTGATCCCAAGGCTGGTCCAACCTCAGCAGTCACCCTCTGTGCGGGGTCCTGCCTTGGCTCTGTTCTCTCAGATGAGGTCCTCCTGAAGGGTCGCTGGCTGCCCTCCCAGTCACTGCCCAATGACAACACTGAGGTCTGGGTGACCCACAAGTCCCCAGGAGTTGGAGGCTGAGACTGGACTGAGCGGTTCTGAGCTCTTCTATCAGCTACTGGCCTCAACTCACTCTAAAGGCAAGAATCTCAGTGGAGGTCTAAGAGAAATTGACAGGGCGGCAGGTGCAAGTCCCTATCCCTTCGTCCTGCCAAATTATAGCCCAATAATAGTCTTGGTCAGCATGCACTGGGTACTTCCTATGAGCCGGTGCTATGTGGAGCCCCCCACAGGCATTTCTCATTTCTCCTCCCAGACGCCTAAAGGCAGTCCCATAACCAACCCCACTGCACAGATGACGAAACTTTCATGCATTTACTCCACCATCCAGTCACTGGATTTATCTGGAAAAAAAAAATATATATATATATACATATATATATATTGTGAACACCTACTGCATGCCAGGGCTGGAGTCCAGAACCAGGGTAGGAAAACGCTCAACATATACAAAGTCCCAGCTCTACAGCGCACACCGTCTGAGGGGTGCCTGGCTTTGGGTACCGGCACAAACCCCCCCGGGGGGGCGGAATGTGAAGGCCTCACTAACTCTGAGTGTGGGCAAGAGAGAGACAGCAGCCCATCAAGAACAGAGCGTGCGCAATGGCTGTGAGCCCCGTGATCATTTCTCCTGTCAGGTGACACTGGGAACGCCAACCCCCTACGGGAGCCCCATGAGCAGCTGGACACGCACCCCGGGAGTTGCTCGCACAGAGAGACCACTAAGTGTGGCCGAGAGCCCTCCATCCCCTACACCCTGCCAGGGGCGGACAGGGGCGGGGAAAGGAGGTGACAGAGCAGCAGGAGAGGACAACGGGGAACCTGCCCCATCAGCCAGCCCAGGCAAGGAGCAGGTTATAAAGGCCAAGCCACTGAGCAGCTCAGGCCCTCCTTGGAAGGGGCTCTGTGGAGGGCACAGAGAGCTGCGGAGGTGTGGGAAATGGAGCTGGCCAGGATGGGAACCAGCGGGGGAAGCGTCTTCAGTGCCATGGTCCCAAGACAGAGGTGGCTGAGCCATGGAAGATAGGGAAACTGAGGTCCTGAGGGGAAAGAAGTGGCCCAGGGCCACTCAGCACTGGGGTTGGGACTGAGGACAGGTCGGGGGCAGGGGGTGGGCAGCCCAGAGGGATGGCCAAGCCCAGCCTACACACAACCTGACACAGGGCCACTCCCAAATCAGCACATTCCACCCCAGGTCACGTGGCTTCCTCATGAGGCCCCATCATGCCCTCATGACTGGCGCCCAGGTGCTGGGCAGTTAGTTACTCATGGGCTTGTTACTGAGGCCTGAATGCACGGGGGATGGGCAAGACAGGAGAAACTGGCCTTGGCCTTGGCCTCGAGCCAGCTTCCTGCTCCAGCTTCTCCCCTTCCTTGGCCCCTTTCCACCACTGTTCCTTCTTCCCTGTGGAGAGCAAGGGCTGGGCCTGATCCTCCCTCATTAAACTGGGGTCTCCTCTCTGGCAGGGCCTGTGTTTCTTCTGCCCCACCAGGAACTGCCCCAGGACCTCCCCCTCTCAGACTAGCGGTTCTGCCGGGAGAGAAGCCAAGCCTGCCCATCGAAGTAGAAGCTTCTCCAGGGTGTCCCTGGGAACTCCCTGGACCCCCTGATCTGGGACACTGGCCAGCCCTTGTAGACTTATCCTCTCTATTTGGGGTCTGTTTGAGGGCAGTCTCTTCAGGGCCTCATCCTGACAAAGGCCTCATGGTGAGGGACAACCTTCCAGACTCACACTGACCGCGGCTGGTGACCCACATTGCCAACTCCCTGCCCTCAGACCGAGGCAATTTACTTCACCTTCCCAAACCTCTGTTGTCTCATTTAGAAAACAGACAGGAACAGCCGCCTGCCTTGTGGGGTAGGCGAGAAGTACATGACAAGATGCCTGTCGAGTGTTTAACGCAGGCTGGGCAGGGTGAGGGCTGCACAAATGGATGCCATCGTCATCATAATAAGAATCACGGGAGACGAGCACAGCTCCGCCGTGCCCAGCGCACTTCCGTAAGCAAAGCGCCTCCATCCTTGGAGGCATGGGAGGGAGCCTTGAAGGAGCCCCTGGGGTGACAGGCAGAGGCTCCTTCCCTGGAGTCACCGAGCCAGTCCTCCTGGCTCTGGCCTTGTCATCCTGACCCACCACTTAACAGGTGTCAGCGCTGCGTCTGAGTACTCATAAGCTGGGCACCTGGAGCAGGCTGCTTGACCTCTCTGAGCCTGTTTGCTCCTCTGCAAAATGGGGATCCTCGTGGTACCTCTCTCCCAGGCTCATCACAAAGAGTAAATGACATCACGCGGGCAGAGGATATAAACGCTGTCTGGCAGAGTCGGTCCTATCCATTGAAGTATTCGCCAAGGTTATCATTTACTGAGCAACTACTGTGTGCTGGGCAGTTGCATTTATGAAACATCACGGCAGTATTGTTTCAAGTTTACAGATCCAGAGAACTGACCTAGAGTCCCTCCTGGGGAAGCAGAGTGTGGGGTGGAGATTTGCACAGCAGGAGTTAACTGAGGGGTGCTCTCAGGATCCATACCTATGGGGTGGCAGTGGGGGGGAGAGAGCCAGCTTGGGTGGAGGGAGAAGCTGGGCTGGAGCGCATCCCCAACAGACACCTCAGCCAAGCCCACCAGAGGCTCTGCTGCTGGAATGTCCTTCAGAGATGTCCTCCCCTGAGGCGAGGAGCAGGCTCTGTACCCCCACACTGGCATCACAGTATGTGGGCTGTCCCAGGAAAGGGCATGGCCTTGGGCAAGGTAGCTCCCTCTGGCTAAGGACAATTTCTAGAGAGGGACTCACCGGAGAGCTCTCAGACGCCCGGTGTTCCTCGCCGCTGGGGCCGTGTGTTTTAGGATTTGGTTTTGTTTCACAGGAAGGGGGAGCATCTGGGCATCCCCCACCGGGAGTTTAAGTGACTTGTCCTAAGTTTCCCAGCCAGAAAGTGGCAAAATTAAACCCAGGATTTAAGCCCAGATCAGACCCTCTTTCTTCCTTCTCCATCACCTGCCTCCCATTGGACAAGGAAGGAAGAAACAAGTAAAAATGGAACCAGCAGTACGGGGCAAGACGATTTCACTCACTATGCAACAGAACAAGGAACACGGAAAGCCATCCATGCAGCAGAGGGCTAGATGCCCCTCCCCCAGATCCTCTCTCTCCTTTGAAGAGTGGACCCCTGGCTGGAGAGGAAAGACTCCATTTCCCAGCATTCCCTGCAGCCTCCATGACCATGTGACCAGGGTAAGTCCAAGTCATGTGACAGGAAGCTGTGAGTGCAACTTCTGGTTGGTACCCTTAAAAAAGGAAGAAAGAATGAATCTGTCCTCCCTTTCCCATTCTGCTTTCCTACCAGATAGAATGCATATGTGATATGGAACTCCATATCAGATCATAAGGTGACCAATCCTCAAGTATTGAGGAGGGCAGACCACCGAGTCAGAAGGAGCCTGGGACCTAAAATACCAGTCAGCTCCTGTATCCGTCCTAGACTGTGCATGTCCTGCCCCCTTGAAGAAACCTTTAGCAACCTTGGATGTCTGTCCTTTGAATCTTTTTCCTGCCTGTATCAATGTGGTCAGGAACACTCAAGCATGTGGGTTTGAATATGCTATGAGTGTGGATTTCCCAGGACACAAACTCACAGATGCAAAAACATTCTGTTTTCTGCATCTGAATGTAGTTTATGTCTCAGGCTCCTCGTTCCCTGCTGGGGGAAGCCTAAACCAGCTGATGGGTAACCTTGGTCATTTCAGATCAATTTCAGCCAACTAAGATTTACCTGCTTTGAGCAAATCAGGGTGAGTTCCGTCAATTTGGCGTTCTTCCTCCCCATTCCTCACTCCTTCCTCTTTCCTCAACAGCATTTAAATTCATAATTTACATCTAATATTATAGGGGCGTCGGGGTGGCTCAGTCAGTTGAGTATCTGCCTTCATCTCAGGTCATGATCCTGCGGTCCTAGGATCAAGCCCGATGTGAGGCTCCATGTTCAGTGGGGAATCTGCCTCTCCCTCTGCCCCTGCCCCTGGCTTATGCTCGCTCTCACTCTCAAATAAGTAAAATCTTTTTAAAAAATAACTTAAATATAGCATTATAATATTGCTGACTAGAGCTGGGGCCATCCAGCACTTGGGTAGAATCAGAGGTGGACGTCCTGCCATGTGGTTCCTGACCATCCTGATAAGTCCGCATCCCCACTTGGCCTCTAGGTGTGAGGTCTCAGCCACCCTTGCCCAGGGTCACCCTGTCATAACCCCACAGTGCCACTGTACACCTTCCTTAGAAGTGACAACTAGGGGCGCCTGGGTGGCTCAGTGGGTTAAAGCCTCTGCCTTCGGCTCAGGACATGATCTCAGGATCCTGGGATCGAGCCCCGCATCGGGCTCTCTGCTCAGCAGGGAGCCTGCTTCCCCCTCTCTCTCTCTGCCTGCCTCTCTGCCTACTTGTGATCTCTGTCTGTCAAATAAATAAATAAAATCTTTTAAAAATTTAAAAAGAAGTGACAATTGCTCTGCACCCCGTCTGAGGTCTGAGAACTCGGGGTGCCATCTGGAAGCCCTTCCCTGATCACCGTTTTCCAGCTCATGTCTACCTGTCCTCGGACCTCCAGACTTCTGTAGTCTCAGTGCTCTCCGAGCCCCTGCCAAGCTGGCAGAGGGGCTGCAAACTGTCACCTTCCCTCTGAATCTCTCTGCCTTTTACAGTTTGAGGGCAAAGGGCCCCATGGAATGCTGGAAGGTCGAGGGGTTGGAAGAAAGTATGTTGCAGGACAAGCTCTCTCTCAAAGAATCTGCCAACCCCTCACACACACTCCTGCTGGCACGGAGGACACAATCATGGGAAAACCTGTTCCCTGCCAAGTCTGAGTTGAAAAGTGATTCCGAAAAGCTGGCCTCTGAATATGAAGATGCTTAAAGAACATCTTGACCAATTCACTTCTATTTCATTTATATTTTCCTTGTAATGTATCCACAAGACCGACTTATGATAAAGAACGTTGTGCAAAGGAGCTCTTCTGGTAAGAATAAAATATAACCTCGGTGTTAAGGGGGCACGGGGTCCTGGTTGATCACCTCCTTTCTTTACTTATGGGACATAAAATAATGGTGTTGGGCAATGGATGGAAGTCTTAGCTTTGATGAGCTTTGGTGGCTCCCAATATTGTCCCCGTTCTGCAGAGGAAAGCAGGCCAAGAGAGGTGAAGACGAGGGCACACAGCTAATAAAGTGGGGAGCTTGTCTGCATCCTTATGGGGCGCCCTTCCCTTTCCCCAGCCAGTTTTGGCCTCATGGTTTTGTGTGGTGTTCACAAACATCTCTTAAGGAAGACAAGGACCGTGGCAAGGATTACTCCCGTTTTACAGTTAAGGAAACTAAGGCCGACTAGGGAAAGGTAACTTGGCTTAGCGACCCAGATAGGGACAAGTGGAACAAGGTCTCCTCTGGGGAGGCCCCAAACCCACCTGGCGATACTTCTGAACCTCACAGACCCCCGGTGTGCACACACACACACAATGCACACCCAAATGACCTGACACATATGTACATACTGAGCAGAGCTGGCCTGACCTCCTCCCAGTGGCTTCATCCCAGAACACAAAAATCATTACCCAGTGCTGGCACTCAGCCTCCCTCTCCAGGCAGCAGTGCAGGGCCGCCGGAGGGGAAAGTGGAACCTCAAAGCTGTGATTAACTCTCCAGCCCAATTACCAGTGGTAATTTGAGGAGGGCCTGGACGCTCCTGGAACCAGGCTGAGCAACATCAAACGTGGCTCCTAAGTGCACCAGAAGGAAGTCTGGCCCATTAACCAGAAAGTAGCTACTGTGGGGAGGGCGAGGCCCCGGGTCATACTGGAGAGGGCTGGAGGCTCCACATTCAAGTCCCAGCTCTACCATTCAGTGGCCTTGGGAAAGTCCCTACACACCCGTGGTTGGTTGGGGAGTTGGGGAGGCCCCCTCTGACATTAGCATCTTTAAATAATGGTAACAACAACTTCTTATCCTTGGAAAATTCTGGGCCCTTTGACTTAGGGACCGCATCTGGCTTGCCCATCATTAGATCCCCCAACAAGGCACCTGGCACATACAGGTGCTTAATAAATGATTGTTGAGGGATTGGATGGCCAACCCCTTTCTAGTTATACACTTTTACAAAGTGCCTCTCACTTAATATCATGATGCTGGTATTACTATCCCAATTTTATGGATGAGGAAACTGAGGCTCACAGAGGCGGGGACAAAGTACGAGTTTGTGACATTAATTTCCATATGCTAATTCTCCCAGGCTCTATCCTATTTGACCATCATTTTCTCTTCTCCTCAATTTTTTTCTGATTTTCACCCCACCCTCCCAACCCCCACACACAGAAGAGTCACAGCATCCGGGAGTACCTGGGTGGCTCAGTCAATTAAGCATCTGACTCTTGATTTCAGCTCAGGTCACAATCTCAAGGTTGTGAGATCAAGCCTCATGTTGGACTCCATGCTGGGCATGGAGCCTGCTTAAAATTCTCTCCCTCTCCCTCTGCCTCTCTCTCCTTCTCTCTCTCCACCCCCCCCCCCAAAAAAGAGTCATGGTATCCATAGGTACAAATGTGCCCATGACTGTGAAAGAGCAAAGGGATGTGTCCTCACAAAGAGGACATGATAATGATTGGGAAGGCCATACCATAGACTGCCCGACATCCATTCCCCCATCCTAATGGAACCCCAAATTTGCCAATCTGGTGCTTTAAGAGAAACTAGCCTCGTCTCTAGCTTCAGAGGCAGGTGTCCAAGTCAATCAACATGTCCTATCCTTCTGCCCATAGTTATTGACTGAGAGATACACAGATGACCTCAGACAGGCCAACTGAGATCAACAAACCTATTCCAGAACTTTTTTCTACTACCATGGAGCTTTCTCTTTACTACTGAAATTGAATCTAGAGACATAGAGTCCCAGAAACTTCTCATGCCATCTTAGGAACACAAGGGGAGAATCCAACTGAGGATAGAGCCACAGAACTGAGCATGTATGAGCTGCTAGATCAAGCTATACCTGAAGGTTATCCTGTTGGTTTTTTAGTATCATGAGCCAATAAAATTCCCCTTATTGCTGAAAAATATCCTAACAAATATAAACAGTTTTAGGAATAGCCCCACAATAAATACACTGACTATTCTTATAGAGATTTTATGACCCCCTACTTATTACTAAGATATATGGTAGGCAAATGTGAAAGGGGACATGGCCTCTCATCTTCCAGCTCCATCCGTATTTTTTTAAAAGATTTTATTTATTTATTTGACAGAGATCACAAGTAGGCAGAGAGGGAAGCAGAGAGTGAGAGGGAAGCAGGCTCCCCACTAAGCAGAGAGGCTCCCCACTGACGCAGGGCTTGATCCCAGGACCCTGGGATCATGACCTGAGCTGAAGGCAGAGGCTTTAACCCACTGAGCCACCCAGGCGCTCCCCAGCTCCATTCATATTGCCACTTCTCTCTACAGTTCTTGCTAAATGAAACCTCATGGTTATACTCCATGTAAATTCTAGGGTGAAGTCCTAGAGCCAGCTGGAGAAGTATGGAGGCAAAGCTAGGGCGCCCACAATGGAGCCTGGTTCTTTGGGGGATCCAATTCCTCCATCCTACCTTTGGCATTTCCATCCTCCAACTAATGGTATCTACTGAGCACCAGTCTACCGAGATATCTTTGTTTAGAAAGTCATTTATTAATTTAGAAGTCTCCTGAAACCTGTGGGTAAATCCAGTCAACAGAAGTTAGAAACAGAGCAGCAGGGGCGCCCGGTAGGAGAGGTCACCAGGATTTGAGGCTTAGGGTTTGGGGGTTCAAGTCCTGGCTCTGCCACTCCTGGGCTGTGTGGCTTTGGACAGATCTCTTTGGATAAAACCCCTCTGTTTTGGGCAAAATAATCCCCCCCCCCCAACAGGTCCACAACCTAATCCCTGGAACTCCCAAAAATGGCAGAGGGGACTTTACAGAAATGCTTCAAGGTAAGGATTTTGAGATAAGGAAATAATCCTGGATTAGCTGCCTGGGCCTATCTAATCACAGGAACCCTTAGGAGAGCACAGAACCTCTCCTAGCATGCGACTCCACTGACTCTGGACCTGGAGAAAGGAGGCTGTGCACCAGTGAATGAAAACTGGAAAAACCAGAGAAATGATTCTTTTTTAGAGCATCAGGAACGCGCCCCTACTGACACAGACCTTAGCCCAGTGAGACTCGCCTCAGCATTCTGACCTCCAGAACCATAAAGTAACAAATGTCTATGGCTCAGGCACCAACTTCGCGACAATTTGTTAGAGCAGCCACAGGAAACAACCACAGACGTTGAGCCTCAGTTTCCCCATCTGGGAAATCGGTGACAGCACCAATTTCCCCAGAATCCTAGGAGAACTTGAGGTTGAGAACCCAGCCCTAAAATCACAAAGTCCAGAGTTCAAAGCCAGACTTACATGGGGTCTCCCTCCTCTTCAGTGGGCAGGGGAAGGGGCTCACCCTCTGCTGGGAAGCCTGCCTCCCTACCTGAGTGAGGCTTGTTGGCCCAACACCACCCCCAGCTTTCCTTTGGACCTTTGATCTCCAGCCACCTGGCGGGTCAGGCCAAAGCAGAAAGGATTAAGGGAGAGTCCTGGGAGGGGCTGGAAGAAACAGGCCTAGGTCCTGGCCCAGGAGCTGGGTGAAGTTGGGGCGTTGAGGGAGGGAGACAGGCACTTGGGAGGCTCAGCTTCTGACCACGGGACTCCCAGAAAGGCAGTAAGCCTCGTTCTCCCCGTCTGGAAAATGGGGAAGAAGTGTTCTAGAAACAGCTAGCTCCCTTTCCTATGCAGCCTCTTTTTCTCTCTCTCCTTCCACCCCACGCCAAGGCTAATAGTCTCTCCAGGGAGTACCTCGGATCCCACCTCAATCCAGACCCAGATCGGACTCTCCCCAGTTCCTTCCCTGCTCTTTGTCCCCAGAGACTCAATAGAGAGGAGGCATCCTCACACAGCAGGGGAGAGACAGCGCCAGATCCCAGGTCAGCCACCTGCCCCTGGTGGGAACTTGAATCCATGAGTCTGTCTCCCGGAGCCTTCACTTCCTCATCGGGGGGGAAAAGGGGCATAATAAGAGCGGCTGCCCCATTCAGAGCTGTTTACTGAGCACTAGATAAATAACCATGTAGGGCATACAGCAAGGATTCAACACCGAGCAAGTGCTTACTAAAGGCTATCATTAAATTCCCTTTCAGCCCCCTCCCCCCCCCACCACATGCACACAGAGCAACACGGGCAAGTCAGCCCAGACTGCACAACTGCTTATTAAGGATCTGCCATGTATAAAGCCCTAAGGGTGGTAGAAATTGGAGGACGCATGTCCTTTCCCTCTTGGGGGGACATGGACAGAGGGAGACAGGGGTCTCTGCAAGCAGGGAAGGGAGTCCCTGCCCAGAGGGGCAGGCGCTGCGGCTGGGAGCTGTTTCCCAGGAAAGGGGAGCAGGCGGCAGCTGGGGCTGGAGAGGCAGCGAAGCCGGGTGCGAGAGCCCCTTATGCTGGACGGTCCTGGATGGAGTCTTTCTCTGCACCAGCCGCTGTTCTGTTGTGGGGGGGCTCTTGGGAGGGGGGGTTCATTTGTCAGTTGTTTGAGCCTCAGGACAACTCTCTCAAAGTACACAGTTCACCTTATTATCCTCTACATTCACAGAGGAGGAAACTGGGCCCAGAGTAACTTGCCCAAACTTAGCAGGTGATAGGAGGCAGATGGGGTCTGCCCACAGGTCGGGGCTCTCGTAGTTCCCCGTTGGGGTTACTCCTCACAGCACGCTGGAATCTTGTTAAAATGTAGGCTGGGGAGCACCTGGGGGGCTCAGTAGGTTGAGCCTCTGATTCTTGATTTCAGCTCAGGTCCTGGGGTCAAGAATCTGTCTCCCTCAGGGCTCCTCACTCAACTTGGAGTCGGCTTGAGACCCTCTCCCTCTGCCTCCGCCCGGCACTCACTCTTTCTCTCTTTCAAATAAATAAATAATTCTTATTCTTATTCTTATTCTTATTCTTTTTTTTTTTTTTTTTTTTTTAATGCAGAGTGGCTTAGCAGGTCTGGCTGCAGGTCTAGCCGCTGCGTCTCTATCAAGCTCGCAGGAAATGCGGTGCTGCTGGTCCACAGACCACACCAGCAGTTTCCACGCTCTGTGTGGCCTCTTAATAAGTGCTCCGTGTTGTTTTTAATAATAATGAGTTTAACCACGGTCCCGTAAGGAAATTGGAGTTTGGAGAGCTTAACTTGTCAAGGTCACGGGTCAGGCAAAAGGCAAAGGTGGCATCTGAACCCAGGGCCCACAACAGCATCAGTACACCTGGCTGCCACAAAACCGAAGGAAGCCTGGGACCACCGAAAAGGGGGGCTCCCTTTTGGGGCGCCAAGACTTTGGGAAGCATAGATGTCCTCGAGCAGCAAACCTGGGCGGGACTGGGGTGTCTGAACTGAGGGACAACTGCTTCCCCCAACAGACAGCTGCAGATCCAGGGGAGCGGTGGCGGCCAGGGCTCGCCCAAAGGCCTGGAGGAGGGCCGCCATCAGCCAACCGGCTCCGGCTTTTCTCCAGAGCCACGGCGGCGGGATGAGAGAGAGCCCGTGATTGGGGGAGGGCGGTGTCCTGGGAGCCCCGGCGCCTAGGGCGGGGCTCGGGCTGCGAATGAGCAGTTTTAGTCACCCAAGAGCTGGCCATCCGCGGTAATCCCGGCCTAAAGCCTCGCTAAGCCCTGGTTGCGGGCTCGCTCCCCAGCAGGCAGGGCGGTCACAGGTCAGGGCGCCTCTCTCGCCCCCGCACACCACGCTGTTCACGCTTTCTCACCTCCAGACCTCCAACAGCAACAGCCAACATCCTCCTCCCTGCCCCATACCACAGGCTACAGCAGGGTGAGACCCCACAGTTCCTCTGGTCACGCCCATATCCCCATGTCACAGATGGGTAAACTGAGGCCCAGAGGAAGGAACCTGGTTGGGGCCAGCAGAGCCGGACTTCCCTGGTCACCGAATGTCATCACCTGTTCCTGTCTACACTAAACTGGGGCCCTAGCGCTTAGCCTGGGCCCTTGCACATAGTAGGTGCTGAGTGAACCTGGGGTCTTTGAGGCCATTCCAGAACTCCACACTGAACTGCTGAAAGAGACAAGACTTAGTGGGAGAAGTGGAGGGATGGCATATTTTGGAAGGGGTGGAAGACCAGTAAATGTGCCTACATTTTATATGACTATTTGCTAGAAATATGGACACTAGTGTCTTTGGAACCTGAATTTGCTGAGTTTTCTTTCTTTTTTTTTTTTTTTTTTCCTTCCACTTTGTAAAATGCAGACTCCTCTTTTCAGTGTCAAGCCTCTGGCTGACAATGTGCTTATGTATTTCATTCAAACCTTTGAGCAGGAGATTACATTATTCTTCTCTTACAAATGAGGAAACTGAATGGAATCAGAGAGGTTAGGTCACTTTCCCAAGGTCACACAGCTAGAAAGAAATCAAGCTGATTTCTGAGTGCATGTCTGGGCTTTTTTTTTTTTTTTTTTTTTTTTTTTTCCCTGCTGAACTGGAATAAAATCTATTGAGGGCATTCAGACTTGAGGGTCTATGATTCTACTGTTACACTTAATATTTTTGAATTGATCTGTTTGAAGAGGGAAAAATCAGTTCTTCTGCAGCCTGGTCAGCCCATGGCTGCCAGGAGAAGGCACTCCAATTCCTCCTCTGGGGGGTGTCCCTTTGCAGAAAAACTCCCAGGGAACGTGCAACATCCATGCACCAAACCAGCCACTTGTTTAGTTTTAATAGAACACAAAATTTGAGGCTAGAGAACTGGGTTATTGTCTCAGAAGGCACTCCAATTCCTCCTCTGGGGGGTGTCCCTTTGCAGAAAAACTCCCAGGGAACGTGCAACATCCATGCACCAAACCAGCCACTTGTTTAGTTTTAATAGAACACAAAATTTGAAGCTAGAGAACTGGGTTATTGTCTCAGACAAGCCAGTTTCACAGACTTTTCCTGATACTATGTGACAGATATAGTCCTGGGACTAGAAATAGAACAACAAACAAGATACTGCCACTCTCTGTTCCTCAGTCTCCCCCTCTATAAAAGGCATTTGACTAGGTCAGAGATAGCAAGAAATACAGCCTGCAGACCCCTTCTCTGCCTTCCAGCATCCATAGCAGACATTGCTAATCGATCCCAGCACACTTTCCTGCTGAAACACATCTCAGCCTCAAATACGCCACTCGCAGAGGCCACCAAGCACCAAGGACAGAGGTCCCAGGGTGGATGAAATACTTTGCCCTCCCTGGACTAAGGTAGCTCAGACTCTCCTCAGCTCTGCCTTTCAGCTCAGTATCTCCCAGTCCCCCCCAGAGTCCCCATCCCTGTGGTTTCTCTGCTCCCAGAAAGGATCCTCCCCTAGGAGAAGTGAGACTGCTGAGCCAAGCAAGAGAGCCATGGGGCAGGGTCTCCTTCTGCCTCTTTCCCTGTTGTGCAGAGAAGGGAGATTTGACAAGCCCCCTAAAGACTGGCTTCCCCAAGCAGCGCCTCCTAAAGGACTGCTTCCCAGCTGTCTGCAGGGAGGCTGGCCACTCCTGTAGTCACACGTCAGCCACCTCCCCACCAAGGCCACCTTGGCTCAGGCCAAAGTCGGGAAAGGCAAGAAGAAGAGGAAGTGTTGGGTTGGCCAGAGGGGAATCCGGCAGATGCCAGTGTCCACCATCTCGGTTGTGTTGTTGCGAGCCTTCCAGCCTCTCCGCTCCTGCACGTCCCTCCCTCTGACTGCCCTGCACACTGTCTGTCTGACAAACTTCTATTCTATTCATCCGCTCGCCCCTTTCAGATGTGCTTTCCTTTGGAAGCCTTTCTTCCCTCCCTCTAGGCAGCCACCCTTTGTGGGTATCCTGTCTGTGGCTACACACACACACACATACACACACACACCATTTCCCGTAGCCACTGGACTGATTCTCCTACTTGTTTCTCTCCCTGTGTGGACAGTGAGCTCCTCAAACACCAGTGATGTCTTATTCTACAGGGCCGTGGCCGAGAGAGGGAACTCACTTAATGTTTACAGACCTGTTGACCCATCACCAAATCCTTCTACCTGAAAAGTTTAAAACACCCCCAAGCTGATGAGCCAGGAACAAACATCATTATCCCCAATTTGTGAGTGACTCAGCTCAGGCAAAGAGACCTGCCAAAAAGTCACCTGCTTCTGCCACTAGCTAAGTCAGGGCAAGGTCTAGGAGTCCAAGCTCCTCAGCATTCCAAGGAAGGGAAGTCGTCCCTCCCTTTGATTCTGCATATGAGCTGGCAAACTTTAAGTGTCCATTAGTGGGGTTTTTTTCTTTTCTCTGTATATTCTGAGGCTGGAGCGGTTCATCCAAGTAGTTCTAGCTCATGCTGCCACAGTGAAAAGTTTGCACCATTTTCAGCAAACACCTTCTAAGAAATCAAAAGATGGAGTACTAATATCCTTAATAAACAAAGAGTTCTTGCAAATAAATAATAACTCAGTAGAAAAATGGTAAAAAAAATCATGAAGAGGTGAACCAGGTAATTTCAAATCAATTCAACAATTATTCATTGAGCAACTACTGTATGTCAGGCACTGTGGTAGACATTGGAGGTACAGAGTGAATGACACAAGGTCACCCACTCTTGGAATGATCTAGTGAGGGGAGAACAACAAGAACAGACCACTCCTAGAAGGTGGGAGGGACAGTAAAGTATCCCCCAAACTGAGAAGGCACTTTGAGACCAGAAAACAGCAGGTGACCCCGTACAATTTACACAGAGTTTTATTCCATGTAACTTACTAATGGGGGCATCTGGCAAAGGACGGTCCACGGCACCTGCCTAGTTATTCTCCACAAAGTCCAGAACTTAGTCCACAGATTTTATAGAGCGAGGGGCCGCTCAGAAGGGCACTGCAGTGAGACCAAAGGATCCAGACACGCCTCAAAGGGTTTTGCCCTGAACACTGGGAAGATGGTGGTACTTTCTCTTAGAAGGGAAAAAAGTGGCAGAAGGCAAGAGCAGAAGCTGGTTCAGACAGAAGTTTGTTTCTCTGAAGATTTTATTTTTTTCAGTAACCTCTACACCCAACGTGGGGCTCAAACCCACCACCCCGAGATCAAGAGTCACACGCTCTACCATCTACCAACTGAGCCAGCTGGGCATGTGACAAGTTTTTGTTTTTGTTGTCTTGTTTTGTTTTGTTGTTAGAGAGAGCGCAAGAGTGAGCAGGGGAGGGGGCAGAGGGAGAGAGAGAATCCCAAGCAGACTCCCCACTGAGTGCAGAGTCAGACACGATCCTACAACCCTGAGACCATGACCTGAGCCAAAATCAAAAGTCGGGCGCTTAACTGACTGAGCCACCCAGGTGCCCCAAAGTCATGAGTTCTTTGGCCAAGTTGGGCTGGAGGGCCCACTGGCCATCTTTGGACAGATATCAACCAGGCAGGTGGCTGGCCACGACTGGGGCTCAGGGAAGCAGTTAGGGTGAAGAGAGGAGCCACCTTTGGGAGGCACCAGTATCTGGTTGGGATTTATGCCATGGGACTGGAGGAGGTCCCCAAAAGGGAATGTAACATTCCCTCTCTTTTGATGGACCTTACTCCTGTTATCTCTGCCCACTCCTGTCTCAAAACAGGATGTGGATGTCCCCCTGAGCAAACACAAGGAGTGTCACCCTCCTACCTCCCCTCAAGCTCCCACCCCCTTTCTCCACTCTCCTTTCTAGCAATATTCCCGAAAGTGTGGGGCCAGTCTGTCTCTCCAAAACATCACCTTCCATTCCCCCTCCACCCACTGTGATTAGGCTCCCATCCCAACATGTTACTGAGACTGTGCCCTCCAGGCCACCAACCTCAGGGACCACTCCTCTGTCCTCATCTTATTGGCCCTCTCAGCAGCCTTGGACATACCTGGCCTCCCTCCTTCCAGAAGCACTTTGTTTCCCTGGCTTCCTCAACATCATGCTCTCTGGGCTTCCTTCAACTTCTCTTCTCCTCCAAAGGGGCCCAGGGTCTGGTCATGGACCCCCGTTGCTTCCCTACTTATACAGAAGGAAAATGGCCAGCACAAAAAGAAAAAAAACACGCTCAGTCCCAAGCATAAGGGGTGCCCAATGAAACAAATGAGATAGAGAGAGAGAGAGAGAGAAAGCAAGCACATAAGCAGGCAGAGAGGCAGGCAGAGGTAGAGAGAGAAGCAGGCTCCCTGCTCAGCAGGGAGCCTGATGTGGGACTCAATCCCAGGACCCCAAGATCATGACCTGAGCCGAAGGCAGAGGCTTAACCGACTGAGCTACCCAGGTGCCCCATAATTTCTGATTTACAGAAAAACTATAAAAATAATGCAAAGAATTCTCAGATACCCGCCATCTAGGTCAATTAGATTCCCCAAATATTAACATCTTACTACATTAATGTCTCTCTCTCTCTCTATATATATATATATTCATGTTTTATATATTTAATATACATGCTTTTCCCCAAACTACAGGCATGATGACCTTTTACCATAGATACATATTTGTTTATGTGTTTCCTACAAGTGTAGAATTCTCTTATAACCACAGTATAATTATCAAAATCAGGAAGCTAACACCATGCGGTGCTATTATCTAATCCATGGTCCTTAACGTGGATTTTACCAACTGTCAAAATAATGTCCATTTCAGCAAAACAAGATCATCTGTTGCATCCGGTCCTCATGTCTCTTTAGTCCCCTTTCATCTGAAACAACTCCTTGGACTTGCTTTGCATTTCATGACAATGACATTCTTGAAGTTTTTGCAGACGCTGTACCTCCATTTTATCTGATGTTTCCTCATCATCAGACTCAGGTGACGCACTTTGGCATAAACTTTTGTGCTTCCCTTCCCTCTGCCTAAAGCTGGTTTCCTGGCTTTTCTGTGGTTTTCTGCCCGCTCCTCTTCTGAATCTCCCATCAAACATCGCCTCCTCTGAGAAGCCTTCCCTGACCACCCTAGTAAATAGGTCTCTTCTGCTTTCTCTGTGACAACCTCATGCTTACTTCCTCTACAGCACTTCTAATACCCTGTAATTTTTTATACATTTGTTTGCTTGCTGATTATTCTTCTCTTTGTAAAAGTAAGCTCAGCCTGAGCCATGACCTTGCCTGACCTGACCTTTGCTTTCATTCTAGAGTAGACCAACACTGCCTGGAATACAGTAGCTGTTCAATAAATATTTGTTGCGCCAATAATGATTGTGCATAAAAGCAATTTGAAGCATAAGATATATATTAGTGTGATCCCATTTTTGTTGGAAAATTTTTTCATAAAATATGGTTATATATGTTAGGAATGTTCTAGAAAGATTCACATTGAAAGGCTAAAAGTGGTTACCTCTGGGAAGAAGGATTGTGGGGGAGGGCAAGCTTTCACTTTTTTTCACTTTGTATAGTTTAGTATTGTTTGATTTTTTTTTACAACAAACATGCATTGTTTATGCAATAATAATTTTTTAAAATAAAATTACTTACTCCCTCTGGGAAGTGTTCCCAAATCACTTCTCCCTCCTCTGGCCCCTCCCTGGGAACAGGTCATGCCCGTGCTGGGCAGAATGTGGCCATCCTCAAGGTCAGGGGCTTCCAACCCTCTCTTCTGTGCTCTCTCCTGCCCACAGGTGCTGGAGCTGAATAAGCAAGCGGTTAAATGGGCAGGATTCTGGATCCAGGACCAACATGTCAGACCCATTCCTTAGAACATTCTAGACTGCTCCCATCTCCAGAGTACACACACCATCCCCCTGCCAGGAACACCCTTCTCTATCCTCTGCCCGGCAAACTCCTGCTTGCCCTTTAGGACCCGGTTCAAACACCACCTCCTCTGGGAAGCCTTCCCTCATTCCTACTTGAACGCAGGCCTTTCCTGCTTCAGCAGGTGCTGGATTGAAACCTGTATTAGTGTTCCCATTTGGAGCTCCCTGAGGCTAGAACCTGCTCCTATGTATTTCCGAATCCCAGGGTCCAGCACAAAGCAGGGGTCTCAGGTTATTTACCAGTGTCCATGAAACGGTAACAGTTGGTCTATTAGCTTAAAGGGAGGGTAAGATCTCAGACCTTTCACAGAGTCCACACAGTGTCCTGCACAGAGCAGGTGCACTGCCAGGGTCAGTGCAGCACCCGGCAGGGAGCATATGTTCCATCGATTAGCTGGATCCTGAAAGGCAGGAGGAGTGAAAGTCACCCTAAAAAGCAGACTTGAACTGCCCCTACAGCTCCAGAGCTAGATGCATTTCCCTTGTGGAAAAAGCCTCTTCTCTCCTCCTGCCCCCAGGGAGATCTGCACCCACCCATGTCACTTTTAGGACAGGCAGTTGGCCACCAGCCCTACGCATCTCTGTGCCTTCTTGCTGGCTCTGCCAAAATGGCCCCGTCCTGACGGCTCCTTACCCAGGCCAAGTCTCGGGCTCATGTTTGCGGCAAGCACCTGGAGGCATGAGGGATAACACTACTCCCCCGACACCAGGACGAAGCCGGCTTCCTTGTGCTTGCTGTAAAAGCAGCAGATCCCCCAAACTCAGTGCTTCTCTGCCAATGCAATCCCCCCCTTCCTTTGAGCCCTTTCTCCAGCCCTCCTACCCAGAGATTCCCCCCAACCTCCTCCTCCTACTCCCCATCTCTCCTCCTCCCTTCAACCAGCGACCATGGTGAAGGAGCCAACGGAATCACTTCCTGTTCTGATCATGCTCTCCGAGTAACCTAGCCCTGGAGAAACTAACACATTAAAGGCATGCCAGTAATTTACTCTCTTGTTCTCCAATGTATCAAAAATGCCACTGGTGGTCCCCCAGACACCTTTCAATAGGTACAGGGAAATGAACACAGCTTTAAGTAGCACTAAAGTCCCCTGAAGCAAGTAATTCCTTTCAGGGTTCTCTTTGTTCCTTCTGGTCACCTCAAGGAGAGAGTCTCAGCTGGGCGCTACTCTTGCCTTTAACACTTGCCAATCTCCTTTTCAGGTAAAAAGAGATCAGGTCTCAGGCTCTCCAGAGCTATGCCAAAATAATGTCTCTGGCTTGACCTTAAAAAAAAAAAAATGATTTCGCTTTCCTTAGATGTATTTTATAGGAATCACAGAGGAGGTAACTGGGATTGGAACCAAGAAACCCAAAGTTACCACGGTGGTGAAGGACACCAGCCCCCAGTATCCAAGAGCATCACGATGGAGGGGCTCCTCTCTGGGACACAGTCTTGAAACCCTGTCCTGCCCCTGATCCCCTGAGTTTCTCTGCCAGACACCTGACCTGGGCCACAGTATCCTGACCAGATGTTCAGGCCACCAGCCGTCTCTCTCCTCCAAGAGAGATCTCTCAGGCAAAGGAGTGCCCAGGCAGCCCGAATCCTTCCCCGCCCGTGGAGGCAGAATGACCAACTCAGCAAACGGACCAAAAGTCAATCCACCACATTATCAATTCTCCAAGGAAGCCATTGGCCAAATTATCGCGAAACCTGATGTTTTAGACCAGACGCTGACCGACTACAACTCAGGAATCAAATCCACCCCCCAGCAGATGTGCCTACAGCCCACGAGCGAAGAACAACTTTAACATTTGTTAACATGGATTCGGGGAGGGGGGTTAAATCAAAAGAAGAATATCCCATGACACGTGAAAACTAAATAAAATTCTGTTTCCATGCCCGTAGATAAAGTTCCAGTGGAACAGGACCGTACCTGCTCCCTACTCGCTGTCCAGGGTCCCCTCGCCCCATAACCACTGAGCTCAGTAGTTATAGACAAACTCTCTGCTCTCCTCACTGTGCGTGGCCATGCAGGGCGCGACAAATCACAGTGACACAGCTAAGGTGACAGTGTGCAGATCACCACAGTATTTTTATGCATTTTTTTTACCAGTGCATTCCAATCATGTCAAAACATGGAAAAACATGGACTTTGAATGTTATATTTTTTTTATTGTGGTAAAATACACCCCAAATAAATTCAACCATCTTAACCCTTTTCAAAGTGTATGGTTCAGTGGCACTAAATGTTCACACAGTTGAGCAACCACCTCTGTCTCTAGAACTTTCCGTCTTGCCAAACAGAAGCTCTGCACCCATTAAACACTAACCCCCCCAAGCCTTCCTCCCCAAGCCCCTGGTCACCACCATTCTGCTTTCTGTCTCTATGGATTTGACTACTCTAGGAACCTCATAGAAGTGAAATCATATGATACTTGTCTTTCTGTGACTGGCTTACTTCACTGAGATGACTATCCCCGAGGTCCATCCATGCTGCAGCAGATAGTGGAATTCCCTTCCTTTTCAAGGCTGAATAATAGTCCCTCGTATGTAAATACTACAATATGCTTATCCCTCCATCTGTTGATGGTCAGACGTCACACTTTTCAGGCACAGGGGAGCGTGTGTATTATTTTTTTAGTGAATTTAATGGCAAAGCATTGTACTTATGCAAGGGCACTGTATCTCTGCTAAAAGAAAACAATACGTATCTTGGTCCAAAGCACCTAAAATATTTACCCACTGGCCATCTATGAAAAAGGCTGGGCCACCCCCATTTGGGGCTTGTCCTGGCTTCCCAGCAGCCACGGGGCTGGACTGCAAATCTGACTTCATAGCATGCTATGTCATCGTGCCAACGTCAAATACAAGCTCAAATCCTCAACCCTTATCTGCAACTTCCTGTGGCCCTCCCACAAAGGCACTTGACGCTATCTTCCTAATGGTGCCACTGTCAGCCCTGCACCTGGCTCAGAACCACCCCAGCCCCCACCCCCAAGCTGGCCTTGTCCTTTCTCACCCAAACATTCATTCTGTAAATATTTCCTGGTTCCTCTTTTGTACCCAACCCTTGGAAACTTGACACTCAAGGAGGGGGTTGATGCTTAGGCACCAGCCTTGCCCCTGCCTTCCCCACCTACATGCTTAGCACCTTCCTGAAATTAATCATAGAATCTGCAAATCACGGGATCTGAGACGCAGAGGGCTCTGATTCAGCAGGTGTGAATTATAGACCCTCCGACCTTGTAAGCTCTTGCTTTAGTAGAAGCTTAGATGGAAGACACGCATGACCTTAGACCATTAAAACGTCAGGATTAGGGAATCTTTGGATGCTACTTGTTCAAAGTAACAAACACGAAACCCGTAGACTCATTTAGCCTAAGTATGTGAAACTGCAGACTTTTAGGGCAGTGAAATAGCAGAGTGTTCTGGATGGAAGGGACCTTCTAGATGATCAGGACCCACTTCCTACCTGGGCCATGACTCCCTTCCCAACCCCAGCAACCTTCCTCCTTCTGCCTGATCTCGGCCCCAGGGTCTTGCTGTCCAGCCACGCTGTGAGCCCCCACAACCCTCCCTGCTTACCACTCTCTCCATGTGCTCTCTGAAAACACCCAGAGCTGTTCATGTCTTCAAGCCTTGCTCACATGGTCTCCTCCTCCTGGCTCATCTTCTCCTCTCTTCTCATCTCCCTACCCCTGCCTGCGGACAGGCCAGCCCCGGAACAAGAGCCTCCCCAAACATCACCTCCACCAGGATGTGCCCCTTCATTCCCCTAGGCAGAGGTCAGAGCCCCTCCATCCTCAGGCTCACCTCAAGCCTGAAAGTCACTTTAATTCTGAAAACCTCAGTCTCAACATCAGCAAAATAGAATAGAATAAAAGTTCTCCCTCTGGAAGTGTTGCTATGGGAACAAATTTAGAGAACACTTAGCCCAGGGCCCCACACATGACATTAGTCGGTGATCTCGGGGCGGGGTGTGGGGGAGGCACTCTGGCTCCAGAGCCCCACGGAGCACGGCGGGCACACAGCCTCTGTGGGCAAACACAAAACCAGTTGAACACGGCATTGAACCTGAGCCCAGGAAGAAAGGGAGTGTGCACCTGGCAGGGAGGTGCCCATCCGGGAAGACTCCCTGAGAGAAGATGGTCTGCCTTTGCCTGAAAGCATTTTGATGATGATGAAAAACAAGGGTCAAGTGCGGCGTGGGTGAGGCCAGCCCATGATTTCACCCCAGCACTGGAGTGGGTGACAGGTCAGAGGGAGGAGCTGGGGTAGGAATGGGGGAGTCAATCATCTAGCCGGATGAGATTATAACTGAGAAGTCACCCCAGGAACAAGAAACAGTGCATTTATTGAGCACTTGCTGTGTGCCTGGTGCCGTGCTGAGCACTTACCCTGAGCTGGTTTGGTCCTCAGCAAGGCCCAGCAGTGACATTCAAGAGAGGAACCATGTGGGCCTAGGTCCAAATCCTGGCTCTGCTGTTCCATAGCAGTGTGGTCTTGGGCAGGAACTGTCCCCTCTCTCAGTCTCCGTTCCTCATCTGTAACACAGGGAAGATAATATCAGGCTATACTAAACACATCTGTCAGCATTCTGACTGTTTCTGACCTATAAAAATTGCAATTTCACATGCTTTGACCTAAAATCTATCCTGACAGGCTACTGAGAAGATCAAATAAATTAACCTCTCTAACCTCATGGCCCGGTGTCTGGCACATAGTCCGTGTTAGCTCCTCTTTTTCATTTGTCTTCTTTGTCCTCGCCTAACAGGCGAAAATACTGAAGCTGGGAGAAGTTAAGTAACTCGTTCAGGGCCATCCAGCCCGCAGGCAGCTGCGGAAGATTCACATCCAGAAGGAAGGGCAGCGCCCTGGGCTTCCCCCCTCTCTGCAGCCGAGGCTCCTCTCAGATGGGAGGGACAGGGAGCCACGCCTCAGTGTGGGCCCCTCAAGCCTTTCTTCTCCATCTGCCAGCCAGATCCTGGGTGCTGGGGCCCATGTCACCCCAGCTCCATGAACCAGCTCCAGGGTCCTCCAACCCCCTCGCACTCCCTCCCTGCAGGGGCCTGACTTACACCCCGAGGGCAGCAGCAGTGCCAGCAGCCTGGTTTGGGGGGGGGGGGCAGCTGGGAGAACTCTGGGGGGGACCAAGAGATCCCATCAGGCGGAGGAAGGATGCGGGGTCCAAGGCTCACAGCCAAACCCGCTACCAGCTTTCGCACAGACTCACCTTCCTTTCCCGCCACAGAGAACGGGACTGCTGTGCGCGCCGGGTGGGAGGGGTGGCATATGGGAAGAGTTGAGCGAGCGCGCGTGCACCTGGGGGAGGTTCCCCCACTCCCCGCGGGAGGATGAGCGCATGCGTGAGCCCGCGTGCATGAAGGGCGATGGAGGCACACGTTCCGCAGGTGTGTCTGCGGGTAGTTGCGGAGGCCTGGAGCGCGCAGGCGCACAACGGGCCAGTTAGTAGAGCATCTGGAACTCAGCTCCGAGAGCAGAAAGCCTGGATCGGAATCCTGCCCGGCTCCCTGCTGGCCGTGTGAGCTTGGACAAGTTACGGCAAACTAAACCCGACAAAGACAGACGGTGTAGGGCACGGCTTTATTCACATGGATTGTTGCAGGGAAGGAAGGAACGATTTCATGGGGTAGGAGGGCCTCTGGCAGTAGGGAGAACTCTGGCCATCTGTACATTCTGTGAGCACCCCAAGAGGCAGGCAGAAAGGGCTTTTCTTTTATAGAAAGGAGTGAATGAGGCGAGAGGAACTGGTGTGGGGAAGTGGGCCGGAACGTGGGTGATGGAGAGGTAGACCACTTCGGCCCCAGGGCCCTACTGTTCCCGGGGGCAGGGGGCGGGGGGCTGTAGCTGGCCCGTGCTGAAGGTGGACCAGACAGGCAGGGAGGAAGGAAGGGAGCTTGGTTAATCAGCACCGTGTTCTGATGGATCCGTGGCGACAAACAGTTCAGCTAATCATTTATCCAGTAAAGAATGGGAGTTTGGAAACCAAGGGCCATAGCGAAACCAGGAGACATCTAGGAGCCTTAACTAAGTCATGTGGATAAAGGGGAGTTATGTGGAAGGGTTAACCTTCACTGCTGGCAGGCTCACAGGGCTCAAATGAGTTCACCACTGTCGTCACTGAAGCTCTGTGCCTCAGTTTCCCCTTCAGGAACGTGAGGGTAATGGTAGTCCCCACCTCTTAAGCTTGGTGAGAGCACTCAGCGCCGGACATGAAGCAGGGCTCGATGCTTAATTTTGTTGCCGTGGTGGGACTCTGCTCTTACCATTCGGTGAATGGTTACTGAGACTTCCCACCCCTAGGCCAGGCGCCAGGCACAGAGATGAATCAGAGGTCCCTGAACACCAGGGGCTCACTGCCAGGGATGGGGGCAGACTTCCCAGCCCCTCACTGCCCCTCAGGGTGAGGCATGCCTTCCAAGAGGGGGCTGGGTCCCAGGAAGCCTTCTGGGGAGCTGACCCTTACGGGGTCCATGGGATCAAAGCAGGATAAGCTTATGTGCGTGTTTGAGCGCACACATGTGCAGGTTTGGGCCCAAGTGGGAGGAGGGTAGACTCATCTGTGCTGATGGAGTCTGGCTCATGGGGGCAGAGGCTGAGGCTTCAGCCCCTTCCTGGCTGGAGTGAGGGTGGCTCCGTGCAGCGCAGCCCACGTGGAGACCCCAGGACCCCTCCTTGGAAGCCCGCAAGGGCCTATGAGGGCAGAAGGGTCCCCACCAGGCCCAGCAGAGCACATTCCTGCAGGCCACATGTGGGACCCCTGTTCTCTCTCTTGGGTACATATAGCAGGCACAGGGAAGGTAACAGGTGGGACTAGTGAGTGGCTCTCCCCTACATTCGGCTTTGCTGTGGGTGGCCATCTACTGACCTCAGATTGGTGAAGCAGGTAGGACACCAGGGCTCAGAAGCACTTCAGAGGCCCCTGGGCCAGGCTCTCAACAATGGGGAACAGCGGGACTGGTCCCAACCATGGGGAACAGCAGGAAACGCTGCTCCAAATTCCATCACAAAATACTGGAACAACATACCCAAAAAATTTGCCTACGATTGGACACCTGGGTGGCTCAGATGGTTAAGTATCTGCCTTTGGCTCAGGTCATGATCCTGGGGTCCTGGGATGGAGTCCCTCATCAGGGTCCTTGCTCAGCATGGAGCCCACTTCTCTCTCTGCCTCTGCCCCTCCCCCCACTATGCTCTCTCTCTGTCTCTCTCTCTCTGATAAATAAATGAATAAACTCTTTTTAAAAAATTGTCTAGGATGGATCCAGCCAGGCCCAGGTGGCCCCAGGAAGAAAACGGGGTGTTGAACTCAGCTTGGAGGCTCGATCTGATTGCTCAAGAGATCACCAAGGGCAACCTCCCAAAAAAGGGGGTGCTGTGAGTCAGATCCCGTGCTGGGCACCAGGAGTACAGCAGGGAGCATGACAGAGAGCCTGAACCTTCACAGGCTTACAGTATTGGTTGGGGAGAGGGTGTAGGACTGGCGATTATCAACACAGTTACGTAGGGGGGCCTTGCTAGATGAACTACAGGGTGCCCAGGTGAATTTGAATTTCAGATAAACAACAAATAGTTTGCAATGCCTCACGCAATATTTGGATCCTGGGATCATTATTCATTGTTCATCTGAAATTCAAATTTAACTGGGTGGCTTATGTTTTCATTTGCTTGCACAAGATATTTTCAGCCAGGAACTGAATCATCTGAGGGAAATAAGAAAGGGTAATCAGCACCATAGACCGTGATGGGGGATGAGGGGTTTTGGCCAGAGAGGCTGAGACCAGAATGAAGAGGAAGCCCCACCCCAGGCTCCACCTCTACACCCCCTCCGACCTGACCGACACCCCATTTCTTCAGCTGCGTGCAAGTTTCTTAAGCTCCAGCTTAAGAATTGAGTTGTCAATTCTCAAGTTGTCACTATAAACGCCTTAGAATTGTGCCTAGGAACCAAACAAAATCAGAAAGATTCAGTCGGGTGTCATTCAAGTATCTGTAACAGGGTGGCTCCAAAAGGAAGTCCTTGAACAGGGTTCAGAACAGATTCAAGCAGTAAATCCAGTTGAACCAAAACCCAAACCCAAACACTTAACCTCAAATATGACTTGAGAAATAGGGAATCCACAGGTGGAACCCGTGGAGCCAAGCTAGAGAACCACTCCCTTCCAGGAGATGGGAAATCTTGTCCAAGTGACATACAAAGGACTCATGTCCCATCAAGGTCATGGGCAAAAATCTGCATCAAAGCCTGCAGTTTCTGTAGATATTAAGAAATCTTAGAGGAGATAACCCCAAAATGGCTTGGGAAGTTAACCTCAGCATTTGCTTGGAGTGGCAAAATTGTAGCCTTTGTGAACCCACTTTTTTGAGCTTGTTAAGAATTGAGTACAAAGGTATTTAAGAGGGGCACCTGGATGGCTCAGTGGGTTAAAGCCTCTGCCTTTCACTCAGATCGTGATCCTAGGGTCCTGGGATAGAGCCCTACATTGGGCTCACTGCTCAGCAGGGAGCCTGCTTCCCTGTCTCTCTGCCTACCTGTGATCTCTGTCTGTCAAATAAATAAAATAAAATTTTTCAAAAGGCATTTAAGAGAATCAAACATATAGCAGTTACACAGTGACGTCGAGAAACGATGGGTGGGTGCGTGTTTAGAATTCTGAGTATCATATTTAAAAGAATATGCTCCATGGGTGTAACAGATCAGCCTTCTGGTTCTAATTGAAAATGCACAAATGAATCATTGATTGATTTAGACTCAGGATTTTTAAATTGAAATCTATCCAAGTTTGTCAACAGCATCAGAGTAGTTCTGAGAATTCAAATTCACCATATTTATTAACATAAATTATTAGATTTCTAAGAACTATTTAAGTGCTTAAGAAAGTTTTGTTTGTCATTAAGGCAAGTGAAGTATTTTAAACATAAATTGAACATATTAAATTTATACATTCCGTTTAAAGTGTTTACACATGTTTAACCAAGATCATAAACATTCATCACTTTTAAATGATCATCTTAAAAACTTATTTTTAAAGTTGCACTATTTGTGAGGGATTTTTTTTAAAGATTTTTTTATTTATTAATTTATTTGAGAGAGAGAGAGATCACAAGTAGGCAGAGAGGCAGGCAGAGCGAGAGGGGGAAGCAGGCTCCCCGCTGAGTAGAGAGCCCGATGCTGGGCTCGATGCTGAGCTCGATCCCAGGACCCTGAGATCATGACCTGAGCCGAAGGCAGCGGCTTAACCCACTGAGCCACCCAGGTGCCCCCATGAGGGACTTTTATTCTGAACTCAAACGCTGAAATGCAGTTATTGAATTTAAAACTGTAAGAAATTGTTCATTTTGGAAAACCAAAGGAGACCTAATGATCTCTAGGCAGAAAAGCCACCTCAAGGGTACCAGGAACTCACAGTGACACTCAGGTAGCATTAGCTGTGGAAATGACAATCCGGTCACCCACTCCCCCTTCCCTGGTGACTTTGGTGTCCCCCAACCGCACGGGGCAACTATCATCCGGGGGCAAGGTCCTGGTCTCTGGACCGCTCCTATCACTTGATTTCAGCCCTCATGGCTAGTGGCTGTTTCCAGAACTTACCACCAATTTCTGAACACTATGTGCCAAGGGCTTTAATATGCTTTATTTCATTTCATCCTTGTAACAATCATCTGGAGAAGACACTTTCATCGCGTACATTTCACGAATGGGAGAATAGAAAGGTAAAGAGATAAAGGTGGCACGTGGGTTTAAATCCAGGCTGCTGGCTGTGTGTTGTTAGGTCTCCAGCCCTCCCCTAAAGAGTGGAACCCGTGGAATTCACTCACTGGGAGCAGAGAGGAGGGGGCTCCTCTTTCTTGCGTTGATGAGCGCTAAGAGGCGGAGTTTCTGTACCAGTGACTCCCCCTGCTGGAAGGTGGGCGTATGGCACAGCGGAGCTCTGGCACACAGAAAGGAGCTCTCCTAAGGTTTCTGCCCCTGGAGGAACAGAAAGGGCTCCAGGCTCCAAGATTTCTAGGACCTGTCTCCAGAAAGTTCTTTAACCCCCAGTACGCCTCTCTCTAAGCTCACTCCCACTGTCCCAGCGGAGCCGTAGCACAGCTCCCATCTGCTCTTAGGGGTCCCTCCTGCCCAGTCTCACGAAAAGCCAGAGATCCTACCTTCCATGGCTCCCTAGTGCCCAAGGAATCCAGCCAGAAGACTCTCTGGCCTGGCCTCAGGCTTTTCTTGGCCCTGCCCCCCAAACATCTCCCCACCGTGTACCCTCACTCACTGAGCATCCACACCCACCTTCCTTGGCTGTGCCCTGTCTCCCGCCAGCAATGCCCTCGTCAAACTCTTGCCCATCCCTCAGAGGTGAAATCCAGAGCCACCTCTTCCCGAAGGCCTTCCCCTCTTTCCTTAGCTTGATTTAAATTTCCCTCCTCTGTGAAGCAGTGGCTGTGCGTCCCAGCCCGCCCCCCAAGAGCACCTGTATCCCTTCACCTGGCAGAAGGCTCTCTCTACCGCAGACCACAGGCCAGGAGTGCTCAGGAATCATCCCACCGCCACCCAGGTGCGGCCCTCCACCGACAAACACCCCAGCTCCATCACCCCTCTTGGGGACAACTCTGAGTTCATGCTCCACGCTCCCCCCCAGAAACTCCCCCCACCTCCCGCCCCCCAAAACTGCAGTTGCCTACACCAGTAAATTGGACACCCCTTTCCCTATTGACTCCCTAACCTTTCCTGCTTCAAGTCCTCACTCCCCGACTGGTGCTTCCTGGGACAGCCCGTCAAATAAACAATTTCTATAGCAGGATCTGCTTCCAGGGAACCCACCCCAGGCCTGTGCACTCCCTCCATGGTACTGAGCAGATGGCTTTGCTGGAGCACCAGGCAGCAGGGGCCTTGCATGATGTCCACTAAAACCACAAGCAAGATGGATCGAGCACTTTCGACGTGCCCGGGCCTTTTTACGTATCCTCTCGTTTCCAGCTCACAACAACCTGGGAAGGGGGTGCCGTGGTGACCCTGATGTCACAGTTGAGAAAACCAAGACTCGGGTAAAAACGATTTGTCCAAGGTCTCCTCAGCTAACAAGTGGCAGGGCTGGGATTTAAATCCAGGTGGATGGATTCTAGAGATGGAGAATTTAGCCACGCGTGGGCTATGGCAGGAATAATGATAGCACCTGCCTCCACGTAGTTGTGAATGCCCGAGAAGTGTTCTTATAGAAAGGGCTGGGGGGGGGGGGCAGGGAACTTCTGTCACCCCTGCTAGATTGCTTATAAGGATGGACTGTGTCTATGGACTCACGTCCCTCCTCCTGCCCAGCCCAGTGACGATGCATACTCAAGAATGATATTAAGTGTTTATTAGACTGAATCAACAGCCCAGGCTCATAGGACCAAGCCAGTAAGACAACAGGACAGGTGAAAATGTTGAGGCTCAGAGCACCTAGCAAACTGTCCGACGTTGGGCAGGTCGCTGTCCCTCTCTGGACTTCACTCCCCCTTCTTGGGGCTGCAGTTGCCCCTGTGTCTAGGGAGAGGGTCCCTTGTCACTGACCCACACAAATGGAGTCCCTAAGCCCTAATTCCAGCCATCCAGTGGGAAGAAGGTACCGAAAGCTAAAAGAAGGCTCTAAGACAGAAAAAAGCACCTTCCTTCATCTGGCAGCGTAACACTGGCTGGTACCATGCCTCCCCTGAGAAACGTCCCGCCTCCCTGCTCCTAAAATGGGGATCTGGCGCCACCTCGTGGTCATCACTTCCTCCTCCTCCACCTTTTCCTTTATCTCCTGCCAAAGAGCCCACAGATGCCCTCTGGGAACTCCAGGGCACCTCACCCTCTTCACCAAATATTTACTATTTTTAGGCATGAAGGCACAACCCAGAAGAGAAAATTACGAGCAAGGGGGGCCACAGACCCTGCCTAATTGTTTAGAAGAGGCTAGACCAGCCCTTCCAACGGAAATATGCAAGCCACAAATGGACGTCTCATAGGCAAAGTAAAACTTTCCCAAAGTTACATTTTTTTAAAGTCAAAATAAATAGGTGCGAATCATTTTAGTAATATATTTTATTTAATCCAATAAATACAAATATCATTTGCACGTGTAATCAGTTGTTTAAATCACTTTTTTTTTTCATACAAAGTCTCCAAAACCTGTATGTGTCTTACACTCACCACACGTCTCAATCCAGCCAGAAGCTGCCTGCCACATTGGACAACACCACAAATAGACTGAATCCGTTTACTCTGGTCCCTCGGTGGCTTGTCAGAGATCTGACCCTTTACATACAACTTCTTTAGGATTTACCTTTGCAGCTTTGTTTCCAGGGTGTGGTGGGACTCATCCAAATTCTGTCCTGCTGAGCTGCGTTTGAATCTTAATGACTGGGGATAGGATGCTGTGTAAGTCATTTTGCCCTTTGAAATGTACAACGAAGGTAAGAAAATACTTACCTCTGAGGTTGTAGCAAGAATGACTGGTAGGAAATCAATGCCCCATAGAGGGTGAGCTAATGCACCAAAGCCTTAGCCTGCTTTTTGGCACTGTGATAGTTAACTTCATGTGTCCATTTGGCTAGGCTGTGACACCCAGTTGTTTAGTCAAACACCAGACTGGATGTTGCTGTGAAGGTATTCTTTTTAGATGTGATTAACATTTCAATCAACCATCTTTGATATATGTGCTGCTGAAGCAAGCACTCAATCAACAGTCTTCAAGAAAAGCAGATCACCTCCACACTGTGGGTGGGCCTCATTCAATCAGTTGAAGACCTTAAGACTGAGGTTTCTTGGAAGAACTCAATTTGCTTCAAGATTATAACATAGAGGGGCGCCTGAGTGGCTCAGTGGGTTAAGCCGCTGCCTTCGGCTCAGGTCATGATCCCAGGGTCCTGGGATCGAGCCCCGCATCGGGCTCTCTGCTCAGCGGGGAGCCTGCTTCCTCCCCTCTCTCTGCCTGCCTCTCTGCCTGCTTGTGATTTCTCTCTGTCAAATAAATACATAAAATCTTAAAAAAAAAAAAAAAGATTGTAACATAGAAATTCTGCCTGGGTTTCCATCCTGCAGACTTCAAACTCAAGACAGCAACATCAACTCTTCCTGAATTTCCAGCTAGCCTGTGGTCGTGCTCTACAAATTTCAGAATTGCCAGCCCCAATAATTAGCCTGAAGCAAATTCTAAAATAAGTATCTCTTGGGGCTCCTGAGTGGCTCATTTGGTTAAGCATCTGACTCTTGATTTTGACTTAGGTCAGGATCTTAGGGTCATGAGATCAAGCCCCGCATCAGGCTCTGAGCTTCAGCGGGGAGTCTGCTTAAGATTCTCTCTCTCCCTCTCCCTCTGCCCCTCCCCCTCTAAAAATCAATCAATCTCTCCCTCTCTGTCTCTCTCTCTGTACACAGACACACATTTCCATAGGTGATAGCAGCCCTGGAAAGCTTTCAAGTGTGGAGCAAGTCACACTTCCCTCACATTTATACCTATGGTATAAATGGTAAAATAACTACTTTGTTCAAACCACTGTATAAATGTAACAATGTAACTTCCTAGCCCTTCCCTTCTCCTAAGTGGAATGGCTTACAGGACTCAGCGCTGGGGCAGAAGTGAAAGTGATGCCCCATCCCAGAGCCCCTCCACTGACTGGCCAGAGAAACCTTCCAAGAAAGTGGGATCATAGGATGGGCTTTGCCAGGGAAAAAGGGAATTGAGAGAACAAGGAAAAACCCAGGGTGTGGGGAGCTGCTCTTGAGGACAGGGTGGGGGGAGGTCCGCTGGGCACAGAGGAGCTACCTCGGAGGCGGATGGCTCATCACCTCCCCATTCTGACCTCCTATCAGAATGTCTGTCAAATTCAGCTCACGTGGTATCCAGCGTGATTTTCCTAAAGCACCCGTCATGTCATTTGCCATGTTTCAAGGTCCTTGTAAGGCTTTCCTGTGACCTTAAGGTAAAGAAAAACATCCTTCTGATGACTTCCAAGGCACTGTGTGACCTGGTCATGGCCAGACCAGCCCCTGCCCTACCCAAAACTTGGCCAGATAGAACTCACTAGACCCTTGTGTGTGTACTTGCTTCTGTCTGGAGCACTCTTCTCACCCCCTCCTCCCCTGCAGCTCACCCTCTAAGCCTTGCCTGGGATGTCTCCCTCCCCTCATCTACAAGGCAGCCCTGCACCCTTCCTCTGGGTCCCCAAGGCCCTGGCTCAGTGGCCCTTCCAAAACTTCTGTATAGAGGGCCCTCAGATCTAATCTGCTTGGATGGCTTTAGGGGGCCTAATGGTGATGTAGGGGAGCAAACTTTGTCAACCCAAAATATGCCATTTTGGCATGCTTGTTATTTTAAACTGTTTTTTTTTTAAGATTTTATTCATTTATTTGACAGAGAGAGAGATTACAAATAGGCAGGCAGAGAGAGAGAGGAAAGCAGACTCCCCGCTGAGCAGAGAGCCCAACGTGGGGTTCAATTCCAGGACCCCAAGATCATGACCTGAGCCAAAGGCAGATATTTAACCCACTGAGCCACCCAGGCACCCCTAAACTGTTTTTTTTTTTTTTAAGAATGTGTAAATCTGCAAAAAAAAAAAAAAGAAAGAGAGAGAGAGAGAGAAGTTCTAAAGAATCAATAGAAGTTACCATTTTATCAAAGATATTTAATATGTATAAGGGAAAGTTCCATTTGTAGGGTGTCTCCCTCTCTGTACCAGAAGGAGGTATTTAGGATGACCCTAAATCTCTAGAAACTCTATCAATGTGAAGACATGGACTTAAATCTGCCTAAAAACCTGACCCCTTGTTGACTGTGCTTTTCCTGGTCACCTCCCATAACTGACTCCCTACCCCCAACATCTTCTTTCATCTTTAGCTGGAGATGGAGCCACTTCAGGAGTTACTCGGTTTCCTTGAACCTCCCCCCTGTATACAGAACTTACACATCCTATTAAACTTTGCTTATTTTTCTCTGGTTAATCGTTCTCATGTTGGTTTGAGTCTGAGACCAGCTAGAAGAATCTCAGAGGGTAGAGAAGTTTCCCCCTTCCCCAGCAGTGATCAAGGACACTCCTCTGCTCCTGCCGCCCCTTCTCAAGAAAGGCCACAACAGGGGCACCTGGCTGGCTCAGTGGGTTAAAGCCTCTGCCTTCAGCTGTCATGATCTCAGGGTCCTGGGGTCCTGGGATCGAGCCCCGAATCGTGCTCTCTGCTTGACGAGGAGCCTGTTTCCCCCTCTCTTTCTGCCTGCTTCTCTGCCTATTTGTGATCTCTCTCTCTGTCAAATAAATAAGTAAAGTCTTTAAAGATTTTATTTTTATTTCTTTATTTGACAGACATCACAAGCAGGCAGAGAAGCAGGTAGAGAGAGAGAGAGAGAGAGAGAGAGAAGCAGGCTCCCCACTGAGCAGAGAGCCCGATGCGGGGCTCGATCCCAGGACCCTGAGATCACGACCTGAGCCGAAGGCAGAGGCCTTAACCCACTGAGCCACCCAGGCACCCCAATAAGTAAAGTCTTTTTTAAAAAATGGCCACAGCTACTTGTTTTTATGTCTCAAACACCTGGTGCCCAGTACAGCCTGGCACATGGTGGCACTCGCTAAATACCACCCACGCCCTGCTCTGCATTCTTCCATTTGCTGGCTGGCTGGGTGACCTCTCTCCAATCTCTCCCCTTCTCTGAGTCTCCTGAGCTAATCAGAATCTTACTTTTATCTGCAAACTCTGAAGTTCTGGACACCATAAAGGGGGAGGATGATAGCACCCTAGAAATGCATGCTCGTGATAAATTGCAGAGGTTTTTTAAATTGTTATAGAACAGCATGTACAGTCCAAAATATGCATCTAGAAAATAACTGCCATCTATTAGACTTAGCTGGAGCTGGGCTCTGGTGCACCGAGAATGTTACTGTCTGTACCACCTCGTTATTCCTTACAACCATGCCTGCTGAGTAGTGGGGTCCGTTATCAAAGAAACGAGAATGAGACAAAGTGAAAGTTATGCAAAGCCTTATTCTATGCCAAGCATTAGAAGTCAGACTGACCGGCCAGGGCCGCCTCTGAAGAGAGCGACCCCATCCCGATTTCACAGGCTGGTCTTATAGGGCATCACCGCAGACCCAAGGTACATGGCTTCTATTGTTAAGGCGTTTGCTCCCAGAATCAATACCGGAACCATACCAGAACTACGGGGGCGTTTATTCCCGGAATGAAGTCCGTGGATGTTAACAATATGTCTACCTAGGCAATATGGAGTTGCTCTGGCTAAGCAGGCCCTAATAGTTAAACAGGTTTTAAAATTAAATTTAACATTAACTTGTAAGGTTAAAATTAAATTTTAACATTAAACCTAACACTGAGTACCACGAGCATCTCCTATAAGGAAGAAGCAGCTAAGGTCCAGAACGGTCTCCTAGCTAGCGAGGGGCAGAACTGGACTTGACCCCAGCTTTGCCAAGTCCAAAGGCCATGCACGGTCTTCACCGCCAGGCCAGTTGGTTCCCCTGTGCAAATTGGGAATAATAATAGCTCCCACCTCATAGGGTTGTTGGAGGATTAAACGAGCTAAGAGGTGCAAAGCCCTCAGGGCGGCTCCTGGCAGAGCCTTAGGGCTCAGCCAGCATCATCACCCACAGCAAGCACCGACTGCCTCCGGGCTGGCCCTACAAGATCACACTCAAAAAAAGGGAACAGTGCTATCTCTGGTCCTGAGGTCCTGGGTGATCATATCTTTTTTTCTTTTTCTATACTAATCAGGTATTCATTGTATATTTCTTTCTTCTTAAATTCTTGCATAAATTATGTCCTCAGTGAGCTGTCCCTCCTCTCAAAGCAGGCTGTGATGTCTGAGTCACCTCCCCACAACCTGGCACAGGGAGACCCCCCGGGGACAGGATCATGGCACGGAATGGCTCAGAGGAGCCCTCCCAGTCCAGGCTCTCCAACCACACACTTGGCAGGAGATGGAGTTGCGGGTGTGGGGTGCAGATCAGTGCCAGGAAGCGGCCCACACTAAGCCTCTTCTTTGTTGGCATTCCCCAAAAGACACAATGAGATGCCTTTGCAGCTCTTCCGGGCCCCAGGGGAGCGGCGGGAGCAGCCGTGATGCGTGAGACCTCCGGCCCCGAATCCCCCAACAGCTGTGACCACTTCAGCTATTTTAAACCCTTGGGCACCAGGAGGCTCCCCTCACACCGACCAGTGCCGTGACCCAACTGCAGGCCCTGAGCCAGGGGTAGGAACCCGAATGTGGGTCCACTGGGTCCAGGTTGGATTTTTGAAGGAGGAGGAGTTTCATCTCTTGACTGCTTGCTTTGTACCAGGCGCTGTGCTCGTGTTTCCCACACCTTGTCTCATTTAATGCCATCCTCACACCTATGCGAGAGCTGAGTCGTTCACAGGCCCCCAAAGGGCAGGGTGAATTGTCCAGGGCTTCATGATGCGGTCCCCACAAAGGAACTAGAACTTGGGTTTCTTCATCTACCAATCAAGAGACAGCATTCCATCTCTGCCCTGACCTGTTCTGTCCCCCAACCCCTTCCCCCATGGCCACACAAGTCCCTACATTGGCTCTGCCCCTCTTGGGAGCTGGGAGGTGGAGGGTGTTGGGGTCTGTTATCAAAGGAACGAGACTGAGACAAAGTGAAAGTTATGCAAAGCCTTATTCTATACCAAGCATTAGATGTCAGACTGACCGGCCAGGGCTGCCTCCGAAGAGAGCGACCCCCTCCCGATCTCACAGGCTGGTCTTATAGGGCATCACCGCAGACCCAAGGTATGTGGCTTCTATTGTCAAGGCATTTACTCCCAGAATTGATACCCAGACGATACCAGAAACTACTGGGGCGTTTATTCCCGGAATGAAGTCCGTGGATGTTAACAATATGGCTACCTAGGCAATATGGAGTTGCTCTGGCTAAGCAGGCCCTAATAGTTAAACAGGTTTTAACATTAAATTGGCCCTAACAGAGGGCAAATTCCTTAACATATGTGCAGCTCCCTTTCTTCATCGGGAAAGTGACGGGGTTATGGGGAGGGTACAATGATCTAATTCTAATACATGAAAAGTGCCGCTGGGACAGCGCCCGGCATGCGAGAAGAATGCATTAAGGACCCGCTGTCATTCCTTCTCTCCTGGCAATCACCACCCCTTGCCTGACGTCATCACTCAGGATCCTGCTCCAGTGGTGACCTGCCAGGGCCCCAGTGGGGGTGCAGCATTCCTCCCCCCAGCTCCAGGGCCCTAGTTTCTGGGCGGGTGAGATGAGGTTGCCATGCTTCATGATCCCCAGGAAGGGGGCACCCTGGCATAGGCCCTGGATCTGCCACATAGTAGGGACTCAAAAACAATTCTGGGAGAGGGGTGCTCCGACGAGAACCCCCTCTCAGGGGACCCTCCAAGTCAGCTCCCAGGTGCACAAGCTTTCTCCTCTTTGGCGGGTAGCTGCCCTCCAGCCGTCTCCTGAGTCTCACTCCCATCAGAAGTTACCAGGGTCTCTCTGGCTCAGTGAGCCTTTTGGGGCAGATGCCCCCCTCCCCAGCCCAACTCAGACCTTCCCCTTTGTTCACCCACATTCCTCCCAGATCCTGGCTGCCCGTGAGCAGCGGGGCTCTTCACCATCTCTTAGTCTGGGCCATCTCAAGAAGGCTGCTGGGGTCAGAGGCAGGTTGTGCCTCAGCTCTGGGCACTGGTCAGCCCCTACCCGCTCATTCAGGGGCACCCCATCCCAGGGCTCCATTCCCCCAGCAACCCTACCCCCTTCTCAAACAAGAACCCCCTCCAGCCTACTCCCCTCCTTCTTGTAACCTGCGTCCACTCTGACCCCTCCTCGCTGAAGAAGTCACCCTGAGGCTCCCACTGCACACCCAGCCAGCGATGCCTTGGCTTGGTGTTCTGACCCTGTAGGCTGCTGGGTTCCCCTGCCAATTGCTCCCTGTTCTCCCTCACCGTAGTGGGTGGATGGGGACGTCAGCTTGTCTCTGGCTTCCTGGCTTTCCTCCGGACACTGCCTCTCCTCCCTTTCCCTTAGTCTGCAAACGCCTCCTTTAGGAAAGCTCAGGTCCGGACCCCAAGCCGGGTGAGGGCACCCACTCCCTCTGGGCTACCACCACTTCCTGTCCTCGCCCCTGTAACAGCTCCACCGCTGCATTATCTGCCCTGAAAAACTGGGGGCGCCGGGAGGGGAGCCCGGCCCTGCGTCCTGGCGCCCGGTAGCTGGGGGCCCACTGAAAGTATACGGAGTCAGTAAATCAGCCGTGGAAAGGAGGAAATGGGCAACCGCCGGCTTCACCCCGATTACAGACCCGGGGATGGGGAACGCGAGTGCGCGGGCGATGGCGCGGAGGTGGGGGGAGCTGCGGGAAGGGTGGGGGCGTGGCCACGCTTGACGGACGGGCCCGCCCTCTGCTGCGAAGCGGAGGCCAAGCGGCCGCCCCGCCCACCGGCCTTAAATAGAGGCGAGCGCGCAGCCAGACCGCCGGCAGCTGGAGTGGGCTCACCTGCGGCAGGTGCTCCGGCAGGTGCTCCGGGCCGGCGCGACCTGGACGAGCGAGGACCGGCACTGTGGGAAGATGCTGCGCGAGCGGACCGTGCGGCTGCAGTACGGGAGCCGCGTGGAGGCGGTGTACGTGCTGGGCACTTACCTCTGGACCGATGTCTACAGGTGAGTGGGGCCCCCGCGACCGCTGGAGACACCCCTACCCCCCGCCCATTCCAGAAACCCCGAGCCCCTCCTCGGATGTGGGACGCGACGGACTTCCTCCAGCGCGAGTTGCTGCTCATCTTGAGGCCCTTGTATCCAGAAATTCTAAGAAACTCACACGGAAGACCGACTGCCCCCAAACCGACAGCCTCCCCGAAATCCTGACATCCTCTCACACACCCTAACACAGACCCCCTCCCCTGGACCCCAGTCTTCCCATGGTCTGACCGTCTGCAGCCCCTCACCCAGAACAAACCGGGAGACCCCTAGTCTTTCCCCTCGCTCTCCCCTCAGCACCTCCCTTCTCCCTCCTAGGCTCTCCCCTTCCTCTCAGTCCCTTCTGACTCACCACCCACCTCAAAGCAGCTGAGCTTCCTCCAGGATCTGCTGCGGGGAGGGGGGTACGGCCAGGGCCAGGCCAGAGGGGAGCTGCCCTGGGGCGGAATCTGGCCCTGGGGGTTACTCAGGCTCCAATTTCGCCCTGTGGGGGCTGCTGGTGGTTGCCTGTCCCCAGGCACTGGCTGTGAGCTCCATGTCCCTGAATGCCTTCCCCTGACTTCACGCTGGAGTTGGGGAGGACTTGGTTCTGCCAGGCTGCAGGGTGCAGAGGAAGGGTCTTTGGAAGAAGAGCGTCCCTGACTGCACCCTATTCCCTCTCCCTCCTCTCTGGCCCGCAAATTTTGGCAGGGTACAGGGTTTCTGAAATAGCAGGAGATAGGATGGGGAAATTGAGGTCATGACCCTCCCCACTTCCCCCAGCCCCCAGGAAACAGGGGGACCCCATGGTCCCCCTCCTGTATTCTGTGGGTCACCCTTGCGAAGGTGTGGCTGGTGTGTGCAAACGGGTGGAGGGGGAACCCTGGCAGGATCATTCCGTGAGCATTTTACCAGAGCAGCCCTCTCCTGTAAGCATGGCTAGAGTGGGACAGGCAAGCGCTGACAGGAGGGACCATGCGGGACTCTAAGGTAGGACCCCAAGATGATAACCTTGGGCAGGTCCCCTAACCTCTCTGTTCCTTGAGCTGAGCTGGAGCTGCCGATGTCTCATTTTCCCCAAATCATTCCGCCATCCGGAGGACCCGCCTCCCTGGGATCTTCACCAAATCCCAGCCCTGCATCTCCCCACCCCCCTCCCCAGCCCATTCTCGGTCACCTCCGGTGGCCCTGGCAGCCCTGCCCAGTCAGTCTCCTGCCACCCCTTCATTAGGCTCTGGCCACGCTGATACCATTAGGACCCCAGCCTCCTCCTGTGAGGACAGAGGGTCCCATCACCATGCAGACAAGGCACCCTCTCTGCTCATCGGCCCCTGGCCTCAATTGTGCACATGGAAACATCAAGGTGGTTTCTGAGGGTCAAAATACAGCAGAGGACTGTGGCCCAGGCCTCGGTGGCCTGGAAGGGCTCCCCTCTGTTCCCCACCCCCAATCCTAAACCAGGCACTGCCAGGGAGCGGGCGGGGAGCCAAGGCACTCAGGTCTCTAAGCCTCAGCTGTCCCTATACCCGCCTGTTTGTTCACTGGAGCACTTTCGCTGCAGCCTGAAAGCTGGCATGGTGGCTCTGGTGGGGGGATGGGGAGAAGGGAGGGGGGTCATCCTTAGGCCTCCTGCCCTCCCCTGTCCTGGCAGAGAGCGGCCCAGCCCCAGTAGGGAAGTGTGTGGGGGAGGGGTGGACCCACCATCCTCCCTCTGGCAGGGGGCAGAGGTGTGATGATCCCCTTTGTCCTTTCCCAAGAAAGCCCCCATTGCCACGATGACCCTCGTCCTCCAGCTGCCCTTCGCTTAAGACCCCCCCCCCCCAGAGTAGAAGCTTGGTCTAGACCAGCACGGTCCAGCAGAAATAGCACGCCAGCTACAAAGAGAGCCGCAGGTGTACGTTAATTTCCTATCACCCACAATTTTTAGGATTCCAATAAAGAGGCAAAATTAATTTTCATAGTATATTTTATTTAACCCAAGAGATCCAAAATACTAGCACTCAACATCTAATCAGTTTTAAATGATTAAGGAGATAGTTTACATTGTCTTTTTCATACTAAGTCTTTGAAACTCAACGTGCGTTTTACTTTTTTTTAAGATTTATTTATTTATTTATTTATTTGACAGACACAAGTAGGCAGAGAGGCAGGCGGAGAGAGGAGGAAGCAGAGCCCTGTGGAGCAGAGAGCCTGATGCAGGGCTCGATCCCAGGACCCTGGGATCATGACCTGAGCCGAAGGCAGAGGCTTTAACCCACTGAGCCACCCAGGCACCCCCAATATGTGTTTTATACTTAGGGCTCGTCTTGGTACAGACGCACTGAATCTTGGGAGCTCAGTAGACACAGGTGCCTGGTTGCCACCATCCTAAACAGTCCAGGCTGGGGTTCCAACCCTCAACACTAGTGCATTTGGAGCCAGATAATTGTTTGTTGCGGGGGGCTGTCCTGTGCAATGTTCAGCGACACCCCTGACTTCTAAACTCTAGACGCCTGTAGTAAGTCCCCTGTTGCTGTGATGACCTAAAATGTCTCCAGATAATGGCAGCAGCCCCCAGCAGGAGGACAAAAACACCTCCAGCTGCGAACCACTGGTTGAGTGGAAGGAAGCCTCTTTCAGAACGAAGGAGATGGGCTGTTACTCCTCCTGCCACTCCTAGTATCTGTGGTGATAAGGACTAGGGTCCATTTTAATAATAGCGGGGATTTTAGTGAGCACTTGGAAACCAAATGCATTCTCTTGTCTCTTCCTCACCACGGACCTTGGGGGTCAGGCTGAGATCATCTCATTTTCTAGATGAGGAAGCAAGGCTCAGAGACGTGAGGCCAGTCGCCTGATGTCAGACGGGATTCGGGTCCGGCTCTGTCTGACTCAGAACCTGTGCTCTTACCCTCCACTGTATTCTGTGTGACTTTTAAACTAGCAAGTTGAAATGGGTGACCCTCTCAGCCAGCGTTTCTTCCTCCCTCCAGAATACCTCAAGACCCTCCACACACCCCCTTTTGACCCTGCACTTCCTACAGAGCCCTTCTGGACCCAGATACAGGTTCTGACTCTATATCCCACATGAGTCCTCCCCCTCCGCCCAGGGCCTCCAAGGAGAGAGACATCAAGGGACAAGGCCTTGTGGACCCTGGGCCCAGCTAGTAAGGGAGTGTGTTTGGACCCCTCACTTCCCGAGTGACAAAAGTGAGTGAACAGGTCTCAACACCCACCCCTTCTTCCCAGGGGCTCGGGCCCCCTTTCCTGAGATGCATGCATGGCCCCCCCTTTCCTACAGACACACAGTGGGGGCCACAGCTGTGGGTGAGGAGGCCACACGGGGGGGTCCTCAGCAGACCCTGTGGTTGACCCACCCTCTCCCAGCCACACTGGCCCCTGGGGGTAGATGTCCTGGCCCAGGCACTTTCTGCATGCTGGTTTCTAGTGAGCTATAAGTAAATAAATGCACGGAAAAAGGAAGTCGGTTTTTTTCCTAGAGATTTACTTTGCGGTTGTTAAAGGTACTTGCTGTTTCCTTCTCTCCATCCTAAGCATCTTCTCTTCGATCTGGTACGTGTACACCTTGCCCACACCATCTCCCCCGACAGTCCCTTGACTTGCCAGATGCTTCCTCACTGGGGCTGGCCCTGGTTCCCCTCTGCTTCGGGCTTGAAGCTGGGGAGAGCAGAGAGAGAATGGCTTCTCCATGTTGATTTCAACCTCCCCGCTCACCTCAACACCCCCAGAGCCGGGAGGGATCAGAGAAAGGGCAGCCTTGGAGTCGGGTAACGGGGGTGATCACACTGTGCCTGATTGTCCCACTGACCCACAAACCAGGCTGTGTAGACAGCTCCTCCTCTCCCTCCCTTGGTCTATGCATCTGTCCAGGGGAGTCAGAGGCATACCCTTCTCTCTGGTGGAGAAAGGTCAGGATCTGTTTCCTAAAGCCTGCAGAAGCTTTGGGACACAGATGACCTTAACAATGGTCTCTTGCCTCTGTGGAGTATTCTCCTAATTACAACTGACATCAGGAAGAGATGGGGGGTGGGAGTGATTCCCCCGCCCCCTCCCGTGGGATACCCCAAGGCAGAAGCTGGCCAAGGGTACAAGGGCAAGAGACACGAACATAGTAAAATGCTGGGGAAACAGAGAGGGGTACAGAGATATACCCCACCTTGGGGAAGAGCCTGGAGAATCAAAATTCACCATCTCACTCCCTTGACCCTTCTTAGACTTCCTTCTTGCTTCTTGGTTGGTGTGAGTGTTTTAGAAAGTATCCTTAGGACAAAGGCCAAGGATGGGGAGTCTGTGATCCAGTTAGAAGCATTAGAGAACTGGGGTGCCATGGTGTCCCCATCCCTGAGAGTGCCAGGCCCTGCCTCACAGATCCCATCTCCTGCCAACTACCTACACACATTCTACTCTGGCCACGTTAATTTTGTGGATGCTATTAGCTCTTGACCACACTAAGCTCATTTGTGCCACAGGACCTTTGTACGTGCTGTTCCTGCTGTCTGGAGTACCATTCCCCAAACCTCTGCAAGCCTGACACTTCATCCACCAAGGCTTAGCTCACACATCACCTCCTCTGAGAAGCATTCTTCATTACCCTCATTTCATGACACACTATCTCAAGCCTCAAGCATTCTCTGCCTCCATGCCATTTTTCCACCGGCAGATCTTATTTACTTCATATTACTGGATAACATTTATTGAGCACATATTCTGTATCAGACTGCCTTCCTAACATCTTCCATACTCATCTCACATGTATTTAATAATTTACATGTGTTTAAACCTCACAACAATTTAAGAGTTAGCTACGGTTGCTGGCCCCCTTGGTTGGGGAAACTGAGATAAGGAACATTTGTCTAAGTTGGCACAGCAGGTAAATGATAGCACTGCCTCACCCCAGCCCCAGACTACTCTGCCTGGCTGCCTTCTAATGACTTATGTTTGGGGTGTTTCCCCTCCACCCTGCCTTCCTTACTCCCCTGTACCTCCAGCCCTCACATCAGTGAAGGCCTCCTTCACTGAGTAAATGAATGGATGGATGTGGCCAGTGATGCATGTAGATCGGCCCGTCACTGGGCTGAGCTCCCCACCCCCAGCCTCAAGGGATGAGCGCTGTTGGACTAGCCAGTGGAAGGTCAAGGGCATGTGGCCGAGCTTGGCCAGAGCAGCACTTGCTCCTAAGGAATCAGGCCAGATCAGGTGGCCTCATAAATTAGAACAGCACCCAGCACTCTCAACCCTAAAAAGGAGGTCTTGCCAGGAGCTGTTTTGCAGTTCTGGTTTCAGGCTAGTTCCTCGGGGGGGAGGCAGGGTTCTAAGGAGGACCTGGTACCCTGCGTGTGCAGCCCACAGCCCCAGACACAACTGGGGTCCCTCAGAGGCTTCCCTTCTTGCCCACGGGACCCGCCATCAGGTTGGGAGCAGAGTAGCAGGAGCTCACCACTGTGTCAACCCCCCAGCTGGACAGGGACACCTGTTAGATGGGGGAGGTAGGGGGAGGCCAGTTTTCAGAGGCAGCTCTGCCGGCCTAGCCCTACCAGGCTCCATGGCCAGGGGCTTTGACTGGCCCAAGTCTGCCTATCTAGGTCACATGCCCAAGCCTTCGGTGTCCCTTTTCTGGGCCTCAGACCCCACCTTCAAAATAAGTAGGGGTCTCTAGAGGTTCCTTCGGGCTTCCCATTTGCTCCTCTCCTGAGCCAGGCCCAGGATTCCCCATCCCCATCTAAAGGACCTTTAGGGAAGACTGTAACCTCTGGACCTCCCCCCGGGAAGGGAGCAGCCAGGCCAGGGGTTCAGGGAGCTTGAGTTTACCTCGCACTTGGCCGTTACAGTCCCTGAGACTCAGATCCAGTGGTCACACTCTACAGGTCTGGACACGCTCATCTGTGAAAATGGATGATACTGATACAGACCTCCTGGGATTTCAAAAGGATGGGCGGAGAGAGATCACATGGGCCAAGGGCTTAGACCAGTGCCTGGTGCATGATAAACACTCAGTAAGTCATTATCATGAATTAGTACTGGGATTATTGTAATATTATTAAACCAGTGATGAGCTTTGGCCTCCAAGCATCCATAACATTCACAGGAGAGAAAAGTTGAACAACATTTGCATGAGGTGCTGTTTAAAGCATCAACAAAGTGGGGAGGGAGGGAGGACTCCTGGCAGATGAAATCAGGGAAGACTTCCTGGAGGAGGTGGCAACCAAGCTGAAGGATGGACAGGGGTTCACAGGGTGACCAGGACATACCACGCAGGAGCAACGGTGCCTGGCAGGACTGTTGGGACACATGCAGACAGAAAGGCAGAAAGGACATAGACTCAGTGGCCTACAGTGCAAGGGTGGAGAGTGTATGAGCTCAAACCAGGGCTTTGACTGTGAGGCTCAGGTGTTGGGCTTTGTTACATAGGCAGTGGGGAGTTTTTGAAGCTGTCTGGAAAGGGAGTGATCCCAGATTTGATTGTTTCTGCCCTAAGGAGAGGGGCCAGCTAAAAGCACCAGTGTCCAGGGAGAAAGGCGGCCGAGGTCACCAGACAGAGAAGAGGACTTGCTGAAGGCAAGGCCTTTTCAAGGCAGCCACCCACAGGGCTCCAGACCTCCAGTCATGCCAAGCTGAGGCTTCACCTTCCTCCTCTCATCCGCGTCCTTGAGGGTGCTCACCCTGGGCTTGCGTGCCGGGTTGGCACCTGCGAACCCCTCAGACTCCTGCAAAGACCGGAGGGCAGGATGTCACACCCGCAGCACCAGGAGCCGGGTTCGCTGGAGCGGGAGGGAGTGGGGGGGGGGGTGATCCCTGGCGGGTGTTAACGAGGCCCAGGACAGGTGGAGAAGCTGGGAGGGCCAGACGCCAGCCAGAAGCAGGCACATCACACCCTCCAGCCTGGGGCTGAGTGGGCACCCCAGGCCTGCAAGGCCAAACCAGTAACCTCCCCACCGAGTGAATGAAGACCAGAGAGGCTGACTGGCTCCCCAGAGGCCCTACGTGGGGCTGAGCAGCTGTTAGACCACAAAGCCTATTCCCCCCGGGCTGGGCTCAGGAAGCAACCCTCTCCCACGTCCAACACCGCGTTCCAGTCTTGCTCAAAGTTGCTTTGTTTACCAGCCATTTCTCTCCATTTCCCCAGCCACCACTTTGTCCCACACCACCATCCTGACTCACCCAGACAGCTGTGGGGTCGCCGGAGTCCCCCTCTTCCGGCGTTGCTTTCCTGAAATGCTTTCCCCACTCTGCACCCTGGGTGATCTTTCCTCGGGGCAAGATCAGTCATGACCCCCGCCCCCAGAAGCCTCCGGTGCCCTCAGTGGGGAAGGCCAGCTCACCACCACAAGTTAGGTCCTCTCCCCTGACCGGCCACCCCTCCCCCCACCCCCCAAACTGCAGCCACAGTGATCTTCCTCCAGTCCCTCCAACACACTGGGCTAAGATCTACCTCGGCCCCCACCCAGGTGGTCTATGCCGCCTAGAAATTGCTCCTCTTCCTCCTCCCTTTGTCCAGTTCACTGGTTCTTAAACTGTGGTCCCTGGACCAGCAGCCGTAGCAGCAGTTGGGGACTTGTTAGAAACGCAGTCTGAAGTTGCGATGTTAAGACTATGCCTAAGTGGCCAGGCTTGGTCCTTCCCCAGGTCTGGTTTGATAAATGCTGGTGATAAACCAAGTCTGATTAATATACTGCCTCTTCTGTGGGAAGTGCCTGGGATTCTAGGGATCTGATCAACCTCAAGAAATGATAGTACATTCAGCATCATAGCTTTTGAAGATGACTGTTGTTCATTTGCCATTAAATGAATTATAAAACTGGGAAAAGAAATGCAGTTTCTTTCCATGATGTATATGTACAGCAAGTCATCGTGTTGGACACTTTAAATATATATAATTATATTTTTCAATTGTTCTTCTGCAAATTTGGGGGAGAAAAGGAAAGGTAAACCTCGTTTCCCGGGTCCCCACCCTGGATCAGCTGAGTCAGAGACAGGATGGTCCAACAACCTGCATTTTAACAGACCCTTCCGATAATGCTGATGCATACTCCAAATTTAAGATCCGCTGGTCTAGTGAATTCTTGCTGTCCTTCAGAGTATAGAGTTAGACCCCAGCTCCAATGCCACTTCTTCCAGGAAGCCCTCCTTGACCTGCAGGCCGGGGCTTCATGGCACCCCATGCTTCTATGTTAGAGCCATTCTCACCCCCAAAACCACATCGTCAGCTGGGTAACCCACAGAAAGTTCTTCTCTTCCACTAGAACATGTACTCCATGGGTCCAGGGAACCTGTTCTCTTTTGCTGATCTGCCCCCCAGCACCGAGAACTGTGTCTGGCACTTAGGAAGTGCTCAGCCAATGCAGGTTGAGTGACCACATAAGCAAGCCCTGTTCTTCCAGTCCTTCCCGCAGGAAACACCTAGATTTACGGTGAGCCTGGACTGGGCCAGGGGCTAAAACAGGAAAAAGAGACAACCCCCACCTTCAAGGACCTACAAGGGGAAAAAACACGGATGGAGACAAATGGATTGAGCTGGGTCTTTAAGGAGGGATGGTGAGTCGTCTGGCAGAGAAGTCAGGGAAAGGAAGGGTAGAAGGAATGATAGTTGCCTGGGGTAGTGCAGGCTGCAGAGGCTGGAGAGTCATGCTGAGACCCAGGGACGGAATGTCACTGGTTGGGTCCCATCTTTTACTGTATTGTCTGCTATCGAGGAGCCACTGAATATTTTCAAGCAGGAAAGTTGCCTGATTTCATTTTTTTAATCCCTCTGTGATACAGTTTGGGAAACCAAGAAGGGTGGGGTCAATCATTCATTTATTCCCACCAAAGAATATATGGAGGGTGTGGCCTTGTCCAGGGCACTGGGGTGCAGTGGTCGGCGGAACGGTTGTGTTCTGGGGACTGGCAGCCTGTCCCAGGCACGCTACCTTTAGCCTCCATCCCATAAGCTGGAGCCAGGTCCTGGCCACCATCAATACCCTCATTCTCTCCCTCATTACCATCCTGGGCCCCTCCCTGCAGCCCCCTGGGACCACTGAGCTACCCCCTAGCCCCGGGTTCTCGGGTTTCTGGGGGATGAGTTCTGAGCCGTTCTTCCTGGGGAGGGAGGCAGCCAGCAGGCTCTGTAGAGGACAATGGTTGCCTTTGTTGCTTCTGCCAGAGCCTCTCCAAGAATAGCTGTTTGCTCAGCTCAGAGCAGGCCTGGTGCTGGGGTAGAAGGGTGTGGGGCCCAGGCGCTAACCCCTGGAGCCTCTCAGGTCTCCTGCAGCTTCTCACCAGCCCAGAGGAAGGAAGGAGGCAGGAGGCATCACTTAAAGCAGCTATGGTCAGTGTCCCGTCCTAAAACGCATCCTGTCTGTGAGTTTAGAAAGCATTCTTTTTCCTAAATAGAACTGTATGCAGAAACCCAATCTGTGAAACCAGGTGACATCAGTGGCTCTACTTAATGGAGAGTGGGGACACAGCCAAGAGATTCCCAGCTTTTCCCTGCCTCCCTCCTCACCCCTTTGCCCAGGGCTTGCCCCCTCTGTGCTGCCCAGATGCCAGCCACCAGCCAACCTGGTGCCACACTCCCATGTCACACTTGGTGAAACTGAGGCAATGTGCCTTGCAGACAGAAGGTGGCAAACCCCTACCGACAGGTGTCCAGCCTCTGAGCAACCCAGTGGCCCCGTGAGGAGCTGGGAAATGTAAAAAGGGGTAAATAGACAAGAAACAGGGTGGCCCTGTTTCAAGCTCCTCTCCCAGGCCCAGGTGTGGACTGCCAGACCCTGGTCCCCGCTCTCCTGCAGTGCCCACCCAAGACCAGTGGTCTCTGCCACTGTCAGGCTGCCACTGTCAGCCTGGGTCATCAGAGAGACCCTGCGTGACTCACACTCATGGCCCCGGCCACTCCAGGGCTCTCACCACCAGGCCACACGGCTGAATGTCCAGACCAGTGGTTCTCAGAGTATAAGCCTGGACCAGCATCACCAACCGTTCCTAGAAATGGTAGAAACACAAATTCTCAGGCCCCACTGCAGACCTGCTGAGTCTGAAACTCAGAGGAGGGGCCGGGCAATCTGCATGCAGAAAAAGCATTCCAGGGGACACTGCTGAGCTCGGAGAACCACTGGTGGAAACCTCTCCAACCCCTGGCCACAGCTGCCCAGCTGAACCTCCACCCGGCCAGTCAGACTCTCCAGGGAAAGGATCTACTAATCTCTAGCCTTAACAACACCCACAGAAAAACCAAGCAAATAAACCCGGAGATTTAGACTGCACCCCTGGATAATTCCGATGCCCAAACATAGCGGAAGGCTATTCTGGAACCCAGGAAGGCACGGCCCTCTGAATAGCACGTGTGGCTTTGAGGCAGACACTTGTACCTATGTCTTATTCCCAAATCCAATGAGAATCCCACCTAAATCCATCTGAGCCCTCTTCAGCCTCTGGGAACCTTCAGACCAGGGGATGGATTTAGCAAAATTGTCTGCCCTGGGCACCTTCCCTCCCCCAGTCTACCCGTCCTTCCTGCCACCTCCGCTTAAACCAGTGTCTTAGGCAATAACAAATACCTCGGGCTGGGTGGCTTAAACAAAGAAATTAATTTCTCACAGTCCCGGAGGCTGGAAGTCGGAGATCGGGGGCCCCTGTGGTCCTATTAGGGTGGGACCTCTTCCCGGCTCACAGGCAGCTGTGAGCTCACACAGGCATCCTTGTAGCATGGGAGAGAAAATGATCTCTCTTACCCTTCTTACAAGGCGACCAGTCCGATCAGAGGGGACCTCGCGCTCATGATTTCATTTAAGGCTATCTTCTGAAAGCCCTCTCTTCCAATGCAGTCATATCAGGCGGGGTAAGAACTTTGGCGTTTGAATTTGAGGGCACACAGACGTGCCTACAGCAACTGAATCAAACTAGTCCGTTTCCTGCCCTGAAATCTTCATGGCTTTTCAAGAATTCCAAGGATACTAGGACGCCTGCGTGGCTCAGTCCTTTAAGCCTCTGCCTTCGGCTTGGATCATGATCGCAGGGTCCTGAGATCAAGCCCCCACATCAGGCTCCCTGCTCAGCGGGGAGCTTGCTTCTCCCTCTGCCTGCTGCCTGCTGCTCCCCGTGCTTGTGCGCTCTCGCTCTCTCTCTCTCTGACAAATAAAATCTTTAAACAAAAAAAAGAATTCCAAAACTATCAGCCATTTGTAGAAAAACCACTCCAGAGCCCCTAGGAATGACTCTTAGAGGAGGGAGTTCCAAGCTGGGAGAGGAACTTGTGGCGGGGGGGGGGGGGAATCCGTGTGACAGAGCCAGCCCATCGCTGCCCTTGAGGACCCAAGTCCCAGGCTCCTCCCCTGGGCAAACCCAGCGTTGTGGACACCTGCCTCGTGCCCTTCCTCTGCCTGCAGTTCACACCCTGGATCGGGGGTGGGCGCTGCCTTTGGTGCAAATTCGTTTCTTGGTCTGAGCCTCATGAGGTACCCACACCCTTAGGGCCCCACATGGCGGCCCATCAGAAGCACCAGGAAGTCTGTTAAGAATTCAGATCCCCGGGCCCGCCCCCGAATATGCCAGCTGGGTGGATAGAAGTCTGCCCCCCCAGGGCTCTGTATTGCTACCCAGTGCCCTCCCCACTACGGGGTGACTGTGGTGCAGCTGGGTCCTTGGGTGTCCCCCAGACCTGGCTCTCCCAGGGTTGAGCTGCAGCCCCGCCCCCCCCCCAGGAGTCTTTTTTGGAAACCCCTCGTCCCACCTGCCCTGGGATCCTCCCTGCACCATGACCCCCTCTCCTCTCTCCCCACAGCGCGGCCCCCGCCGAGGCCCGGACCTTCAGCCTGAAGCACTCCGAGCGCGTGAGCGTGGAGGTGGTGCGCGACGGGCAGGCCGAGGAGGTGGCGACCAACGGCAAACAGCGCTGGCCTCTGTCACCCAGCACCACGCTGCGGGTCACCATGAGCCAGGCGAGCGCTGAGGCCAGCAGTGACAAGGTACCTTGGCTGAGGATGTCCTCCAAGGGCGAGGGCAGCGGGAACCGGGGGCGGGGCTCAAGCAGCGTCACCCAACGCAGACAGAACAGAACGTGCGCCACACTTGTCCCTGTCCCGTTCCTAGCATCCATTCTCAAAGAACAGAAAGAGGCAGGCAGCCTCCATTTTTATAGTACGTTTTCCTTAACCCCATAGATCACGTATTATTATTTTGACATGATGCTAATATTCTAAAAAAAAAAAAAAATCCATGAGATGTCATATGTTCTTTTTTACACTAAGTCTGTGTCACGCTTAGAACACATCTCAGATCAGATTGACCATGGGATACCCCTGTGGCTGGTGACTACTGGACACAGAGGCTCAGGGCCAGACCGTGGAACATGGCTTCATGGAATGTTAAGGCTGTGGGCTGCTGAGTGATATATTAGAATCACTGGAAGTTACAGCCCCAAATGTCCTTGGCCGCCTCCTGTATTAAATGGGGTGCTGAGTGCCCATGCAGTAGGGCAATTTGCCCAGTGGTAAAGCTGAGACCTGACGTCTCTTCGCTGGGTTCTGTAGTTATGGACTTCCGATGCGCCCCATGGCAGTGATGGCGCTGGACATTATTTAAAGAAAACTCCTCAGCCCTACCCCTGGATGCTTAGCAGGAGCAAGTCATATACCATGGCAGATATGGGAGGGCAGGTAGACAGCAGAATGCACCAGGACTCATAGGTAGGCAGTCAATACCCTAATGCCCTCTAAGAAGAGGGGAGCCCCCTATCTGTTGGAGAATTTGAGAGAAGCAGCCCACCAACCCAGGAATGCTTCCTGGAGAAGAGGGTTTGTGTGTTTGGGGAGAATTGGCTTGACAGGCTCTGAGGGGTGAGTCAGGGAGAGGGGTCACCGCAGATTTTCCTGCCTGTGATCTGTGATCTCTGCTCTTCTCTCCCTCCCAATGCACCCCCTCCCTGCCAAGGTCACTGTCAACTACTATGAGGAGGAGGGGACTATGCCCATTGACCAGGCTGGGCTCTTCCTTACAGCCATCGGTAAGTTGGTATGACTGCGGCCTGGGTGCTTTGCTCCCCAGGGAGGCTGACCCTGCTGCCCTTCTCAGCGGCACTTGGCCTGAGTCCGGTGCTGCAGACCTGACACTCGGAGCTTCCTCTGAATAATGCAGGCCTGAGAAGTGATGCCACGCGTGCCCAGGCCCTTCTGTCCTGGGGTGAGGGATGTCCTGCAGAAGGTGGCATACCCTGGTCTGCCAGCACCTCGCCCCGCCTTGTCAGCATCCCCACCCCAGGCTCTGTGGGCCACTGAGAAGAAAGAGCAGAGTCTGTTCCTCCCCTGCCTCTCCCCTGCAGCCTGGAGAAGAGCTTGTCCGTCCTAGTGAGGGAAATGGCCAGTCTGCTCTGTCCCTCACAGTCCCAGCTACCCCCTTGCCCTCCCTAGATCCTGCCCTGGGAACACAGAGAGGCAGCCTGGTTCCTTAACTCACCTAATCCAAGCCTTTCATTTGGCATGGAGGACAGGGAGGCCCAGAGAGGTTAGGGAACTTGTTCAAAGTCACACAGCATCTCTCTGGCAGGTTGGGTCTTGGGCTCAGGACGAGCCTCCTCTCGGGGGCTCTTCCCATCTGCACAGCCCGGGTTCCGGGGCTCGGGCGGTGTGGTTTTCTTCCAACACTCCCCTCTTCTGCAGGTGAGGTGTTAACTTTTACATCTTCCTTTTCATCTTAATTACATAATGATTAAGCCAGGAGGACATGTCAGGGGGTCGTTCTGTCTGTCCAGCCTTGACTCAGCATTGCTCGAGCTGCCCCACGGCAGGGCGAGAGAACTGCCAGCTGCCGAGAACCCGCTGTGTGCGGAGTGCTTTAAAAATTGCAAAAATGTCTCGCACTTACTCAAAACCTACTCTGGGTCCTCTACGGTGCTGGGTGCTTCGAAGAGGAGGAGAAACACCCGACCTTTCTTGATTGCTGACTGTGTGCCCAGTTCCGGTCCTTCAATGTCATGGTCTCAATCTTCTCTTCCAACTATGGCCAGGGTAGATAAGAGGACGCAGAACCTCCCCCCAAAACAACCAACTCCCACTCAGCTTCTCCTCCTCCAACCACCAGAGGAGCAGCAATGTACCTCCGCCCTCGGCTTCTTCCCCTGTGGATTTTGTTGGCTGGTCACCCTGACCCTCTTTCTGCACGGCGGGAGTGCCCGACCTGGGGCTGGGCTCCTCAGGACACCCTTGAGGGGCCCCGGAAGAGGGTCCTCATATGCACACATGGCCCCTGAGCGTCTCAGATGACATGCCCTGAGGAAACCTAATCCCACAGAGATTGGGACACCTAGGATGTAAGCAGGAAGGGCAGTGGCCAATGGTCCCAGAGGGCTGACGCCACCTTGAGCGAGTCTACCCCCAAGCCAGGCAGACAGGATAGCTGGCAAAACAGTGCCCCGTGAGGAGGCAGGACCGGACCCCCCTCTCATCCAAAGGACTGGGGAGCTTGTGTTCGAGGGAACAGCAGGTTCCACAGACCAGTAAAGTGCCCACCCCGCCCCCAGTAATAAGCCTGACATTGTTGGTGCTTGGCCAAGAAGAAAAAAATATGTGAATATTTATTTATATAAATATAAATAAAATAATTTGCCAACAACTATCACCATCATTGTAACATTTTTCACACTTAAAAAGTAGGCAGAGGAATCATTCCAGAATAGAAGACAGTCCCTTAGATTGCCGAAATAAAGTCTTGTGGAAACCTCACCCGCTGAACTTACGTTTCCTGTTCTACCAGGGACCCTGGGGGAAATCGGTTCCCCTCAGGGCCCGCTGCTCTGTCTCACCCTCCGGGTCTTGTCCTTCTCAGGCATCTATCCCAGGGGCCCTGAGCCCCAAGTCCTGAGTAATCATTGCCCCTTCCTAGGGAGGGCACCCCAGAGGCAAGGAATACCCCAAAAGTTCCGGGATGGGGGGCTTCCCCCCCAGGGATATATCAGAGTCCACCAAACCCTAGCTCTGCCCTGAGCCCCACACTCCTCACCTGCCCCGAGGGACCCACAGTGCCCTTGTGCACAGTGCTCACGGAGATCTGAGCATGGGGCCTGGGGCAGACACTCAGTCAATACTTGTTCTTCTCGCCCTTCTGCTTGGGGGAGCCACATTGTCCCTCCACGGGGGCAAAGCTGAAGTACCCTATTGTCCCTCAGTCTTCCTCCTGGGACTTGGAAACAAACCCATGGTGCCCTTGGCCAAACCAGGCCCTTGGGCTTGGCTCCCAGTCCTGCCAAGGCCATGCTGTGTGACCTCACCAAGTAGCCCGCCCCTTGGGACCTCACTTTCTCCCAGCCGTAAAACCAAGGCTTTGAGCCCGTTGACGGCGCCTTCAAGACTCCAGGTAGGACTGAGTTGCAAAGTCCTTCCTGTGAAGGGGACTGGGGGAAGGGGGTGGTGGGAGACAGAAGAATGGTCTCCCCGTCTTGGCTGTGGTTCTGGCAACAGGAGCAGGCCATGAGCCTTGAGAATTATTAGCCTCATCCTAAGGACCTCATTTCTTGTGCCCCCTCCCCAGAGCCTAGGCTGATTGCCCTAGTTGGCTGTGGGGGAGAAAGTCCTGCTTCCCCACCACACCCCGTGCTGCCCAGTTACGTAAGAAGGGCAGGCATCCTGCCCCTGCCCCTGCCGCTGGGGTCCGGCAGCCTGCCAAAATGCTTATGCCTCTGTGTCAAGCCTGAAGCCTCGGTGTCTAGATTCTCAGGACAGACTACCTTGAACTCAATCCCAGTGACATTTCCCATAAATCTGCCCCACACCCCAGGTGCCACCTGACCCCTTGGGGCTATTCTGGGGAGCTGAGGTAGGATTCTGAGCCTCTGGGAAATGTCATCTGGAGCCCAGATGCCCCGAAACAGCTGTCCTCACCCCCCTCCCCTACAGGGAAGACAGAGCTATCTCAAGACGGCAGAGCTCTGGGGGGGTCACGATGGCCCTGTCCTCTGTCCCTGCAAGGATCATCTCTGCGGAAATCTAGTTAAATGGGACACTGGAGGGAACGTTGAAGGGGAAAAGCCTGGGCGGTTGGGAGGTGGGTGATAAGAGAGCCCGATGACGTCATGTCTGAATTTTGTAACAGGAAGTCAGTGAAACTTGTCTGAAGTTAAAACTTGTCTCAAGGGAGAGCAATAAGCATAAGACTTGGCATTCTGGAGATTTCCTAAGGCCGATGAGAGGATAGAATGGACAGAAAACTGCTATTTTTTAGGTGTTTGGTGCTATTTGCAGTTGGCTTGTTTTGTGTGTGGGTTGTTTGGTTTTGTTTTGTTTTGCATTTTGTGCAAATATTCCATCGATAAAATTTTTATTTTTTAAATTTTTTTGAGAGATTTTATTTTTTTTTTTTTTTGAGAGAAAGAGAAGGAGCAGGGGGAAGGGGGTGGGGAGCAGACCCCCCGCTGAGCCTAGAGCCCGATGTGAGGCTCCATCCCAGGACCCTGGGATCATGACCTGAGTGGAAGGCAGAGGCTTAACCGACTAAGTCATATGGGCACCCCTACATCGACAAAATTTTTAAATTTAAGGAATTTATCATGAAGTAAGACACAGTTAAGTGCTTTTTAATTTCTCTCCTGTGACCCACTGTGTCCGTGGACCCACCAACAACCATGGTGTGCTGCCACCCTGAACTAAAGAGCAAAGTCCCAGGGCTGCCAGGGTGGGGATGTGGCCAGCTCCCCTGGGAATGGCCTTAAGGAGAATAAGCCTTGGGTCTTTGAAGGCAGAGTTGGCTTTTAGAAACAGCCCAAGGTGGAGATCAGCCTGAGTCAGTGGAGAGGAAACGGGCCAAGGTCAGGGGTCTGGAGTCAGAGGCCTGAGTGGGATGCCTGGTTCTCCACTCTCTGGAGACTTTGTGGGCATTTCCCTGCAGGATGCCTCGGTCTCTCTGTCTGTGCGGTAGTGGTTAAGTCGTCTCTGCAGGTGTGACTAAGAGGAGAACACGCGATGGGAGGCACTCTGCCTTGGGAGAAGGGAACTGCACCCACAGAAGAGATTGTTATCTGCCAAAGCAAAGACAGGGGGGTTCCTTAGGGAGTCCAGGACTGTGGCTGGTTCCCAAGGAGGAGCTTCGGGAAGCCAACCTCCCTGAAAGGCAACACTCACTGGGGAGTGTCCTGTTGGAAAGTTCATGAAGGTCTGGAAGCCAAAATCAATACTGTTCCTCCATCAGAGCCTTCAATCTTTTTAACAGCAGCTGGCAGTACCTGCCTTCCCACTTGGTCTGGAGAATCCCTACCCGGCACCAGTCTCCAGGCTATCTATCAGCCCAGTTTGCTGACAGATGACGTCTCGGAGGCTGGGTTCGCTCACCTCTACAGTCGTGGCAATCATAATATTTATCTCATCGGACTGGGGACTCCAGGGTAGGCAGGTGTCCCGAATGCCCACCCTGGGTAGAGCGCCTGGAATGATGGGATGCTCAGTGATGATTTATTGACAGATGGGCTCAATAGGACGAGCTTATCTAATAATCACGGCCTATGGCACCCAACTGACAGCCGGGCTGCAGAGGCTGGGACGCTGGGGTGCTCCCTCTCCCCAAGGACCAAGCGCCCTGAGAGTTTCCCCTGTCCTGCCTCCTTCAAGACCTGAAAAGCCCCATTCAGGGAATCAGGCCATGAGCAAAGAGAGGACTTGTGTCTTATCGCCAGGGTGAGCCGCCTCAGGAAGGGTGACATCAGCAGCCCTTCCTGTGCCAGGACCCTCCTCCCCACCCGATCCAGGGACAGAGCACGCCTGCCAAGGGGACAGACCAGGAATGCATTCACTCCCACCCAGCTCCCGCCTCTGTCCAAGTCATGCTTCGTGTGAGGCCGAGCCCACGGGGCATTTCCAAGACCTGGCCTCAGCTCATCCATTGTGTGACACTCCGTCACCTCGGGACAGCTCCTCAGCCCTGCCCTGCCCTGTCCTGTTAGTCTCTAACTCGGGGGACCATTTGGCCTCCCAAGGGACATTTGGCAATGTCTGAAGACATTTCGGTTGTCGCAGTTGGGGGATGTCACTGGCATCTGGCAGGTGGTGGCCACGGATGCTGCTAGACATCCTCCAATGCAGGTAGAGGAACTAGGGCTCAGAGAGGCTGTCCAACCTGCCCAAAGTCACACAGCTTATAAGCAGAAAAACAGGGTTTGAACCCAGCACTAACACTTAATCTTGGGCTCCTTCCACTGCCCTACATGGTTTCCATGAAGCTGGTCCCTAGGACAGGCCTAGAGATACCAAAAACCCCTTCCCCAAGAGAAAGAATAAACAGGGACCCCTGAGTGAGACCTCTATCTGAGAGCCTGGCTTTCACAGGCACCCTCAGACCAAAAGGGATTGGAGACCCAGCTTCCCATCCAAGGTAAAACCCTCACGGGAGGCGGAAGTTCTAGAAGAGATCACACACGGGCATGTGTGCACACTGCCAGGACAGACGGAGAAAGGCAGCCAGGAACACCTATGAAAGTTTTCAAAATCTGAACTTCAGGTCAGGCCAAACGCAATGTGCCCCAGTTCCGCTAATGCCGCCTGTCCACACGGGGCACGTGACTTGGCGTCTCTGAACCAAGTCTCCTGGACCTGTCTCGTGGGGCTCATCCACCCACCACCCAGAACCGTCTGCGGAACCATGAAGGCTGGGGGGATCCCTGCCCTACGTGATCGCCCCTCTCCAGGCCGTCATGTGTGAGGTTGGCACAGTATCCACTTACATCCTCCATCGGGCGGTGGGGGGCTCCCTGAGATGGCAGCAAGACCCTCCCCTAACAGGGACCCAGGGCCCAAGCAAACGTGTGAGCTGCACAGGGCTTCCTCCCGGCCCTCACCCCATCCTGCCCTCTCTGGCAGGCTCCCCGATTCACGCGTGTGTCTGTCCGCAGAGATCTCCCTGGATGTGGATGCAGACCGGGACGGTGTGGTGGAGAAGAACAACCCGGGAAAGGTACCGAGCTACCAGGGCAAATGGCCCCGGACTTGGTGGGGAGGCTCCCGGGGGTGCAGAGCAGAGCCCAGGACAGGTGCTGCGGTCAACCGCGGTCCTCCCTGCAAGCACGGACAGCTCCCCTTTTACAGAGAAGGAGACTGAGGCCCAGCGCAGGCTCCCACACAGCACGCCCATGGCGGAACCCACAGAGGAGCCAAGGGCCTCACAGCCGCAGCTGCCAAGCACCGTCCCGAGTCGGTTCCCTGTCCACAGGACAGGACACCCGGTTCGTAGAGCTGTTGGACGGCGTCCTGCCACAGAGGAGGCATTCGCTCTTATGACTCGGCCTTCTTTTTCATTTTAAAACCAACCGAGGGAGACCCTCGGGAGCAGAAGGCCGCGTAAACCATTCTCGTTCAAGGCGTGTTATCTTTAAGGGCGCACTGACACCCCCTCTCTTGTTTTATTCACCCATTCATTCATTCATCCCTGCATCGGTTCCTATCTTCATTCATTTACTCCCTCTTACCCTGCGTTCCACACTTCTGCTCCCCTGCAGAAGAGCATTTTAATAGGTTTGGTGTGTTCCTTTCCATTCTCATGATTCTTGCAAAACACACCGTGTGCTTGGTGCACGTGTGTCTTTAGCCTGCGCAGCACAGTGTTCTCCGGCTCCTTGGGCTGTGGCCTTCACCCTCCAGCCAGGGTTTAAGCTCCACCGGTTTTGCTCTGTGTACATGCAAGGTTCCTTCTCCGTTCCATTTCCCGGCCTTCTAGATCACTTACATTGGTGGCTTATGTTACTTTCATAATAACAACCCAAAGCCTGTTTTAAATTACATGTAGATGGATACTTGCAAAAGTTAAATGAGCACAGCCCAGGGAGAAGCCTGGGTCCCAGCAGCCAGCTGCAGACTCTCTGTACCTGTCTGTAGGTACAGAGACCTACAGGTGTGGGGGCCTCAGGCCTGTGGGGGAGCCCCCTCTTCCCAGCTCCTCCATGGGACTCCACCTTCTGTAGGGCGCCCGCTGCAAGGAGATGCCGAGTCTGTGTCCATGGCCAAGCCACATGACAGCAGACTCCACGGAGGCCTCCGCGGCATCCCGCCTCCCCCAAGCAGCTCTGCAGCCTTGGTGAAGTCCCACAGTCCTACGGGTCTAGACTTCCTTGGACTCTCTCTATCCAGGCCTGTGGGGCTTTGTATGCTCTCCCCTTGTCCCATAAGTATTTGTTGATGTTCCCGGACTGGTCAGGCCCTGGAGCTGTAGAAGGAAAGAGTGGAAGTTGGCTGCTGCCCTCCAGGAGCCCACGGTCCAGGGCAGGAGGAGGGAAGAGGGGCCACATTAAACAGAGTGACACAGGTGACCGTCTCATCACAATTGTCCCAAGCTCGCCTCCAAAGGGAACATCTGTGGGGCCCTAAATGTAACCACAGTGCAGCTGCTCAGGGCTAGAAACTTAAAAGGTCTTCCGGAAAGAAGGGGTGGTCCTGCCAGGACCCCAGGAGTTGTGGGGTTGGTCAGGCGAGGGGAGGCAGACAGTGTCAGGAGCACAGGACCTGTGAGGGCACCTGCCTGAGAGGTCCTGAGTCTGTATGGAGGGAGCAGAGCGAGCCACAGGAAGGGGGATGGATGGAGAGTGGGCCGGGCTTACCCGGCCCTGAAGCCCACGGTCAGGGATTGGGGCCTTATCCTAAGTCAACAGGGAGGCCCGGACAGGGCTTACAGCAGGAAAGCAACATGATCTGGCTGGAGCTTGTTCTAGTAAGGCCCTGGCTACAGCGGAGAGAACAGATCACCTTGCAGGTCCCGTTTGGAGCACTCAGCATGTCTGGAAACAGCTGGGTGTCCGTCCATCCAGGCGTCTCCCCTCTGACCCCCCCGGGGACTCCAGAATCTGTCGTAGAATGCGAGCCTCCTCATTCCTCCGGCCGCCCTCCGTCTCCCTGCCTCCACCCCTTCCAGACACAGGCACACCAGGCTTGAGGCTCATAAATGCTCAGTGTTCCCATCTCTGTGTCTCCTTCTGTCACCATCCCCCTCCTGAGCTTGTCTCTGGTGCCTGCACTGAGCCTCTCCAGGCATGAGACGTGGGGTTCACATTTGCCACGTCACCCCTGCCTCGATGCATGGTAGCTCTGTTTATCCTCATCCTGGGACGGTCTCTTGAGGGTCCTGTGGGGTCTGCGGCAGAACTCGAATCAGCCAGAAGGTAGACAAGAAGGTGCTGAGCTCTTTCCCTGACATTGCAGGCATCCTGGACCTGGGGCCCTGAGGGCCAGGGGGCCATCCTGCTGGTGAACTGTGACCGAGACACGCCCTGGCTGCCCAAGGAGGACTTGAACGATGAGAAGGTCTACAGCAAGGAAGGTGCCAGCAGGACCCACGCTCGGAATGGGTGGGGGGATGGGCAATGGAAACACACATGCTCCGTCCTGGGCGGGGCCAAGACGGAGGCAGGAGTGACCTTCAGTCTCCTGGGGATGGTGGACTCCAATAGCCACTCTTGGGGCACCTGGGTCACGCAGTCTGTTAAGCATCCAACTCTTGATTTTGGATCAAGTCATGATCTCGGGATTGTGAGATCAAGCCCTGCGTCCAGCTCTTTGCTGGGTCTGGAGCTTGTTTAAGATTCTCTCCCTCTCCCTCTGCACATCCCTGCTCTGCTCTCTCTCTCACTCTCAAAAAAAAAAAAAAAAAAAATCCATTCTTGCTAAAAAAACAGAAAAAAAAACTATTAACAAGGTTCAGTGGGAACCATGGTTTTGTAACAAGAGTTACAAGTACACAAACACATAGGGAAAGGACTGGAAGGTAATTCCCGAAAAGTTCCATAGGTCATGGTATTAGAGAAGACAGCCTGTTGTTGTGCTTCTCTGTGGTTCCTACAATACACACGTGTAGGGTTTTCTGTCCTGATTGGAAAAGCAACAATTATTCCTGAGCTCTCATTGCAGCTGCCTGTCTCTTAATTCTAACCTCCTCTGTATCCCCCGCTCCAGACCTCAAGGACATGTCCCAGATGATCCTGCGGACCAAAGGCCCTGAGCGCCTCCCCGCCGGATACGAGATAGTTCTCTACATTTCCATGGCGGACTCGGACAAAGTGGGCGTGTTCTACGTGGAGAGTGAGTGACCCCGGTTCAACCCCCTCTGGAAGTTTCTATCCATTTGGTGCTCACTGAGCTAACTTCCTCAGGGCCTCCGTTTGCCCTCCTGCTCCCCAGAGCACCCCACCCCCTGCACCAGCAGCCATGACCTCTGCAGGTGCAGGTGACTGGAGAGGGCCGGGACCCGCTTCTTAGTAATGGTCCCTGGGAGCACCGTTGCTGTCCTGTGAAGTCAGGAGGCCCCAGGGATAGGCCTCTCCTCTCTCAAAGGAGTTGGTGCTGATGGGGGTTTATGCACAACCCAGAGCCCCTCTCTCCTCTGGATGGTGACAGGACATCCTGGGCCCCAGCTGTGTAGGGAACATGCTTCTGCCACAGAGCCAGTCCTCACAGCCCCCTGCTCCAGTTCATGCCTCCTGTAAACACGTGTTGAGTCCCCTCCGCACCCGGCACTGTTCTCAGTGCTGGGGTCCCCTGCAGTGAGCTCTGCAGTCACACCCCACGTGTGTCTCCCTCTGCCACCATCCCTCTCCTGAGCTTGGGGGAGGGGATGGTCTGGGCATGATAAGGAGAACAATGGGAGAGAATGACACCCACCAAGTACTAGGGACTTTCGGGGGCAGAGGTGAGGCCGTCCAGAAAGGCCTCTCTGTGCAGGTGACATTGGAGCTGAGGCCCAAATCCACAGTAACAAGGACCCAGACATTCATAAGCTGAGGAAAGAGTGTTCTAATTAGAGGAAACAGCACACACAAAGCAGAGAGGAGTGGAACCAGCTTGGAGTGTTACAGGAGCAAAAGGGAGAGACCAGAGGTGGGGGATGTGTTGGAGTCAAGGTCAGCAAGCTGGACAGGGACCAGGGGCATGAGGAGCAGGCTTGGATTTTATTCTGAGAGCAGTGGAAAGCCATTAGAGAGTTTTAAGCAAGAGACTGTCAAGATCTGATTTATGGATTAAAAAGCTCTCTCAGCAAAATAGTTAGCTTTGCCATTTGCTATGATGCAATGCATCATGGCATGCAATTTGCGAGGTGGGGTTTCCCCTGTGTGCCCAGCTGTCTGGGGGGCCCAGGATCTCTGGCCTACCTCTGGGGACCACCTCTGGACAGGCCCGCTAGCACCAGGACAGTCGCCATGAGGAGCTAGTCATGGGAGCCCCGGACCCTCACTGCAGGGAGTGATTGAGCCCAGACAGCAGTGGACAGCTGCCACCCAAGGCCAGTCCTGATCCACCCTGGGCCTGGCAGTGGCCTCCCCGAGATTGGAATGTCCCCAGAGTCAGGCCGGCTCTGCTGCCCCAAGGGGCCGGAGCTGTTGATGTGTGTCCCGTCCAGTCCAAGGCAACCGCAGAGGATGGGGCTGACGGCGCGGCAGGAGGAAGTGGTACAGAAGAACCCCCACCTGGTCCTCTCCTCATTCAACTGGGACATGCAGCGTGCTGCTAATAGTGGCACCTGGCCATTATCTAGAGGGTGCTGCTCATTAAGGGAGTGGATTGTAGTCTGGCCCCATAATCTCATCCCTGCCCCTCTGTTGCCATCCGAGATGGGCCCTGAGCAGACAGACGCCTTGAGACACTGCTGTTCCCCAGTCTGCCTTATAGGGCTGCTGTCCTGTGGGGCACAGGAGGCACCTTACCGATGCAGTGATGAGTCTAAAATAGTTTTCCCACGAAATGCGGAATCCTGGAAAGAACGGAGTGGGGAGTAGGATGGGGAGGGGGGTTCTCCGTCTGTGGCAGTTTCCCTTTCTTCTGTGCAAACATTTTCAGGTTTCGTCAAAATCTGAGTACACCTATACGGGAGAGTAGGCCGTATTACACAAATGTTTCATGTCACCTGGGTCCCCCAAGAGCAGGGAGCTGGGTTGAAGGCCAAGGGATCCTTAGAGGGAGCTCTGGTGCCTGGGGCGTGCAAACCCTGCATCTGGACAAGTCTACTTATCAGTCTGTGACTTGGGTTCAGCTGTGATGTGACATGGGGATGATGGGGGGGCATGACGGTCCCTGCCGAGGTTAGGGACTAAACAAGGACCATGTGTGAGACACCCGGTGCAGGAGCGGGCCCATGGAATGCCCTCTAGAGATGGCCCTTGTTGGTTTGGCTGGGATCATTCTGATGATTATGAATTAGAACCCTTGCAATAGACAGAAGTCCCCCATGCTGTTAGGAAGACACTGATGTCTGGGTTCCAGCCTCCAATTCTGCCCCAGGATCCTGAAGTCGGGGCCTGACTTCTTCCAATAACAATACAGTGACCAGCTTGTCCCCGTTTGCCCAGGACTTCCCTGGCTGTCACAGTGAAAATCCCCCTCCCTGGGAAACCCGAGTCCCAGGCAAACCAGGACGGTCGGTCGCACCCTCATTGAGTCTCCTTGGGCGCTTGGGAGGTGGAATGGCTCCAAGGTGACCAGAAGGGTTTTGCCAAACCAGACCACGCGCCGGCCGGTAGGGCCAATGCCTGGGGCCAAGGAGAGGTCAGGGTGGCTGGCAGGCCCAGCAAGGGGCATGTGGGCCGCTCAGAGAAGGGCATTGTTGGTTCCTGCAGGGAAAGACGGCTGTGCTGGGGCAGCCTATCCCAAGCTGGGGGCGGGGGGAAGCAGGCTCCTTGGGACAGTGGCTGCATTGTTCCCAGGACCGAGTCAGTCCTCCTGGAGCTGGCCCAAGCACCAGAAAGAAAGACGTGTGTAAATCACAGGCCACAGGAGGGAGAAAATCACCTGCAGAGGAGTGAGAACGTGTCCTTCCACCTGACCCAGCCTCCTGGCCAGACCCCTTCCCTCCCCAGGCCCAGGCAGAGTGCCTCACCACCCAGAGTCCTGGGGAAGCTTTGGAGGTTTCTGCAAAGACAAGCCAGCTTCTGGGCCTGAGATCTCTCCGCTGAGCCTCAGCCAGGCAGCCTGAATGCCTGGAAGAGAACTTTTTAATTACAAAGATCCTTCTGGATATATTCGGCAGTTAGGATCTACTGAGGGCGCACCCTGTTGTTTCCGAGTGAGAAAGACTTCATTTTCTCGGTCAGCTCCTTGGCACGTCCAGGGTCTCTCAGCCTGTCGGTCTCATTTCTTGGGCCCAGCCAAGGGGAGGAGAAGTGAGGTATTATTTCTTTGCCTTCTGCTCATAAGCCGTTCAACACAAAGACCATGAGTTTTGCAGAAAGGGGCGTGCCAACTCGGTTCAGGCGCTTGTCTTCCACTACGGGTCCCGACTGTGTTAATGATGGTCACCCATGGTTAACAGGTTTCCCTAAGTTTCTAATGCTGTGTCATTCTATCTTGCAATGACCTTGTGGCTAGGTGATATTAGCCCCACTTAACAAATGGGTAAACTGAGGCGTGGGAAGGTTAAGTGAATTCCCTGAGGTTTTGCGGCGTGTAAAGCCTGGATGGTATTGGAACCCAGGTCTCTCTGACTCCGGAAGTCATAACCAGCAAGGTCACGTGCCCTCAACAAGACGTATAACCGGGGTCCCCCTGAGCACATTGTCCTACATGAGGAGCTGTCCCAAGCCCAGGCTTCGGTGTTTCCTCCTTTTAATCTGCTGGTTTTCAGCATACACCCTGTTTGCACGAGGACCGACCCACGGGTGACTAGTGATTAACCATTACCATTGTTGCTGGCAGTATGTCCTAAGCTGAGCCTGATTCTGCCCTTCCAGCTCTGCGGGGCATAAAGAAACTCCTTCTGGAACTACATAGGGTTCTGCCTCCATGCCTGTGGCAATGCAAGTATCTGTCTCCTTGCCTCACCGTACCCCACCTCTGCCACCCCAAAGGGCATCTCAAAGTCTCCCTTCATCTGCTCACATGCTCTCCGTCCTGCCTCCCTTCCCCCCCACTCCTCACCCCAGTAACCTGCCCAGAGCTCTCGCCCATGTTACCATACTCCCCACGTCCGCGTTATCATCGGCCGAGCACTGCTGTTGGACAGACAGAGGTATAGAATCTTGCCACCACCCCCCTCCCCCAGAGGTTGCCCATGCTGGGAACAGAGTAGTAATGCTGCTCTGGCCTGGAAATTCTCCTGTAGGGAGTGGTGTGGAAGCCACGGTTCATTCGGTAGATATTGACTCAACATGACCTGTGTGAGGCTGGCACTGGGCCCAGCCAGGCCTGTCTCTGCCCTCAGGAGACAGTCTCTCGGGGCCGAGAACTAAACACTGAGATCATATCCCCTCAGAAGGGCTGTGATGGGCCAGGAGGAGACGGCAGAAGCTCCACACGGACCCCAGCTTGGTGTCTGGAGGGTCCGGGCGTAATTCCCAGAAGGGACCCAATCGAGGCCTGGAAGGAAAGAACAACTCTGCCCAGCGGAGGGAACAGCTCTGGAAAGAGCTGGAGGATGCCAGTGGGACAGACAGACGCACTGGGGAAACCTGCCTTTCCGCCCAGCCACGAGCCAGTACAGCCGGACACCATGCGTGCAGCTTTACGCCAATGTGACTTTCATCACACGGACAGGAATCTGGGATATAAATGGGCACCTTGGGGTTTTGCGTATAAAAGGGGAGGGGAGCTTGGGGTTCAGAACTGCACATGAATTTGAGCCCCAGCTTGGCCTCTTGCTGGCTATATGACCTCCGCAACCCATTTCTCCTTTCTGAGACTCGGTTTCCTTATGTGTAAAGCAGGCACGTGCTGTCCTTCCTCAGCACCTCTCAGTGCTCGGTCATCACCTGCTATCAGAGCGCCTGGGCCATTCCTGGGCGTCAGCCCATCTTCTAGATGACGGAAGCTAGAGAGGTGGTCCGGTTCGCACCACAGGCGAGCGAGCGGCAGTGCTGGGACGATGACTGGCGCCATGGCCCTTCCGGTGGCATTTTCTGCTTGTGCTTATCTCCCTGTGCCTAGAGGACGAGTCACTCTGCCCTCTTGTCCCCTGCCCCACAGACACCCCCCTGACAGAGGCGGGTGCCTGACATGAGCCCCTCTCCCTCCAGACCCGTTTTTCGGCCAACGTTACGTCCACATCCTGGGCCGGCGGAAACTCTACCACGTGGTCAAGTACACGGGCGGCTCGGCGGAGCTGCTGTTCTTCGTGGAAGGCCTGCGCTTCCCCGATGAGGGCTTCCCAGGCCTGGTCTCCATCCACGTCAGCCTGCTGGAGTACATGGCCGAGGTGAGGGCTCCCAGGCAGCCACCATGAAGGGCCGTCCTGGGGACCAGGTGGGAGTCTTTCCAGCCAGTCTCAGGGGTTCCCATGAGGCTCCAAAACACTGGGGCGGGGATGGGGGTTGGCCAAGCTTAGAGACCCACCCACCAACCTACCCGCACCTGCCTGCCAGGCTCCTCTGGGCTGTGCTCTAGGAGTCCTCCTGCTGGCCGTACCTGCTCCCCAGGACCACCCCCCCCACTCCGAGGGTGAGGTTTTCTGGCGTTCCCCACAGTGGTGTGGTCTGTCTTCCTCCCTGCAGCGCTGTGGTCCTAGTTCTGAGGCACAGATGCCCAGGCAGGAAGGAAACTAGGCCATACACTTGAGGTTTTCCCTCCCCAGACTGACCGTTGACCCTAACTGTGGGTTATACCAACTCTGACCACAGGCTGAACCCATCCCCCCAACACTGCGGGCAGACATCGCACTCACCATTGTTCTTGGTTTGGGGAAACTGGACGAGAAGGAGAACGTCCGCCCCTCTAGAGGAGAAGCCCCCTCACTTAGAGTGTGTCCTGCTGACGAGGCCTCTTCTCACAAAGACTGCAGCCCCAGACTCCTACTGCTCGGGCCCACCCCACTTTGCTCAGATATAGGGAGGGACCTGGCTGCCCTCCTCGACACAGGGTCCCCTCCCCATTGTCACTTCCAGAGTACTGGGGGCAGGGCACAGTGGGCTCTGTAGAAGAAGAGGCTGAACCTAGCTTACATTTATGAGAATGGGCTCTGGAGTCCGACTGCCCAGTTCCAAGCCCAGGAGACATTGGGCAGCTGAATTTGCCCCCTGTGCCTTAGTTTCCCCATCTGTAAGACAAACGGCAGAAATTTCTGCTTCCTGAGGTGGTTGTGAGCATCCAAACTTGTAAGAACTCCTTCACAAAGCATCCTCAAGTCCCTCAGAAGAGTAAAGGCAGGAAGGGCAGCGCTAACAGGACGGGACAGAGAAGGGCTTCTGCCATCTATGCCTGGAGTAGCCTGGCCATCGGGACCTCAGACTGGCCCCTCCAGCAGGCACCAGCAGAGACTCACAAGGCAGACCCAGGCAGGAAAGGAGAGCCAGGGCCCTAGTCCCACCTGCTCCCACGGTCTCTGCCAAGGGCAGGTGCCCATTTCCCCTGTAGCTGTTCAAAGCCAACTACACAAAAGAACCCCAGAATCGACTCATTTTCCCTCAAGTTCCAAGCAAGCTTCCTGAACCTTTACTTAAAGAACCATCTGGACATAGAAAAATTTCCCCGAGAATCATGAAAAATGCTCACCTGTAGAAAAGGGCAAGGTCCCAAAGCAGAGACAGAAGAAGGCGCGGCTGGCCCGGCCATCCTGTGGGCAGGTTTCAGGACGGGGACTTTGATGGGGCAAGACCCAATAGGGGTTGAGAGTATTAGGGCAGCAGCCTGACCACCTGGGTTTAAATCCAGGCTCCTGACTAACCACATGAAAGAGGTCTGTGACTAGAAGCCTGTGACTCAGTTTCGCTACCTGTAAGACACGGGTTATAGTAGTATCTTCCCCCTGTAGTTGCTGTGAGGCAGAAATGAAATGGCATGTGTGGCACTAGCCCAGGGCCTGGTATACCACAAGTGCTCAATAAATGTAGTTTTGTCATCAGATTCACCCACTTTAGGAAGCAGGCGTGAAAGCTACCCTGACCAGACTTTCTGGTCCCCTTCCGTCTCCCACGTCCAGGGGATTCCCCTGACGCCCATTTTCACGGACACCGTGGTATTCCGGATTGCTCCATGGATCATGACCCCCAACATCTTGCCTCCCGTGTCGGTGTTCGTGTGCTGGTAAGCTATGGCCAGGGCGCAGGGAGGTGGCACGGCCAAGTGGCTAAAGCTGGGGCTTTACGGACAGACAGCCCTGAGTTCAGAGCCTGGCTCTCTCCCTTACCCCCTGTGTGACCTTGACCAACTCCCTTGACCTCTCTGTGCCTCTGTTTCTCTGAAATGCTGACATCACAGCATCACTGTGGGCACTAAATGAAGCAGGTCAAGTATTAACCCAAGGTCCTGGCTCTTGTGTATGCTATAAAAATAAGGTCTGTCACTCCTTTTCTCATTCTTGGCTTGCATCGTCTGCTTGGTAACCTCCTGTGCAGTGGATATTCAGCTCATCTTATGCAGCTTTTTTTTTTTTTTTTTTTTGAGCAGCTATTATGTGCTAGACATCTGCAGCAAGATGAGAACCAAGAGAAAGTGACCTACAGGTGGCTGCTGGCCATGATGAGAGGGCCCTGAGGCCCTGGGCCCATCCCCCTGCCTCTGGGCTAGACAGAACTTTCCAGAAAGCTGGGCGGGTTGGGGGGGTGGGGAGAGTGTCCCTTCTCGTTCGTGACCTTGGCAAATACCATGGGTGGAGGAATTTGTCTGACCTTGGCTCCAGCAGCCCTCGCGAAGGTGACTAGGAACCCATTTGTGGCCTCAGCTTCCTAGCACAACCCAGAGGTGAAAGCTGCTTGTTGCCACCTCAGTTGGACTGGCCCTTGAACCTCCTCACCCTTCCTCCTGGCCTCCCTCTCTTCCCCAAACTTCTCAGCATGAAGGACAATTACTTGTTCTTGAAAGAGGTGAAGAACCTGGTGGAGAAAACCAACTGCGAACTGAAGGTCTGCTTCCAGTATATGAACCGAGGGGACCGCTGGATCCAGGTGAGGCCCTGCAGGCTGGGAGGGATGTGGTCCAAGGCTCAGGCAAGAAGAGTTGGCTTAACATCAGTACCCTGGCACCCAGCAGCTCCATGGATTGGAATTCTTCTATTGGCTCCTACATGCCCATGTGCACAGAGACAAATGTAGAAGGCAATTCACTGCAGCATTGTTTCTTGAAGTAGCAAAAGACTGTCCCCCAAGAGAGACTGGGTCACTATATGAGCAGATAGCCTTACCATGGAGTACTATACAGCAGCAAAAAAGAAGCCAACCTAGAAATACAGAATGTACTTCAAATGGAGATGTTACTTGCAGGAAATGTAAATAGGATATTATTGATTATATTTTAAGAAATGGGGTTGATAGGAGTCAAGCATGCTTGGAGCAGGCAGAGACTATTTGGAGAAGGATATATAAGGAACCCCTGCCATCGCTTGCCAGGAAGGAGAACTAGGGAGGCCGGCTCATCTGACAGCTCTCCTTGGTGTCCCCAAAGGATGAAGTTGAGTTTGGCTACATAGAGGCCCCCCACAAAGGCTTCCCCGTGGTATTGGACTCCCCCCGAGATGGAAACCTGAAGGACTTCCCAGTGAAGCAGCTTCTGGTGAGATGCTGAGGGCCACCTCAGGGTAGGGGGTTGGGGAAATGATCCTGGGAACTCTTACAGGGCAGAGTGGGCAGGAGACCTGGGGGCACCCTTGACAAGTTAGTCTATTGCCCAGCACCTCCATCTTCTCATCTGCAGAATGGGTCAGTTGGGATAGTGACCTCCATGGTCCTTTCCTTGGAGAGTTTTCTCAGAGGAAAACATGACATTACCCCATGGCCTGGCACACCACAGGTGCTCAATAAATGTACCATTGTTATCAGTTTCACCCACTTTGAAAGGCAGGAATGAAAAGCACCCCGACAAGACTTCTCAATCCCCTGGGTAAAAAATTTACTCATAGGGGAGTTTTCTCCTAGGAAATGGGAACTTATGGGAAAGGGGCAGCTCCTGCTCTTGCCCCTGCCCCACCCCCACCTTGCAGAAAAATCAGTTTCAAAGAGGAAAGTTAGAGTTAAGCCATTGTCAAAAATTATGGTTCCAACTTCAAAGCTCCCTGAAGCTGCAGGTTTCAGTCTGTGGGTTTGTTTGTTTTTTTTAAGCAATCCAACCCCCTGATTCTAGAGGCCATTACCACTCCCACTGATGCCCTTAGCCACTGGTGGAGTGAGGGCAGAACCAAACCTCCTTCTTTTGTCCTCACCTTCCACCTTGAACAGGCAGGGGAGGCGAGGACAGAGCACGGAGCAGAGACTGGGATAGATCAGGGGCTCTTCCCAAGGTCGCACATGGGACAGCTTCCGCTCGAGTTGGAAACATTCACAGGCTCACCTCTACTTCTTGAGAACTTAACCTAGGGCCCTCACCATAGGGAGACGGTGCTAGAGCCTGGCCTGGCATCTTGTCCCACTCCTTGACCTGAGGCAAGCAGCTGAACCTCGTCAAGCCTCAGTTTGCTCATCTGTAAATGGGGCTAGAAATGGCATTCCTCTCACAGAATCATTGTGAAGATTGAAGGCAACTAGAAGGCATCCTCCTACTCCTAATAAAATGTTCCTTATTAGCTTACCTTCTGGTTGTCATCCCACAGCCCTGAACGTTGTCCTTGGTGAGGACTGTCCGCTTCTTCCCACACTGGGAGGGGTAGAGTCAAGCTGGTCTTCAGCAGCAGTGGCCACAGGCCTGAGAACCACGGCCTCCCAGCTCCTGCCCTCACGGTCTTCCCAGGCTGTCACCTTCCTTTAATGTTCCAGGCTGGCTTGGTGCCAAGGTCAACGGCTGCATTGTTCCTGGGGACCTGGGCCAAGCTCGGCTTTGTGCTGCGTGCCTGCCTGCCTACGTGTGCCCTAAAGCCCAGCTGCCCCAGCTTCCGGCAATGCACACCTTGCCATCTGGGGCTCCCGGGTGAGAAAGCGCTAAGCTGTAGACATCCACGCCATTGGGCATGGCTGTCCCTTGAGCCTCTCAGCTGGGTGAGGATAAGCCACATCTTCCCACCCCAGGGGATTTTTTTACCAAGAAGTTTTGTCAGGCAAGCTTCGTTCTAGCCCCAGTACAAGTTCCCAAGCAAGGGCCCTACTGTTTCATCAAAAAGTCCTGAAAGGAACCTTAAATTCAAGGGTCCCTGGGGTTATATTGTGCACCAGCTCTCGTTTCCTGGAGCTCTGTTCGAAAAAGGATTCTGAGGCTGTCTCTAGGCTCAGGGGAGAGGAATGGGTTGGTCTATATGTTACACATCTGCGATACTTGCTTGAATCGGTCAGATGTTCCTAGGTAAGGCTGCAGGGACAAACAGCCCCCAAACTGTAGGGGCTGACAACAGCAGAGGTCCATTTCTTGCTGCATCTTGCACAGATGCCTGGTTGGTGTTCTGCAGCCCTGCTTCTGAGTGCCTTTTCCATTCCATAGCCCCGGCTGCAGGTGCAATGCTATCCTGGGAAACGCCGTTCTCCTAGCACAAGGAGCAGAGAATGATTTGGCCTTATGCTCTGAACGGGCATGCGTCACTTCGGCTCACATTTCACTGGCCAAAGCCAGTCACGTGACTGAGTCCAATGCTGGGTGTGGAATTCTGTTCCTTCCGCCGGGAGATACTGCCATGCATACCAGCCATGGCTCAGGATGCAAAATCCTCTTTCCAGGGAGAGGGCAGCAAGTCTCTGGGCACAACAATAGAACCTACAGGCCTCCTTCTTTTACAGATGGGGAATCTGGCTCCTCTCCTACAGATGGGGAAACTGAGGGTCAGATAAATAAAGAGATAAACAGGGATGTCAACGGCACAAAATGAGAACCAGCCCTGAAGTCACCAGTGTGTCTCTGTGTCCAGAAACAGAGACGCATAATGAGACCCAGTGCACACATGCACTAATACGTACTTATATACCATCAGGCAGGCCCACCCTCAGCCAGCCTGCCCACAAACTCAGCCTCCCTGTGTCTTGCCCCCTGCTCTTCAGTGGGACTAAGAAGACCACTAGAAACCAAGTGCCCACAGTGCCAGCCCAAAGGTAGTGAAACAGTAGTCCTCCTTGGCTAGCTGAGCTGGGGTTAAGGACCTCTGGCTACAGGAGACTAATGATGGGTGTGTGCTCCCTGCCCAGGGCCCAGATTTTGGCTACGTGACCCGGGAGCCCCTCTTCGAGCCTGTCACCAGCCTTGATTCCTTTGGGAACCTGGAGGTCAGTCCACCAGTGACTGTGAACGGCAAGGCCTACCCCCTGGGCCGGATTCTCATCGGGAGCAGCTTTCCTCTGTAAGAGAGTTGAGGGTGGGGCTCAGGGTTGGGGGGGTGGAGAGATGTTACTCTTTCTCTTTAGAAGTAGCCTGGGCTGTTCACACGTGGAGAGATTATCTGGGAGAATGAACCCCTTCCACGACTCTTAGAAATAAAACCAAGTTAGCCTTTATATCTTCGTATGACTTAGGATCTAATATAAAGCTAAATAACTCTTCCCAAAATGGGAGGTTGTATAATGAGATTATAAACCATGAAAGGAAGGGATGAAGGAGTGCATAAAAGGTAACTGAAAGAGGCTGAGTGGGAAGGTAGCCACAAGTTCTTGGGGTTGCCCATACACCAAAGAGGGATGAGAAGACATGGCCCTGCCCCAAAGTGTGACTACTTGGATCTTGGGCCTGTCCACAACCCTGTCACTCCCTCCCCCAGGTGACCCACTTCCCAATAAAAAGGCAGATTCTTCTTTGGTCAGGACAGTCACTAGGAAGACTGAATACTATGGGTCCTCATTTCACAAAAGGGCTGCCAACAACCTGCACACATGAGATCAGCCAGGATTTGGGCACCAAGTCCCTGTGAGCTACAACAGGGGATACTCTACCTTCTGGGAGGAGGCCAGTGCCTGTTTGCCCACCGCCTCTCCTCCCTCCATTCATCCATTCCTCTGGTATTTTCCATGCCCTAGCCAAGTGCCAAGTGTGAGCCATGGCATTCTAAACCTGAAGTCCAGCCCCCACCTTCAAGGAAACAGTGGAGATCACAGACATGAAACAGTCAGGGGCAGGGGGATGACCATGTAGATGATAGAAAGAAAGGGAGCCGGGGAACCCAAATAGAGACAAATATTTATTGAGGACCTTCTCTGTCAGGCACTGCTCTGGGCTCTAGGGATACATCAGTGACCCAAGCAGGCAAAGCCCCAGATCTTGGGAAATTTTCAATCACAGTGGGAGGAGTACAGAAAATCAACATGGAAGCCAGCAAATGAGACGCTTCTGGATGCTAATAAGTTGCAATGAAGAAGGTAAAATAGGGTTCCATGGCAAAGAGTGATGGGGCAGGTGCACTTTAGTTTTTGTGGTTTTAAGGAAATGACTTGGGAATTGAGACTTGTATGAGAAGGGAGCAGCCATGGGAAGATCAGAGGGAAAGGCATTTCATATAGACGGAACAGCAAGGGCAAAGACTTTGAAGGGCTAGCTAACACGTAGGAAGTAGAACAAGGAGGAAGGGAGAGGTGGCAGCAGGTCCAGGCAGGGACCAAATCAGAGAGGAATTTCTTGGCCACTGGGAGGGCCTTGAGTAATAGTCTAAGGGCACTAGGGAGATCGAAGACCTCAGAGAGTCTAAAAGTCAGGAAGGACTTCCTGGAAGAGGTGTCACTTAAACTGATTAAAGGTGGAAGTTAATGTAATAAAGAGGCATATGGGCTCGGGCAGATTTTGGAACCATACCTGTGCCCTAGCCCCCTCCAGCAGTCCAGGCAGGGCCACTGAGCACAGAAGATGGTCTCTTTATGTCAACTGATACCCTCAGGATCTGAAAAAGCCGAAGGCTGGGCTCCATGCCATTCATACAGACCATGGCTCCAGCTTATGCCTCCATTTTTCCCCCTTGGGCTCAAATGCCTTCTTGCCTGCACCAGGATCTCTCCGCCCTGTGGTTCAGGCTCTTTTCCCTGACTTTTGCTGATGCCACCTAGGATACAGGCTGGGTTGCAGAGGCTGAACTGCTGCAGACCCTCTGGTGAGGCAGGTACAGTGGGAGATCTGAAGAGTGGCCTCCTCCCCACCCCTACCCCCAGGTCCGGCGGTCGGAGGATGACCAAGGTGGTGCGGGACTTCCTGCAGGCCCAGCAGGTGCAGGCGCCCGTGGAACTCTACTCAGACTGGCTGACTGTGGGCCATGTGGATGAGTTCATGACCTTCGTCCCCATCCCGGGCAAAAAGGTGAGCTAGTCCCTGAGTCTAGAGTGAATAGGGTGATGGCGAACCCATGTACTACCAGCTCTTGTTAGCAGGGGCCAGGATCTACAGGTAGTGGACTACATGCATAAAGGAAGAAGGAAGTAGGCTCAAGTCGGTTTGCCTGTTGTCGCTGTGGCGCGTAAATGTTTAATCCGATATACCAAAATACTAGCATTGCAACAGGTCATCAATGTACAAATATAAATGAGAGATTTTACGTTCTTTGATCCATACCAAGTCTTCAAAATCTGGTGCGTGTTTTACTCTTAACCACACATCTCAATTCAGATTAGCCACAATTCAGGAGTCCAATAATCACGGGGCTCGTGGCTACTGTATTTGCTGTGATGCTCTAGAGAGCTCTGGGGTATGGGCCTAGGGCTTTTTCATTTTCTGATGTGAAAGAAATGGCTGCAACTTCATACCCTGGAAATGTCGTGTAAATGGCCTGTCCTCTTAGCCCCTTGGAGATGCAGTTCCACCCTGTCCGAAGACATTCTGGACTCTGAGCTTTGACGTGAGGTCATTGCTGAGGTGGAGGAATTTCTATAGCAGGAAGGGCAAAAAGTATTCCCCCAAAAGAGAGAAAGCCCGGCCAGGCCTCCTTGCCCCTCAACACTGGGAGGCCTGAGACCACAGGCAGACAGGGCTCCGAGTCCCTGGTCCCTTCCCCGCTGCTGACACGGTCCCTCTGGACGTCCTCTCGCAGGAATTCCGAATGCTCATGGCCAGTACCGCAGCCTGCTACAAGCTCTTTCGAGAGAAGCAGAAGAAGGGCCACGGGGAGGCCGTCATGTTTAAAGGTGAGTGACCTTGGCAGGGGGTGGGTAGCTGAGCCCCCAGAGGGATGCTTGGGAGGATGGGGCGGGGGATCGCTTTGCTCCTGAGCATCCAACTCCCCTTCCCTGGGTTCCTGGCCCACTCCAGCCTGTGAGCTCACTGTGGTGGGAAGCAGCGGTGGCCTCTAGTGACCCTCGCCGTGGTCAGCCGGACCATCGAGCCACCCACCGCTCCTCATTATCAGCAGCGGGGCCAAATGCTTCTCCAGGACCCAATGGCACCAGACACAAAAGAGAGTTAATTGACATGTGATCTGTATTCAAGGAGCTTGAAAAGGAGATAGAGAAAAACAGACACAACGCAGTTTAGGGACAGGAAGAAAAGGGAGCGTACATAGACATGAGCTAGAAGCAGACATCACCACTGTCAGTCCCAGAGTGAGAAATTACCTGCTTCGTGTAGACATTCCCTTCACTGGGCCAGATGGAGACGGGGATTAGGTGTGCTCTTAAATGAACCACGGAAAGAGGGGAAGCTGATCAGACGGAGACGGTGAGCCGGGTTAGAGAGGCCGTGACAATTTCTTCCTTACATGTTTTTCTTAAATTATTTTATGTCACTTTTCAGGTTGGTATCTCCAACCTGCCTACTCCCCAAAGTCCCATTACTAAGGCTGGCTGATACTTACATGCATCCCTGCCTGCTGAATCCGAAGGCAGTGTTCCTAATAGTTTTTGGTGTCTAGAGCAGAGGAGGTCAGTTTAAGCCCTCTGTCCTTTTTTGATTCCCCGCTGATGGGAAGTCTTTTCTTTGGATTAGCAGGCATGAGTCTGGATTTTCTGGAGGCCCCTTTATATATTAAACATACTCTAAAGCTACGCATAGGATATAGAAACCCTTCTCTTTGTAGAGATAGGTTCAAGTGGGGCATGGAACAGCAGGGGCGTGACAGCCCCAGTCTCTTTGCCACTGACACCCTGCAGGACTGGGAAGGGCAATGGACCAGCAAACTCTTTCCAGATCAGGCAAAATGGAAAAAAAGGAGGAGGTAGAAGAGGAGGAAGGGGAGGAGGAGAAGGAGAAGAATTATGATTAATAGCTTAGGCTCTGAAATCCGACTGTCTGGTCTGCATGTGGGCTCTGCTACTAGCTGTAAGACCTTGGACAAGTCATTGAACTTCGCTGTGCCTCCGTTTACTCATCTTTAATGCTAGCAGCTACCTCATAGAAATGTAGGGATGATTCCTGAGTTAATCCCTGTAAAATATCTAGAAGAGTGCCTGTCACACAGGAGGGGCTGGATGAGGGTTAGGAATTGCTAATCAGACCAAAAGCCAGGTGTGGACCAGGAAGGAGGCAGGTGCAGCAGCGACCAGGGCAGGGGCTGAGCATGAGGCAGTTCTGGAAAACAGGAAGGGTGACCTCGGGGTACCTGCTCTGCCACCCCACCCCTGGTCAGCTGCTTGTCCTTAGAAGCAGGCTCCTGGGAGGCCCAGGTACTTGTGCTACCCCACCCTCTGGCCAGAAAGAGAGCAAGATGCCACCACCTGGTCTCTGGCCCAAGACACACAGCCGCCCTGGCAGAGGGGCCTGGGTTCCCGGGGCTGGCCCTCCTGGGTCTCAGCCTGTCCTGGCTCCATCTCCCTCCTCCCCGCAATTAGCCCAAAACCTGGGGGCTTGATAGAGGGGAGAATGCAGGCTGGGTACCTGAGGCTAGACTGTCCCCTGTGACCTCTGACTTCCACAGGCCTGGGCGGTATGAGCAGCAAGAGAATCACCATCAACAAGATTCTTTCCAACGAGAGCCTCGTGCAAGAAAACCTGTACTTCCAGGTAAGAGCAGAACAGGGAGCCCTAGAAGGGACAGGGTTGTGCCCAGTGACACCACTCACATCCTCACGGCTTCTAGAGGGAATGACCAAGGGGTCATGGCCCATGACAGAGGGAAGGGCCTCCATGAGCATTTGGTTCAGCCTCCTTCCTTCACCCCCGTGTAAAGCCGGGAGCTAAATGGTGGGGCAAAGGCAGGGTGTGCAGGTCAACAGAGGTCAGAAGCAGCCAGGAGACCAGGGAAGGAGAGCATAGCAGGCCGTGCCAAAGAGCCAACGGCTCTATAAGGCTAGAGCCCGAGACATCTGGGGGAGACACAGCCCTTTAAACTATGATGTGAGAGCACCTGGGTGACTCAGTCAGTGAAGCATCCGACTCTTGATTTCAGCTCAGGTCTTGATCTCAGGTTCATGAGTTCAAGCCCCACGAGGGGCTCCATGCCCAGCATGGAGTCTACTTAAAAAATAAATTAATTAGGGGCACCTGGGTGGTTTAGTCGTTAAGAGTCTGCCTTCAGGGGCGCCTGGGTGGCTCAGTGGGTTAAGCCGCTGCCTTCGGCTCAGGTCATGATCTCAGGGTCCTGGGATCGAGTCCCGCATCGGGTTCTCTGCTCAGCGGAGAGCCTGCTTCCCTTCCTCTCTCTCTGCCTGCCTCTCTGCCTACTTGTGATCTCTCTCTGTCAAATAAATAAATAAAATATTTAAAAAAAAAAAAAAAAGAGTCTGCCTTCAGGGGCGCCTGGGTGGCTCGGTGGATTAAAGCCTCTGCCTTCAGCCCAGGTCATGATCCCAGGGTCCTGGGATCGAGTCCCACATCGGGCTCTCTGATCAGCGGGATCCTGCTTCTCCACCCCCCTCCTCTCTGCCTGCCTCTCTGCCTACTTGTGATCTCTGTCTATCAAATAAATAAATAAAATCTTAAAAAAAAAAAAAAAAGAGTCTGCCTTCGGCTAAGGTTATGATCCCAGTGTTCTGGGGTCGAGCCCTGCATCAGACTCCTTGCTCAGCGGGGAGTCTGCTTCTCCCTCTCCCTCTGCCTACTTGTGCTCTCTCTCTGTCAAGTAAATAAATTTTTTAAAATTAATTAATTAAAATAAAATAATATGACTCAAGCTACAGACCTGCCCTCTAGAAAAATTAAGTGTCGGTATATGCCCTGGATTTTTATTTATTTTAGGGGATCAGAGTCTCCAGAAGTTTGCCATGAACAGATTGACCTTCTGAGTCCCCGTCCCATTTCTGTCTAACAGCATGATTTCTGTGATCTTCTGTCCTGCTCTCTCTGTCACCCCTGTCACCGGACCCTGATGGGAGGGGCACTGGAGAGGTGGCAGGGGGCGGAGGTGAGCACTGGAAACCTCTCTGGCATGCTGGGGCCCAGGGTCTGCTGCTGCCAGAGACAGGAGCAGGGTGGACAAAGCGACAGGAGTGTCCCCTCACTCGCCTGCTCTCCGCCCCCTCTCCCCCAGCGTTGCCTGGACTGGAACCGTGACATCCTCAAGAAGGAGCTGGGGCTGACGGAGCAGGACATCATCGATCTGCCCGCCCTGTTCAAGATGGACGAGGACCGCCAGGCCAGAGCCTTCTTCCCAAACATGGTGAGGCACTCGGGACCCCAGACTTCACCCAGGCCGCTGAGGAGCAGCCAGATCAGAAGGACCCCTTAGCTGAGGCTGTTCCCTCAGGAGGTCCAGGTGCCCGTCCTGGCTGAACTGCTGGGCGTCCTCGCCCACCCGCCCCAGGGCCCTCGTCCTCACTGGGCTGCATTCCCTCCTAAGGGTGAGACGCTCATCCTAGCTGCCTCCCTGGGGTCCTGGGATATCTTTTCCCTTAGCAGATAGCAAAGTGCTTTCTAAGTTTAAAAAAAAAGCCTTTACAGAAAGGAAGGATGCTTTTCATCCTAGGGGAGAGTCTTCTGTGAGATGGGGGAGGTTAGAACACATGCCCAGGTACACACTTGCACGCACGCACACACCAACACAGACACGTATAACCACGTGCAGGTACCTGTACACAGCATACATGCGGAGGTAGGTCACCTGGTTTTCCACTTCAGCTCTACCACATAGGAGCTGCTTGGCCCCCTCGGTGCCTCAGTTTTCTCATCTGTAAAATGGGGATGATCACAACATCTACGTCACAGGGGAGTTAGGAACGCCCAAGAGCTTGGAACAGGGCCCCGTGAGTTGTCGGTGCTCATTAAACGGGAGCTGTTGCCCATGCCCCATCACAGGTGAACATGATTGTGCTGGACAAGGACCTGGGCATCCCTAAGCCATTCGGGCCCCAGGTGGAGGAGGTGTGCTGCCTGGAGACGCACGTGCGCTCCCTGCTGGAGCCCCTGGGCCTCTGCTGCACCTTCTTGGACGACATCTCAGCCTACCACAAGTTTCTAGGGGAGGTGCACTGTGGCACCAACGTCCGCAGGAAGCCCTTCTCCTTCAAGTGGTGGCACATGGTGCCCTGAGCGGCCGGGGCGGGGGCTGTGCTGTGCGGGTCTCAGCCCATCAGTAACCAAGATTGTGGTGGGACCAGCCCTCATGGTTCTTATGATTGCAAGATGTTCTTCAGCAATAACGGTCAGGAAACTTTGGGGGGGAGGGTGGAGAAAAGGATGATTATTTCCAGGACCTGGAAATTGCACGGCACACCTGGGGCCACACAGCAAAGTCGCAGAGAGAGAGAGACAGCCCAAGCCTGGGGTTCTGCTTTTTGGGCAGTGGAGGGTGGGGGCCGGGGGTTTTGCCACTGGCGGGGAGTGGGGTATGAGGAAAATCGAGGGGCTCAAATGGTCAGCTTTAGAAACCAGCCAAGATTTCTAAAACGAAGGAGCCTGGGGCAGGAGGAAGCCTGGCGTTTTATCTAGTCCTGTGGCTGGCAACAAACATGCTTATTGGAGATGGCTTTCTTTGAAGTGGATACCTCGCAATCAAAGCCCAAGTGAGGCACTTGCATTACCAAAAAGAGAAAACACACACAACTGGGGCCTTGGCACCCGCCTCCTTCCTTCTCTAGACCCCTGGAACCGCCCCCCAGAGCTTCCCCCTGCCTGACGAGGACTTGACAAGGACTAGACTGTCCCCACCAGGCCTCCAGGAAAGGGGAAGGGACCTGAGACATCTGTGCCTTGCCATCTCTCAGAAGGGCCCCAGCATCCACCAAAGTCACCCCCGATGAACCTCAACTTGGTACTTCCTGAAAAGAGCTGTGCCTTTGGCCAGCCTCTGTATAGCCCTAACACGAAAAACCAAGAAACAAAAACTCTGTACCCAAACCATTCCCCAAAGAGTGCTTAGTCTCTTGTCCAAAATTGAAGGAGGGGAGAAGGGGAGAAAGTTCTAGAAGCTCTGGGATCACCAGCTCTGGCAGCCATGCTCTGAAGGTCAAGGCAGATCCCATGGAAAGGGACCCTGGGACCCCCAGACGTACTTTGAACTGCCGTCATCATTTCAAGTTTCCCACTCCCTTGGAGTGTGCAGGGGGCTGCCCTCAATTATTCATTCCTTCCCGGCCTCTCTCAGACCCCTTGGCTTCCTCTCTGCAGTGTAGACATCCCTGACTAGCTTCCCCATTCCCTGAGGGTCCAATAATTTAGCTTAGAACCTTCCCCAGAAGTGGATTTTCTCAGACCTCTCCATTTCCAAGATGCTCCTTATACCTCATCTTTCTGTTGGACACTGGTTCTCCCAAACGCTTGTGAGGCTCCCCCCAAACCAGCATCCTTGAACCTGAGAGTGCCGTGGGTATAGATGTCTGGGCTCAGCCTTATCCTTCTCCTGCCTGGTTCTCCATTCCCCGGGCAGTCCCTGGCCTCCCTCCTCCCATGCCTCCACTTCCTATTCCCGATCCTATCCCTCCAAGCAGCTAGATGGGGACTGGTTCGCCACCAGCCAGGCTCAGACCTGCCCCAGGTTATAATTAAAGACCCGCCATCCTCCCCAGACCTTAGACCCGACATCTAAGGACCTGGGCTGGCCCCCAGCCCAACGGCCAGTTCTGGGCCAGCAGGTGGCCTTGGACACAGACTGTCTATCCCATGGAAGTTCACCAGCACATTTGCTGAACATCCTCTCATCTTCACATAACCAGATTAATTCCCTGTCTCCAACCCAAAAGACTCAGTTTCCACTAAAAAAAGTTCCTTGAGGGCCAGCTGATGTCGGGAGAATAAGTGAATTATAATCCCACATTGTGGGTTAAAAAGAACCAATTTATAGCCAATGAGACCATTATAAATTTGTATTCTTGCGAGAACAGGATTTTCTTCTTGGGTTATTTCATTCATGCATTCAGCAGACGTTTCTTGTGTGTCTACTAAGGGCCAGGCACAGTGCTGGGCTCTGAGGATGTGGTGATCCCTAGCAGGCTGGACCTGGTCCCTTCCTCCTGGAGCCGGTCAGTTCTCAACATGCCATGTCCACATCTAAAGGGCCAACATTTGCCCTTTCAGTGATACGCTCTTCCAAAGTGGGAACCCGCTATATTCAGGAAATACCCGGGGGCACAGACCTTCCAGCAAGTCACAATTTTGGATGAAGGTAGAGGGTTCTTCTCCAACCAGACCTCCTTTTCCACCCAGCTGGGCCAGTACCCACCCCATAGATCAGACCCCAGAGCCTTTAGAAGCTGTTGTGCCCCTGCCTTTGGGAGCCACAGCCCCAGACCTCTGCAACCCCAGAGCTGAAAACACCAAGTGCCTATTCGAAAGTGTCCATCTGGAGACTTAGAGTTTGTCATGTGTGTGTGTGTGTGTGTGTGTGTGTGTGTGTGTGTGTGTGTGTTTGGTTAATGTGGGGTTTGGGGTTTTCTTTCATTTTTTTTTTCTAGCCTACCTTTAAGGGGAAGTGAGCATCTCCCATGTGGAGACAGTGTGTGTTTATAAATTTTTCTAAAGCTCTCCCCATCGGTAAGTTGGTAATTTCTGATGATTCTGGAGCCCCCAGGACTCAGACACCCATTCCCATCTTGCTTGCCCCTCCCACCCCGTGTGACTACCCTCAGCGTGCACAGCTCCCCCAGTCCCCATGAACTCATTGCTCTTCCCCATCCCCAACTTTCTATAAATGTAGACCTAAGATACAGTTCTGTGTTGCAAAACTCAGCTAAGTTCCTGTTTCGACCTTTATTTTGAAATAGTTTATGTAAGAGGGAAGGGGAGGTGCCATGAAGATGGCAAGAAGCAGGGAAGTTTCAACTTTCTGGACGAGAGGCCATGACAGAGATCGAAAGATGTTTGGGGAAGGGCCTAATTAAATAGCAATAAAATAAACCATCAGAGGGGAAGTCATGTGTTGGTGTGATGTTCATTGTTGCCTCGGGGACACGGCCTGGAGTGAAGCAGGCCAGACAGGGGCACTCTTCTGGACTTGTAGCCACTATTCTTCTGGGCACAAGGTCAGGGCTCATCAAAGGTATCTCAAGGGTTTGGAATCCCCCACACATTCAGTGGATGTGTATTCCATGGCCACCCCCAAGGTCAAGACCAATACCCACAATAAAGTCTGGCTGTGTTTTTCTGGTGGCGTTCTGCAGAAGGAGATCTTGAAATGAGCAACTGAGAACAGGTGATTTGTTATTTACTAAGTGCCTCCAAGAAAAACCAGGAAGGGAGTGAAGGGAACAGGACAGGGAAGGGGAAGAAGCCAAATGAGAATGTGACTTGAGGTATAGCCTCAGCCTGATCACTGGAAAGCCCTGGAGCATAAGTGCAGCTCCGAGCTGTCCCACCTGGAGGCAGAGTTTTGTACACCTGCTCTAGTCAGTTGTTGGCTATGGGGACTTTGGCTCTCTGAATGGGCAAGGGGGTACCAGTAGCAATCAGAGCTGCAGTTAGCAGCAAATTCATGGGAGCTGGGGTATGGGCTCACAACCAGAAGAGGACCTGGTAGGGCACCAAGAGTGTCTACCACTCTGGACCATATCATTTTCTTATCATATGGAATTGTTACATGAGGACATTTGTGATTTGACTCCTGGTATAAAAATCCATACTACACAGCCACGGTCTAACAGGGTCTTTGTAAACAAACTCTCCGAAACCCTAAAAATAAAGCCACTTAGTTCCTTCCCGAGCCTGGAAACCACTCCCCTGCTCTTTGGGATCGACATGGGGGCTTCTCATCCCTCAGCCCCGTCTTGGACTTCTAGACTGATGTTTTGTTGAAGCTATCTTAAGGAGCAACTGCAAAATGGAAATCACTAGTTCTCATACTCCCAGATTTAACCTGTAGGTCCAGCTGTCTGAGGTCACACTTCCTTTTTATACCCAACTAAGGTGGCCCAAGCCACAGCAATGGCAATCTTCACTGGGGTTTCCACATCCACCAATTTCTGAGACTCCCCAAGGGATGTTGGTGTGTTAAACCCAGCCCTGGTGGTGCTTTCATATCTTGGCCACTCACCTAACTCAGGATGGCTGGAAGTCACCCTGAGACTTCTAGACTTCTAGAACAGCACTTTCCAACAAAAATGTAATGCAAGCTATGCATGTAATTTTAAATTTTCTACTTATACGACATCTTCATCCAGATTAGCCACAAGGAGCACCCATGTTTGAAAGCACAATTCTAGAATCTTCTCTGCCAGGCTGAGCCCAATTATAAGAGTAGGCACATTCCTTAAATCCCCAGAGTCCAGCTAGTCTGATAGCAATGGCTAACAGAAGTTTATTATTATAATACCGAAAAGAGAAGCATAAAATAGACATCAGCCCTCCCTGGCCCCAGTGTGCAGAGCCTTGCTCCTCCAGAAGGTCCTCTTGCCTGAGCTGTGGCTGCTGCCATGTTACCAGAATTGGCCTTGCCCTCAGCAAGGGGAGTACCTTTGGGCAGGCCACCTCTGCCCACTGTCAAGATGAGAATCCCCATCAGCCCCATGGAAAATAGAACAGCCTCACTTCCACAACTCAACCCTGCATCTTCCTGCAAGACGTAGTCTGCAAGTCCTGGGTGAGTGGAGTCAAGGTCCCCATTATCTCAGCCTCTTCATTCCAGATGGGACCTGATCCATACCTCAGTAGAGCCAAGAGCTTGTGTAAGTGGGATCACTCCCCCAAAATAAAAAGAGCAGCCAAGGATGAATTCTGCCTGCCCAGGGGGATATATCCAGGATCCTCACCCAAGCGGCGTCAGGTCCAGGGGACTGAGGGCAATGTTTTTGGTAACTCAATACAGTGAGTGACATCAAATGACAGCACGTGGTATCTCTTCCACCAGCTGGACAGCCAGAATAAGGACATGCCCAGGCAGAAAGCTCAGCTCTGCGGCCTTGTCTCCAGGCTAGCTGTTGTGAGAAATCAGCCTTTCCATTTCAGCTTCACCTCTGGGCAGCCCAGGCTCCTTTTGAGCCCTGATGGCTGAGAAAGCAAAGGTCTGGGCTTCTCTAGCTAGTCGGGAAAGAAAGTACCAGGTTCAGGTCAAGCCTGCTTGTGCCTTGGCCCCTCATGCTCTATAACCTAAGACCCATTTTGTCCATCGTGGATATGCCTCCAGATGAACTTTATGGACCTGTCTCTGACTTGCATTCTGGAACTCTCCTTACACACTATCCTGCTACTGGAAATGTTATAAGGCTTACTCTACTTTCCTCCCGCAATTCCTAGCACATAGCGCTCAGCAAAGACCTTTTTTTTTTTTTTTCAAGATTTTATTTATTTATTTATTTATCTGAGAGAGAGCAAACGCACGGGGAGGAGGAGCAGAGGCAGAGGGACAAGGAGACTCTGAGCTGAGCACAGAGTTCCACCCAAGGTTCGATCCCACAACTCTGAGATCATGACCTGAGCTGAAATCGGGAGTCAGACATCTCACAAACTGAGCCACCCAGGCTCCCCAATTGCATTTTGAATGAAAGAAAGAAACGTCTGTTCAGCTAAGCAACGGAAGCAGAAAGATCAGCCCAACCAAGTGGGAGGTATTAATAGCCACCATGTCTTAGGCACTGACTACGTGCCAGGCACCTGCCTGCTTGAACTATGTGAAAAAGCCGTTTTGAAGGTCAAAATGATCAAATAGAGACGATTTCACATGATATTTCACGTTCCTCATCGCCTCTGATTCCCCTCTACCACAGAGCCCCGAGGTTACTATCCCCACTTTACAGATAAGAAAAGTAAGGCTCAGGGAGGAAGTGATTTGGCTCAAGTTTCCACACAGGAAGTAGTGGAACCAGGATTCCCACCACGGTGACCTGACTCCAGAGCCCACACGCTGAACCTCTGCTCTGGATTACCCCATCTAAGAAGCAGCTTCCTAACCCGAGTCCAATGGGTCATCAGCTCATTGATTCACAAATGTTTCTTTCACGCCAGTCATTTCTTAGCGTGGCCCATTAGAACCGTACAACAAGAATGTCCCACCACCTGCAAGCTTCTGTCTGGGGATTAAAGGATTCCGATAAATCCCTCAAAGGCACCAGAGCCCAGGGTGAAATGGCCTCTCCACAATATAGTGTGTCCTCTCCAGGCTTTAGCTCAGAATAAGAGGGCATCTCCAAACATGAGAAGCAAATTACATTCATTCATCTGCCATCTCCATTCTTTTTTCCAATTTACAGTTACTGGAAGCATCTATTGTGCGTAAAACTAAAGTGATCATATGATTTCACACCTCAAGCAGAGTGAAAGGGGGCGCTACTAATAATTTCACTGGATAGCAGGGCATGAAACAGGAACCATCCTAGGCAAACCAGGTTATCTCTCCTCCTTGGAAACCCTTATGCATGAGACATGATCTGAACTGAACTGATAGCCAGGTCAGGGTGACAGACAGGAGGCAGACTGATGGAGTAGAGACTTGATGAGTATTTGCTGCATGGAGGAGCGAAAAAGGTACAAAAGCCTTTGGAATCACACACATGCTCACACGCATAATTTTTTCCAGCTAGGGGAGTGACCAAGGGTGGGCCTCGTGTTCATTAGGCTAGGATGAGCGTCAACTGAGTGTAGGAATGGATGACTGGTCAGAGAAGGGAGCACTGCCAAGCTGAGCAGAGACACAAGGGGGAGTAAATGTGTGCCATGTTTCAGAAATAGTGATCATAGGGGCGCCTGGGTGGCTTAGTCGCTAAGCGTCTGCCTTTGGCTCAGGTCATGATCCCTGGGGTCCTGGGATCGAACCCCACATCAGGCTCCCTGCTTGGCGGAAGCCTGCTTTCTCCCTCTCCCACTTCCCCTGCTTCTGTTCCCTCTCTTGCTATGCCTCTCTCTGTCAAATAAATGAATAAAATCTTAAAAAAAAAAAAAAAAGAATTGATGATCATAGTGAAAGTCTAAGATATAGACTAAAGCCTGCTGAAAACACAAGGGTTTGAGCAATGGGGACCCCCTGAAGATTCAGGATAGCTGCAGCCACGTGATCAATTCTGCGTTTTAGAAAGAGGACAGTAACATATATATATTTTTTTTACTGCTCTTAAGCTAATAGGAAAACCATTTTTAAGAAACTACCTGAAGAACGATCAAACCATGGTACATGCCTGCATTGACACATTTGGGAGTACATAGATGAAATAGATCAGTGAGCACTGACATGGAAAGAGCTCCAAGATATTGGGGTGCCTGGGTGGCTTAGTCCATTAAGCACCTGCCTTCAGCTCAAGTCGTGATCCCAGGAGTGGGATCAGGCTCCCTGCTCAGCAGGGGAGTCTGCTTCTCCCTCTCCCTCTGCCCCTACTTGCACTCTCTCTCTCAAATAAATAAATAAAATCTTTAACAAAAAAGAAAAAAGAAAGAGCTCCAAGACAGAGCATTTGATGTCAATATTAAAAAAAAAAAAAAAAACCACCAAGCAAAGCCATGGATTTCTTTAGAAACATACATATGTATATACATGCAAAGAAAAAGATATGAACGCAATCTCATGAAACTGACAATAGTAATCACCTCTGGAAAAGGAAGTGTGACTGAGTGGATTTAAACTTTATCTATGTTGCTTGAATTTTTACTTCCCGAGAATTTAATTACATATGTATTTAAAATTTTTTTTAAAGCTGCCTGAAACCCATGTCATCATTTTTATGCTGAAGTCTTTCTATCCTGATTAGCATAATCTCTCTCTTTTTTTTTTTTAAGATTTTATTTATTTATTTGACAAGCAGAGATCACAAGTAGGCAGAGAGGCAGGCAGATAGAGAGGTGGAAGCAGACTCCCTGCTGAGCAGAGAGCCCGATGTGGGGCTCGATCCCAGGACCCTGGGATCATGACCTGAGCCGCAGGCAGAGGCTTTAACCCACTAAGCCACCCAGGTGCTCCTAGCATAATCTCTTTTATTCCACTTAATATTCCCCCAGCTGGGCTTCCCACCACAGTTTACGATTGACCAGCTCCTTACAGATACTAATTCGTTTACTCCTGCCTGTGAGGCGACTGATTCTTTTCCCCCATATTACACAATATAAAAGTAATGCACAGAGACAGTAAGTAACTTGCGCAAGGTCACACAGCAAAAGACCGATAAAGCAGCATTTGAACCTCCAAAGGCCTGCACACTTAACCACTCCACCTTCCTGCTCTCTAGAAGGTAGAAATTGCTTTAGTTTTTTGCACCCGTCTGACTGGTTCTGTTCCCAGGGACCCAATGTCTAGTCACTACCAATGAGTATTTACCGCTATGCATTTTTCACATTTCATTGACACAACTCCTTCTCTGATAGAAAGGGGTGCTCAAAATTCAGATTCAGCTGGAAAGGGTATTTTACCCCGGACTGTGTTTACAAAGCACACACCCAGAGGATCAAATTAACTGCTAATTTGAGAGTATGCTGGTGATGTGGCAGGCAGACGGGAGGGAGACAGAGGTTAGCGGGGTGGGTGAGCTAATTGTGTGTGTATGTGTATGTGTGGTGTGGTATGATGCTATAGGGCCCAGAAACGTGACAGTCCCCAGAAGGCTTTGGGCCATTTGCTAAGTCCCAGCAGCTGAGCTGACTTCAGCAGTGTGAAACGCAACCCCATCTGGAGTGGAGGTGGCTCGTGACTTTTGCTCCGGGACTTCCATAGAGACTGCTCATGAAATTGGAGAAGTCTGTAGCATATGATGGTCCCCATCCCACTCAGAATATTTTGAGATGTCTAATTATATGGTGGGGTTTAGAGGGAGGAGGGTTTAGATAAGCCCTTTCTGAGTGCAGGTTGAAAAGGGCTATTAGGGAGCTGTGGACAGTTCCATGAGGCCGCGGCTCCCTCTGCAGGTGGACCAGAGTAGCTGCAACCACCAGGATCCCGGGAACCTTGGGGAGCCTGTATAGAGCCCAGGCATCACCCTAATGGAGGACACTGACCTCCTAGCTGTATGACTTAAGTGAGTTGTTGACCTTCTCTGAGGCTCAGCTGCCTCAACCACAGAGGGAACACAAGCAGGGGGAAGAGCCCGATGCAGGGCTTGATCCAGGACGCTGGGATCATGACCTGAGCGGAAGGCAGATGCTTAACAACTGAGCCACCCGGGCAACCCCTGCCTCAACTTTTTTTTTTTAAGATTTTATTTATTTATTTGACAGACAGAGATCACAAGTAGGCAGAGAGGCACGCAAAGAGAGAGAGGAGGAAGCAGGTTCCCCGCTAAGCAGAGAGTCCAATGTGGGGCTTGATCCCAGGACCCCAGGATCATGACCTGAGCTGAAGGCAAAGGCTTTAACCCACTGAGCCACCCAGGTGCCCCATAGTCCCTGCCTCAACTTTAAATGAAAGACAGAAATCCCTACCTCATGGGGTTGCTTTCATGATTAGACAATGAAAATGTACCCAAGTGTTTGCAAAAGGTCTGATACACAGGGCCCTGCCGGACGTGGCAGCTGACCTGGAGGCCATGCTGGGGGTGGGTGGTCGATTGGATGTGGCAGGCCGGAGAGTCGAGGTCACTCCGGATTTCTGACTTAGTGTTACTGAGAAAAGAGGAGCTGTTAACGCCTCAGGTGTTACATATGATTGGGGACAGGTTGCGTTTCAGAGACCACTGGGACACCCAGATAGAGATGCTCAGGAGACAGCTGGACAAAGGGAAGAAGTCAGCTAGAAATGAAAGAGAGAACCCATTGGTCAAAGGCAAACGAAATCCCAGATTTTGGATGAAAATGTTCTTGAGTGCCACCACAGAGATTAACTGGGGTGAGGTGGGTTTTTCTCAAAAACAAAGAACTCTCCAAGGCAACAAAATTATCTGATATTTCTCCCCTAGATCTTATCTGATAAATCTTCCCTAAATCCTTGGCCCTCTGGCTGGGGAGGAATCTAGCCAGGTTGCCCTAAATCACAAGACCCTAGAAATATAGTTGATTGTACAAATGATAGTTGATACACCAGAATGGTTTGGGTTTAAATTTTTATTTTTTAATTTTTTTAAAGATTTTATTTATTTATTTAAAAGAGAGAGACACAGCAAGAGAGGGAACAGAGGCAGGGGGAGTGGGAGAGGGAGAAGGAGGCTTCCCGGGCTTGATCCCAGCGTGACCTGAGCCGAAGACAGACACTTAACGAGTGAGCCACCAGGCGCCCCTGGTTTTAATTTTTAACTCTGGACTGGAGCTCCTGACGCAAGATTCCAACCCAACCAAGATCTCTCAGCTTTCCCATTATCCAAAGACTAAGAAAGTCTATAAAATGGGGGTAGTTCTTCCAACCAAGAAGGGTTGTTATGAGGACTAGAAGACTATTTATGTAAGCAAATCTGTAAGTGATGGAGCTCCGCATAAACTTTAAGCATGTAGCCAACTGTTGAAAAGCAATACTTCACTCACTAGACAAATGGAAACAGACAAACAAAAAAACCTCAGGTCTTACCACGGGGACACCTTAGGAAGATCTGTCAGGAGCAGGCCATGAAAACTTCTAAGCCCTGCAGCTGTGCCTTTCTGGAATCCCAAAGTTCAGGGCGGAGGTGCAGCCGTCCAGGAATTTATTCCTCCATAACTCTGAGCTCCCCAAATCCCCATGAAGCCCGGGAATGGTGTGACTGCAGGGCGCGTGGGCCCCTTGGCACCAAGAGCCCCTCCATAAATCAAGGTCTCACTTCTGCTGGCCTCAGACTGCTTTTTCCAAGGTGACCTGGGCAAAGTAAAAGGGTAGTCGCTTCTCTAGGAATAAAATCTGCCTTCAAGATGAAAAAATCATGAAAAAGTCAACAGTACCAGTTCTCTGGAAACATATTCCTTGGAAGGAGAGGATGCTCTTCCTTTATCTCAGAAGACAATTCAGCCAGGAGGAGCTAGAGAGACAGTGACAATCTTCCCATGAATTCACCCAGGTTGGGTGGCCCAAGAGGCCTTGAGGCAGACACAGAGGAGCCCTGTTCCTGTGCCAGGTCAGTCCCTGAAAAGTTAAGGTGACCTCAGCCCTGTCAACAGTTACGCTCCAGATGGCCCCCACCCCACAGCACCCCCCAGGCAGCCTTCAGAATCACAGAACCCTACATCAGCTGGCCCAAAACCCTGGTGATATGGGCAAGGGAACTACAGGCCAGAGATGAGAAGGGACTTGTTCAAGGTCACACAGGCTTGAGAAGTTTGGAGGTTAGACCCAGGGGTCCAGGCTATTTCATGTGGCCTCACTACACCCCTCCTTTTAATGAGGCCACAGACCAATGTAGCCAGGTTCTAGCTCAGGGCTCCAGAAACTTAGCCCCAACAAACCAATTTGTCTGGCCTTCTTAATTTCCCCAGTCACATCTCAATGATCTGTGAGAAAACCAAAGACTGTCAAAAGATGCCCTTCATATGTTAGAAATAAGCAGGCAGAGAAGGGAAAACTTCATTCCTGACAAATACCGATACCTGCAAAGCCAACTGCCTACCTAAAGTTTGCCAGAGGTGACTCAAGAGACCAAGCCACTTGGAGGACTGAGGTACTCAAGCCCCCAGAGGGAGGCAGGCTCTGAGATGAACCTCGGAGAGGTCAGGGAAAGCAGCTGAGAGGACTGAACTGAAGACGGACACACACGCACTTCTCCCATAAGACTACTGGCAGACTTAAGTGAGATGATGGAGCCCAGCGCTAAACATATCGCGGGTGCTCAGTCAATGGTTTCTGGTGCTATATGGCTAAGTAAGCCACCAACGGCTGGCTCCCCTCTCCCCACTATTTTACAGAGAGCAAAGCTCGCTGAGGCGTGAATGCCTGGTTGCGTCCCTATCCCACAGTAAACCTGGTGAGGGCAGGAGCTGTGCCTGACTTGCTCACTCACAACAGCGACCCAGCGCCCAACACAGAGCAGTGCTGCTGGTGTCTCTTCAGATGGATGGCTGGATGCGTGGGCGGATGGATGGACGGGAGGGTGGATGGATCGGTGGGTGGGTGGGTGTGCGGGTGGATGGATCGGTGGGTGGGTGGGTGGATGGATGGATGTCATCTTTGACATCCCCTCGTTTCTTTCATCAACCCTCCCAGTTTGCCTGGGACTGAGGAGTTTCTTGGGATGCAGGACTCTCGGGATGCAGAAATCAGGACAGTCTCGGGCAAACACATTGTGTCTGACAACTGTCTGACTAAAGCCAATAAGCTCATCACTAAGAGATGAGTGGTACCACTGACAATTCTTCAGGAAGGAAGGAGGCTACCACGGAGACGGGACTCAGATCGGAGGGCTCCTCCCCACCCCACGGTCTTAGCCCGGGTTCTTACAACACCCTCCCTTCCAGACTCCGCCCCCTTCTTGGAAGGTCACCTTTGAAAGGCGGGAGGCCAAGTGGGCATGCGCCGCGCACGCACAACTGCGCATGCTCGCGTTTTCTTTCTCCGCCTTCCCTCCGCCCATTCGGGAAACAGGAACCGCCTCCCACTCGACGGCTCCAGCGCGGCTAGCGGGTCCTGGGTGGACGCTGGCTGGGCGCCGCGGTGCTCGGTGGGACGACGGCGGAGAGCGACCTCGGGGTTAAGGGGTGGGGCGCGACGTCAGAAGCCAAGATGGCGGCGGTGGTCGGAGTCTCCTTGAAACGCCGGTTCCCGGCTGCAGCCCTTGGCGGGGCCTGCCTGCAGGTGAGGTGCGGGACGGGAGGGAGAGGGCAGGCAGGAGAGGGATGGAGACGGCTTGTTGCTCAAGGGGCCGTGAAGGTTGCCGAGGGAGCACAGCGCAAGGCCTCGGGGAAGGGGAGGACCCGCTCCCGCTGCGTAGTGCTCGGGTCTGGGCCTAGAGCATCCCTGTCCGTTATCCTTCTGCGCCTAGCCGCAGCCTGGGAGGTTGTCAAGGCGGAGACGGTTTTTTTTTAAAGATACGGGAAAAAAGTTCGGAGAGGTGTCTCGAGTTGCCCAAGGTCACATGGCAAGCGAGTAACACTGTTGGAGGCAGAATTATAATCCAGACCTTTGGGCTCTAAGCTCTTTCTGTGTCTTCAAACTAGCCGCTGTGGGAGAGACAGACCTGCGGGAGTGGGAGGGATGGGAACTGGGAACGGAGGTCTCTCCTCCAGCGTGCAAGACCGAGGGCTCAGTAAATACGGACTGGGCCCTTCCTCTGGCGGGGGCCTGCGGGAAAGACTGGGTGTCCTCCTCTCAGTGTCTCTTCAATGTCTCTGTCTCTAAAGGGCATACAACAATACCGAGCGTGAGTTTTGGCATGGATCTCATAGGTACAGAGCTTGGCGCTGCCTTCCTGTATTTGTTTATATTACTGGGTGTGCAGTGGTACGTCTCCCCACACCCCCCTTGTATGGTCAGGAAACCACACGCTTCTGATCTGCGTTCTAAATGGGGCTGTTTGTAAGGGGGGGGGAATTGCCATTGCACCCATAAGGGACTAAAAATTTACAAATTCTTTTCAAGTCTGTTTCCTCTTCTGGGCTCCTCAACAACCTCTGCAGGTGGGTAATTAACAGTTCTTACCTCCTCAGTTTGAAAACTGAGGGCCCAGAAAGAAAATTGTACTTGTTCAGAATATCATGGCCAAGAACTGATAGACCTAAATCCAGGTTTTTTTTTTAACATGATATGAGAAAAAACTCCTAGCACAGATCTGGACACAGGTGAACCATGAATTACTAGTTCCTTTCCCCTTCTTGCGCTTAGGTGAAGATATCTCCCTCTAAATACTGCTCTGGCCCTATCAGACAGTATGTATGGCCTGTCTTCTGGTACTAGCTCTTTCCAGTATGCTGGCTGTGAACTCAGACAACTCATTTTATAGTCTCTCTGAAAAGGGGAGATAGGGAAGGAGGACCGCCTACCAGAGCCTCAAGTTCGAGCCCTCTGAGCGTTAAATTGATGACTAATAATGACCTTGTTTACCAGTTCCTTTTATAGTTGCTGAGCAAGCAGTGAAGTTGTGAGAGCCCTACCAATGAGAAGAGTTCTAAGGTCCCTCTTACGTGAATGAGTGAGGAGAAGGCTAATTTCATAGGTCAGTTTCGTAATTCCAGGTGAGGCCGTTGGCAGGGTTTCCTGAGGGCAGAGAAATTGAAGAGTCCCTCCTCTCCAGCATTCGTTCCTGTAAAAACCACCTCAAAGAATCCCATAATCTGGAGCACCTGGGTGGCTCAGTCGTTAAGTGTCTGCAAGCGGAGGCGGTTTCTCCCTCTCCCGGCAACTCCTCCTGCTCGTGCGCGGCGCGCTCTCTCTCTCTGTCAAATAAATCTTTTTAAAAAGCTTAAAATTCTTTTAAAAAAGAATCAAATAATGAGCTTGGTGTATTATGTAAGGTGATACTCAGGTTCCTAGGACTCTAAGATACAGGATTTCCCTTCTGAATATCTTTTATGCATTAGTCTGCTCCCGCAAATCATAGTTCTTGCCTATAAGTGTTTGGCTATAATGTATTTACTGATTGTGTTGCCTTATTTCTTCATTTAGATTGTGAACAACGTTAGGGCAAGTAGCGCCTTCTCTCATTTGTGTATCTCATTGCGCTCAGCACTGGCAGGTCTTAGGATACCTGTCTGCCCATCAGAATGATACAGAAACTGATGATATTGCCAGTGTTGAAAAGCAGAAATTATATTACGGTCTGTGCTAGCCACTTGACCCTCCAGTTTAATCTTACGAGGTAGATACTAATATTCTCTTCTCTTTATACAGAAGAGGAGATAGAATCAGAGAGGTTCAGTAGTTTACCAAAGAACACACAGCTACTAAGTGGTAGAGCTTGGATTTAAACCAGTGCCACTCACACATTTCGGAAACAAGCCTGCACCTTCTGTTTTACTCAGGCTTATGCAGACTTCTTTCTCTTCCTCCTCTCCCGTTTCCACATCTTTCTTTTCCAAATATTTGTCTGCTCTATTGAGCTCTAAGCCTGTTCCTTAAGGAAGGTTTCCTAAAGAAATAACAAGCAGGGGCGCCTGGGTGGCTCAGTTGGTTAAGCCTCTGCCTTCAGCTCAGGTCATGATCCCAGGTTCCTGGGATCAAGTCCCACATCGGGCTCCCAGCTCCACAGAGAGTCTGCTTCTCCCTCTGATCTTCTCGCTCGTGCTCTCTCTCACTGTCTCTCTCTCTCAAATAAATAAATTTTTTAAAAAAGAAAAAATAACAAGCAGCCTTTAGCATGATCCAGAATTCACTCTGTTCATCCTCTTCAGTCTGGTTCAGTCCAGTTGTTAATTGTCTTGGCACCTTCCTTAAATCAGTTATAAACTATGGAGTTAATCTTACCTGAGATTTTCTAGAAGGCCATGCTCAGCCGTAAATACTCAGTTTTATAGATCAAGGTAGAAATGCCTTTGAAGGATCCTCTTTGAGCTTGTAGTATAAATTGCTGGAGAGACCACAAGGAAAAAAAAAAAACTTAAATTGCTCCCAGCTCCGCACTTCTGCCCATGTATTCTCCTTTTCTTCATGTTACTGTGGGAGAATGAGCAGGACTCCTATGGCTAACCCTTCATTCGCGCTCTGTATCCCATCGCTTATTCAGAGATAGTTCTCCAGGGAATCTGCCCTTCCCTCCACTGGCAGTGTTTCCCTCGCCAACAGATCAGCAGCACGCAAGCATGCTATAATCTCTCCTATTGTTTAAAAATAAATAAATAAAAATCCAGCTACCACCCCATTTCCCTATTCATCTTTATGCTGTGTGGCTTGAGCCAGAAACTGGAGTCGTCCTTGCTCTTTGCCACACTCTCATATCCAGTCTCTGAGGAGCTCTTGTCAGTTCTTTCTTAAAACCTATTCAAGGGGCATCTGGATGGCTCTGGGTTAAGCTGCTGCCTTCGGCTCAGGTCATGATCTCAGGGTCCTGGGATCGAGCCCCACGTCGGGCTCTCTGCTCAGCAGGGAGCCTGCTTCCTCCTCTCTCTCCGCCTGCCTCTCTGCCTGCTTGTCATCTCTCTCTGTCAAATAAATAAAATCTTTATTTTTTTTTAATTTTTTTTTTAAGATTTTATTTATTTATTTGACAGAGAGAAATCACAAGTAGATGGAGAGGCAGGCAGAGAGAGAGAGAGGGAAGCAGGCTCCCCGCTGAGCAGAGAGCCCGACGTGAGACTCAATCTCAGGACCTCGAGATCATGACCTGAGCCGAAGGCAGCGGTTAACCCACTGAGCCACCCAGGCGCCCCAAAATCTTTAAAAAAAAAAAAAAACCCTATTCAAAACTTTACCACTTCTGCCATCCACAGCCACCAACCTAGTTCAAGCCATTGTCATCTTATAGCTGATGACTGATTACTGCAATTCTTACCTAGTTTTTTTGCTTTCGCCTTTGATTGATTTTCATAACAGAAGCCAAAATGATCCTTCCAAAGCTTAAGTCTGACTCTGTCACTCCTCTGCTCAAAATCTTCAGTAGTTCTCGTCTTACTCAGCGGAAGAGCAAAAATCTTTACAAGGCCAGGGCACCTGGCTGGCTCAGTCGGTCAAGCATGCTACTCTTGATCTCGGGGTCATTTGGACCTAGAGCTTACTTAATTAACCAAAAGTGGGGAGCACTTGGGTGGCTCAGGTTAGTTGAGCCTTGGACTCTTGGTTTCAGCTCAGGTCATGATCGCAGGGTCATGAGATGGAGCCCACATGGGGCTCTCCCCTCAGCATGGAGTCTGCTTGAGGTTTTCTCCCCTCTGCCTTTAACTGCACATTCTATTTCTTTCTCTAAAATAAATAAATAAAACCTTTAAAAATAATGTATGTACTCCAAAGTTTGAATCTCAAATATACAACCTCCACCAAGTACATTTAAAGAAATTTGCTAGGGGCACCTGGCTGGCTCAGTAGAGCGTGTGGTTCTTGATCTTAGGGTCATGAGTTCAAACCCCATTATGGGCATAGAGAAACCAAACAAAACAAACAAAAAAAAAAAAAAAAAAAAAAAACAAGACCTTAGAAGGTCCTTTGTGATCTGGCTCTCCTGGTAACTTTCTAATTCCCTTCGCCATTCCTGCCCCTCTCCCTCACTCTGTTCCCAACTACATTGACGGCCTTGGTGTTCCTCAGACAGTTGCCCACCCCAAGAGTGTCCCCTCTGCCCAGTTTGCTCTTGCCCTAGGTACAGGCATGGCTTGCTCACCTCCTTCAGGTGTTGCTCAACTGTTACCTTTTTAATGAAGCCTTCTCTGGCCACCCCTTTTAGAACTGTAGAATTCCAGCCAGGACCCCCATTCCCTCCTTTTTATTGTCCCCTTCCACCCCCATTACACGTACCCCCAGAGCCCACATACGGTCAGTGTTATCTGTGTGCCCCCGGCCCCTGCAAGCTTCGTGAGGATCAGAATGTACGTGTATTTTGCCCTTGATCCCCAGGGCCTAGAACAGTCCCTGGAACACGGAAGCCACTCTGTAATTCTTTATTGAGCAAGTAAACAAATGAATAGGTCTGGGCCTAAGAACTTGCTAATTGTATGAGTTGAGTGTTCTTAGATTTGTTTGTGAAGAAGGATTATCTTTTCGTACTGTTCTAGTTCAGATTCGCATTTTTGCCCCAGACAGAATGGGTGTAGGGTGGAACTTTAGAGTCTAAGGACCTGTGTTTGCATCCTGGTTCTTTTCTTGTATGATTTTTTATTTTCATTTTTTAACTGAGAATAATAAAACTTTTTTGTTGTTGAGATGTGGTAAAGATTAGAGACAATTTAGTACATTTCACACGTGTTAAGGGCTCAGGGAATCGAAGCTTCCCCACCCCCTTCTCCTAGGACACCCATGTAACAAATTTTTAAGATTTCTCTTTTGTACGAATTTGTCTTATCGCAGCTGCCATAGTCCACCATTCCTTCACTAGAGAACTACAGCCTCCTCTGGTGGTTTTGATTTCCATATCTTCTCTCCTTCCTCTTGGCCCTCCCCCCTTATCCTACTGAGTGTTGTATAAAATATACAAAACGAGTTTAAATTAGTTGTTTAGAAAAAATCAGTAACACTTTGGGGTATGCCAAAATTTATGTTGGCGCTCATTGCCTTATGGTAGTACTCTGTTTTGATGCCCCCCTGCATTGTTCTTGTCTCACATCATTCGTAGGATAAGAATTTAAATGATCTGGGGGGGACCCTAATCACATTGGGGAAGATCTGCATGAGCAAATCTAAACCTTTGTATTTTGCAGAGCGGATATGAAGCCGACTTAAGTATCAGAAGTGTCAAGGTGAGGACCTGTGGCCGGTGATGGCCGTCACCTTTGATAAGCCTTTGTGGGAGTGAGACTGAGTTTCCTGGGACTGGGTGACTTTGCCCCCTGACAGAACTACTAAAGCAGCCTTCACAGCCACGGAGCTGGAGTTGGCAACTCCAAAGTCCCAGCTTCTTTTAAAAGGTCAAGCTTTACTAATGTTCTGGGCCCCCCCCAAAAAAATAAAAGAGTTCTGTGTTTCAAAGGCATTTTGTCCCCCTTTCTCCCACCACCTACCACAGGGAGGGCAGCCACCCACGTCACTGTCACACAGCCCAAGTTACCTTCCTGGGCATTTATCCCAGAGAAATGGAAACATGTTCACAAATATTCATTGTAACTTCATTCATGTACCCAAAAACCGGAAACAACCCACATGTCCTACAGTGGGAGAATGGCTAAACCAGTGGGAGTCCATCATACCATGAAACGCTACTCAGTAGTAAAAAAGAAACACTGCTTGGATGAACCTCCAGAGAATTATGTTGAATAAAGAAAAGCCAATCCCAAAAGTTTACATACTAGATGATCGCATTTATATATAACATTCTTGCAATGACAAAATTACAGGAATGGAGGCGGATTAGTGATGGCTAGGGGTTTAAGGAGTAAGGGAAGGAGGCCTGAGGGCTGTGGGTGTGGCTTTGAGAGAGCAGCCCTGGGGGTCTTTGTGGGGATGGGAATGCTCCGTGTCTATCAGTGTCGATGTTCTGGTCCTGGGTTGTGCTGTAGTTTGGGGCAGTGTCTTCATGAGGGAAATTGAGTAAAGGATTTGAGAGATCTCATTATTTCTTAGAAACGCATGTGATTCTGTATCTCAAAATGAAAAGTTCAATTTTTTTAAAAAAGCAACAAATCCTGGACATACACAACACTGAATTGATCCCGGAAGCATTATGTCGAGCGAAAGAAGCTAGACCCAAGATTCTCTGATTGCATTGATGTGGAATTCTGTAACAGGCAAATCTGTAGTGATAGAAAGCACATTAGTTACAAGGGATAGGATAGGGCACTGATTTTAAAGGAAAACTAGAGAACTTTCTGAATGGATGGAAATGTTCTGTCATAATTACGGTAGGAGTTATACCACTTCATTAAAACTCATCAAACTATACACTTAAAATGGTAAAATTTAGGGCGCCTGGGTGGCTCAGTGGGTTATGCCGCTGCCTTGATCTCAGAGTCATGGGATCGAGTCCCGCATCGGGCTCTCTGCTCAGCAGGGAGCCTGCTTCCCTCTCTTTCTCCCTGCTAGCCTCTCTGCCTACCTGTGATCTCTCTCTGTCAAATAAAATAAAATCTTTAAAAAAAAAATGGTAAAATTTATTGTAATGAGTTATACCTCATTAAATCTAACCAAAACAAGGTGGGGGCACTAAGCAAGCAGAAAGCTGCTGGAGTATCTCGAGTGATCTTTTCACTTCCTCCACTTTGTCTTACATGCCACAGGGTGGCACTAACCACATGTTCTGCCATTTTACAAAATGGAGTGGGGCGGCGGGGGGCGGGTGCCTGGCTGGCTCATTCACCCTTGATCTCCAGGTTGTGAGTTCAAGCCCCCTGTAGAGCTTAAAAATAAATAAACTAGAACGGACTAGAAGAGAATCCTGCCTTTAATTCTTTAAAAAGGGGGGAGGGGGAGAAGATGGAGTCCCTAATGGGAGACATTCAGTTGTAAAAATGACTTTCCTTTTACTGCTGATCCGAGTCAGGTTGGTGATAAAGGAAAATACTACTTTATCTTCACTTTCATTCTCATATTTTCTCTGTGTTTCCTTTTCTCATACTGAGAGCTGATGTTCAGATTTTCAGCCTCACCTAATTCAGGACACTTTTTTGCCAGTAGGTAAGACCATCACGTTTCTTGTAGTTACACAGTTAACCTTCCCAGTTTCATCTTTTTTTTTACCAGCTTATAAGAGAACTAGCTGGCCTGGGAGATAGTCTGCATGTGTCTGCATACAAACCGGGGGCTCAGCTGCTGGTTGCTCTTTGGACTGACAGGATCTGACGACCGACCTCCCCACCCAACCTCGCTGCTTCGCATGTAGGGCCCAGGGGACTCGCCTGGTGTCCTCCACTTGGATGAAAGATTTTCAAGGGCTATGCGGTGGGGACAGCATGTTGGTATTAGTTTAATGCTCAAGTTTTGCTTTTTGCTTTTTTCCTTTCTTAAATTTATTTAAGTTCCAGTATATAATTTTTTGCATTTTGCTTCAGTTATTCCTAACCATAAATTGAACTGCTGAACGCAAAGACCTGGACCAGGCATGCTGGGAGATGTAAAATGTAACCTGTTCCGTGCTCTGAATGGTTAATTTTATGTGTCAGCTGGGCCACAGGGTGCCCAGATAGTTGGTCCAACATTCTGGGTATTTCTGTGACGGTGTTTTTGGATGAGTTTAACATTTAAATTAATAGACCTAGGTGGCTCAGGTCATGGTCTCAGGGTCCTGGGATCGAGCCCCACATCAGGCTCCCTGCTCAGTGGGGAGCCTGCTTCTCCCTCTCCCTCTGCTGCTCCTTCTCCCTTTGCCCTCTAACTCTGCACTCTTTCTCTCTCAAATAACTAAAAGTCCCCCTTGGATGAGGGTGAGCCTTATCCAATCAGCTAAGGGCATAATAGACCAAAAGGCTCCTCTTCCTCCAAATAAGAAGGAATTTCTCCTGCCTGGCTGCTCTCCAACGGAATATCAACTCTTCTTGGGTCTTAAACCTGCTGTCCTTTGAGCTAGAACCGTATCATCAGCTTTCCTGGCTCAACATGGGCCTCCAGGCTCGGGCTGGATTTACATCCTTGGCTCTCCTGGGTCTCCAGCTTGCCAGCTACAGCTCGTGGCACTTATCCTCCAGAATCATGACCCAATTTCTTGTAATAAAATCTCTTCTTATAAATATGTATAAGTATATATTTTTTCATACATATGTAGACATGTATATGTAAATACACATACTTCTGATTCTATTAGGAGAACTCTAGTATACATGCCCTCAAAGACATAAAAAGAACTGAGAAGAGACCTGCAGATATTCACAGATAAGCAGGTAGGACAGTATTTAAGAACCTGGGTCCTGGAGTCAGACAGGCAGACTTGGGTTCCAGTCATGGCCACTCTCATCAGCTCATCATAAATAGTGGCTTTAAAAATGAGTATGAATTTAAATACAAAATTCTTAAGCAATAGCACCCTTTTGGCAAATATGTTCGTAGGAGGAAGCTGTTCCGGTGTAGGAAGGAAGGAGTCAGACCAGGCCTCTTCACCCAACCCTCTCGTAGCAGTCCCTGCAGTGGCACTCCAGGGTTCTGGGCTCTTGGTGCGAGAGCCGCTGGCAGAGACGGAATGTCCAGGAGATGGAATAGAATCATCCTAGAGAACAGGACTCGGCTGTTTGTTAGTTCCCTAAATGTGTTCTCTCCTTTCCTGTGCCCTGAATGTTTGTGTTTCCCCCAGAATTCATACCTGGAAACCCAACCTCCACTGTGATGGTGCTTGAAGATGGAGCCTGTGAGAGGGCATTAGGGTTAGATAAGGTCATGAGGAGGGGGCCCTTAGGACAGGACTGGTGCCCTTAAAAAATAGGAAAAGACAAGATCTCTCTGCCACATGAGGACAGGCAAGAAAGCAGCCATCTGTAAACCAAGAAGAGGGTCCGCATCAGACACCAAGTCTGCCTGACACCTTGATCTTGGACTTCCCAGCCTCCAGATCTGTGAGAAACAAGTGTTGTTTAAGCCACCCAGGCTTCGGCATCTTGTCACGGCAGCCCAAACTGACGAGGACACCTAATCCAAAAGCACCAGCATCTCATTTTGACAACTCCAGTAGCTTTCTGCTGGTTTCTCTACGTGTTGTCTGACAGTTCTTCCTTCAAGCCAGGGATAGTCTTCTCCGAAATAAACATGATTATGTCTCCCACCTGATTGTTTGTGCTGGCCTCTCGCTCTTAGCATAAAATCAAAATCTTGACCTCACATCTGCCACCACCATCCTTACTCAAGCTTCCCTCGCTCAGACTTCTCTAGGGTCTCCCAGATGTGCTGTGCTCTCCCCCATCCGGGCCTCCACACGTGGTGTTCCCTCCGTTTATACACCCCACTCCTTCCCCTGAGCCCTACGCGTCGGGCCACGGCTTGAATATCCCTTATGGGGACTAACCCAGTCTCGTCCTAGCACAAGTCTACTGTGTTCTTCCCTCTTTATACTGTATTAAGAATATTTCATTTCTCTCATGCTGGGGCTTCTGGGTGGCTCAGTCAGTTGAGCATCTGTCTTCGCTCAGGTCATGATTCCAGGGTCCTGGGCTCGAGCCCTGCATCAGGCTCCTTGCTCAGTAGGGATTCTGCTTCTGCCTCTCCTCCATGCTGCTCCCCTGTCTGTGCAGTCGCTAGTGTGTGCACACACGTGCTCGCTCGCTCGCTCTGTGTCAAATAAATTAATTAAATTTCTTTCTTGCTCATACAGAGTAGATTCTGTGAGGGCAAAGACCGTTTCATTATGTGCTGCTTCACCCGCTCGCGGCACCTTGTCTGGTATGTGCTAGGTGCTTATTAGTATTTGTTGGATTATCAAATGATTCATTGCCTTTCTCAGGAAGACTCTTACCAGGAGGTACCTTGGTGGCTCTCCGGGTTACGGATCAGAGCTCCGCGTTGGGCTCTGTACTCAGCGAGGAGTTTGCTTTAGACTCTCCCTCTGCCCTTCCCCCTCTGTGCATACAGACACTGTGTGTCAGTCACGCGTGGGCTTGTATCCAGTGTGGAAGTTCATAGTGCCAGCTACGCACAGGATTTATCTTGCAATTTTAATATTTTTTTTACTCTTGCTGAATTTTTCAATTGCAGGCCTGCCGGGGGGCCCAGACAGCGGCCGCTGCAGCTCCCCGAATCAAGAAATTTGCCATCTACCGATGGGACCCAGACAAGACTGGAGATAAACCCCGTATGCAAACTTACGAAATTGATTTGAATAAGTGAGTATCTGTGTGAGAGCTAGGTATTTGATAAATAGAAGTGAACTCTTGATCTGATTGAGGGACATGCTTTTTGCATCCTTGGAAGGTTTAAAAACAGACCATTCGGTGGTCTGGAATTTATCTCTCTTTTTCAAATAAGAATGAGGTGCGGGTCTGATTCAGAAAGATAACCAGGGACTCCTGGAAGGTTCAGTCAATTAGACATTTGACTCTTGGTTTCAGGTTAGGTCTTGATCTAAGGGTTTGGAGTTCAACCCCCCATGTTGGGCTCTACTCTGGGCTTGGAGCCTACTTAAAAAGAAAAAAGAAAAAATTAATACCAAGAACAACAACTTTTTGAAAAATGTCTTTCCTTTCCCCAAATCGGAAGACCACAAACGCCTAGGAGTATGGGTAGAGCGGGTAGACACCACAGATTTGGCTGCAATGGTGATAGGACGAGAGGAATGTAGCGAAAATATTAACAGTTTGTACCTCTATTATTTTTTCCATTTCTGTCCCATCAAAGTGCCACAAACGGGGGCCTGGGTGGCTCAGTTGGTTAAGCAACTGCCTTCCACTCGGGTCATGATCCCAGAATCCTGGGACCCCAGCTCCATGAGGAGTCTGCTTCTCCCTCTGACCTTCTCCCCTGTCATTCTCTCTCTCACTCTCTATCAAATAAATAAATAAAATCTTCAAAGTGCCACAAACTTAGTGGCTTAAAACAGCATGGGTTTATTATCTCCCAGTTGTGCAGGTTAGAAGTCTGGTGAAGGTTTCATCAGACTAAAATCAAGGTGTCAGCAGGCCATGTTCCTTTCTGGAGACTAAGGTGAAATCCATTTTCTGTTTTTCAGGCTGTTGGCAGAATTCAGTTCCTTACCATTGCAAAAGCGAGGTGCCTGTTACCTCGTTGGCTGTAAGCTTAGGGCTACTTCCAGCTTTTAGGCCTCTTTGCTTCGTGGCTCATAGTCTGGCCTCCAGAGGCCCCAACAGCAGCTTGAGTCCTTCCTCTGTCTCTGAGGTACTGTCTTTAATCGGTTTCCACTCTGAAGGATCTCCACAGGTAGCCAAAGGGAAGGAAGAGGAGTGAACTGGGGCTCGAGCTTCCCACTGGGCCCCCCACCCAGCCCCCCCTCCTCTCCCCAGCATAACCAGAACTTCTCTATTTTATGACCTCTTTCATTTGTCAGTGAAGAAGTATTTTATTTCTGTTGAACAAAAGCTTCTGTGGTGCCAGAAAATGGTTTGAAAACAAACACTATGCACACTTTTCTTTGGCTCTGTATCAACACATAAGTTCTTGATCTATAACCTTGTCAAGCAGACAATTACCAAATATTCAGCAACCAAAAATTATACGTAAAATTCAAAGAAAAGGAAATTATACAGGGCACTTTTTTTTTTTTTAAGATCTTTATTATTTGACAGAGCGAGCACATCAGGGGGAGGGGCAGAGAGGGAGAAGCAGCCTCCCCACTGGGCAGGGAGCCCAACATGGGGCTCAGTCCCAGGCCCCTGAGATGATTACCTGAGCCAAAGGCAGACGCTTAACTGACTGAGCCACACAGGTGCCCCCCAGGCCAATTTTCTGTCCCTGATACAATAAAACTAAAAATTCACATCAGAAGCAAAAGACTCTGAACTACTTGAAAATTAGAAAGCACTCTTTTAAAAAACTGCTTTATTAAGGAATAATGTAAAATATTGTTAGCTGCTTGGAAAATAAAAGCATTGCAAATCAAAACTTACAGAATGAGGCTAAAACTGGATGAGTTAAATTCATTAGTAATTTTTTTTTTTTAAAGATTTTATTTATTTATTTAATAGAGAGAAATCACAAGTAGGCAGAGAGGCAGGCAGAGAGAGAGAGAGAGGAGGAAGCAGGCTCCCTGCTGAGCAGAGAGCCCGATGCAGGACTCGATCCCAGGACCCTGAGATCATGACCTGAGCCGAAGGCAGCGGCTTAACCACTGAGCCACCCAGGCGCCCTCATTAGTAATTTTTAATGATAAAATTTTTTTTAAAGATTTTAAAGATCACAAGTAGGTGGGGGAGCGGGTTGGGAGCAGGCTCCCTGTTGAGCAGAGAGCCTGATGTGGGGCTCGGTCCCAGGACCCTGAAACCATGACCTGGGCCAGAGGCAGATGCTTACTTAACCCACTGAGCCACCCAAATGCCCCAAATGATAAAATTTTAAAGAGGAATTACATTGACTTCCAGTCAGAGTAGAGTAGCTTTCAGCAGATTGCCCTTTCCCAGACAATAGCTGTAAACTTTGGAAAACTTCGGAACAATAGCTGTAAACTTTGGAAAACTTCGGACAAAACGTCAGAAGTAATGTCCTGTGGGCACAGGAGAGTAGCCGTCACAGGCAGATACTAGGAGGGCAGGCCATTGGTGCTTGGAAGAACAGAATGCTGCTGGGCAGATGAACAGGTTTTTGGGTGCTCCTTCCTGAGGGCAGACCCCAGTTGATGTGGCGGTACAAGAGCAAAAATTAAACCAGACTTAATGACTGAAAAACGGGAAGGTACACTGTATGGCTCCTACAGCAGCCAGAAAATGGGGCGGGGTGGGGGGGGCTGGTTCTATTTATGGACTCTGTCCAAGTTGGGAATTCAGCCCATATTGTTGCTTAAAAAAAATTGGGGGGCACCTGGATGGCTCAGTTGGTTAAGCAGCTCGATTTCAGTTCAGGTCATGATCTTGAGGATGTAGAATCAAGCCCCATGTCAGCCTCCACGCTCTGCAGAGTCCGCTTGAGATGCTCTCTTCTCTGCTGCTCCCCCTGCTCTTGGGTGCCTGCTATACATAAATAAACAATCAGGGTCAGGGCACCGGGGTGGCTCAGTGGGTTAAAGCCTCTGCCTTCAGCCCTGGTCATGATCCCAGGGTCCTGTCTGCTCAGCGGGGAGCCTGCATCCTCCTCTCTCTGCGTACTTCTGATCTGTCAAATAAATAAATAAAATCTTTTTTAAAAAGATAAATAAAATACGATGCAGGGGCTTCTGGGATGCTCAGCCATTGAGCATCTGACTCTTGGTTTCTGCTCAGGTCATGATCTCAGGGTCCTGGGATGGAGCCCCACTGGGCTCCGTGCAGGGCATGGAACCGCTTGGGATTCTGGCCCTCTGCCCCCGCCATTCCATACCTATATATTTAGAGATGTAAAAGCTAGGAGAAAATTCTGTGTATTCATGAAACCTCAGGAAGGGGTGTGGTCTTCTTAGATTTAAAAGTATCCTAAGAGGATAGTAATATCCTAAGAGGAAGAGGTCAGTTTAACGATGTAAGCATTTAAATCTGTGTTTTGAAAAATTGCCTTTTTCAAATTGGGTAATTTGAAAATTGGGTAATTCCACTATCCAAATTAGAACTCAAATAGCCAGTTGCTGGTTGAGGGCTGTGTGAGGGAGGGGGGGAGGGTTAGCATCAGATAACAGATTTGTGGTATATATTTAGGTCTTGTCCAGGCTTTCTGGCTCCCAAAACCCTTGTAAATCCTAAGAAATAAGAGCTACAAGGTCATCTTGTATTATTATAATTTGGTTTTGCTCCCAGTTCCTGAAATAGCTCTGGATAAATAATAAAGGTAAAGTGGGTGGTCCTTTGTTATTCATAACAAGCCCCTTTTGGCCATTGGCATTTATGTTAATGAGGTGGTTTCTCCTACTTCAGTGGGAGGAACCAATCCTCTTTGGAAGTTTGGGTCCCTCACCCTACCCCTTGACCTGGGAAGAGGGAGGAGTTAAAGGTCGAATCACTTAAACCAATAGCCATTACTCAGTCTCACTGAGGCACTGAAACATTGCTAAAATTCATGAAGTGTGGGGTTCAGAGAACTTGGGTGGGTGAACTCGTGGAGTTGTAGGGAGAGGGCGTGGCTCTGTGCATCTCTTCCATTTGGCTGTTCTACTAAATCATGGTCTAGTAAGTTAACTGTGCTCTAAATTGTGTGAGCCTCTGTAGCAATTACCAAACGCAAGGAAGGGATCGTGAGAATCTCTGATTTGTAGCCAGCCATTCGGAGCACAGGGGACACCCTGGACTTGGGAGAGTCTGAGGAGGGATCTGACACTGTCTCCATGGCGGCAGACTGAGTTCCAATGTGGGACACCCAGCTCATGTTGCAAGGTTGCTCGGTTCCAGAAGCTACATATTTGGTGAGCAGGTGAAAGGTTCACAGCTTTGAAAAAACTGCCTTTAAAAAAACGTTCCCAGATCCTGTAAGTAGAGGGGCAGAGAACACAGTGGACAGTGTCCGGCATTGGTTGACCAGAAGGAATGTGCCACGCGGGCGTGGGTTTTCATGTGTTCTGTTCTCTGGTGCACCTCCAGCATCCCGACCAGAACCTGGCACAGAGCAGACTTTCAGTTAACAGTGAGTGCAGAAAAATCTCTGATTTTATGACATAATTCAGCCACTATGATTTTCAGAGATCTCCCATTAAAAACACTGACAACACTTCTCCCTCCTCAAATATCAGAGGTTGTTAAGGTCACAGTTCCTGATCTTAGCAAAGATAGGGCTGTGGGGTATTTACACGTTGCAAGATAGACTGGCAAGATAGACTGCCGACAGCAAGGTAGCTAATCTCATCCTGGTGATCATTTCACAACAGACACGCCCAGTTCTGTGCCACACTCTCCTGGTAAACACCTTTTTTTTTTTTTAAAGATTTTATTTATTTATTTGACAGAGAGAAATCACAAGTAGATGGAGAGGCAGGCAGAGAGAGAAGGAGGAAGCAGGCTCCCTGCCGAGCAGAGAGCCCGATGTGGGACTCGATCCCAGGACCCTGAGATCATGACCTGAGCCAAAGGCAGCAGCTTAACCCACTGAGCCACCCAGGCACCCCGCTCTCCTGGTAAACACCTTAAATCCACACCTTGGCCATGAGATCAGTAAAACTAGGGGAAAAAAAGTCCGAGTCATGCTAAAGGCTGTTTGGGGAAGGGGGCGTGTGTTTTTAAATGCCATGCCTGGGAAGTACACAGGGCAGCGGCCAGAAACAGGTTTGTTGAGCACTGGTCTGTGTGCCAGCTACCATGAAAAGTGCGGCTTTTTAGGTATTTTTCTAACAAGCCTGTGACGTAAAGATCAGTTCCATTTTACGGATAAGAAAGAAGCAGGCTCGGGCGCCTGGGTGGCTCAGTGGGTTAAGCCGCTGCCTTCGGCTCAGGTCCTGGGATCGAGTCCCGCATCGGGCTCTCTGCTCAGCGGAGAGCCTGCTTCCCTCTCTCTCTGCCTGCCTCTCTGTCTACTTGTAATCTCTGTCTGTCAAATAAACAAATAAAAATCTTTAAAAAAAAGAAAGAAAGAAAGAAAGAAGCAGGCTCAGAGAGCTTGAGCCGTTCCACAGAACTGCACCCTCGAGGATAATAGTGGCGTTAAACTGAGCAAATGGAGCAGGCGCTCCCCGCCTCATCTTCTCCCAGATCCATCCGTTCACCCAGCGTAGTCCTGTGAGATGCAACTGCTGCTCTCTGCTTTGCAGGTGGGGAGCTGAGGAAGGGGTTTGCTGAGAACCTGGTCAGTGTCCAAGCCTGGACGCTGCCCGGGCTCCCAGACGCCAGGCCTGCTCTGCAGCGTCCAGGCACAGTGCTGCGGCCCTTCCCACCCCCCGCTCACTGCCCCCACGCGGGTGGACGCTCGCAGCGCTGTCGAGTTGGGAGACTGTCTCCTGTAGCTTTTCTTTTCCTAGAAATGCATACGCGGTGTGACTCCGCCATGCTGAAAATGCAAAGGAATACACACAAAAGCGTGGAAAAAATTGAGTGTGCCCTGAGAAAACCAAATGGATGAGAAGAGCAGCTACTGTGTGCAGCATCTCAGATCATACTGGACTGCAGCAGGGACCCTGAACTTCCGTCAGTACAACTGGGGTGTTCTCTTGTTTCCGGGCAGATGTGGTCCTATGGTGTTGGATGCTTTAATCAAGATTAAGAATGAAATTGATTCTACCTTGACCTTCCGAAGATCATGTAGAGAAGGTAAGCATTTCCTTCCTTGTTAGGCTTCAAATGCTTGGGCTCTGGTCCAGGGCCTGCCACGACCGGCTGGCCTTCTGCCAGGGGACCTTGCTGGGCATTGCGCTTCCCTTTCCTTGGGTAAATGCGCCAGATATTCCAAGTGTAGTACGGGTTCCGGTTTCTGAGTTTCCTTCCCGTCCGGAGCTTCTCCCACCTGCTGGCAGCCACCAGGGCACCCCTGCGGAGTTCATTCACGGGAGGGGGGTGGGGGGAGACAGTGGAGAGTTTCTAGTCGGGGTACAGTGCACCCCCCCAGGCTCCCAGCATTATGTGTGTCCATGTGTATAGAGCAGCTGCTCAGGAGGACCCTTCTGGGTGGGAACAGTGTTTCCCGCGGTGTGCTGCTGGCACCACAGGAGCTGAGTTCAGACAGTGTTCACAGGCAGGCAGTGTTTTTCATGGCAATAGCTGTGTATTTAGGTGACATGTTAGAAAAATATAATTACTAATGACCATGGAACAGTGATCTAGTTTTTTAATATAAGTTTAAGTAAAAATGAGTTGATTCTAAGAAAACTCGTAAATAATCCTTCAGCTGTGCTCGGACGGAGCAAAAATCACAGAGGGATGGCACCAGGGCTGACGGGTCCTGATGGCCATAGAGCCCCGTCAGTGTAGCAGGCTCTGTTCTGTGCAGTGGACAGGGCTAGACCAGCACTATTAGCATTTAGGCCCAGGGAGGTTAAGGGACTCCAAAAAGCACGCAGATAGTGAGGAGCCAGGAGTCAGCCAGAGTTGTCAGATTCCGGAATTGCGCTTAGGCGGTACACTCTGCTGGCTCTCCAGGCTTGCAAAACCTGGGATCAAACCAAACAGGGTCGCTTGAGCCACGACCAGTAGGAAGCTTCTTCCTGAACTGACCTTCCAGAAAGGGAAACATCACTATAGGTCTTGGCCTGTCACTTTTTGCCTGTGTTCTGCTGTATACATTTCAAGTATTTCAGTCCTGCCAAGACATCTGCTTTGATTCAGCTAATTGTAGAGGATGAGAGTTAGTGCACCAAACGCTGACAGACAGTATGGTAGCCGTGCGGAGTCCTGCTGTTAGGGAACCCTCGGCTGTGATGGACTGCCGGCCTTCCCGTGGGTGTCCTGGCAGCGCGCGACATAGAGATGCTTTTCAGGAGCCTTTCCCATAAGACTTCTTCAGAGCCAAGAACACAGGATGTGACCCATCTGGACTAAAAAGTATGAGGCAGGATTACTGATTGCCACTCCTTTTGATTCCCTCATTGACTGTTACGAGAATTTCCATGGGAGCCTTTTTCAGAGAAGACTCCCTGGATTTTTTTTTTTTTAATTGTATTTGATTTCTTACAAGAGCATACTTCTCTGGTTGGATGCTGGGCACACGTAAATATTTTGATAGCATTCGGTCTCCTGGGAAACTTTAGGAGTATTTGCTTATGATGGGTCTTTGTTGTCTCTTATACACTTACACTAAGATTTACAGGAGGATGCCTGGATGGCTCAGTCGGTTAAGCATCTGCCAGCTCAGGTCACAATCTTAGGGACCTGGGATCGAACCCCACATCGGGCTCCCTGCTCAGCGGGGCGTCTGCTTCTCACCTCCCTCTGTGCTCTCCCTCTGTCTCTCTCTCAAGTAAAATCTTTAAAAGAAAGGAAAAAAAAAAGATTTACAGAAGAAGAGGGGGTGGTCTTCCTAAAATGATAGCCCAGTGCAGGTCTCATAAGTAATCACATTTCTGAAAAAACAGCTTCAGAAAAGTGGGTTCAGATTGCTTGGTCCTCTTTAAACTCCGAAATACCGAGGAACTTCCCATACACGGCAAGGAAAGTGTCATTTTCAGGGTCCTTGGTCAACACCTTATTTTTGCTTGGTTTGTTTTGCTTACACGTAAGTGAGTTCATTCTTCTCCCTGGCAAGGCAGTGTTCAGGCGGTCTGTGGGTGTCGTGTCCCCAGGGCAGCTGCTGCGCTGCTAGTTCAGTGGGGACGATAGAATAAGAGTTGTGTGTGGGTTATCTGTGTCCAGGCCTCAGCTGGAAGATGACCAGCACAGAGTCAGTTTCCTTGTGGGTCCATTCTGTCACAGTTTGAGGACCAATAACAGGCTTTTTAAAAAGGGGTTGGGGTGCTGATTTATTTCCGAAAATGCATGAGGACTGGTGTGGGAAGTCCATGATGCCCACAGTGCCCCAATCCCCTTCTGTCTCCAATACCGCCTGTAGCGCGCAGGTTCCACAGACGGGTTGCCTCATGGTCACAAAACGGCATTTGGAGCTACTGTCATTAGATCTGTATTCCAGGCGGTAAGATGGAGAAGGAAGACGCTCCTGCTGGCGGGGGAACGACATTGCAGAAAAAGAGTTTGAAGCTGGACTGACGGGCCCTGGGTGAGGAAGTGCTAAATGCGTTCTCTCTCAGGCATCTGTGGCTCTTGTGCCATGAACATCAACGGAGGCAACACTCTGGCTTGCACCCGCAGGATCGACACCAACCTCAGCAAAGTCTCAAAAATCTACCCTCTTCCGCATATGTATGTGATAAAGGACCTTGTTCCCGTGAGTTTCTGCCTCCCCCCGTCCCACCCTCTCCCCCACTCGCCCCACCCCGTTTTTTATTTGGGGGGGAGAAGGGAAGAGGTGTGCGTGAGGGAGAGATGTGTTACCCTTCGCTGGGGCAGGCTTTCCTCCTGAGTTTAACGAAGGAATTTGAACAGTAGAAGATAAACAGGCCTAGAAGATTCTCCAGCCTCTCGTTGGAGAGGATTGTTGGGGAATAACAGGGCATAGGATTTTAGAACTGGAACAGTCCTGGAATGAAGAATTTGGCCGTTAACTACAAAGAATTCATGTGGAAAATACCAGCGGGGAAGGCACCGGTTGTTGCACGTCCTTCAGTCTCTGCCTCCCCGTGCGTGAGCGCCTTCCCCGACAGGGCTGCGGGATTGCGCGGTTTCCCGAGTGGGCGGAGGAGAGATGGCCCAGAAGCGAATAACGCCTGTGACTGTTTCTCCTCCTGTCATCTTTGTGTGGGTCCACGCCAGGGGCAGAGAGTCAGACCTCTGCTGGTGTGGGATGGGGAAGTGGGCCGCGTCCCAGAAACAGGGTGCAGACGAAAGCTGGGGAGTGATTAAGTAGACTCTGACCCTTCTTTTCGATGTCTTCCTCTTAACCTCAGGACCTGAGCAACTTCTACGCTCAGTACAAATCCATCGAGCCTTACTTGAAGAAGAAGGACGAGTCGCAGGAGGGCAAGCAGCAGTATCTACAGTCCATAGAAGATCGTGAGAAACTGGTCATTAGTCCCCATTTATTGTCTTGCCTTGCAAGGAAGCGTGGCTTGGGGGGATGGGGTGGGAGTAGCAGCACGGGACGCTGCAGACCGTTCATGGAGTGTGTTCTGGAAAGGAACTGCAAGAGCATCTGTCCGAGGAGACCCCGTCCTCTCAGGGCCGGGGGGTCATGTGATCCCACAAGGGCCCCCCCGTGGACCAGGGATCCGGAGCACGGCTGCCCTGCCTGGAAGGGCAGATGATTACCATGTTGCAAGATGGTTGTTTCAGGGGAAACCTGTATGCAAATGATTAGGTCTTGCCGAGGCGACAGCTCTGTCAGAGCTGCTCTTGAACAGAGTGGCCGCGTCAGACACGTGCCGGCCCCTGGCAGTCGTGCTCCAGCCTGTGTCAGGTGGCCGCCCGTCGGGCGCTGGAACCGTGCCGTGCTTCCCTAATGCCAAGTGTCCGGGGGATTGCCGGGTGGGGCGGTGACAGCCTGTCACTCTCTTGGCGCTCGGGTGTCCAGGCTGGGACGTCTTAGAGTGAACATTCTCAGGATTTTGATCCCGTTCTCCAGCTCTCCTCTGGAGAAGCCTCTGGTTTAGACCTGCAGTCCTGGCACTTCCAGTGTCCTTGTGGGGAGGGAGCAGTGGGAGGAACACCCAACAGCATGGACAGTGTGACTGCACAGAGCCAAGGGGACCGCGTGTCTGCGTGTCCCGCGTTCCTCCGGGGCAGCAGCGGGGTCTTACTCCTTCCTGAGTCCCGAGGCCCTGGCGCGGGTTACTTATGGGTACGTGTTAGGCACGTGGATGAGTAAACGCCCGGTACCTTCTAGACGTCAGATGGTTGAGGCCCTCTCCTCTTCCCTATGGAATTAAGACAGGACAGTCCTTGTGGGAGTGCTGGCGCTCTGGGTAGAGCGGTGCTGCGCAGGCAGCTTTCTCCTGTGTTGGGAGTCCCTTGTCCTTGGGACAGCGCTCTGCCCGGCAGTCCTGACTCGCACAGAGGGTATGACTGCGCAGGGTTGGCTTGGAACTGGTCTCTGGGCCACCTCACCCTCCTGCATTCCTCCGGTAGGCAACCCCAGCTAGGATCCGCCTGCTGGGTGCGCGGTACTAAGGCACGAAGAGTCTCTCTGAGCACGTTTTCTACATGATCCAAGTTTACACCTTGAAATACCAAAAATTTGTTAAGCGTTTTTCACTTCCTTAAATGAGTATTTTCTCCCAGTTTTAAAAGCCATAATGGTCACTGTGGGTAAATAATCTGTAATATTCCAGCACCCAAGGATAATGTCCATGGACAGATACTTTTGTTTTTTTCTTTTATATGCTACATTACATTTTCCTGTAGCTGGGATCAAATGTAAATATGCCTTTGTGTCCTGCCTTTACTTTCATCACTGTGAGCATTTTCCCGTGTTCTTATGAATTCTTCATAAGCATTTGCCCAGACGTTGCTTTCTGCTACTTCAGTTGGATGCACTGTGCATTACGTAACGTCCACCTACTATTGCACAATGAAATTCTCTCCAGTTGTTCACAGTTACAAATAAGGCTGGATAAACATCTTGATCTTTCAAGTTCTGGCCAAAAATGTGAGTTCCTTTTCTTGTTAATAGGTTTTTCTGTAAGTGGACCAAAGAATATGACCATCTTGAAAGATCTTGAGCCTGGCGCCCTGTGCGTTCTAGACCAGTGGGGAAGTGTACGCTCCCACGTGCTCTCTGAACAGAACAGAGATTTTGTTAAAAAGACTCGTGGTTACAGTCATGACTGTCAACTCTGTGTCATCTGTTACAGTCAGAGGTCACTGTGCTCCTCTGTCTTGCTGCTTTTAATCAGTTTCTGGTTTTCACAAAATTAGAATGTCTGGTTTTTTAGAACTGGCTGGACAGATTCAGTCAGCATGGCAGGGTTCTAGTGCAGGGAGGTATTCCAGAGTTGGACCACTTGGGTCGCATCCTGCAAGCCTGGCTGCTTGCAGCTGTGCGACTCTGGACCGATAACCTAACCTGTCTGCAACTCCAGTAGTCCTCACGCCGTAGCATAGGGTTGTTGGGATGATCAGATGAGGGAAAGTGAGCATGGCACAGGGGGCTTATTTAAGATATCGTCCCCTTGCCAGCGCAGGCAGAGACCAGGGTAGACTCCTCAGTGGCCCAGTTAGCAGGTCCTTCCTCATTGCTCCCAGCGAGCATTCTTGGTGGTAGGGTATTTGGGGTGGGTTGGTTGGTTTTTTCATGGTTTTTTTAGACAGTTGAGAGGTTAGTGTTTATTAGAGAGCAAGTGCCAGCTCTGGGTTCTAACCCAGCAGACACGTACATTCAATTCCAAGACATTTTCCATGAACCTGATAATCTCCGTGAGCCACCCCTAAGACTTTGCCAGGGAAACTCACACACAGGCGGGCGCTTTGTTCTCACCTCAACCCCAGCATCATGATCTGTCACCTGGAGACGTGGCCGTCTCGTGCGCATCCTGACTGCCCTTTCCCCCGCGCGCAGGACGGGCTGTACGAGTGCATCCTCTGTGCCTGCTGCAGCACGAGCTGCCCCAGCTACTGGTGGAACGGAGACAAGTATCTGGGACCTGCGGTTCTCATGCAGGTAAGGCGCTCCCTCGCTGCCCTACGGGGACTTGACGCTGAGGCGGCCTAGGCGCCTGGCTGGAGCAGTCGCCGGAGCAGCTGACTCTCGGCTTCAGCTCAGGTCCTGACCTCAGGGCCCCGAGCCAGCCCTGCGTCGGGCTCCACGTGGGGGGTTGAATCTGCTTCTCTCCCTCTGCTCCTCTCTCCCCACCCACCCCCAAAAAATAAATAAATCTTTAAAAAAAAAAAAAATTGAAGTCCAAGAGGACAGTATATTGTTGGAAACCAGGCATCCCAGCGGGCATCCATTACCACCAGGACTGTCCTCACTTGGCTTTCAGTAAATCTTCGCCTGCAAAATAACTCATTCTGTGTGCTGCAGGCCACCCCAAGGGGTGCTGGCGTGCTTTTTGATAAAATAGGCCTTGCAGGTGTTTAAACGTATCCCCTATGCAGCTGGCTCTTGCCTACCCTCTCGCCCACCACCCCCCGCAGACCGCATCTGTCGGGGGGCCACCCAGCACCCTCGGACAGGGGTGTCTGACATGCAAGCAGGGGAGAGAGAGTTCTTGGAGGGGCAGCTTCCCAGCTCTAAGGCTGGAACTGGTTTCCAGGCTAATGAAAGCCTGGAGTCCTGGGCTTCGGGGTTACTTGACAAGAAGGCAGCACTGCTCTTCCGTGCACGTGCGAACGTGTGTAGTTCACTGCAGAGAAACTGCCTTCGTTCCCAGAAAGCTGTGCTTTTGCAATTTGCGGTCAGTGCTTTTCACAGATTCCCAATTCGAAAAAGCAAGTTCTCATTTCTCATCTTCCCACGAAAAGGGAAGTTTCAAGCTGTGTGACTGCTTAGCAGTACTGATTTCCGTCCACACAAAAGATCGAATAACGAGGCGCATGCACAGTGGGCCTCTGCCCCCCACGCTGTGAGTTGCTGGGGAACGGAGCGGCCCCCGCATCACTGCGCGAGCAGCCCGGCCTGCCTTCGGCCGTTGCGAGCCAGGCCCCGGGGGCAGACTGACCAAGAGACGTACGGTCTCCTGACAGCTCTCCTAAGTCATGGGTCTACTAGAAGACCTGGGTTGGTGCTGTGAAGACAGTCACGTGACACCGTCCCTGCCTTCCCGCACTCAGAATCCGGGCAGGAAGCCAGTGAGCACCTTGAGATAATGAGACGGTGCCTGATGACGTGTGGTGAAGCGCCCGGGTACCCGGGGTGCTGCGCCCCGTGGTGGGGGGCACCGTAGTAGAGAGCAGTTCTCGAGGAGGGACGCTCCCTGCCAGATGGCAGGAACCACAGAGCAGAGTCAGGCCTCTCAGCCGAGGCTCCCTTTCTGCTGCTCCCCCGGGGCTCTGAGCGGGCCGGCTGGGGTGGCAGCGTGGCTCATGGCCCCCCTCCCCAGGCCTACCGCTGGATGATTGACTCGAGGGACGACTTCACCGAGGAGCGCCTGGCCAAGCTGCAGGACCCGTTCTCCCTGTACCGCTGCCACACCATCATGAACTGCACCAGGACCTGCCCCAAGGTACGCGGGCCCCAGCGCTGCCTGCGGGGCTCCGGGAGAGGGGCTGGAGAGCCATGTCCCCCCGGACGAGCTGAGCTGGGAGGACCAGACTGGCGCGGGCCCTCCCCCTCCGGAGAAAGGGGTCCTTGCGGGGCACACACGGGCCTGGGGGAGTCGCCACGCCCCAGGAGTCCGCAAGCAGGAACCTGTCCTCGCTCTCCCTGACTGGGTAGGAGCCTCGAGAGGTGGCCGAAGGCGGGTAGCTGTGGGGACTGGATCCCTGCTCCGTGTCGCAGGGTCTCCGCTCGCAACGCTGCTGCTAGCGCGTCATGCTCTCACAGCGGCCCCTTTGTCCCCGGTGTCCCTGGGTCAGGGCTCGCTCTCTCCACACTGTCCCCAGTCCCGCTCATCTTCCCCTTCCTGCGCTCCCCTTGAACTTCGGCTCCCGCCACTGCCCATCTCTCAGCCTGCCTGTGGGGCCCGCACGCCAGCAGGATGGCCCGCTGCGGCCTGGCTGCCCCCCGCTCAGGTGCCGACCCTGGTCTGCTCAGTGGGCAGGGAGCGCCCGGGGCCACGCGGCTCCGGACACGGCTGCCCTGTGAGCAGAGACTGGGGGCAGAACGGGGTCCCTGAGAGAGGCAGCGAGGGAACAGGCAGCAAGATGGAAAACTCTAGGGTGACCAGTTGGGAATTTTTAAAAAGGAGGTGGGGGGAGATAGCATAGCTTAAACAGGAAATGAGACTGGGTAATTCCCTGCTTTTTTGCCTGGAGACTGTTTCCAGGGCCCCCTGTCTCACGGTGCTTCTCATGACTGGCCAGCAGTGGGGCCTGGGGGGGCCCCTGGTGAGGGAGAGCACAGGCTCCGGCCTGGCATGCGTGAGCCGTTAGTAGCTGGGCCCACACACGGGAGCCCGGTCTGGGCTCCGGAGGTGCGTTCCCGGGCAGGTGTTTTCGCAGCAGACAGGGACAGAGGCCTTCCGTGACCTGAGGGACTACACGAGGCCTGGGTTGTGTGAGCTGGAAGGGTCCCTTCCACAGATGGGGACGCTGAGCCCCGGGCACGGGGGGTGGGCTGCCAGCCACCTGCTGAGGTCGCTGTTGGGACAGGGCCAGGAAAGCAGCCCCCCAGACTCCCTGACCCGGCTCTTCTGCTGCCCCAGGCGTGCTGGTGGGCACAGACCCCCGAGGTCCAGCGGTAAACGGGGGTGGGCAGGGGCGCCACGGAGGCCCTTGCGGCGTTTCCATGCTGTGCACGAACGCACGCCGCTCCTATTCCGTCTCACACTGCCTTTTCCCCTTAATTTACTTGGGAGACCATTCTGGAGCAGTCTTTGAAGAGTGTCCTTGCTCCCTTTCTCTCTGAAGATCTCGTTTCTTTTTCTTTTTTTCCTCCTTTCCACACACTTTTTTTCCCACCACAGACGTGCTTTTTTTGGCGGTTGAGTTGCACAGACAAAAGCTTCCCAGCTGGGTGGGATGAGGCAGTCACCGGTATAGACTATGCCGAGTGAGGGAGAGTAGACGGCGTACCGAAGCTCCCCACCGTCTGGAGCCTCCAGGTGGCGGAGTCCACGTCGGCCTGCGGGTCTCCGCGGAAGGCATCCTGGTGCGCTGGACCACACCACAGCGGGCAGAAGGGGGTGGTGGCCTTGTGCGGGGACCGCAGGGCACACAGCAGCAGCCGCATAGCCCAGGATGGGGGGCTGGGCCTGACCATAGGGCATCAGGCCCTGGGGAGTCTGTGGGCAGGGGGTTCCCAGGGCCAGGCCTGGGGGGAGATCTGGGCAGGACCAGGGGGCCGAGCTGGCTTGGTCTCAGGCAGAGCTGGGCGCTTGGCACCAGGGAGAAAGCTGTTACAAATGTCCCCTCTCCCTCCCCTCCTTGCTCAGTCTTCTCTGCGTGCCTGTTGACGATGTGTGTGTGTACAAACTCAGCCCTGAATTTCTTGCCCCTCAGAGGGCATGGCCACGTGTCCTTGGCCAGTTCCTGGGTGTTAGAGGCAACAGACTTTGCTTCCTGCTCGGGATCTTCACGAGCGGTCTTCTGGGCCTCTTCCCACACCCTTAAGCGTCAGGATTAGAGCTGTCCTGCTAAAACGCTGCACTCTCTTCTAACCTCCGAGGAGCCCTTGTCTGTTTTTCACATCTTCACGTGTCTGCCTACCTGTAGGCGGTCGGCAGGTCTGCACAGGGTTTCATTGTGGTGCCTCCTGCAGAACCAGTGTGGGCCAGACGGCCGATGGCGCTTGGGAGGGGCCACCCACCAGGCTCGGGTCACCCAGGAGGGCGTGTGTATGCCCTGGGCAATGTGTAAGGATCCAAGGGCAGCTGGCTGCTTGGGACACTGGCCATGGCCATGGAAGAGCCGCCCTCTTCTGGATGTGTGTACACACAGGGGTGGGGGTGCGTGTTGTCAGCCCTGGGCAAGGCTCTCACCACCAACCAGGAGGCCAGTGCAGGTGAAGGTTGGAGAGCCCTGAGCCCGACCCTCTGGCTTTGGAAGGGTGAGGTTTGCATCCACCTTGCTTTGTCCCTGTCCCACTGGGGAGTTTGCCCAAGGTGCTGGGTTCTTCATTCGGCCTCGCTGACCTGGTGGTATCAATTCTCTTCTCTTTTCTCAAGGGGCTGAATCCAGGCAAAGCTATTGCTGAAATCAAGAAAATGATGGCCACCTATAAGGGGAAGAAGGCGTCCGTGTAACTGGTCCCACACTCAGCATGACAGCCAGCTCGGCTAGACGTGCTGTATCTCCAGTCCGAGTCCCTTCAGAGGTCTTGGTTTTCCATGAATACAGCATGTATAATAAAGATTTTAAGAAATAAATAAATGTTATTCTACTTTATTAACAAAAAAGCAAGCCTGTTCCTTTTGCTCCCTGAAGAGGAATGCACGGGCGCCAGAAGGAAGAGTCACTGTCCTCGGAGAGGGGCCGGCTCCTGCTGAGCCCCTGGGGGGTGGGGCGGGGCCGTCTGCACCAGGGAATGTGCAGGGGGTTCCCTTTGCCCCTTCCCAGCTCCACACCCTTGGGTGGGTTCCTCTAGTCTCGCCGTTTGTCCGTCTGTACTGGGAGGTGGGTGACTGGCCGTCTCACCCACGGCCGTGGGAACAGACTTCCCTGCCTGCTCACTGTTGGCTCTTGTCCTTATGCAGACTCCGGCATTAGAGTTACCGAGGCGAGGTTGGCTGCCTCCCAACACGGAGCAGTGACCAGGTCAGCTGTGACCTTGAGTTCCACGGCTGACCTCCAGGGGCCTCTCCATCATGACAAATGGGCACACAGAAAGCTTTCCCTTCCAAATCGGTGTGATACGGGGCAACTGGGTGGCTCAGTTGGTTAAGCGTGGAACTCAGGTCATGACCGCAGAGTCGTTAGATCGAGCCCCATGTCGGGCTAAGTGTGGCATCTGCTTGGGATTCTCTCCCTCCTCCACACCCCTGACACATGCGCTCCGTCTCTCTCAATAAAATCTTAAAATCCTAGGAAAAAAGCGGTGTGTGATCTAACCTGTCCACTTCCCATTTTTCCTTGTTTACTGCAGTCACATCCATGTAACAAAGGTTCGTCCTTAGCCATCGTTAAGTGCGCTGTTAGCGGCATGATGTACGTTCGCATCATTGTGTAGCCACCCGCGCCGTCCAGACCTCTGTGTCCTGCAAAACCGGAACTCTGTGTCCTGCAAAACTCGTCCACATGAAATGACTGCCCCGCCCCGGCCACCACCCTTCTACTTTCTGTTTGCAGGACTGACACTCCCTCCTGAGAGGGCAGCCCAGCAGTATTTTGTCTTTGGTAAATACTTGATTTAGCATAAAATTCTCAAGGTTCCTCCGTGTTGTAGCCTATTGTTAGAACCACTTGCCTTTTTTTTGTTTTTTAAGTTTTTTTTTTTTTTTTTTAAGCTTTTATTTATTCATTTGACAGGCAGAGAGAGAGGTGGAAGCAGACTCCCCGCCGAGCAGAGAGCCCGATGCGGGGCTCGATCCCAGGACCCTGGGACCATGGCTGAGCCGAAGGCAGAGGCTTTAACCCGCCGAGCCACCCAGGCGCCCCTAAGTTTTTATTTTTAAGGAGCACCAGGGTGGCTCAGTCCATGAAGTATCCAACCGTAGATTTCAGACCTGGTCATGGGATCAGGACCTGCCTCGGGCTTTGTGCTGAGCAGGGGGCACTGGAGATTCTCGCTCCCTCTCCCTCTGCCCTTCCCCAACCCGCCCCGACTCTGTGCATACTCAAAAAGCAAAAATTAAATGATCTCTACACCACCGTGGGGCTTAAGCCCACAACCCCGAGATGAAGAGTCACATGTCCCTGGGCGCCTGGGTGGCTCAGTCGTTAAGTGCCTGCCTTCAGCTCGGGCCCTGATCGCAGGGTGCTGGGATGGAGCCCCACACTGGGCTCTCTGCTCGGTGGGAAGCCTGCTACTCTCTCTCCTTTGTGTTCCCCCCTCACTGTGTCTCTCTCTGTCAAATAAATAAATATTAAAAAAAATAAAAGTCACATGTCCCACCAAATGAGCCAACCAGGTGCCCCTGAACTTGCTTTTTCAGGCTGAAGAATCCTCCCTTGGGTGTGGACCCCACATTTTGTGGGCTCATCCATCCCGCAGTAGACACTTGGGTTGCTTCCACATCTTTTTAGCTGTTGTGAATAACAGCAGCCTTCTGTTTTCACCCCACAATAACGGAGGGCCTCTTTGATGCTAATAAAGATCTACCTGTGTGTGTGATTTAAATTCCGCTTGAGCCTTTCGAACCCCAGTTTCAAAGCTCTGTGGCACAGGTGCACGGTGACCGACCCTCCTCTCCCGCGGGAGCACTCCAAGGTGGCTCTTTTCGCCCACAGCCGTGAGATCAGCGGGGAAACAAAGCCCTTTGCATTGCCCTTGCGAGGCCAGCGGCTAAGATAAACGTCTGACTCATCCGGGATGAACCTTAATGAGCGTTTCTGGCTTTAAGAAGGGACAGCTCAGAAGGACTAGTCTCCATTATTAGGAGAGTTTAAGCGCTAGGGGTAGAGATGAGTAAGATGTATTCCCTGCCACCCAGGAGCCCAAGTCACCAACTTAAAAAGGAGCAGACACTGATTCATGAGAAATTCAGAACAGGGTCTCTGCCCTGAAGTGTCCAATCTCAAATTCTTGACCAGTCCTGGAAGACGACATGGTACCCCGTCCTCAGGAAGTGGGAACCTAAAGACCCCGGCAGCCCCCACACCTTCCACGCCCGCTCACACTCTCCGCCTCTGTCAGCCCTGGGAAGGTCCCAGTTCTTGGATCCACATATGATTTGACTTTGCCTCTCGTGCCTTGTTGGGTAGAGAAAGAGGGTTTTTCTCATGCATGACGTCATGGCTTGGAATGCCAGCTCTGCGCCACTGGCTCCGGGGACGAGGCAGTGTCCTGTCCTGGGAGCTGCCACCGCTGATGTGCTTCTGCACCTGGCAAATCCATGACTACCAGCCACTGTCACCATGTCTCAGACTGGGGTCAAATGGGAACACGTGACCCATCCATGGTTGCACTTACTGCTTATTTAATCTTCCCCTGGATTTTGGGCAAACGTTCCATCTCAACAGTCACAAAGACTTTTCTAATAAAAACCATACTTGAGTAGACAAAGGGTATTTTGTCCCTATGCTACTTCTGTGGCCCCGACCGTGTCCAGTCAATGTGCCTTCATTCACAAAAGTAATATTGTGGAATTCCTCAAATTTCTCTAAGACAGGACCCAGCCATCTTTTCTTCCCTGGTCTTTGGGCAAGTTGAACTTCTGTGCCTCGGTTTTCCTATCTATAAAATGAGAATTAATAGCATTCACTGCTCAGAATTGTGGTTCAGGGGCACCTGGGTGGCTCAGTGGGTTAAGCCTCTGCTTTAGGCTCAGGTAGTGATCTCAGGGTCCTGGGATCAAGCCCTGCATCAGGCTCTCTGCTCAGCAGGGAGCCTGCTTCCCCACCCCCACCCCCGCCTGCCTCTCTGCCTACTTGTGATCTCTCTCTCTGGCAAATAAATAAATAAAATCTTTAAAAAGAAGAAGAACTGTGGCTCAATTCCAAATGAGAAAAATAATAAATGTGAGTTCTCAACCCCCTTCCGAAAAGTAAATATGTGAGCTGATAGATGTGTGAACTCAGGGAAGACAATCCTTTATACCTCAAAAACCTCAAAAAAAAATTTTTAAATAAATATTTAACATACTAATTTCCAAAGAAAATAAAGACAAACGGGAAAGCATCTAGCCTGCGGTAGAGCAAATGCTCCAGAAACACAATTGAGCGGATTTGTCTTAAATTCCCACAGCGTGGAAGGTCCCCTCAGGGTCACAGAACCACCCAGGACTTCCGGCCAGAGCGAGGGAACTCCCGCCTAGAGGATGGTTTTTCTGAGCGCTCGTTTCTAGGGTCACACGGCTCAGAGTGCTGCGACAGACCCCAACACCCAAATTTTCTCAGATCCTTCTCCTTGCCCAGGAAACTACAAGACAAATTGCTGAAACCACCCCTTTTTTGTGTCCAGACAGGCATCATCCTGTCATGGGGTTTGTTACTAGAAGAGAAAATCCACTTTTGTTGCAAAAATCTAGTGAAACTGGCGAAATGGAGAAGTAAGGCAATGCTCCAGAAAAAAACGGGTTCACACTAGTGACTTGACAAACCTTTGGCCACTTGGACCAGGCATATTTTATGTCCTTCTCTGGGGGACCCCCAAGGGAGCCTCTACTTGAAGGAAAATTTCCTTGATGGGTTCTAACCCACAGGTGACTGGAGCCCAACCCACAGACCACTCAGAGGACCACACTGAGAGAGCCACTTCCCCAAAGGTAACCCCAGCAGACGGCAGGACCTTCCACATCCTCTGTGGTTTGGAAAGAAGCTTCCTCTGTCCTCCTGTGGGTCGAGGCAACAGGCCGGGCAGCAGGTGCAGCTCCTTCCCAGATGGCTTAGAAGGCGGAGCCTCTTCAAAGCCCAGCCCTGGGGACCAATGTGGCAGGCGATCCCTGAGACCCTTGTCTTATGAAGCGTCCAGCCCAGCACCAGGAGCTAGAGAAAGCGACCAGCTTCCCCCAAGCACCTGCTATCTCCTTCCACCCTCTGAATGGCTTCCGTCTTCCACAGCAGGAGAGCGGCTCAGTGAGAGAAGGTGACTTTTTAAAGCTCATCCAGCTTTAAACCCAGGTCTCTGGGGCAACAGCCCAGCTCCGGTCCCCGCACCACACTGCCTCTTGGCAAGGCCATCCTAGCGAGCCATTTCTCTGAACCCAGCCATTCTGCTTGCTGTGGGGGGTCTGGGTTCCCCAGGCAAGAGGTCCGTCAGGCGTGAGGCTGGGCTCTGGAGGAAGACACAGGGACTCGGAGAAGTCACCTGCCCACACTACGAATCTCATCAGCAGATGACACAGCACTTCTCAACGGAGTGAAGCCAGCCACACCCCCAGGTGGTCTAGCTGCCAGAGCTCAGCAAGTAGCTCCATTGTCCCCCTGTCCTCCCGACCCCGCTCAAAATAGAACCCTGGGGGTGCCTGGGTGGCTCAGTGGGTTAAGCCTCTGCCTTTGGCTCAGGTCATGATCTCAGGGTCCTGGGATCGAGCCCCACATCGGGCTCTCTGCTCAGCAGGGAAATTGCTTCTCCCTCTCTCTCTATGCTTGCCTCTCTGCCTACTTGTGATCTCTCTCTCTGTCAAATAAATAAATCAAATCTTAAAAAACAAAACAAAACAAAAAACAGACCCCTGGAGCGTCTCCAGTGCCACACTTCTGCACTCCACATGCCACCCATCAGAAAGTGCTGTCAGTGTTTCTCCTTTAGCAAATGTCTGCATGCGTTCCTGCCATGTATCTGGTACTGATGAAGTCCCAGAACCTAAGTCAGGTTCGGCGGGGTGAGGAGGTTCGGAGCCGACGACTAAAGAAAGAATTCTTAAGACGTCGTTGGTGCAAAATGGTGGTTTATTAAAGCACGGGGACAGGACCCGTGGGCAGGAAGAGCTGCTGCCCCGGGTTGTGAAGGTGGGCATGTTATATACCCCACGGTTGGGGGGAGGTGGTGAAGGAACGGGAGATTTCAACAGAGTTCTCACATGTTAGGGAGGGCCTACAAGGTGCCGGGGGAGTCCTTGCCCTTATGGCCTGATCAATGTCGTCTTTAGGTCAGGTATTAACATCAAGATAATTGGGAGATTCTTGGTGGGGCATTATGATCTGGCTATCATTTACATTCCTTTCTACTCCAGTCTCCTCCAGTTTATGGTGGGAGGGGGACATTAGGGCTTCAGGAACCAAGAGTTATTTGCCTCTGGAAATTTGTGCTATTGGTAAGGTAACCTCCCTGTTTAGGTCTCTAGGACATCTTGTAGAGCAACGGAGATTCCTGTTCTGCAGGATTGCGATCCCTGCAAGTTAACTATTTATCGTTTTATGGCGATCAGGGGTGCCTGAGGAATGCTACACATATGGAGGGGAGCGGGTGAAGAGGGGGTGCAAGGCGCCAGCTTTTGCTTTGTCCTCAGCCAGCCTCCTGCTCCCTCATCAGTACTGTCAAGGCCTTCCCTGCTTTCCCTTCTGGAGTCTATCCTGCACCATTACCCCTGCATCAAAGTTCTGGCTCCTTCCAGCCCTTTCCATGACAGCTTATTATTTTTGGAGTTTTCCTCTGCCTGCCTTTGGCTGCTCCCAGTGTCTGTCCCATTCACCGTCCTGTTCTCAGCTCCTAGAACAGGGCCTGGCATGGCGCAGGTCACGCTGGATGGATAATGAATAGGGCCAGTCCTATCCTGGCCCTAATATGATCCTTCCCTGATTTGCCCCAGACCCTGGGGTCTTGGATTCACAGTCGGCGTTTGGAAGTCCTTAGTCCAGAAGCCACCAACCCCAGGTTAGGGGACACTGTGTCTGCACTTGTCAGGACAGGGCAGTGTGCTCCACACTGCATACAGGGACAAGGTGTCCTCCATACGTCCCACCTGTGCAGGGGTACCCGCAGTCACGCTGGGAGGCTTCTGGGAGCTAGGCTATCCCTCCGGCTCTCCCTCTGGCGTTTCAGATGCCTCCCATACCTCACTGCAGAGGCTCCCCGTGTCCAGGCACATGTCGGAGTCTGTGAGTGTCTGCGCAGGTGTCTTCCTTCTTTGGCGTTTATCAAGCCGTGCCAGGTGCTGTCCCAAGTGTTTTACCTTTACCCTCACGTGAGGCTCACAACTCTATGAGGCAGGCATCGCGGATGTCACTGCCATCGCCTAGGTTAAGAAAGGAGGCCCAGAGAGTTAGGTGACTTGCGCAAGGTCACACAGCCTGGAAAGGTGGAGGCCAGCCGAAAGCCGTAGGCAGACCTCTTAGCTACCGCGGTAGGCCGCTGGGGCTGACTCCGGTCTACAGGGCACGGAGCGGCGCTTGTCTCTGTGCTTCTGAGTGTCACAGCGCTGTTGTGTACGGTGCGTTGTCTCTACGTGTCACCTGTGTGTGTGACTCTGTATGCGTGTGTGTGTCCGAGGGCTGCTGTCTCATAGTGTGTGTCTGTGGGTTCTTGTGTCTGAGCGATGGGAGTCGCAGTCCCTGAGCGCGCCGCATCCAGGGTGTGTCTGTCGCCGGCGGGCGGCGCAGGCGGCTCGGACTACGAGTCCCGGCAGCCCGCGCGCGGGGCGGACGTGGGGCCGCAGTGGGCCGGGCGGGGCTTGGCGGCGCGCACACCCCGACTGCGGCACCTTCCCAGTCGCGCCAGCTGTCGGCTCCAGCAGGTGCCCCGGGCCGCCTCGCGCCCCACGGACTTCCGCCCCACGCCCCCAGCCTCCCGCTCCCGCCTCGCGCCCCCGCTGCGGGGCATCGCGACGCCCGGGCCGGGGCCACGGGCCGCAGCGCCGGGGCCGGCGATGAGCGCGAGGAGCCGGCATGAGCGCAGGTGAGTGCGCAGCTCGGGCCGCCCGGGCCGCCCGGTACCGGGCGCGGTTCTTGGGCCTCCCGTCGTCGCGCCACGCGCCACCCCCACCGCAGGCTCGCGGGTCAGGGGAACAACCCTTGGGGGCATCCCCGCGCTCGTCCCCGTCCCCGCCCCCGTCTGGGGGAGTGGGCACGGGGCGTTCCCAGAGAGGACGGGAGCCCCGGGTATGGCGGGGCTTGGAACCGGCCCCTCCCCGCCTTCCTGCAGCCCTGGGCGCTGTGCAGGAGGGTGATTGGAGGTCCGCGGGTTAAGGGGCGCGGGGAGATGCCCCACGCCCACTGGACTCCTTCCCGCAGTGACAGATGTCCAGGTCCGGGAACAGCCATGGAGGCCGCTGCATCCGCAGCCTCTGGGTAGTACTCCTCTTGGATGAATGAATGAATGAATGAATGGGGGTTGGAGAAGCCAGGGCTCCCGGATCCCTGAGTCAGAGTGTCCCGGATGCAAGTGCCACTCCTGATCTGCCTCAAGCCCCCAGAGGAAGCCTCGAAACACCCAGGTCTGAGGGCCACACTCTGCATGTTGCCCAGTCCAGACCCTGTGTCCCAGGCCCACCCTTTTCGGAGTCTAAATCCCACGGGCTGGGGATGGAGCCCGGAGACCTCTCTTCTCCAGGAGGGTCTCATATCCATGGCAGTCACTCAGACCCCAGACCTCAGCAAAGCGCCCACCAAAGGTTGAGCATCGTCTACAGAGGTAGACCCCTCAGTTCTGCTCTTTCCCTCCCCATCTTCCACCTCTCTCCCCCAACCCAACCCGAAGCTCAGTGTGCACCCTGGTGAGGGAGGGGGGAAAGCAGAGGAGAGAGGGCCTCTGAACTCCAGACCTAAGGCTCAGGTTACTACTCACAGGTTGTTCCTCACCCCCCTTGCCTGGCAGAGGAGAGGAGCCTCTGGCTGCAGGGGGAGCACAGGCAAGGGAGGAGGCTCCCCTACCACCCTGGGCCACTGCCAGGTCAGCTGCAGGAAGCTGGGCTTCCGCAGGAAACAAGAGGTTCTCAGATGGCTTTGACTGCAGCCCCTCCCCTCTGCAGTTGGTGGCATGGCCTCCGGGCTTTGGAGTCAGGGGAGGTTCAAGTCTAGTCTGGACCACCCGCAGCTGTGCGACCGTGGACCTATTAAGATGTGCCTCCTGGTAAATGGGATCCAAATCCATACTTTTCACGGGGTGGCTGTGAGGACGAACTAGGGAATGTGTTCATTCTGACCCACTCACTTCCAGCTTCTCTGCTTTCCGACTGTCTGACTCTGGGCCAGGTACTTGGAAGTTCCGGCAGTTTCCCCTGCTGTCGAGAGAGCTGATTATAGCCCCTCTTGGGGGGCCCTTGGAGGGTGACGGGTGATCAGTCCCTGTTACTCAGAAGAGCAGTGCAGTCAGTGTGAAAAGTATTCTCCTTCCGCTTAGCCGGCTCGGCAGCCAGCCTGAGCTGGTGTTCCTGAAAGATCAGACCCAGTCCTGACCTTCCTGCGCCATCCCTGGGGCCACTGAAATGTGCCTGGAGACAAACCAGCACTTCCTAGTGTTTTGACAGGGGTCATCCCGCAGGAGAGAGAGAGCGCTGAGCTTTGACCTTGCCGAGAGATTAGTTTTCCACAGACGTGACATCCTCCTTCAAGCCCCTCTTTTGTCCTTCCCCCTAAGGTGGACTCGGAGAGCGTGCTCCCTAAGGAAGTGAGGGGTGTGTGATAGGCTGCAGGACACGCGTCCCAGAGGGAACACTGTTGAGATCGAGGGGGAAGCAAGCAGACGAGGGTGGCACAAGGGACCTCTGGCAGGGCCCTTCCCGAAGAGGCTCGCCCCTCAGCATCTGGCTTCTGTGAGCGAGGTGTGCAGGTGTGCACACATTGGGGCTTATTTAGTAAATGGTTCCTGAGACCCAGCCACGTGCCAGGTACTGTGGGCAGGATGGGGACGCCTGGTCCGGCCCGATGGCATGATGGCTGCTGGTGGGTGTGGCAGAGGCCACACAGACCCTTCCCAGCTGTTAAACAAGTTGGAGGAGCAACTGCTTCTCCAAGACTCAGTCTTCTCACCTGTAAAATGGGATAAATTGCAGGGTGGTTGCAGATTGGCACCACCGAAGCGACCTGCTTCCAGGGGCCCAGCATGCCATGCGGGCTTCTTCCCCATGCCCTGCCCAGCAGCAAGCCGGGGAGAAGCCACCGAGGGGAGCAGGGGCATGGCAGTGGACTTGGACAGGCTGATGGGGACATGGAGGAGAGCCTGAGAAATGGGTCAGAGCCGAGCCACACCTCTGGCAGGGAAGCTGGCAGCTGCCCGTGAAACAGGCCCAGGCCTCTGGAGCATCCGCCTCCCCCCGGGGCGGCCGCCGCTCATACCTCCTCGTGTGCCAGCTGCTCGGGGGTCTGCTCCTAGTGAGGGGAAATGGAAACCCAGAAATGTTAAGGCACTTGCCTCCCAAAACACAGCTTGCCTCTAAGAGAACCAGGGGCCCAGCGAGGAAGCCGTGAGGATGGGGGTGCCGTGGTTAGGAGCGTGGACCTGAGAGCCAGGCTGCCTCGATCCAGATCCTACCACTCACTGGCTCTGTGGCCCTTGGGCCCCTGGCTTCACCTCTCCTGGCCTCAGTTTCCTAATCTGTACAATAGGGATACAGGTAGTACCTTCTTCATAGAGTGTGGGTGAGGAATAACTGAGTTGATGTATTGAAGCCCCTGGAACAGCACCTGGCCTGTGTCAACCCCTTAGAACTCCAAAGCCATGGAGACCCCCAAGACCAGCCCTCAGGGCCAAAACACGACCCATTATGCCCTGCTCGTGGAGCGGGTCTCTGGGGCCGGTGGAGGACTCTGGAAGAAAGGACAGCTGGGACTCCACTAACAACTGGGCCACCGCAAGAGACGTCTGTGGCTTTTTGGTGGCAAGGACCTGAGAATCCAGCTTGCCAGGCTGTGTCACTTGCCCTGAAGGCCTGCTGCTCTCTCCCCCAGGCCGGGAGCCAGAACGAGTCACCCCCTCCCAGGCTGCCGCAGCTGGCAGAGGGCCCTCTGCTGTGTGCTGTGCGCAGGCTGCTGTCAGGAAGGGAAGAAAATGCTTCCCTGACAAGCCGCACTCACAAGCTGGACCGGGCCAGGACCCGAGAGTTGAGAGGGGACCCGGCTTCGGGTCCGTCAGAGCCCCAGGGAAGAAGGCGGATCTGGCCTGCCACTCCCGCTACCAGCCAGAGAACCCCCTGGTTGCAAGCTACAGGGGTGTGTGTGCATATGTGTGTGTGTGTGTGTGTGTGTGTGTGTGTGTGTGTGTGTGTGTGTGTTCTCCCCAGGGACTGGCCTCTTCCTGGAGCTGGTGGCTCTGTTTGTTCTCTGAGTCACCCAAGAGGACTGGGAGGGCCTGGCCAGAGGCGTGGCTTGGGCTGTTGAATCATGAGTTCAGAGAGGTCTGGGGAGGTGAGGCCATGAGCCCTGGTAGCCCACTCGCCCCCCCCCCCCCCCGTAAAGAGCAGGATCCGGCTCCCAGGTCCTGGCCCCCCCATTTACTGGGTGGGGTGGGGGGGGTCTTTGTCTCTCTGAGCCTCGGTTCCTTCCTTCGTAAAATGAAAGAAAGGAGTCCCCCTCCTCGTGTTGCCGGAGGGTTAAATGAGCTAATTCGTCTGGAGGCTAAGAGTGGGCCTTGTCACTGGGAAGTGCTTAATGGCTGTTGGCAGCTCTGATTACGGTCATTACCGTTGTAATTATGGTCACCATCGTTATGTGGAGATGTGGGGACTGTGTGGGGAGAGCACAGACTCTGCCTGGTCTGATGGGGACAGGAGGCCCCAGAGCTCAGGCATTCACCGGTGGTGCAGCAGAGGGATAAAACCAACGCTGGAGTCCACCTGCCTGGACTTGCATCCTGACACAGCCGTGTCCTTGCTGTGTGAGCTTGGCCAAGTTGCTCAACCTCTCTGAGCCTCATTTTCTTCTATAAAAAGGAGATAATAATGGAGTTCATGCGGCAGGGTTGGTGTGTTAACCACATTTAAAAGGGCCAGGAGCAGAGCCTGCTCACAGTGGGCTTTTGGAAGTGTCCTGAACGCTGCGGGGAAGCCCAAGTGTTTGGGAACAGAGCAGCTGAGGGGCTCGGGATGTTGTGACAGTGGCAGTGGCCTGGGACACTCTGGACTTGTTGGTGGAAACTTTTAGGTTAGGGCTCTGCAGGGCCCTGGCTGGGGAGGGGAAAGGGCAGGAGCTCAGAAACCTGGTGCCTGCCCCCACCTGCTGGGCGCGCCCATCCCTAAGTGAAGCCAGAAGCTCCTATGAAGCCTGTAGGTGCCCAGCACTGCTGCTGTCGCTCCCAAAGTTCTGGGGATGAGCCCAGGCACCTGCAGGTGTCTCAGGGAATAGTGAGCCCAGGTCTTCTGTAGCCCCAGCACGCTCACTGTCCACCTGCCCTGCCAGGACCACAGCTCTGCCGTAGGGGAGACAGGAGGAAACAAAATTTCTGCAGTAGAGCCTCGGTTTTCTGATCTGTACAATGGGGGTGATAGGCCTTGCCCACAGAAGGTTAAGTAAGGAACCCTAGTACATGCTCAGCTGGGACATAGCGGCTTCTGTCCTCTGCTCACCCCTCCTCTCTCCCCCCTGCCCCTCCACACTGGCTGAGCTCCTCCGTCCCCCATCCCACCTTGAGAGTGGGGGCCCCTTTCCTGGCTGCTGTCAAAGGCAGGCCTGACATCTCCTCAGTCCAGACTCATCTTCTCAGCATCTCCTTGCTTCCAGGACTCTGCTGGGCAACAGAGTTGAACAAGGATAAGCAGCCCTGATCTGTGCCCTCTGGGTGGGGACCGGATGCAAAAGTGGGCCTCAGAGCTCCCAGGAAGCAGATAGCTGGGTGTGTGAGGGCTGTGGAAGCTCAGGGCGCTCACCAGGCCCTGTCCACCCACACCCACACCCAGCCAGGGATAACCAGACACACAAGGGAACAAGACACTGTGAGCGAGAACCCCGGAACAGTCAGATAACAGACCCATGAAGCCTTGAGCCATTGGGTCTATCAGACCAGCTTATAAAGTTGCAGTGGTTTTGGTTTTGGTTTTTGTTTTTATTTAGATTTCATTTATTTATTTGACAGAGAGAGCAAGCAAGAGCTCCAGAGCACAAGCAGGGGGAGGGGCGCAGAAGCAGATTCCCCGCTGAGCAGGGATCTCTGCATCCCTGGATCCTGACCTGAACCAAAGGCAGATGCTTAACCTCCTGAGCCACCCAGGCGCCCCCTAGCGATGCTTTTCTTCTTTTTTACTTCAAGTCTTCCTTGGTCCTGCCAGCATTAGCAGAAATACAGAGGTCGTGGTTTTCCATCTAAAATATCCCGTGGCGGCACACCTGGGTGGTTCAGTGGGTTAAGCCTCTGCCTTCGGCTCAGGTCATGATTTCAGGGTCCTGGGATCAAGCCCCGCATCGGGCGCTCGGCTCAATGGGGAGCCTGCTCCCCACCCGCCCTGCCTGCCTCTCTGCCTACTTGTGATTTCTCTCTCTGTCAAATAAATAAATAAAATCTTTAAAAAATAATAAAAATAAAATAAAATAACCTGTGGTCTTCCCGCTTGCCTCATTCCCATAGTGTTCCTCTCCCAAGTGTAAGCCCATAATCACAGGTGAAGACCGCTTTCCTGGCCATGACTTCATTCTAACGGCCAGCTCCAGCAGCAAGCTGGGGTCTTCATTCTTCAGTCTTCAGAATCAGGCACCGCCGGGAAACATGGGGGCAGCCAGGTCCCAAGGTGGTTGTGTCCCTTCACGGCCGTGGCCCCAGGATCCTCACTCAACCAGAAAGCGCCACTTTGGTTCCTACCAGAACCTTTGTCTCACCCAGCTACAAATACCACTGTCTTGAATAGTCTTATAGTCCCTTTCCTGGGCTCTTCTGCATCAAAGATTTGACTGCCTTTGGTCCTGGTACCGACACCTGAAGCTTTTCAGGGCAAGGACCCAAAACACTGCAAAGACCTGTGCCACCTGCCGCCGCATTTTTCCAGTTTGCGTGTCCAGACGGCTCCCATCTGCCTCTCAGTGCTGGTCCTTGGTCTCAGCAGGCTACTTCTCAAAAGCTCTGCTCTGATAACTGTAGGCAAGACCCCATCAATGGAACCTTTCTGCTGGTTTCTGGGAACATGCCAGGTTTTTTTTGTTTGAGAGAGAAAGAGAGAGTGCGGTGGGTGGGGAGGGCAGAGGGAGAGAGAGCCCCAAGCAGGTTCCGCACCCAGCACGGAGCCTGACACAGGGCTTGATGCCACGGCCCTGAGATCATGACCTGAGCCGAAATGGAGAATTAGATGCTCCATCGGCCGAGCCACCCAAGCGCCCTGCGTGTCAGTTTTAAGAAAGCGCTCTCTCTGAACCTGAGAAACGGCAGGCAGTGGGGACTGTCTTTTCCCCAAATGTTGCAGGTCAGTTATAGCAAGCAGGACAGCAACGTCCAAAACAGTCCCGCCGGCTCCTTCCTGACCACCGCTGCTGCGCGGAAGCCACCGCAACTTTGATAGGGGCCACAAAATGCTGATGCTGATGCTAATTTTGTTTGAAGAGAGGGAGGAGCGCCCCCCACCATGACCTCTCTCCTTTGTGCCCACAGACAGCAGCCCTCTCGTGGGCAGCACGCCCACCGGCTATGGGACCCTGACGATGGAGACATCTGTAGATCCCCTCAGCTCCTCAGTTTCATCCGTGGTAGGTGGGCCCGGAGCCCCTGCACCCCCTGGGCCCCGCCCCCCCCACCTGGCCCCGCCCCACTCTTCCTCCCAGCCCTCGCCGCGCCCCGCCCCGCCCCCACAGGGCCTGTCTGTCGCCCCGCAGAGGCTCAGCGGCTACTGTGGCAGTCCCTGGAGGGTCATAGGCTATCACATCGTGGTCTGGATGATGGCGGGAATCCCTTTGCTGCTCTTCCGCTGGAAGCCGGTGTGGGGGGTGCGGCTGCGGCTCCGGCCCTGCAACCTGGCCCGCGCAGAAACACTCGTCATCGAAATAAGAGACAAAGAGGTGAGGTGGCCTCGTGCTGGAGAGAGTGGCGCTGGGGCAGGGTCGGACAGGGTGGGGGTGGCAGGGGATCAGGCGTGGAGTCGCAGCCCCATCCGCCCACTGACTTCCTGTGGGACCACATGCAGGCTGTCATTTCTGGATCTCCGCTTTCCCATCTGAGCAGTGGGCAGAAGGGGAAGAGGGTGGCTCCTAAGGGGATCACCTAGGTCCTTGATCCTTGGCAGGGGCCACCAGGTGGCGGGGTGGGACGTGGGAGGGGGGGAGTCTCTCCTAGTAGCAAGTCCAAACGTCTGTTCCAGGATAATTCGTGGCAGCTGTACACTGTGCAGGTGCAGACTGAGGCTGTCAGCGAGGGCAGGTGAGATAGCCCCGTCACCCCTCCCAGAAGCCCCTGCTCCCCGCTCGCTCCTGTCCACAAGCCTCCGAACAAAGGCAGCAGTGCCTCCCACCCCGGGGCAGGGGCTGAGGCTCCACGGGGTGGGGAGGTGCTGCATCAGCTTCCAGACCTCCCCAAGCCTCCCTGCACTCCTCCCAGCCTGGAGCTGCCTGCACAGGGCCCGGAGGACGGCCGGAGCCAGGCGGCGGTGGGGACGGTACCAGAGGGTGCGTGGAAGGACACTGCCCAGTTCTGCAGGAGCAAAGAGGCAGTGAGTGGACAGCTGGGTTCTGGGCAAGTCCTTAACCCTCCCTGGGCCTTAGTTTCATGCTCTGTACAATGGGAGGGTGGAACGCCACATTCCCCGGGCACCTCCAGTTCCATTGTCCCCAATGTCCCCAGTGTCCAGGATGCTCACCCAACCACCTTAACACACCCAAACCTCCCTGCCTCTTTCCTGTGACTCTGGCCTCTTTCCCCGCTCTGCTCCCGCCGCCCCCCTCCTGCGGCTGCCCCCAGCCTCCTCTCTCTCCTGCCCAGCACCGGACGCTGCGGTACTACCTCTTCAGAGGGCAGCGCTACGTCTGGATCGAGAGCCAACAGGCCTTCTGCCAAGTCAGGTAAGGGTCAGGGCTGTGGCCTGGCATGAGCGCCCCGCTCAGCCGTGCCCCTGCGACGCGAGCCAGTCACTGAGCCTCCCCAGGCCCCGGGGTCTTTGTCTGTAACCAGGGCATAGAGAGAATCCCTGCCTCCTCAGGCTTTTTTGAGGGGGAAGCACGTAAACACATAAGCTTCGCCCAAAGTTTGGCTCAGCCTGGTGGAAACGCTGACTCAGACCTCAGGCTCTGGACTCGGACCGTCCGTCTGGGGGCTCGTCCCTCCTCTGCCGCCTCCCAGGTGCTTGGTAGACGGACGGAGCTGCGTCTGCAGAGGTGGGCGCCACGGGGACGTGGGGAGGCACCAGCCACGTGCTTTGTGTGGCTTCTCACCCCCCCGCCGGAGCCCAATGTGGCAGGTGCTGTCACCATCCCCGCGCTGCAGGCGAGGCAGCAGGCACAGAGAGGTTAAGTCACCTCCGGAAGCATCGTCATTGGAAAGAGTCCCCCTGTGGCTCAGTAACAGCGATTCTTGTCACTCTTCGTTATTCTCATCCTCGCCTGGTGTTCTTCTGCGGCGAGGTGGTTTGGGGCCCGATCAGACGGGCAGGAGAAGGTTAAATCCAGAGTCAGTGAGGGACTTGCCCCCCCCACCCCAGCCCAGGAGCTCAGTGGCCCAGAAGGGGCCTGGAGCCCCGAGTCCCATGGGGCAGGGAGGCAGCGTCGCCCACATGAGTTACCCTGCCCCGCCCCCAGCCTGCTGGACCGCGGCCGCACCTGCAACGACATCCGCCGCTCCTGCTCCGGCCTCAGCCTCCAGGACCAAACCGTGAGGTGGGCACCGCCCTGCACACGTGGTCTTCCCGTCCCCTGCCTTCTCTGGGCCTCGGTTCCCCGGGCGGTAAGATGAGGAGCTCTGTCGCCCTTGGAGGGTCCAGCTGCCGCTGCACCCTCCATCTCTTCGCCTGGCCGCTTCTCTTACAGGAAGACCATCTACGGCCCCAACGTGATCAGTGTCCCGGTCAAGTCCTATCCCCAGCTGCTGGTGGACGAGGTAGGGCTGGCCCTGGGCCTCGCCCCAGCTCTGGCCTGGCTTGGCTGGGTGACCTTGGCCGGGGGCTTGCTGTCTTAGGGTCACTTGATAGGGACTCTTCCCTCCTCCACAAGGGAGAGTCTCTTCAAACCCAGGCGCACCCACTCAGCCCAAGGAATTGGAGGCTGGGGTCCGGGCTGGTGCTGGGAGTGGAGGCCGAGACGCCAGGCCACAGAGCCCGGGCCTTGCTACCCCTGAGCCACCTTGACCCTCTGGCGGCCACACAAGTAGAGGCACTCAGTTCACATGCTAAGATCCCAAGCTTCAGAGGGGTGATGTGGCGTAGGGGACAGAGAGGGGCCAGTGACGCAGACACCCTAGAAGACACTGGGCGTCCCAGCGCTCTGAGCCAGAGGCAGACGCCCACGAGAGGGAGACTGGCTCCTGGAGTCGGGCCTGATGGGAACCCCAGGCAGCCCCTGGGGAGCTGTGTGGTTCGGGGCCAGTGACTGCAGGAGCCTTCTTTGCCTCGGTGCTCTCATCTGTAAAATAGAACTTGGAATTGTCATCACCACCGGATGACCCTTAGAGGACGGGCTTAGCGGGGGCCTGGCATCTACATGCCCGTGTCCTCTTCAGATCCAAGAAGCCGGAGGCTCCAGGGATGTCTGGAGGGGCTTAGCCACCCCAGGGACGCGGGCCCTGATGCTGCCTCCCCGCCCCTCCCCCAGGCACTGAACCCATACTATGGGTTCCAGGCCTTCAGCATCGGGCTCTGGCTGGCCGACCGCTACTACTCGTACGCCCTGTGCATCTTCCTCATCTCCACCACGTCCATCTGCCTGGCGATCTACAAGACCAGAAAGGTGGGTGGGGGCGGGGCGGGGGATGGGGCAGGTGGGCCCCCCATGGGGCCGCCGCCTGCCACTCCCTACGTGCCCCCCTTTGCCCACAGCAAAGCCAGACTCTGAGGGACATGGTGCAGCTGTCGGCGCGAGTGTGTGTGTGCCGGCCCGGGGGAGGTGAGAGCAGGGAAAGGGAAGCTCGAGGAGGTGGCTGGGGGTACCCTGGGCCGTGCTGAGGCCCCCGCTTGCCTGCAGAGAAGGAATGGGTGGACTGCAGCGAGCTGGTGCCCGGAGACTGCCTGGTGCTGCCCCAGGAAGGCGGGCTGGTGCCCTGCGACGCGGCCCTGGTGGCTGGCGAGTGCGTGGTGAACGAGAGCGCTCTGACAGGTCAGCGGCCACCTCCAGCTCCTGCCCCTGCCACCAGGCCCCTGGCCTCGCAGCAGCACTCTGAGGTTTTCTGAGGTTTTTCTTCCCCTTTTGCTCTCTGGAGTTGCTGATCCTACACCCCTCGGGCGCTCAGGGCGTCCGAGAAGTTGAGCGCTCCTGCTCCTGCCCCTGCCCCTGGTGTGTTGCTTTGAGTTATAAAAATAATACTGCTTGTCATAAAATAATCTCAACAGAGTGAGAACGCCTTCCCCACGCCCCCTCCCCCGGCTGAGTGCAGGCATGCGCACCCACACTGTCGGGCTCCCCCTGGTACCTGGCTGGCACACCTCTTTCCGCATTGTCTGGCTGTGTCTTTATGTCCTTTGCCCTGAGCCTCAGTGTCCCTTTCTATAAAATGGGGGCAGTGACTTCCGCACGTATGGTTACAAGAGTTAAGTGTGCTTAACCCTTGTCTGGGTGGTGGGGAGGGGTGGCGTGGAGGCCCCTCACCGGCTTCCTACCACATCCCTCCCAGGGGAGAGCGTCCCAGTACTAAAGACAGCCCTGCCGGAGGGACCCGTGCCCTACTGCCCAGAGACCCACCGGCGGCACACGCTCTTCTGTGGGACCCTCGTCCTGCAGGCACGGGCGTTCGTCGGACCCCACGTCCTGGCAGTGGTGACTCGAACAGGTGGGGGTCAGGGAAGCAGGGAGGGACAGGGAGGGATGCCGGGCTCACGACCCTGGGCAGGGCAGGAGAGTCCCACCCCCCCAGCTTGGGGTTGGCCGGACGACGTGGTCAGGGATGTGACCAGCAAGTGGGAGCCCAGCCCTTAGGACAGGAATAGCCCTGTACGACTCTGAGAGGTTCTTGTCACGGGGGGATGGGACCTAGTGTCCCCCAGTCTGAGTGTTTCAGCAGAAACCACATACCTGGATTTTAAGTGAAACCGCCCACTTTTTAGATGGTGTCCACTCATTCTGTTTTCGCTAAACCCTGTGAGGGCTGGGCAAGGTGTGTGGGCCATCAAGAGTCACCCCAGCCTGGATGATTTCTCATCCCAGGAGCAGTGTCTCACAGCCCCCAGGTGTGGGGTAGGGCAGGGGCTGGGAGGAGGGCCTGCCCTGACGCTTACCCTCCCCACTCCACCCCTCCCTGGCTCCTCCCAGGGTTCTGCACAGCAAAAGGAGGTCTGGTGAGCTCCATCTTGCACCCCCGGCCCATCAACTTCAAGTTCTACAAACACAGCATGAAGTTCGTGGCTGCCCTCTCAGTCCTGGGTGAGCTGGGGGCCCCCTGCACTCCCTTGGCTGGCCCCACCCCCCAAAGCCCTGCCCCCAAATCGGACTGAGTCCCCTGCTGTTCTCCCCAGCTCTCCTCGGCACCATCTACAGCATCTTCATCCTCCACCGCAACCGGGTGAGCCTCGGGGGCCCCGGGGAGGGGCGGGGACCACCGGTGGGGACCTGGGCCGGCCTGGCCCTTGGTGCTCACCGTGCCTCCTGCCAGATGCCGCTGAATGAGATCGTGATCCGGGCTCTGGACCTGGTGACAGTGGTGGTGCCCCCCGCCCTGCCGGCCGCCATGACCGTGTGCACACTCTACGCCCAGAGCCGGCTCCGGAGTCAGGGCATCTTCTGTATCCACCCGCTGCGCATCAACCTGGGGGGCAAGCTCCAGCTGGTGTGTTTTGACAAGGTGGGGGCCTCAGGGCGGGGGCCAGGGACTCTACCACCACCAGGTCCCTACACCTGTATACCTCAGTTGGCAACCCTGACCGAGGGCCAGCTCAGTGCCAGATCCTGTCCTGGGGCGGAAATGCTCAGAGACCCCGCCCCCTGCCCCCTCCCACGCATGTCCGGCTCAGGGTCTGAGGTCATTTAGTCACTCCCTGGGGCTTCTCTCAGCACTGAGACCCAGCAGAGACCCCCCAGGGTGATGTCACCCCACCAGAATGAGTGACTTGGGGGGCACAGGGAGCTGCAGGTGGTGATGGGTTTGGAGAAGGAAGTGAACAGGGTCACGTGAGAGGGTGGTACCGTGGGGTCCCTCCCTTCAGGACATGGCATCTAGGAAGGCTCCTTGTGACCTCGGGGCAGGGGTGGGGGCTGTTCCTGGAGACATGAGGCAGGGGAAGCAGGGGCTGGGGAGCAGTCAGCCTGGCTCCTTGGAGGAACAGACCTGGGGCACAGCGAGCAGGGGGTAAGGGGCCAGGCCGAGGCAACTGGGGCCCTGGTCAGGCAGAGGCTGGTGAGCCCCGTTGAGGAGTTCGGACCTTAATGATTCTGAGGGCACTGGGGGCCACAGGGAGTTTTGAAACAGTGTGGCCAGGCCTCCTTCCTGGCTTCCCATCAGACAAGTGATGGGGGGGTAACAGAGTGGTCATGGGTAGGAGCCCAGAGCAGGGGCAGAAGACTTCCTGGAGGCAGTGGTGCCATACAGGAGGCGGGGGTTGGGGAGGGCCACCCTGGCAGAGAGACCGCTTCTGGCTCCTGCACAGGCTCCCCGGCTTCCCACGCCCACCCCCCCGGCTTCCCACGGTGCCCCACGCAGGCACACACAGCTCCTCCCGGGACTCATCACGGGCCCATCCCTTGCCCCCTGCAGACGGGCACCCTCACGGAGGACGGCTTGGATGTGATGGGTGTGGTACCCCTGAAAGGGCAGGCGTTCCTGCCTCTGGTGCCAGAGCCCCGCCGCCTGCCCATAGGGCCCCTGCTCCGAGCGCTGGCCACCTGCCATGCCCTCAGCCGGCTCCAGGACATCCCCGTGGGCGACCCCATGGACCTCAAGATGGTGGAATCGACTGGCTGGGTGAGGAGGCCGAGCAGGTCAGCCCCTGGCTCTGGGCAGCTGGGCTCTCACTGGCCCTGCCTGGTCCTCATGCCAGGACGTTGGGTGGCATCATTGTGCCACCATCATTAACAACAATGGCCCGGGCCACGTGGGAGCCCCCACCTGGTGTCTGCGCTCTGCAGTGCAGGCCTTGGCTCGTGCTCCCCTGGAGCCCTGGAGGGAAGCTTCCAAACCTGCCCCAGAGGGAGGAAGCGGAGGCTGAGGGAGAGTCGGAGTAACTTGTCCAAGGTCCCCCTGCAGCTTGTGAGCGGCAAAGCCAGGGTTTGAACTGGGGTCCTTCCGACTCCACAGCCCGTGACTTCCGCTCTCCCACAAAGGAGGGCTTCCAGGAGGCTAACTTGAGTCTCCCGCCGCCTCCCTCGGTGGGCCCAGCCACTGCCATCCTGGCGGAGGCCAACCTTCCCTGCCTGCCTCCCAGGTCCTGGAGGAGGGGCCGGCTGCCGACTCGGCCTTTGGGACTCAAGTCTTGGCAGTGATGAGACCCCCACTCCAGGAGCCCCAGTTGCAGGGTGTGGTGAGTCATGGTGGGGTGTGTGGGGGGAGGGGCGGGCTCCCTGCGCCGGCCCTTCAGCTGCCCCCCCATCTCTGCAGGAGGAGCCCCCAGTACCCGTCAGCATCCTCAGCCGCTTCCCCTTCTCGTCAGCCCTGCAGCGCATGAACGTGGTGGTGGCGTGGCCGGGAGCCTCGCAGCCCGAGGCCTACGTCAAAGGCTCCCCTGAGCTGGTGGCAGGCCTTTGCAAGCCCGAGACAGGTGAAGGGGGCAGGCCGCCGCGGCCCAGAACGGGGTAAGCCCCTGGCCCTTGTCCCCGTGACACCTGCCTCTCCCCACAGTGCCCCCGGACTTCGCCCAGAGGCTGCAGAGCTACACGGCTGCTGGCTACCGCGTGGTGGCCCTCGCCAGCAAGCCGCTGCCCGTGGCACCCAGCCTGGAGGCTGCTCAGCAGCTGACGAGGTGGGCTGTCCCCCACCCCCCGGGGACTGGGCCTCTGGCCCTGGCGTAGCCGGAGCAGGGGGGTCCTCTCTGCTAGGAGCCCCCAGGGTGGCGCGGGACAGGGGCAGGGTGTTAGGGGAGAGAGCCTTGCCCAGAGGCAGGGACAGGGTCCTGAGCCACCCTGTGACCTCTGACCTGGGTCCGCCCACCCTCCAGGGACACCTTGGAGCGGGAGCTGAGCCTCTTGGGGCTGCTGGTCATGAGGAACCTGCTGAAGCCGCAGACCACAGCAGTCATCCAGGCTCTGCGGAGGACCCGTATCCGTACCGTCATGGTGACAGGTGCCTGTGGGCCACAGGCTGGCTTGGGAGGGCGGCCTTCCCCTCCACCATCGTGGACAGAGGCACCCCTTCTTTTCGGATCCCTGCCTCAGGCCAGGTCTCTTCTAGATGTCTCATGGGTCTTCATGGGATCCCTCCCAAGTGGCCCTTGTCCTTCCGCTTGATAGATAAGGACGGTGAGGCCCCGGGGAGTAGAATGACCTCTAGGCACCCCCCAACCCCTGCCTTCATCCTCCCTATGCACCCCCCCACCCCCCCACCCCCAGGCTAAGCAGCCTGGGGTCCAGCCTCTTGCCTGCGATGACGTGGCTTCTCTGGGTTCCAGTGCCCCCTGTAGGAAATGGGGAGAATTATGTCACCCTGGAAAGTGGTGACAGTTTTATGGAGCAAGAAAAAGATTCTAGCTAGGGTGACTCTGGGGGGCCTGGTGGGTCTGTGTCTTTCTCCTTGTCCTCCCCACTCTGGAGTGCTTGCACACACCTTCCAGAAGGTCTTGCAGCACTAAGTAGGGTATGTGGGACATTAGCCCTGATCTCCACTTTCTCCTAAGTCCTTCGATGCCTGGTTTTAGAGGTGATGAAGGCGGGTTCAGAGCCGTTGATGAACCTGCCTGAGTCATGGCAGACAGCGTGTCTGGCTTCAGTGTTCCCATCCGTTAAGTGTCAGGGTGAGGACAGCCCTCCCGGACAGCAGCTGGGCCCTGACCTTGCCCCCATGCTCCTAGGGGACAACCTGCAGACAGCAGTCACAGTGGCCCAGGGCTGCGGCATGGTGGGCCCCCGGGAGCATCTGTTTATCATCCATGCCACCCCCCCGGAGCGAGGCCAGCCTGCCTCCCTCGAGCTCCTGCCATTGGAATCCTCCGCAGCTGTGAACGGGGCTAAGGTGAGGCCAAGCCGGAGTTCCAGCCACACACCCCACCGACGACCCCGCCCTGTGCTACCTGACCCCAGCCCCAGTGCTCCGGTGTGGGCAGGGGAAGCTGAGCTGAGCTTCCTGGGCCCCCAGGATCCTGATCAGGCCGCCAGCTACACCGTGGAGCCGGACCCCCAATCCAGCCACCTGGCCCTCAGCGGGTCCACCTTTGGTGTCCTTATGAAGCACTTCCCCAAGCTGCTGCCCAAGGTAGGGCTGCCCCCCCTTACCCCCCCCAGCACCCCTGGTCATCCTAAGCCTCCCCGTGCTCCGTCCCCTCCTCACAGCTCCCACCCCCACGTGGCAGCTGCCTCAGCCTCTCCCTCCTCCCGTGCTCTCAGGTCCTGGTCCAGGGCACAGTCTTCGCCCGCATGGCTCCCGAGCAGAAGACGGAGCTGGTGTGTGAGCTCCAGAAACTCCAGTGCGTACCAGTGGGCGGGAGGGGGGGCTAGTGGTTCCGGCTGGGGGGGGGGCTAGGGGTGGGGGTGGGGGTGCCCACGTCCCACCGCAGGCTTCAGGAGTCCTCTCCACCGTTGGGAGGACGCCAGCAGGCTCTCCTGGAGCCCCTGCGCCATCCCGGGCCGCAGGCGCGCTCCAGACAGGCCGCGCGTCCGCGCAGGTACCGCGTGGGCATGTGCGGGGACGGCGCCAACGACTGCGGGGCCCTGAAGGCGGCGGACGTGGGCATCTCGCTGTCCCAGGCTGAGGCCTCGGTCGTCTCGCCCTTCACCTCAAGCATGGCCAGCATCGAGTGTGTGCCCACGGTCATCAGGTGAGGTGGGCAGGGGCCGGCGGGGGGGTGGGGGGTGCCCTCGGGGCCCGTCGGCCAGCCTGGGCCCGCTGATGCCCCCAACCCTGCGCCCAGGGAAGGCCGGTGTTCCCTCGACACCTCGTTCAGCGTCTTCAAGTACATGGCCCTGTACAGCCTGACCCAGTTCATCTCCGTCCTGATCCTCTACACGGTGAGTGGGGCGGAGCCCGCTGCCTGGACCAGGCCCAGAGCCGGGACACTCAGCCCCGTGCCTGGAGCCCAGCAGCTTCGGGAGTGGATGGTGTGGCCTCAGATCCCGCTCTGCCACGCTCTAGCCACGTGGCTTAGACAATTCCTGAGCCTTGGGTGGTGGCACAGAGTAGGTCCTCAGAAACAGGGACAGCTGTCCTATGCTAACGTGTCATCCCTGTCCTCAGGAGCTCTTGTCTGCGGGGGAGACCGAGACAGAGCCCAAGCAGGGACGGAGGCAGAAGTCGCACAGAGCCAGGGCCGCTGCTCCTGTCCCACTGTCCCATCCGTTTCCCCACTCGCTCTGGTCCAGACTTGGTCATGCCCATTGCGTCTACTCAGAGAGTATCTCCCAGCTTTGCTCTGAGGGCACGTGGCTTGGCCCCATGGAAAGCAGGCGACGTGAGGGGGATTGAGGGGCAATGCAGATCTCGAGCTGGCTGGCATCTGTCCCTGCCTCCACCAAGAACTGTGTCCTCTGGTGACCAGAGGCCCCGCAAGGCAGAGCCTGAGCACCCTCCCACTGGGAGCTTCCTGTGGACAGGAGGAACTGACCCCATTAGGTTTAGGTGTCCGAAGGGTCAGCAAGAATGGTTTCTCCCTCACGCTGGAAGGGGGCTCCCTGAAGCCAGCACACATCTCCCCCATCAGACTCGATTTCCCCAGAAGCAGGAGGGCGCTGCCCACCCCGTCCCCAGTTGGGCTGCTGGGCAGGAATCCGGCCTTCCCCATCAGACTCTCGAGGGCAGGGCCGGTGCCTCCCTGCCATCTTCCCGTGCCCTCCCTCCCCTGCCGGCAGATCAACACCAACCTTGGGGATGTGCAGTTCCTGGCCATCGACCTGGTCATCACCACCACGGTGGCCGTGCTCATGAGCCGCACGGGGCCGGCGCTGGCGCTGGGGCGGGCGCGGCCACCCGGGGCCCTGCTCAGCATCCCTGTGCTGAGTAGCCTGCTGCTGCAGGTGGCCCTGGTGGCCGGCGTGCAGCTGGGGGGCTACTTCCTGACCGTGGCCCAACCCTGGTGAGTAGGGAGCCCGGCTCCCAGATCCCCCACCCCACCCCCCCGCCCCGTCCCCTGCGCATGTGCTCCCTGACCCCCTATTTTCGCACTGACCGCCCCCCCCCAGGTTTGTGCCTCTGAACCAGACCGTGCCCGCGCCAGACAACCTGCCCAACTACGAGAACACAGTGGTCTTCTCTCTGTCCAGCTTCCAGTACCTCATCCTGGCTGCAGCCGTGTCCAAGGGGGCGCCCTTCCGCCGGCCCCTCTACACCAACGGTGCCACCGCGAGACTGGGCCGGTGTGGGTGGGGGAGGGACGGGCTGCGGTGGCCTGGGGTGACGGACTCTCCCCTCCGGACATGCGTGGGAGGGGGCAAGGGCCCCCCCGCCTGATGCGCACCCTCACCCCCAGTGCCCTTCCTGGTGGTCCTGGCGCTCTTGGCCTCCATCCTCGTGGGCCTCCTCCTGGTCCCTGGCCTCCTGCAAGGTCCGCTGGCGCTGAGGAACATCGCCGACACCTGCTTCAAGCTGCTGCTACTGGGCCTGGTGGCCTTCAACTTCGTGGGGGCCTTCATGCTGGAGGTGGGGCTCACCCTGGGTTGGGGAAGGAGGGGGGTTTCGGGGATGGGCCACAGCCGCCCTCTGCACCCTCGATGTCGTCCGCAGAGCGTGCTGGACCAGTGCCTCCCGGCCTGCCTGCGGCGGCTCCGGCCCAAAAGGGTCTCGAAGAAGCGTTTCAAGCAGCTGGAACGGGAGCTGGCCGAGCAGCCCTGGCCGCCGCCCGCCGGGCCGGTGAGGTAGTGCAGGCCTCTCGGCCCCCCGGACACTGGACTTCCTCTCCGTCCCCGGACACTGGACTTCCCTGCCTCTGAGCCACCACCCGGGATGCATCTCCAGAGACGCCACCGCCGTCGCTCCCGCGGCCCGGAGGTTGGCAGACGTCATCCTCCCGCCCCGAGTCTGCCCGGCCCCGCCTGCCCTGCCATCCGCTGGGGAAATGCCGTTGTTGTCCCCCACTTCAGATGCCCGTGTAGAGACGACAGCCGCCAGCCCCCCTCGGGGCCGCTGTCGGTGTAGCAAATAAAAGTCAAAATATTTTCCTGGTGCAGCCTGTCTCCCACGTGGTGCCACGGACCGGGTGTCTGGTGCGGGGGGGCCCCGGTGCGTGTCTGCTCCTGGCACCCCTGACTTTTCAGATTTGGGGCGACCCCCTTCTCGGGGCCTCCGTGTGTTCATCGGACAGACATGGGGTTTCCGCGTTGAGCGCATGCCTGGTGCCCTGTGAATCACCTTGTGTGTGGCGTCCTTCAGTCCTTATCACTAAAGCATCAGTCTCATCCCCATTTTACAGATACAGAAACTGAGGCTTCGAGGCCACACACTTAGTCAGAGGTGGGGCCAGATCACTTGGACTCCAGCATCCAGGCTCCTCCATCCTGTGGGTCAGCAAGAGAAGGGCCCTGCCTCCCACAAGTGCCAGTGCCTCCGAGGCTTTTAATGGGGACTGTTCCCTTCTGCCCCCCCACGCCCCAGATCCCGGGACAAGTTTGTGGTCTGATTCCTCTCTCGGATGAAAATCCGGGCTCTGAGCCCACATCTCCCAACCCGAACCACGTGCCCTGTCCCCCGGGGAAGGGTGGGTGCTTCTGACCTCATCCCACCAGTGGGACACTGTCCAAGCCCCACTCTGGAGAGGCAACTTGGTCATCTGGCCTGTCCGTGCAGGCAGGGCCAGAGAGAGCAGGAAAGAAAGACTGCTTCCTGCCCTCCGCACACCCCCGCCGACCTTATCACCGGAAGTCCTGGTGCCAAACCTGGCCTGCCCTCGCAGGAGCTCGGTCAATGTGGAATCAACCCGCAGAGAAGGGATGTGAGGTGTGAAAAAGCAATTTACAGTACGAGGCGTGTCCACAGACATGCGCCGAGCAGGGGGGTGTCAATCAGCAATAGTTCAGGGTGGTAGGTGCTGGGCAGGGGGAGGCTGGAGGACACCGGGAAACGCCTGGGTTTGAATCCCTGCTCGACCCTTAGCCAATTTAGTCACGCATTTATTGGGCAGTCATGTGCCCGGTACAGGTGCTACCACAATATACTAGAGACTTGGTCTCTGCCCGTGGACAGCGTGTAACCTGGTGGGAGAGGCCAGCAGGGAAGGAGTGAGCCTCCAGGGTCGTGGCAAGAAGAGTACCCACACCCACTACCCCCTCCCCGCATAGCTGCCACCTCTGCTTGGGTCCTTAGGGCCAGAGGAGGGGGGAGAAGCAGCAGAGAGGATCTGGGGGCCAGGACACGAGAGTGGGGAGCTCAGGGGCCTCTGTTTCCCCCTTTTGTTGAGTGAAGGGAACAGCCTTTCTGCCAGGTGGTTTCCCCTCCTCCCCTAGTGGACTCGGGCCTGGCAGCAGCTAAGGGCTAAGGGGGGGGCAGGGAGAGCTGTGCTGGCCCCCAGGGCCACAGGGCTCCAGGTAACAGAAGTCCCTGCTATTCTGTAATAGACCCTGGAGAGGGGGTGGCAGATACTCATTCATTCATTCATTCATTCATTCCTTTGACAAACCAGTGCCAGGGAACAAAGGATGCTTGGGACATACAGAGTTTCTCTCTAATAGGCTTCGGAGTTTAAGGGACAGGCAGTTGTGGGGTGCATGACTGGGGCCAAGAAGATCCTATGTTCTCCCAGCCAGAGCTGCCACCTCAGGCCAAGGCTCCCCTGGCAAGTCAGGGAAAAGGTCTGCCCCAGAGGCAGGGGCCAGCACTGTCCCCCACCCCAGCCAGTTGGCCCCAGGAGGACTGAGGGCATATTCATTCATTCCCTTAATGTTTACTGAACAGCGGCTCTGCGCATGGCACTGTGCCTAATGAGCATAAACAGAAGATGGGCAAGAACAGACTTTGTGGCTGTCTTCATGTTGCCCCCCAAGCTCCCATGGGAGAGGAGCAGAATTCAAATGGCCACGGACAAAGCGCAATGGGACAGCTATGAGTCACAAAGCAGAAGGTGCTTAGGGGCCGAACAGGAAGAAAAGGAAGGCTCCTCTGAGGAAGGGAGGGTTAGGTCTATCTCCTGAAGGAGGTGGGGACCTCATCAGTGTTGCAGGAAGAAGAAACAGCTTGTGCAAATGTCCTGGGGCAGGCAGAGGAAAGGGTTTTGGGAGAAACGGCCAAAAGGCCATGTGGCTGCTGGGAGACCAGGCAGGGAATGAGGAGGCAGAGCCAGACCAAGATGAAGGGTGGGGTCCTGGGGGTAGGCGGTCACAGGCAAGTTTAGCTTTTTCCCCAGATACCCTGGGAAGCCAGCGAAAGGCTTTAAGTAGAAGGGGGCCAGCGTCTGCAGTGGGTGGGGGAGGGCAGGGCCCATGTGAGAAGGCCTAGATTAGAGATTATTACAGAGTCCAAGCAAGAGCAAATGGCGGCTTCCACCACAGTCTGGACCAGTGTGCAGGATCAGTGACTGGGTGCTGAGTTTGGTGCTGGGCTGGGTGCAGGGCTGGGTGCAGGGGCGGGGAGCAAGGAACCCTGAGGGATGGAAGGATGCTAGACCTCTGCCCAGAGGGGGACCTCTTGGAGAGCCAGGCCTGGGAAAGGGTCAGGAGGGATGAATTTGGACTCGGATCTTCCCTGGATCCTTGTTGCTTTGGGGACATTCCTGAGGCCAGGCCTGGTAGCCTATGGTCCATGCACAGACCTCAGTGCTGGTTCTCCAAGCCAGCCCTACCCTGGAGCTGGCTGGGGAGACCCAGAAGGCACAACCAGAGAGGCAGTACGGAAAGCAGGTCAGGAAGGCTGTCCTGGAAGCGAGGAAAAGCCAGAGGGGACAGCTGCGCGGCTGCGGGTGAATCCCCTTTAGGGGACTCAGTTTCCTCCTCTGTGAAATGGGGTAACACGTCCTCCAAAACCCACCTCACACCAGACCCCAGCCCAGATATGGCGAGGAGATGGGGAAGACGTTCTGCTCACCTGAAGTCTGAGCTGATGTGAGGGTAACCGCCAGGGGCGCCTCCCCAAGGGCCGCCCCAGAAGCGGGCTGGAGCCCCGCGGGCCCGAAAAGCGGACAGAGCTCGCGTTAGGACCCAGCGGCTCCGGGGTTGGAGGGCGGGCGCCGAGCCGTCGGGGGCCCGGAGGGGGGCTCGGAGAGGGCGGAGGGGCGGCTCCGCGGGCGGACTCGGATCGGGCGGCGGAGTGACCCGACCAGGTAGGCGCGGGCCTGGCGCCGGGAGCGGCGGGGGCCACTAAGGGAACCCCGGTGGGGGGTGCTGTGGTGGGGGGCTCCTCAGGACCCCGGTCCTGGGGCCGGCTGCCAGGCTTCCTGAACCCAGGGCCATCTGAGCAGATGCTAAGACGGCACTTGGGGGGTGTGGAGTCGCTTGGAGGGGGGCCCGAGTTTGGGGAAGTTTGGGGGAGCCCGAGTTGGGGCGTCGGGGCGTGGGGGTGGCTCTCCTTTGCCCCGGGAGACTGAACGGCCACGGTAGGGTGGGGGCGTCGGCCGGAGCCGCTGGGCCACAGCCGCAGAGAGACAAAGGGACACCCGAGACCCGGAGGGCGCAGGGAGCCTACGTACGAGCTCGGGGCTGATTGTTCCCAGCTGTGCGCGGCCACATCTGGTTCCCCCCCAACCCCCCCCCACCACTCCGCAGCCAGCCTCCTCCCTACCCGGGGAGCCTGGGGTTGGGGGGCTCGGAGGCCCCGCTCATCCCCCTCCTGCCCACCTTCGCATGGGGTGGGGTACCCAGAAGGGGAAGGGGCCTCCTCCACACCCCAGAATCCATAGTCTAGACAGAGGTGCTTGGAGATATGTTCCCCCCAAGAGGAAGGAGGATCCCTTACTCCCACACTGACTCCCACACCGTTTGCCCCCCCCCCCCCCCCCCCCCCCCCGGGGTTGGGGGATCCCTGCAATAATAAGCCTGGGCCTGAGTGCCAGACCTTCCCTGAGAGGGAGAGTCCATGCAGGAGGCTGAGAGGCCTAGGAGGGATTTGGGGGACAGACAGCCCCACCCCACTTCTAAAGCCCCTTAGGCCCCAGCTCAGGGCCTCCTCCTGAGTGGTGACAGCTCCAACTGGCCTGGCTGCTCCCAGTCCGTGGGGACGATGAGGGGCTAGTGAGGCCTTGTGGGGAGTTACCGGGAAAGAGCTCCAGGTATTTCGGTATTTCTGGAAACCCTCGGCGAGAGGCTGAGGGTTTTCAGAACAGGACTGTAGGGAGCCAGAGTACCCTGCCTCTGGGGCCGCTTGAGTCATGGGCCTCATCTCCTCCACCCCACCCCACCCCACCCCACCCCACCCCAGCAAGGAAGGGGGTAGCCAGTGTATGAGCCAGGCTGGGGGTCCCAGAAGGCTCAGGACTGGGAGGGAAGAGGGACCAGTGCCCACGGTTCCTTCCCTCTCCCTAGATGCCGTGGGGCAGGCAGGTGTCCAGTTAGCTGTCTGGAAGAACTCTCTTTGCTGTGGTGGGAGGGGCCCTCCTGGATGGGGGAGCCCTGGACAGTCGCCCAGCACCGCTGGAGAAGGATGACAGTGTAGTCCAGAGACTGCCTCCCACTGAGCCGGGACGGCACATGGGGACCCGTGGACACTGCCAACCCCAGGGTGTGGGCAGACACTGCTGTTCTTGAACTTTAAGAACCAGGGGAAGGCTAAGGACCACTTAGGACCCGCACAACACTTATCACACCGTGCTGGGGGCTCAGAACCCCTGGGCTGGGTGACATCACGGTCCCTTCAGCGCTGCCCTTCCAGGATCCAGAGAAACTCCCCTCAGACTCCACCCTAAGTGCTTCCTGCCGCTGCAGACAAAATAGACCTTAGTCTCGTGAGTCTGTGATGTAGACAGCCAGGTCTTAGGAGGCCCGGAGGCCTGGCAGGAGAGGAATCTTCTGGGGGTGGGAGCCCTGCCCGGGCCTGGCTGCCCGTAGGCCCCTGGGGCCCATGCATGCATGTGGTTTCCTGCAGAGCAAGACACTCAGGGCCCTCTGGCTAATTGGGAACAGGTGGTGGGTTTGGCGGACACTGCGGAGTCCCTGCTATGATGGTGGCTGAGCGGGCCGGGGTCCTGAAGTTGGACCTGGGGTCAGGGGTTCACATTAGTGGGTGAGACACCAGAAGGCGCTGAGTCAGAAGACGGGCATGGCTGTAGGTTAGGAGAGTGGAGTCAGGCTAGTGGGGGACTAGAAAGTTCCCCCCGGTGAGGAGGGCAGGGTGGGTTCTATCCATTCGCAAGATCAACGCTGGAACAAGGTTGGAGGCCTTGACCCTTGGGACATGAACACCTGGTGGGCCACAGGGACAGCAGTTGTCCCTCTGTAGGCCGCTGCCCCCGCCACCCCCCGACTCCCGGTCCTCCCTATGCCTGGCTTCTAGTCCGAGTGTCTCCTCCTCCTCCTCCTCTTCTGGGCTAGATGTGGCCAAGCAGAGGTGGGCTCCTCGGCCACGAGTGAGCTTCCCCTCCTCTTCCTCTAGCTGTCCTGACACCAGCCCAGACGGCCTCAGCTCGGAGCCATGAGAGCTGCCTACCTCTTCCTGCTGTTCTTGCCCGGTGAGTGGCTCCTGGGGCTGGCGGGGATGGGGGGCTCCCCCCGGGGATGGGCGGAGGGTGGGAGCTGGCAGTGAGCCTTCACTGTGCCCTGTGGCCAGAACTCAGCTCCCTGGGTTGCAGGGCCTCCTGACTTCTGGACCACAAACTAGACAGGCCAACTCCTTCCAAAGTCGGGGGCATCCCATGCCCTCATCCTAACCCCCCGACAGAAGCAGCCGGGCTGGGGCTCTGGAGAGTGGGCACACACCCAGGCATCGGGAGCCTCTGCTTTTCTTCTAATGAGAACTGATGTGTAAGCGGGGAGAAGCACGCAAGGTAGGGAGTCTCTAGGTCTGGGTTCTAGACCCATTTGGGACCCAACCAGCCTATATCATCTTGACTGTGGAGTGACCCCCAAGGCCCTACCAGGTCTAACATTTATTCATTTAACAGATATTTGTTGAGCTCCTACTATGTGCGAGGCATGGGCCTAGACCCTGGGGATACAGTGATGAAGCAGGCAGACACATCCCTGCCTTCGTTGCTGCCCATCTAGGGACGGGAGGCTGCTGTATCAAGTCCCTGTGACAAATGTCAGTGTGCCAAGTGCTATGATGGAAATAAACAGAAGAATGGGATGGAGAGAGTGGCTGGGCCAGTGAAGGCCTCTTGGCAGAACTGAATTTTTAGTTGAGATCTGAAGGAAGAAAAGTTAACCAAGATTGTAGGCCTAGGGAAAGTCAAATGCAAAGGCCCTGGGGCAGACAGGAGGATGCTGAGTTCCAGGAATAGTCAGGAAGCTACATGGAGGGGACAGCCCCAAAGTCAGTAAGGTGACTTGGGAACAGGGAGTGTAAGGGCCTTTATGCTTGATGAATGAATTTGGGTGTAGAATCTTAAGATTGTACCTGCCTGCCCTTGGGACTTCTACCTATCCTCCCCAGATGTGCCTTGGGGCCCCTGCTGTCCTTCCCTGCAGGGCACCCCTTCATGCTTTGCTTCCTCATGGTAGGCCTGCTGGCTCAGGGCCAATACGACCTAGACCCACTGCCTCCGTTCCCAGACCACGTCCAGTACACCCACTACAGTGACCAGATAGGTAAGGGCCTTGCCCTCCCCGGGTCTCCCCCCACCCTGCCAGGGTGTGCCTGACTCAGCTGGGGACCCGGTGGGAAGGGGGTGGGAGTCCTGGGTTTAGTTGTGACCTTCTTGGCCCCGGGACTGAGAGCTCGCCCAGTCCCCGACAATTCCGTATTTGTCTTTGTTCTCAGAGAATGCGGACTACTATGATTATCAAGGTAAAGGCCGGGCGTAGAGTGGGGCAGGTCAGGTGGGTGGGCAGCTGGGTGGGGACTGGAGAGAATGGAGTGGACCCTCTGATCGTCCCCCATCTCAGAGGTGACTCCCCGGCCCCCTGCGGAGCAGTTCCAGTTCCAGTCCCAGCAGCAAGTCCAACAGGAAGTCATCGGGGTCCCCACCGTAGGTAGGCTGCCAGCTCCTGTCAACCGTGGGAGGGGCAGGTCTGTGCTGGGCTGGGGCAGGTCCTCAGGACAGACCCCTCTCAGTGATCTCTGCTGGCCTCTCTCCCAACACCAGCTCCAGGAAACGTGGAGACAGAGCCCACGGAGCCTGGGCCTCTGGGTAAGAGCTTCCCCGACCGCAGGGGAAACGGAGGCACGGCCCCCCAAGCGGGGGTAGAGTGGGGTGCGGCGCTGGTAGGACAGAGATAGCCAGGCCTTTGGCTTTTGCCGGGTAGATGGTAGGGTAGTGGCTTGCAGACGTGCCCCTGCTTTAGGCCAGCAACTCCAGGGCCCCTCGGGCAGCTCTGAGGGGCCCCTTTGCCCCTGGGCTTAGCCGTAGGCTCAGGAAGAGCCCTCTACCCCCCAGACACTGGGAAGGGGAGGGTAGCACTGGGCGTGGTCATGGCAGGTGATGCCAAGAGGGGAGCCAAAGCCCCAGCCAGCCAAGCGAGCCCGTGCTGCCCCCACAAGCCTGAGGGAGCCAGGCTGTGAGGGCTGCTCTCCCCCAGCTGAGCTCAGTGTTAGGGTGTGGTCCTGCGAGTCAGCATAGCCCTGGCCCTGTGCTTGGTGTATGCTTCTGCGACCCTGTGCGTGTGGGCGTGGTTGGGTTTGAGCTTCCAGACTTCCAAGTGCCCATATAAATACATTGTATAAAACCCGGCAGCCCCTGGGGGCTCAGCCATGCTATCTGTGCAGCTGTGCATGCCCCTGTTCCTGTGCGTCCCCGGCCAGAGGGCGCAGGGTGGACCTAGACCCCCATAGGACAGCCAGTCTTGGTGGGCAGTGTTGGGGGCGCGCCCCAGCACAGGGTCCCAGGCTGCAGCCGTTCGTCTGATCCCGCCTATCACCCAGACTGCCGGGAGGAACAGTACCCGTGCACCCGCCTCTATTCCATCCACAAGCCTTGTAAACAGTGTCTCAACGAGGTCTGCTTTTACAGGTGAGCACACGCAGGGCAGTGGGGGTGGGGAGGCAGGCTGGGCGCAGGGTGGGCGGCAGCACCCAGCCGAGGTAGGACTTGAGGGAAGCACAAATCCTGAAGTTGAACTCGACTCTGGTTGAGCTCTGACCTCAGGGTCAGGATGTGCAGGCTCCCCCCAGTGGGGTTGGGTGACGGTGGGGTGACACCACTGTCCCGGCTCCGTGTCCCCAGCCTCCGCCGTGTGTACGTGGTCAACAGGGAGATCTGTGTCCGCACGGTCTGTGCCCATGAGGAGCTCCTTCGAGGTAGGAAGGCCTGCCCCCCCAGACCCCTCCCTGCTCCGCCCCCAGTGGTTATGAAGCACATGTTCTGTGCCGGGGGTCACTGCTGGGGGACCCTGAGCTCCCTCCTGGCTGCTTAGCCTTGGAACGTTCCCTGCCATGGGGTGGAGCAGGGGCAGTGGTTTTCCATCACCCAGCCTCACCCTGACCCCAGCTCTTTGCCCCACCGCAGCTGACCTGTGTCGGGACAAGTTCTCCAAGTGCGGCGTGATGGCCAGCAGTGGCCTATGTCAGTCCGTGGCGGCTTCCTGTGCCAGGAGCTGCGGGGGCTGCTAGGGCGGACCTGGCAGCCCCGTGCCCTGGACCTTCCTCGGATCCGGGGCCCTCAGGCCCTGCCTGACCTGGTGCTTTTCTCCCCAGCCTCACATTCCTTTTATTCTGTAAAAAGTTAGTGGACTGTGGCCCCGGGGGTTCGTCTCAGGCCCTTCTCCCAGCCTGCGGCCATCCCTGGAACACGAGGCAGGGGGCTCCCCATTGTCCAGTGTTCGCCCCCAGATGAGGGGCATCCCAGGTCTCTCGGTGGGACCGGGGCCTCTGATGTGCCTTTTCAGTCCCTGTGAGGACAGTCCCCCGGCCCCCCAGCCCCTCGAGGTAGGCTATGCCCCTCACCCCAGCTGGTCTGCTTGGGTTTCCTACAGTTCCCGGGCATAGACCACCTTTGTTTTATATAAAATTAAAATGGTTTTTACAGAAGATTCGGTCATTTTTTGGTTGGGAGAACAGGGCAGGTGGCCAGCTACCTCCAACACTGCTTGTCCTCATTGAGAGGCTGCCCGGCCCCCTGGGACAACGGACGGTTCGGGTGACCTATGGCCTCGCCTCTGCGGTCCCAGTCCTGCCTCCTTGATCACCGGCTTCAGCGGACCCACCCAGAAAGATGGACTGCGACATCTTCCCCACCCAGGGTCTGTGGGTCATGGCGGGGAGGGGGAGATACAGCTTCTTTATTGTCCAGGCTGCTTGGTGAGGGCTTGAGTTCCCACATGCAGGCATAAAGGTACGTCTAGGATATAAAGCAGGAGGTCAAGGTAGGTGGACTCAGACCCACCTTTGGGCGGGAAAGGCTGATGGTTAGAGGGTAGAAGTAGGCCAAGGCCTTAGAATGCCTCCCTCTGACCAGCACACGAGGACCCGGCTCCCCGTCTGACCAGCACACTCTCCCAACAGGCCTGCGTGGTGGGGCCTGGTAATGTCTCTGTCCAACAGACCAGAAGCCCAAGGGCATCAGTGACCCACCCAGATTCCACAGCTGGAGGTGGGCAGAGCTGGGGCAGAGCCTGACTCCACTGGCCTCCAGGGAGGAGAGGAATGTCTCTCGCCGACGCCGAGTGCCTCGCACATGAACCTCCTCACGACCCCCCTGCAAGGTGTGTGCCCATTTTACACACAAGCAAACCGAGCCTCTGAGAGGTTGTATGGCTTCGCCAGGCTCACTTGCTGGAGCCAGGACAAGACCCCATGGTTTCTCCCAGGCCTGCACTATCTGGACCGCCTGCTTGTGTCCGGGGACCCCGTCCTGAGGAGGGGCCACAGCACTGTGGCTGGAAGGAGCCTAGTTTGGGTCACAGCCGCATTTGTTGCCTGGGACGGGTGGCACAGGACCCCAGAGCTGTCCCCAGGCCGACAGCCTGGGAGGCTGGGAAGTGCCAGAGCCCTTCTCAAGCCTCCCCTTCTCCCTGTGTACCCCTGGCCAGGGGCCTCATCCCTCCCGGCCCAGGCCCCGGTGTCCCCCTCCTGGCCCCTCCAGTCTCTCAGGTGCAGAAGTGAAGAGACACGTCTACACAAACCGTTTTTAGAAAATGAGGTCTCCTTGCTACAAAAAAACACAATAGTTCTGAACCGTTAACACTGTAAAAAGGTATAAAAATACAGGGACTCTGAACTCTGAGGAATTTCCTGACAAACACTCGGAACTAAGGCAGAGAGAGCTCGGGAAAGCTGGGGGAGCCCAGGCTCCCCTCCTCTTGCCCATGAGCCCATGCCCCAGGGCCAGCCAAAGGCCAGGGGGGGTCTCCTTTACCCTGGGCTTCGGCTCAGCCACACAGAGAGGCTCTCCCAGGACCTGGAGGCTCATCCCAGGGGGGGGACCAAACTGAGGTGGGACCCACGGGTGAGGCCATAAAGCTGCTCCTCGAGTCCCCAACCTTTGGCCCTCAGCGCTGCCACCTGGCTCCTCCCCACCCCCCACCAAGCTCTGGTGGCCTGGCAGGCCGGGGGGCCTGGGCGGACCCTGCGGACGTGGGGGCTGCGGCCCTGCCCCGGCCGCGGCTGTCCTCTAGGATGCCAACCAGGAAGGGGCTCATTCCCCCGCGGGGCCGGACATGGGGGAGAAGGATGCTGAGCTCCTCCGAAATTCCTGTTCCAACTGTCCCTTCAGTGTGGACACCTGGAGAAGAAAGAGAAGGTGGCGGCTCAGGCCACCAGTCTGATGAAGAAGGTGGGGCTGGGAGGATGGGGGGTGGCTGCAGCCAGGGCCCCACAAGGGATCCAATCCTGCCTGTTTCAGGAAAAAACGGGTCTCGTGAAGCACGAGGCTGCTTCCTTCCCCTCCCATTCCGTCTCACCCGGCAGCCGGCTGTCTTCTGACCGCTCCTCGCATCTCCTCAGGAGCCACCCGTCCCCACTCGCATCATGGAGGCAGGCCTGGTACTAGTCCGACTCAGGGGACCCATGACCCAGGCCTGGCCTACCTATGCACAGGTCGGTCGGGGACAGCTGGGAAGAGATCTGCGACCCAAGCTGGCCGGTCAGCATCACCCCCGGGACTTCTGCTGTTGCTCTCAGGGAAAAGGTCCCCTTTTCTCTATGGTGGGTCGTTGGTCGTTGGGATGACCTAGGCTGGGGCTGCTTATGCCACCTGTGCCACCCAAGGGACAGCCACGAGGACCTCAGAGCCACAGCAGGGGGCCAGAGTTCCAGTGACATCACTTGGGCCCGTGTCGGGCCATGACGGATACCAGCATAGGTCCCCGATCAGACCAGCGACTGCTTCTACCGGAGGTCAGGGCCAGCCCTCCGCTGCTCCTCCCCCTCCTCCCCGCTTCCACATCCAGAGGAGGGGCCCAAGTACCTGATCCTCCAGGCCCCGCACCCGCTGCCGGTGGGCCCGCTCCCGCGCCTCCAGCGTGCGCTCTGTCTGCACCTGGGCACTGCGCAGACGCTCCACCTCCTGCTGCAGCTCCCGCTGCTGCTGCTCCTCGGCCTCCAGCCGGGCCGGGCTCTGGGCCTCCAGGGCTGCCACCTGGGCCTGTGGGAGTGGCAGCTGGTCAGGGGTCTGGCCTTGTGCACGTGTGCCGTGTGCGCGTGCAAAGGGCTGTCAGGCACCTCCCGGAGCCTAAAGGCCCTTCAGGGCAGTCAGTGCAGGCAGGGGTGCAGGAGAAACCCTTGTTTGTCTCCCATGTTCCTGGCCCACCTGGTCTGCAAATCTTGGGTCAGGGTACCTAGTGAGCCCCGCTGACAGGTGTGCACCCATGCACGCGTGCACACACACAGATGTAGTCAGAGACAGACCCACACGCACACAGAGGCACAAAAGCAAGCACGTAAACACTTACCGTGTTCACATGGACGCACACATATGTGCAAAAGCCCAACACTCCTACATACATCTACAGACAGGAAGACATCTGTACAGAAAGACACACACACACACGTAAAACACATTCCTAATACTTCACTGGCCACGTCCGTGCACAAGACTCAGGAGACATGCACGAGAATACTCCCAGGCACACTCACACCTCTACATGCCCAGAGCACACACAGAGGCTCACATACTAACTGGCATGTCTTTTCTCTCCATGCTGGGAGGACCCCTCCCTCCGGGCCCTGGCTCTGGGCTGGCCCCTCCAAGGGTCCGGACTCAGGGGGTTATGGAGGCTGAGAAGCCTGGGCCGGCTGAGCCATCAGCAGCTCCTGGGCTGGTTCGGCACTCAGGCCGAGGGCAGGGTGGGAGGTGGGGCCCAGGTCCAGGGCTCGGGAGAGAGAGGGTGGCCAGGGGCTGAACCTCCAGCAGCTGGATCTGCTTCTGGGCCTCAGCCAGCTCCAGCTCGGCCCCTGTGAGCGTGCGGTCCAGGCGGCCCCTCTCTGCATTCAGCCGCACTGTGTCCTCGTGGCTACGAAGCTTCTCGCGCTCCACCTGCACAGGGAGAGCAGGAGGGCATCAGGGGGCCCCGGGAAGGAGGGAGGGAGGTCCCACGAAGAGGGAAGGGTCCAGGGAGAGGGGTCAGGCTAGAGGCAGCAAGACCAGGGGCCAGGGGCGGGGGGCACACAGCCAAAATCAACCCCAGCTAGGACCCAGAGGAAGGCAGGGGAGGGCCCCGGAGGCTCAGCCCACCTTGTCCAGCATCCTCTTGAGGGCCAGGCGGTCCTTCTCCAGGCGCAGCGCTGACCGTTCCACCTCCCGCTTCTCGACCTCCAGCTGGCCGAGGGCGCCCTGCAGGCCGTCCAGGCGCTCCTGCAGTAGCCGCCGCTCGTCCCGCAGCTTCTGGACCGTGTGCAGGGCCGCAGCCTCAGCCTCCTGGCGCTGCCGCAACACCTGAAAAAGCCAGCAAGCCCCCAGTGCGGCCAAGCCTCCCGAAGCCCGTCAGACAGCTATCAGCTGAGGCCGCCTCTCCGGGCCTCAGCTTCTGCATCTGTGTAATGGGGGCGGGGGCTGAAGGAACCATGCTTCCCCACGGGAGGCTGAGCCAAGGTCAGGGATGAGGTTGGGATAAGGAAGGCCCCACTCCATCCGGAGGGCTTCAGCATCCTGGGGACAGAAGGGGCCCATCCCGGCCCTCACCTCCTGGAGCTGTTGCAGCTGGCCCTCCGCCTCCGCCCGCTGCAGCTCCAGGTCCGCCAGCTCGCCCCGCATCGTCTGCACCTGCTCTGCCAGGGAGCTGCTCTGCTTGCGTGCCTCGGATAACGCCTGACGGGCGGCTTCCAGCCGTTCCTGGGGGACAGGGGCAGGTGTACCAGGAGGGAGCAAAGGCTCCCCTCTACTCTGTACCTCTGGGTCAGGATCACAGCCCATAAAACAGCTCCAAAATCTTATCTGGAGGGCGAGGCAGATGGCAGCCCTGGCCCATGGACCTACATAAGGTGGGGACCCCTCAGACCCCAGCTCTGTCCCATCAACCCTGCCTCTGGGTCCCTGTAAGCTTCAATGAGTACTTATTCTCTTACTGCCCCACCCCCGCTCCAAGCTTCACTGACTGGCTCCCTAGGGTTCCCAACTGATGGCCCCAGTGGCTGGCTCTCTGTCAGGGTCCCTCCAAGCCTGCCCTTGATGGCAAACTCTCACTGAGCCCACCCCGAGCCAGGCCCCGGAATCCGTACTTGGAGCACTTGGCGGTCATGTTCGCAAGCAGTGAGGGCCTTCTGCAGGTGCAGATTCTTGTCCTGGGTGCTGGTAAGGCTGGCATTATTCTGGGCCAAGGTTTCGGTCAGGCCCTGCACCTTGTCCCGCAAGGCCCCTTCGCTCTCCTCCACCTTGACCAGAGCCCCACTCAGTCGATCCACTGTCAGCTGCAGGGTCCCTGCCTTCACCTCACTGTCTGCCACCTGGCAGGAGGACAGAGGACGGTAAGGTGGCTCTGGACGGTAGGGTGGCTCTGCTCTCACCAAGGCCTCCTGCAAGGACGCTGAACCCAAGCCAAGCCCCTCCCACTCTGCCTCGGCCTTCATCACTGATGCTCATTGTTTTCACGTGCTCCCACTGGCTCAGCCCACTGCAACCAGGGCCCTGGCCCCCTGCTGCTTAACGTCCCTCACCTGGAGTGCCACCCACCTGGTTGTCTCAGACCCCACGGTCTCCTCCCTGCTATAGAAGAGAGAGAATAACCACCACAGCCTCCACAACCTGGAAATGTTCTGAGTTCTTGACTTTGGCAGGTGACTGTGCAGGGCTAGCAGAGTTCCTGAACATTCTAGAGCTGAGCTTCCTGGCAGCCAAGGCAAAAAGGGACACGAGTGGAATCTATATCTCTAACTTGTCCCACCTGCTTCCTAGGCAGGAAACAGACTTCTTAGACACTGTTGCGAGAGTCTCACACTCTAATTTTGTCTGTTTCTTATTAGTTATGTTGACCTTGGGTGATGAGGTCACCTCTGAACCCCTGTCTGTCCGTCCATGAAATGAGGAGGGCGCATGCCTCACAGGGCTGTTGGGAGTATTACGTGGTCCCTGTGAAGCACCTGGCGCTGGGCGTGCGGACAAGAAGCCTCCAGGCGGAGGTGGGGACCCACCTGTCTCTGCAGGGAATCTACCCGGTCCTGCAGGGCCTGGGCCTGGGCCTCACGATCACTCAGGCCCAGGCGGCTGCGCTGCAGCTCCCCCTCGAGCGAGCGCCGCTGCAGCTCCAGCTTGATGGTGCGGCTCTCGGAGGCGTCCAGCACCTCCTTCAGGCGCCGCTTGTCGCTCTCCAGCTTCACCTCGTTGGCCTTCATCTTGCTGATCTTCTCCTGGGGGTGCGGAGGGGTCAGGCCCCGGCTGCCCGGCCGCCCCACACCCCCAATCCCTTCAGGATCCGTAGGAGAAAGTGGGAAGCAGCCTTGAGGCGGCTGGTCCAACCACTCCCTGTGTGACCTGGGGCCAGCCAGTGACCCTCCTGAGGCCTCAGTCAACCCACATGTTTGTAGGATGTGTTGCCCTGAAAATCGGAGCACGTTCTGGTTTGGGCTGGGTGTACCAGGCTTTGTGATCCAAAATTCTCTTTTTCCACTCTGTGGCCCTATTTCAAATATGTATAGTGGGAGACTGCACTGCCTGGGGAGGAGTACCACAACGTATTCACAGAGCCCTGGGGAGGACGGAGGGAGGGTAAAAATGCAGATTCCAGGGCGACCCTGCTCTGCTGCCTCACTCCCCAGAGGCCCAGAAGCTGCAACTGTGGGACCTGAGCAGAGCCGGGTAGGAGCCCTGGGCCCCACCTGGTTTTAGGGGATGGTGTTCTTCCCCTCGCTTGGGGTCAGACAATAAAGGAAACTTGAGAAGTGGGGACAGGACAGGAAGACAGACGGGGGCCCTTCCATTGCTATTCCCATCGCATTACATCCGACACAACCCTGCCCTGTGCCCGGCCCCTCTGCCGCCGTGCTCAGAGCCCCGATGCAGCCATGTCTGGGCCCGGCAGCCCCACGCTGGCCCCTGCCCAGCTTTGTTCCTGGCCTCCTCCTGCGGCCCCTGTGGCTGGGCTCAAGGCCAGAGCTGGAACCACAGACATAACAATCCAGCTCAAACTTGACCTGGAGCCAGAGGCAGGGGGTGGGCTGTGGGGGCAAGGCTGGAGGGCTAGGGAGTGAGCGGGGAAGGAGTGAGGGGATCTGTGGCTGTGTGAAAGGCTCAAGGCTTTGGTGGCCTGGACAGTCACTACCAGGGCCAGGGCGTCCTGCCCCAGACACATACACACACACATGTACGCAGATGACCCCCAAACACAGAAAAACCCCAGAGCACCACGTGTATGGCTATACAGAGGAAAAAGAAATGGTCCCCAAACACCATACGTTAAGACCCTTCGAGCGTCATCTCCAGGAGACAATGGCTGCTCTCCCCCATTTACAGAGGAAGAAAGTGAGAGAGGGCAGGCAAGCTGCCGGACCAGGACTAGAATCCAGATTTTTCTCCATCGGGCTCAAAAGCCCAGGACTCTTCTTCTACAGCCTAGGGACCCCTGGGAGGAAGGGGAGTGCGGAAGCTGAATGTGCTTCTGGGCAGAGTCCCAGGCTGGTCATGTTCACGTTCAAGGGCGCCGGGACGCAGGCTGACAGCAACAGAGAGGCATAGTAGGACCCCTAGCCGCAGCGGAAGTGCGCACGGACTCCCCCTGCCCCTGTGGCCCTCGGCTCCTGCCTACCTGGCTGGCCCGGAGCTCACTCTCCGTGGCCTGCAGGCTCCTCTCCAGGGCAGCCACCTGGTCCAGGGCAGCCCGGCGCTCCCGCTCGCTGCGCCGCACACTCTCCTCCTGCTCTGCCAGCTGTGCCTGTGCCCCGCTCAGCCGGCCGTCCACACCTCGCCGGGCTGCGGACCCCCAGCCCCGTCAGGCCTGGCCTGGCCACCAGACGCCTGGCCTGCCCACCCCCCAACCCACCACAGGGCCCTCAGGGGTCTGCCAGTCTGGACACATGGAGTGGAGCTGACCAGAGAGGGCGCCCCAAAGGAGACAGGTCCCCAACTCAGGTCAGGTGGCCAGGGCTGGGACGCAGGAGTGGTTCGGGCCAATCCCACAGGTCCCACTGCGGCTGCTAAGAGCAGAGAGAGCAGAGCAAAGACCCAGGGGTGGACACTTACCTTCTTCACTCTCGGCCACAGCCTTCTGCAGCTGCCTCACCCGTGACATCGCGTTGTCCCTCTCGGCCTCCATCTCGGCCAGCTGGCGACTCAGGCTGCTCATCTGGGCCCGAAGCTCATCCTGAGGCCCCAGCGTCCGGGGGAAGGGAAGACCTCGGTTCTGACAACCCGAAGCATCCCGCAGGACCCCGGGCACCCGGTTCCCTCTCCAGCCGCTCACACCCAGCCTCACCCGTTGTCTCTGCGCACTCCGTAGCTCCTGCAGGAAATCCCGGAGGGCCCCCCGCACCGCCTCCGGGTCCAGGTCTGGGGATGCCGGGGAGGTGGCAGGTCCTGGGGATGGTGGCTCAGACCCAGGGCTGTGTTCCAAGGGGCTGGGGCTGTAGAGCCCTTCGCCACTTCCTAGGGGAGAGGCACGCTTAGCAGTGCGGGAGCCCTGGCCTCTCCTGCCTGGAAGGGCTCTGCGGGCTCTGCGTGCACCGCCTCACTCACCTTGCCGCACCCAGCAGCTCACATGAGCTTCCTGCACTATGCTGGGGCTCTCCCCCTTTTGCGGAACCCTTCCCAGCCCCCATGGCCCTCAGAATAAAACCCAACTTCCTTGCCACCACACAGAGGCCCTGCTGCTCACCCTAGTACGGCGTTCTCACGTTTACAAGCCATCCATTCCACATCACCCTCACGTCCCAAGTTCTAGAACATTCCCTCTTCTCGTCTCTCCCCCTGGCTTCTCTCTGCCTGGCCCATTCCTTTAGGCCTGCTCCCCAGAGGTGTCCCCAAGCCCAGGCTGGGTTGGGGTAAGCTCATCACCCCCTCATAAGGCACCGAGATCTGCCTCCCCACCCAGACCAGGAGCACTGCGAGGGCTGCACCCCCAGGACCCAGTCCAAAGGTGGACACTCCACCTCTGCAACATCTCCCTGCAGCGCAGGCACCGGGCTCTTCTGGCACCCTCGTCCACCTTCACGATAATTCTCTGAGGAGGACCAACGTCCCCCCTGCATAGGCTGGACAGACTCAAAGCAGTTAAGGAATTTGGTCACAAAGCTGGGACAATCCCAAGCTGAGATGGGGAACCAGGTAAAGCCCTATTTCCAGGCAGAAAGATGAACTCTTGCTTTAAGGGGCGGGAGGGGCAGTGCGCACAGAGACAGGGTGGCACCTGGAGGCCAACCACGGAACTGCAGGGCAGGGGGTCAGCCTGCCCCCAGCATCCTCTTGCCTCTGCTTCCATTGATATAATAAAATATAATTAATTTTTGTATGTTAACCTTGTTTCCAGCAACCTTACTAAAGTTTCTTATTTGTTCTAATAACTGATTGTAGCTTTCCTATATTTTCTACATAGAAAAATCATGTGATCTGTAAATAGTGGCAAGTTTGTTTCTCCCTTCCTAAACCTTACCATGGTAATTCTATGTTTCTTACCATAATGTGCTGGCTAGGACCTCTGAGACTTCCTGAACAATATTAAATAGAAGGATTAAATGTACTATTTGCTATAGGGTTTTGAAGATCTAGTTTATCAGTTAAGGAAATCTTTTTCTAGTTTTCCCAGAGTTTGGATCATAATTGTATGTTGTATTTTATCAGATGCTTTTTCTGCAGCTATTTTGATGGGCTTTCTAACCATCTTTAAGTGTACAGGTCAGTGGCATCAATTATATTCACATCGTTGTATGTCTATCATCACTGTTTCCAAATCTTCTCAATCACCCCTATCTGGGGTTGAACTATGTCCCCCCAAAATTAATAGGTTGAAGTTCTAACCCCTGGTACCTGAGAATGTGAATTTACTTGGGAGTAGGGTTGTTGCAGATGTAATTAGTTAAGACGAGGTCCTGGTGGAGTAGGGTGGGCCCCTGATCCAGCATGACCAGTGTCCTAATATGGAGGGGAAATCTGGACACACACACAAGGCCACCATGTGAAGGCTGGAGTTCTGCTGCCACACGCCTAGGAACTACAGGCAGCTAGAAGGCCTGAAACAGACCCTTCCCTAGCGACTTCAGAGGGCGCACGGCCTGGCCAACACCTTGATCTCAGGCTTCTGACCTCCAGAATCACGAGACACATATTTCTATTGCCTAAGACACTCAGTTCACGGGGTGCCTGGGTGGCTCAGTGGGTTAAGCCTCTGCCTTCGGCTCAGGTCATGATCCCAGGGTCCTGGAATCAAGCCCCACATTGGGCTCTCTGCTCAGTGGGGAGCCTGCTTCCCCTTCTCTCTCTGCCTGCCTCTCTGCCTACTTGTGATCTCTGTCTGTCAAATAAATAAAATCTTTAAAAAAAAAAAAAAAGACACTCAGTTCACAGTACTTTGTTTTGGCCAAGCAAATGAATGTGCACAACCTCAAACAGAAACTTGGTACTCACTAAGCAATAACTCCCAATTCTCCCCTTCCCCCCGGGGACCCCAAATCTACTATCTCTATGAAATGTGTCTTTTTGAAGCATTTCATATAAGCTGAATCAGACTACACTTGCCCTCTTGTGACTGGCTTCTTTCACTTAGCATAATGTCAAGACTCATCCATGTTGTAACATGTGTCAGAATGTCATTGTGTTTTTCAGAGAGAGAGTGCGAGCAGTGGGGAGTGGGGGTGGCAGTGAGGGGCAGAGAGGGACACAGAGAATCCCAAGCAGACTCTGCTCAGCACGGGGTCCCATGCAGGGCTTGATCTCGTGACTGTGAGATCATGACCTGAGCCGAAAACAAGAGTCTAACGTTGAACTGACTTGAGCCACCCAGGCGCCCCCGGCATTGCTTTTTAAAGCTGAATAATGTTCCTCTGTATGGATACACCACATTTTGTTTATCCATTCATCTGTCGATGGAGACACTGGCCGATTCCACCCTTTGGCTACCATGAATAATGCTGCTACGGGCGCACACGTACCCATTCCAGTTCCCTTTTTCAGTTCTTTGGGTTATAACCTAGGGGTTGAACTGTGCGGGTCCACAGTAATCCTACATTTTCTGAGGAACTGCCAACTATCTTCTATGGCAGGTAAAAGTACATTCTCACTAGCAACGTCCCTTGATACATTTGTCCTTATGGATTCGGAGCCCTTACTACCACCCAGAACATTATTTCATTTATATACCGCATTTACTGTCTGCGGTTCTCATCCCTAGACTGCAAACTCCGTAAGAGCAGAAATGCTAGTTGTTCTGTCTTCTGCTCTGTCCAGTGGTATTTAACACATAGTAGTTGCTTAATAAATACTGAGTAACTGAATGAATGTGATCCTGGGGCTATTATCTGTGCTTTTGAAGAGGGAACCACTCAGTATCCCAGAGTCAACTGCGGGCAGGGCTAAGACGGTGCTAGTTCTATTCTAGGCCCTAGGAATCAAGATTAGGTCAGGCAGAGACCAGGTGGATGCTGACATTCCCAGGGTCCCTGGGAGCAAATGGGACTGGAAGGATGTCTGACGAAGTTGCTGGAAGGGCTCGCAGGCTAAGTGTGTATCTGTCTGGCTGTGATGTTGTGGCTGTGATGTCACAAGCCTAGAATGGAGGTGTGTCAAGTTAGGGGTGGGAGACTGCGGAGGATGGGGTGCTGATGGGGAGACGGTGAGCATCGATTCTATTAGATGGAGCCTCAAAGACTCGGAATCAGGAGCCTTAAGACGCATCACCATCACCCCCTTAAAGCAACAAAGGGAGCACAGATCAGCAAAGGGATGGAACTTCAGGCTCCCCAAAGGGAAGGAAAATGACCTGGGGGCGGGATTGAGACTCAGCGTCCAGGAGAGGTGCAGCCCCGCCCCCAACGGACTCTTGGGTGGGGCCGAACTAGACGGGGGTGTGGCCAGAGGCGGAGACGCCACAAGACACACACACACCCACCCCCCGCCCAACTTTCCCTCTGCCCTCTGCTCTCCGCTCACCTCCAGCGGGCGCACTCCGGGCTGGGGAGCCGGGCGAGGGTACCGGGGCTGGGCTGGGGGAGCGCCCAAGGCCCAGGCCCCGACGCAGAGCTGAGCGCAGGCCGCCCAGCTGGGCCTCGGCTGCGCGCCGCTGCGCCTCCACGCGGGCCAGCTCGGCCTCCAGGCCTTGAGCCCGACCTTCCGCCGCGCTTAGCCGCAGCCCCAGCTCCGCGGACTCGGCCCGCGCCGCCTCCAGCTTCAGCTCCACGCTGCGGGCGTGGTCCAGCTGCTGCTTTTCAGCGCTGCGCGCCTCCTCCAGGGAGCCCAGCAGGCCTCGCTCTCGGGCCCGGAACTCGCCCTCTTGCTCCTGCAGCTTCCTCTGGGCCCCCTGGACCTGTAACAGGCAAGGCCGAGATGTGGGGGTCAGCAGGGCCTCCCCCACCCGGCACCCTGCCTCCCAGGTCCAGCCTAGAGCCCCCCAAAGCGGCTTGCACAACCCCTGGTTTTTAGTGGTCCCCACCCAGGCAAGATGTGCAGGAACAACCCTGGGAGTGTGGGAGTTAACTGCCAGAATTTTTCTCTTCCTTCTGTGTATATGCCTTGTAATACACAGTTTCTAGCAATAAACTAACAGCCAACACTTGGCTTATCAGTGCCAGGCACTAAATACTTTGCAAAACACTCCAATTACCACTGTGAATCATCCCCGTTTTACAAATGAGGAAACTGAGGCATACAGCAGTTGTATAACTTAACGGAAGGCCACACACTACTAAGTTGAGAGCCAGGATTCAAAGCCAGGCACCCAGGCTCCACAGACTTTTCTTTTAACTATGAGCTCGTACTGCCTCTCTGTGCACATAATTTATCAATAAATCACACAACAGGGCATGAACTAAAAAATTATTTTCTGATGGAGTGCATGGTCACACACAGAGCACTCTGGTTAAGGGAATAAGTCAACCCCTCATGGTCCTGAGTTTCACTAGAAGCCACCATTTACGGAGGACCTGGAAGCCAGGACCTATGCCAGGGCCCCCATCCCATGAATGCTCTGAAGCACAGAGAGGTCAAGTGACTTAGTCAAGGTCAGACAGTAGGTTCACTACAGGGAAACAGTCAGAAAAGCAGAACGGAAAAAGCGCAGGCTTTGGAGTCAGACAGACCTGGGTAGCAGTGTGCCTAAGCGTCTGGGTGTCTGTGTAAAATGGGAGTAAGCAGACCTATCTCCTGAGGCAGCTGGGAGATTCAAACCCAGTTTCAGAGCTCCCCCTCACCTCCCCACCCCTGCTACACAGTTCTCGCAGTTGTTATTACTATTATACCTGGGGAAGAATTTCAAAGAGTGGGGGACAGGGACAAGTCCTAGGCAGGGATCTCTCAGAGTGACTCCAGCACTGGAGTCCCCACCTACTCCTTGTTGATGGGAGGAAGCACAGGGCACCTCCACTGTCTCCTAAGACCCTCCCCATCCACACAGCCCGTGCCCATCCGAGGTACCTCCTGCCGCATGGCCTCCAAGTTGGCCTCGCCCTTCAGTAGCTTCTGTCGGAGGCCCAGGGCCTCCCGCCGGCCCTCCTTTTCTGCCCGCTCGCCCAGCGTCAGGCGACCCTGCAACTCCACCAGCTCCCGGCCCAGCCTGGCGTTCTCACTGTCCAGCATCTTCATCTGTGAGAGACAGCGGACACAGGGAGGACCTCGGACCCATTCTCTGCATCCACAAGCCCTTCTAGCCCAGCATACTGACAGCCTGTTCAACTCTGCCCCATACTTTGCCCGGCCCAGACCTGGGGGGGCACTCAAGACCCAGTGCTCTAAGGACACAAACACCACACCACCTCAGAGCCACTGGAAACCTGCCCCAGGTAACTTCACCAAGCTCCAGCCATGCCTGGCACCTGGGCACCGAGGACCTCCACTGACCACCTCATCATAACCACTCACTGTGGGGAGGGGCGGACCCCCATCAGAAGAGGAACTCTGGAGCGCAGGAGGCACAGCTTGCTGGCCCCTTTCTCTGCAGGGATGCCTGAGTTTTATGGTGTACTTGCCACGTGTCCACCCCTGTTCTAAGCACTTCAACTGTACGAACTCATTTCATCTTCACACAATTCTATACGGGCAAGTACTAACATTATCCTTATTTTTTTTTTTAAAGATTTTATTTATTTATTTGACAGAGAGAAATCACAAGTAGATGGAGAGGCAGGCAGAGAGAGAGAGAGGGAAGCAGGCTCCCTACTGAGCAGAGAGCCCGATGCAGGACCCTGAGATCATGACCTGAGCCGAAGGCAGCGGCTTAACCCACTGAGCCACCCAGGCGCCCCCTAACATTATCCTTATTGAACAGACAAGAAAACTAAAGCTCAGAGAAGAGAAGCGACTTGTCCAAAGTCATACAGCTCACAAGCAGCAGACTGGGAGTCAATCTCAGACAAGCAGAATGCAGAGGTAAGTTCTAAGCTCCTATTTCCCCAGAGGAACAGGTGGGGAGTCAGGCCCGGAGTGAAGGGAACAGAGATCATGCGGTAGCACCTAAAGCCCCCAGCAAGAGCCTGGCGCACACACATGCCTTCCTTTCGGGGACTCCCATGGTTTTCTGGGACTCCCACCGAGCAGGAAGGGGGCTGAAAGGGTGGCGGGGGCTCTGGTGGGGATGAAGAGGACTTGGTTGTCAGGCCTTGCTAGCTCTGGGCAAGGTAGAACGGAGGAGCCCACTGGGACTGTCGCCTGTTCTGCAAGTCTTCTGGGAAGGCCTGAGCCAAGGATCGTTTTTATATTTTTAAATAGTTGGAAATGGCTTGTTTTTATATGGCTGGAAGAAAACCAAAGAGGAACAACATTTCTTACATGTGAAAAATGATATAAAACTCGAATTTTGGGGACGCCTGGGTGGCTCAGCTGGTTGAGCGGCTGCCTTCAGCTCAGATCATGATACCAGCGTCCTGGGATCGAGTCCCGCATCGGGCTTCTTGCTCAGCAGGGAGCCTGCTTCTCCCTCTGCCTACACTCTGTCTGCTTGTGCTCACTCTCGCTCCTCTCTCTCTGTGACAAATAAATAAATAAAATCTTAAAAAAAAAAAAAAAACTCGAATTTTGGTGTCCAGACACAAAGTCGGAATGGACCGCATGCCCACACATCTCTGTGCTGTGCGGGGCTGCTTTCCTGCTCCGACGGCAGAGCTGGATGGTTATGACAGACTGTGCGGCCTGCAAGGCCAGAAGTATTTACTGCCGGGCTCTTGGCAAAAGATATTTGCAGCTCCGGTTCCATCTCGCCGGGTCTGTACCTCTAGGTGTTCAAGGACTGCTTTGAGATTTGGACAAGAGCTCTAGACCCTCTCCTGGGAGAAAGATGAGTGACTACGTACACAAATGTACACACACACACACACTCACTTTTGCACACAGTTCCAGGGGTTCTTAAGTTGGAAAGGCTTGTTAGAGATCAAGGCCCTGGTTTTGCAGCTGTGGCAGCCCAGGCTTTACAAATGGGGTGCTGCGGGTCCAGCATCCAGAACCCAGGGTCAGTACCTGCCGCCGGAGCTCCTGCAGCTCCCTGCGGGCCTCCAGCCGGGAGCGCTCCACCTCCTGCAGCCCGGCCCGCAGCTCCTCGGCCTCCTTGCCCACGGCCACCCGCGCGTCCGCGAGCAGTGCCAGCTTCTGCTCCTTGTCCTCGTTGGCAAGCTTCAGGCTGGCGTGGGGAGGCAGAGGTCAGAGGCGGCCACTGGCCCCGGGAAAAGTACAGCGTGTAGGTCTACACAGAGGCCGCTCCCTAATCCCTCGAGTGCGTCCGGCCGGCTCTCAGCCCAGAGATGCCCCAAGAGCTACCTGCCCACAGGGCCCCTCCTGAGCTGAGCCCTGGAGGGCCAGAGGCCAGGTCCAAGGCCACAAGAAGCAGGCCAGTACTCCAAGGTTGGGGCTAGTCTCTGGGGTGACCCCAACAGGTGGGGTCACCTTGCCTTCCGCTACCTTTCCCTTTCTTTCAAATAGGAAAATCACCTAAAACCCCCCCACGCGCCCAGCTCCAGGGGCAGAGACTCGCCATCTGTGTGACTTCCCCAGAACCGCGGGATGAAGTTAGATTCCAGGGACAAGATCCAGTGTGAAGGACTCGGGGCGGGTCCCCTCGTGTTGCCCCACCTGATCCGCTCGCTCTCGGCCTTCTTCACGGCGGCCCGCAGCTCCTCGTTGGACCGCCGCAGGGCCTCGCGCTCCTGGACGCCCTCGCTCAGGCTGCGCCGCAGCTCGCTGGCCTCCTGGCGCTGGGCCTCGCGGCCATCCTGTCCCTCGCGCACCTTGCGCTGGGCCTCCAGCAGCTCCCGCCGCAGCCCGTCCCGGGCATCCTCCAGCAGGCGCAGCTGCGTCCGCAGCTCTTCTGCCTGGGAGGGTGGCAGGCCGTCACGGGACAGGGGTCGGGCTCCGCTCCAGCTGGGCCTTGGCCGAAACCAGCCCATACTCCTGTCCCTGGCCACGGGCACCTGCCACTTCCCTCTGCAGCCACTGAGACCACACGTGTGAGATCTGATTTGGCGCAAAGCATGATGGAGTGAGTGGTGTTTGGGCCTGGAATAATCAGCCCCTGGGATCTTTCGATGGAGGGACACCCAAGAGGCCTGGGACCCGCCCAGTGCCCTGAGTCCCCCATGTACACCCCAAGGACTCCATAAATGCTTATTGCCTCCTTTCTGCATTGGCTGTTCAATCGCTCTCACATGCGGGGACAAATCTCACACTCTTCCAGACCCCAGCAGACCAGGCCCCAGTGCCCGGAAGAGGGGGGACAGCTCACCTCGCGCGCTGAGGATTCCCGCTGCCTTTCCAGGTTTCGGGCCTGTTCTTGTAGCCTCTTGGCCTCCTGGGCATGGGCGGCTGTGGCCTCCTCCAGCTCGGCCCGCAGGTCCCGCAGCTCGGACGTCAGGGCATTCACGGTGCTCTAGGACAGGCGGGCTCCTCAAACTTGCTGCCACCATAGCCCTCCCCCGGCTGCTCCTGGCGGGGCCAGCTCAGCTGTCCACCTTCAACTCCAAACATGGCCCTTCCTGCTGCCTGGCCAGACAGCCCTTCTGGTCCCTCGATGCCCAGTGAGTGCTGTCCCCACAGCTGCTCCTTCCCTCAGGCTAGGATTCACCCAGCTCGACAACCTCCCTCTGATGGGGACTCCCAAGGAAGGGCTGAAGCTTCCCCCACAGCCCAGAGGCTTCTCCAGGGCACAGCCATGCGCCCCACCCCTTAGACATGGGGCCCCTCCAGACAGGGCCACGCCTCCCAGCTGAGATGGAGGCCCACCTGCCTGGCCTGCCCTACCCGGTCCTGCTCCTGCCGGCTCTGAGCATCTCTCTTCTGCCGCTCCATCTCCAGGGAGATGGCGGCCAGGCTGTGCTGCGTGCCCAGCAGCTTCTCTGACAGTGCCGTCTTCTCGGACTCCTTCAGGGACAGGGCCTGGGCAGAGGCAGGGAGCAAAGAGGCTTGGGGCTTGGCTGGTCATGGGGGCATGCTCGGGCCTTGCCCCCACCCTCCCCGGGGAAATGTGCCCACTGCGGGCTTGGTACCTCGTCTGTCTGGGTCACTGCAGGTGGACCCAGGGCAGCGGTGCAGACACACCCCTTCTATGGCCCCAGAAAAGGGCACAACAGCCATATAGTAGGTCTGGACATGGACACAACTTAGAAATCTCCCTAACTGGCCGCAACAATCCTGGCCCTTCATCACTCCCCTCTTACAGATGAGGTAACTGACTCAAGAGGTAAGTGACTTGCTCAGGGGGACACGGCTAATGAGGAGACGGATGCTATCTTGCCTGACTCCATCACGACATTATGGGTAAGACAGGAGTTCGTTCTCCGAGGAGGGTCCACTGATACATGTGGGCCTCACGGGGACTGCTCAGATCTGGGGGCACCCGGGCCAGCCCACTGTGGCAGAAGGGATGGCGGACTGTGGGTCCGCTTTCCTGGAGCAAGGGCTCATGGCGTCACGAAGGCAGCACCACTTGGTGAGTTCCCACCATGCACCAGGCATGGCTGACCACGGGACTCAGCAATGCTTCACACATGCCCCTTGAGCCCCCGATCCTGCCGGCGAAGACCCTGAGACCCAGAGAGGGACTCCCAGCTCCTAGCTGCTGGGGGGCTGAGGAGGGACTGGCCCCAGAACACACCAGGGCCAGGTGTGACCCCTAAGGCCCTGCAGGTGTGACCCCTGAGGCCACACCAGGGCTCACGAACCTGCTGCTTCTCGCTCTCGGCCAGGAGGAGGCCCTCGTCCCGCTCCTGCTGCAGGGCCGCGATCTCTTCGCTCAGCTCCTCCTTCTCCGCCTCCAGCCGCGCCAGCAGCTCCTCCCGCTCCCGCTGCAGCTGGTTCTGCAGCTGGGCCCGCTCGGCCTCCAGCTCCCGCCAGGCTGCCTCCTGTGGGCAAGACCCAGGCACCTGTGACCTCCCAAGGTTTGGCCCAGGCAGCAAGATCCACTTGTAGCCCAGACCCTGAGGGGCAGGGCCCGTGACCCGGTAACTACAAAGCGGGGTGAGTGATCAGGGCTGTGACGGGGACACACCAGGGCTGTGCAAGCCCCAGGGAGTGGCAGCAGCCCTGGCCTGGGGGTCAGAGAACATTTCCCGAAGGAGAGATGGGCAGTGGTCAACCAGGTCAAGAAAGAAAAGAAACAGAGCCCCAGGCCCAGAGTCCAGCCCCAGAGATGGCCTGGAGGCTAGAGAGAAGCTGATGCCCTGTTTAAGGTCCCTGGAGCTTGTACTATGAGGGGACACGGTGAGCAAAGGAACCAGAGTCACAGGCAGCAGCCAGGCCAGACCAGGCCCTGTGGGCTGTAAGGAGACGTTGGCCAATTCTGAGAACAGTCAGGGCAATAGAGAACCTCAAGTCAGGGTGACGAGGAGTCTCCGAATTTGGGACTAAGGAGTTGTTCAAAGCTATGGAAGAGGGACAGGGATTGGGGCTCCGGTAGAGAGGAGCTGGGTGCGCTGTGAGGGACAAAGGTGACCAGGGACAGCAGAACAGCTGGCCTGACGGGTGCAGATTTGATGACATTAAGAGGTCAAGTCAGGGGGCACCTGGGTGGCTCAGTGGGTTAAGCCTCTGCCTTTGGCTCAGGTCATGATCTCCAGGTCCTGAGATTGAGCCCCGAATTGGGCTCTCTGCTCGGTGGGGAGCCTGCTTCCCCCTCTCTTTCTGCCCGCCTCTCTGCCTGCTTGTGATCTCTCTCTCTCTCTCAATCTCTCTGTCAAATAAATAAATAAAATCTTTAAAAAAAAAAAAAAAAAGGAGGCCAAGTCAGAAGGCACAGGAGGAGTCAGAGAGGACACAGGAGTTTGGCTCCCTAGAGGGTGGGAGGGTGTGTAGGTAGAACCCAGAGAGAAAGATAGGCCCCCTCGGGGTCCCAGGCAGGTATCTGGCCCCCAGCCCTAGGCCCCACCAATTAGTGAAAAGTAGACACAAGTGCTCCTTCTGCGAGTGATTTGCTGCCCCCTGCAGGAGAAGTGAGATGCATACCTGCCCCAATCCAAGAAGTGAGATGCAGCCCTGCCCCAAGGCCTGCTCTGGACGGTATCTCAGGACCATAATAATAGTGGAGAACTTATGAAATGCCAGTCACTATGCTAAACACTTTCTACAGATGACCCCGCCTCATCCTCACAATACTCTACAGCATCATTGTCCCCACTGTTACAGATCGGGAAGGCCCTTCCGGGAACCTAACCAGGATGTGGCCAAGATCAGGTCCCAACCCAGGCAATGAAATTCTAGAACCAGTGTTCTTAGATAGCACTGTTCTGTCTTCTAGTAACCTGGCTCTATGTCCTTCTATGTGCTCAGGTTCCAGAGTGGTCTTTCATAGGCAGACAGCACTTCTTAGCAAATGAATATGCTTTCCTACTGTATGTTAGGTCAGCATTTCCCAACTGTGGCTCTGGATCACCTGCATCAGGCTCGCCAGGGCTGAACCCGATGTGGGGCCTGGGCAACCGTGCGTTTGAGAAGGCATAACCAGTGGCTTCTCTCAGCTGCCCCTAGGGTCTCTGGATCAGAAATGAAATTCCATTTCACAGAGTTGGGGACCGACGCAGAGTGAGAAGAATAAGTTCTCTGAGGCCACAGAGGAGACACGGGTTCAGAGCCCTGCCTGCCCCAACCAACTGCCCAAACCTTCTCGCGCTGAAGTCGTTGCAAGTCCTCCTCGTGGGCCGTCCGCTGCTCCCGGAGAGAAGCCTGGGCCTCCCGCTCAGCCTGCACCAGCTTCTGTGCCATCAGCTCCTTGTCCAGAGCTGCCTTCTGCTCTGTAATTGTCATCTGTTGCCGTAGACCTGCCAGCTCCCCTGCACAGGAGGGACGGGAGGAGGTGACACGCCCGGGTCAGAACCTCCCTGTGGGCCAGCAGACTCAAGCCAGATGAGCCATGTGGGCGGAATCCCAGAGCGGAGAGGCTCCACCTGGGATCTAAGCTGAGCTGCCTTGGAGAAGCTTCTCACCCTCCCTGGGCCCGATTCCCCATCTGCCACATGATTCCACTGGCCCCGCCCCCCTCCCTATCTAGCCAGAATGGCATCAAAGGAAAGAAATGACATGAGGGGAAGACTCCCTCAATAGGGAGGTTAGCAAAATCCAACCACCTCCATAAAGGACTGAGTGCTTACGAGGGCTCAGACTCTTGGGTGAGCCCGTGGGAGCTACTCTCACTGCAGATTCACTGTAACACTCGGGTAGCTGACCTCGTGCCCAACCTACAGAGGAGGGAGTGGAGGCTCAGAGGAAACAGGCAATTCTCCAAAGCCGAACAGCTTTCCATACAGCATCTCCTCGCATGACTGATGGCTACAAACGCGCTTGGTGGGCTGTCAGCACCAATGGATGTGACCATGGGGAAGCCACCCCCACTGTGGACAATCTAAAAGCCACCTCCTGGGTAGGAAGCCCGCCAGAGCCTCTGTCGGCATTTCCCTTCCTGGTTCTGTCTGGCCCAGGGAGATGTGGACGGGAAAGCTAATTTTTGTGGCCCAAGCAGATACCTAGTCAAGGCTTATTGAGCAAGAGGAAGCCCTGAGTTCAGATACTGGACAGGGAACGTGGAGGGAAGCAGGGCTGTGCAGGGGGTTGGGCTGAGAGAGTCCACGGCTCTGCAGAGAACTCAGACCTCTCTAAGTGCCCTGGTGACGAGAAACAGCCACCGCTGGCCGAGCCAGGCACTGTGCCAAGGTCTTCCCGTGCTTTTCTCGCCTCATCCTAGCAACAGCCTTAGAAGGTGAGTGTTAGCACTGCTCACTGTCAGATGAGAAACCTGTGGCCCAGAGAGGGAGGGGGCTTGCCAGAGAAAGCTCGGATCTAAGTGGCAGCAGCACGACTGGAACTCAGGTCAGCCAGACTCCAAAGCCAGTGCTCCCAACTTCTGGTGACCCCAGGACCCGACAGGTTACAGCCTGGGCTGGAGCCTGGAGTTCCCCACCCCCAACTCAGGACCCGCCCATACCGGTCAGGGCTTCCTTGGCCAGCAGCAGGGCCTGGCCGTCGGTTTCCAGCTGCTCCCGGCGGGCCTCAAGCTGCGCCAGCTGCCGCTGCACCTCAAACAGGCTACTCTCCAGGGCTTCCTTCTCCAGGCTGCAGCACACACAACCCGAGGCCTTGGGACTCAGCTTCCCAGGCCCCAGGAAACGGTGACTCCCGGGGCGTGGCCAGCCGTGGGCCAGGTGCCAACCTACCTGCTCAGCCAGGCCCACGCTCCCTGGGGAAGGCAGGGCCCCTAGCTAGGACATGCTGGCAAGCCTGGGTCCTAAGTAACCATCCCTGCAGACCAATGTCAGGGTGTGGCTGGTCACAGTGCAGCCCCGGGCAGACCCCCAGGGTGGTAGTGAGCCCAAGGGCCTTACCGTAAGCGAGTGGCCTCCTCCGACAGGGTCCGGCCTTCTCGCTCAGCTGCTGCCAGCTGCACCGCCAGGCCAGCCCGCTCCTTGGCTAGCGCCTCCTTCTCCCGGGCGGCCCTCTCCAGCGCCTCCACCTGCCGCTGGGTCTCCCTCCGTGCCTGCTCCAGCTCGTGCTCCCGCCCGCTCAGCTGCCGGGAGAGCTGCCCCCCAACCCCGGGCACTATGAGCACCACTCCCCGAATCTCCCAGCTGCTCACCAAGCAGCACTCCAAGCCTGAGCCCAACCCCGCCCTGGCCAGGCAGGTGGGAGACCTGGGTTCAAGCCCAGGCTGGACCCCGACGTGCTATGCGTGCCTGGGTCAAGTCACAGCCCTCTCTGGACCCGCAACGTACACTTGTACCAAAGCACATAAGTGTCCTCACGCAGTTTGGGGGTATGTTTCTGGAGGAGCTGAATATACAAAACAGACTCGGAGTGGAGACCTGGAGCCCTGCTCCCCATCTAGGGGATGCCCCATGGCCCATCCCCTAGAGCCCCTTCCCAGGAACCCCGGCCCCCTAGCCCCTGCCTCCCTAAAGCCCTAAGGTGCCTTCCAGCTGTGTTCTACAGTCTAAGATTCCAATTCAAAAATTCTCTATCTGGTATCATATCGAGAATTCTTACTGAGCAGTGAGGTCTCCATCTACCAAGTACTTACACGGTGCACACTTCAGAACAGTCCTTTGTGATGAGAACTGTTAGCCCCATGTTACAGAGGGGGACACTACGGCATAAGGAGGTTGGGTAGCTTGCCCAAGGCTCCCAGCTAGGAAAGGGAGGGCTGGATATAAACCCAGAATCAAGCTCCTAGGCCTGGGAGTTAGGCCAGCACCGGGCGCAGGGGGCTGGGAGCCTGAAAGCCCCTCCCACCTGCTCCCCCTCGCCCCGCCCCCACACCCACCTGGGCCAGCTGCTCCTGCAGCCGGGAGCGCTCCTGGCGCAGCGAGGGAAGCTGGAACTCCAGGGCCTCCCGGGCCTGCTCTGCCACCCGCAGGGAGCCCTCCAGGCCCTGCTGCTCCACCTCCTGCTCCAGCCGCAGCTGCTCCAGCCGCTCCTGCTCCTCCCTCGCCAAGGAGGCCTCCTGCTCCACCTGCCGCTGCCGGCCCAACAGGGCGGCCTTCTCCTCTTCGAGCTGTGGCAGCCGGGTGGCAGCAGAAGGAGCAGGTCGGCTCAGCCCCTCCACCTATGGAAGGGGGTCCCACCCAGGACCAAGGATGCCCCCTCCTCTGCACCACTCACCCACCCCAACCAGCCCAGGGGAGGGCCCATGGGGAGAAAGGGTGGTCCCTCGGGCGGGTGGACAGAGGGGCAGTGACCACGACAGGTGCAGGGCTAGAGGTGTACAAGGAGGGAGGCACCGGGGTGGGGGCGCCCGCTGGCACCAGCCTACCTGGGCGACAAGGCGGTTCAGACCCAGCTTGTCCTGTGCGAGGCTCTCGTTGAGGGCGCTAAGCTTGGACAAGGAGTCCCGGAGCGAGGCCTCCTCTACTCTCAGCTTGGTCACCGAGAGCTCGAGCTCCACGCGGCCGGCCTCTGCCTGCCGGGCCAGGGCGGCCAGGGATGGTCAGAGGGGAGAGGCGGAGAGAGAAGGGAGCCAGGGAAAAGCAGGAAAAGACGTGCGGAGACGGGGAGATGGGAGAAGGTAGAGAGATGGAGGCAGGAGTGTGGGGTGGCACAAGAGGCAGAGAGAGGGGGCCCCTCCGAGATGGTGGGGTCGGGGGGTGAGAGAAGACATGACATGAGACGGAAAACTACCAGTGAGGAAGGCCTGCTTCCTTCGAAGTTATGCAAAAGCCACACATGGCAAAGCTGTGTGGGAGCAGGTGGACCCCAGGTCATGCAGGGCAGGGCCAGGGCCAGAGGGTCCCTCAGAGTGGGGTCTAGGGGGGCACTATCAGGACCCAGACTATGGGGTGGGCAGGCACCCACCAAGGACAGCGCCCCTGGCTCCCACAGTCCCCAGGACCTGCATCTGGAGATGGGACGGGCTGACCTGAAAAACAGGCACTGGCCCAGGAGCGTGTCGAAAGGTAAGGACAGGACCACGAATAGAGGGCAGGTCACTTGTGGCTGGGGTGTGAGGTCAGCCTGCGGTCAGGGCTCAGCCCGAGGCCAGCCTGGCGCCGGGGTCAGTCTGCAGCCAGAGTGAGAAGGCCTAGGGCCCTGGGGGAGGGACGGGTTAGTGGTGGTGCCACCCCGAGGGTCCCACCTTGGTCAGCGCCTCGGCCACCTCGGCCTTCTCCGCCTGCAGCATGTCCCGCTGCAGCGTGGCAGAGCTCAGCGCTTCCCTCACGGCCACCAGCTCCTTCGCCAGCCCCGAGCGCTTCCCTTCCAGCTGCTCTAGCTGTCTGTGGCTGTGGGACAGAGGGTGCCAGCTGGGCCTCAGACAGGAGCCTTGGAGGCCAGAGCCTTACTCAAAAGAACAGCCAAGCCCTCTGCTTCGGGCTCTGTGACTCTGGACCCCGGTTTTCACATCTGCAAAATGGGGTAACAGCTCCCTCATGAAGCTGTTTTAAGGATACAGGACCTACTGAACACGAAGTGCTTAGAACAGTGCCTGACATACCTCCCCTCCAACAGCCGGTAGAAACATGAATGATACCGAGTACCACGAGGTACTAACCAGCACCACGACTTACGCCTCAGAGGAGAAAGCAGGGCGTGCACGGTGAAGAGGTTAACGCTGAAGGCAGAATGCCTGGGTTCAAATCCTGGCTCTTCTACTAACTAGCTGTGGGACCTTGGTCAAATTACATGACCCTTCTGTGCCTCAGTTTCACCACCCAAAAAATGGGGACAGTGACAGGTCCTACATCACAGTTACCATGAGGCCTGAACAAGGGAACGTCGGTGCTTAAAATGGTGTCCGGCACTTGGTAATATTATTATTAACACTATTCCTGTAACTTGCCATTTACAATATGACTATTACCACGGTCATCCGAACTCTGACTGTTGTCACCACTCCCACCCCTACCTCACAGCGGTCTTCTGATCCCAGGAAGTGAGTCTATGTCTGAGCCTGTTGCCTGAAACGGGGCTGGTCGGAAGGCCTCACCTCAGAGGGGTGCCGTGGAGATTCCTCCAGACAGCAGGGGGTGTGGGCCCTACCCCCATCGACCCCAGCCCCCAGGAACACCATTGAGAGCCCCACGGTCTGTTTCAGTGGCCCTGGCAGGAGACCAGGAACCACTGACCTGCGCTCCAGCTCCCTGCGAGCCCGCGTGCTGTCCTGCGCGGTGTCCTCCCGCTCCTCCTCCAGCCGGTCCCGCTGGCGCCTCAGCTCCTCCTGGGCCGCCTGCAGCTTCTCCCGCTCCTGCCGCAGCTCCTCGGCCTGCTGCTGGGCTGCCTGCAGGCTGCAGGCCAGGCTGTCCTTCTCCCTGCAGGACCAGAGCCGGGGGCGCTGTCAGGGACACTGGGGCTGCTTTCCGCAGGGAAGGAGGCCAAGCTGCGGGCCTAGCCTCAGCCACAGCCTCCGACCTCTAAGGCACGTGCCTCCAGGAAGCCTTCCCTGCCCCCCTCCATGGGTGACTCACTTCATCCACATCTCCCTGGAGCGGACTCTTCCCCAGGGCGACATCCCAACAGCCAACGCCCCCAGCTCAGAGGCCCAGCAGGATGGATGGAGGCACTGGCATTATTTCCAACAACCCCACCAGGTTGAAGAGGCCGGGCCAGGCTCCTGGGACCCGCAGGCAGTGCCAGTCCATTGGACAAGGAGATACCCCTACAGCTCTTCCACCCTCCCAAGCCCCACGATTCTGGAGACAGAGCTCAGTGTGCCCAGATGCCACCCTTCCTGCTGCACAGGCCGGCAGCGCGTGGGAGCCAGCAGTGGAGGGACAGGACAGCAACCGGGAACTCTGGAGATTTTCAGAGTGCTGCCTTCTCCCCGAGGTCCAGCAGTCACAACAAAGCGGGGGTGGGGAGTGTGTCTGTCACCCCTCCTTCCTAGCCAGCTGGGGTTTCAGCTCAAGCTGAGGACTGACTGCTGGCATGTCTCCGTGGCCCCTACCTCTTCACTCGAAGTGACAACCTGGCTGTGTACTAGACACTAAGGTCGGCAGGACGTGAGAAAAACCACACAGCACAACATCAAAACAGCACAATGCAAAGTGAGGTGCTCACTGTGTACACGACTACAGAAATGCCCTCCTTCCAAGGCATGGGAAGCTCTGGTTTTGCTTCCAGAAGGACGTGAATTCCAAGTTCTACCCCCAGCCACACCCCTGTGTCAGCTTGGACAAGTTTCTCAAGCTCGGGACAGTCACAGCTCCGAACGGCGTGAGTCTGATAGGGAGACTAACTGGGCTAAGACACGTAATGCACTTGGAACTGAGCCTGGCACCCGGCAGGTGTATGGGGAGCGTCCTCTGCCTCACTACCCAGAAGCACCACAGGAAGCAGAACTAGTGCATTCATGGGTTAGGCTGCGACGAGGGCCCATGTCTTTATTTTCCCTTCATTTTTGGAAATTTTTACTCTGCGGTTACATTTATGAAGAGACACAGCAAACCACAACAACAAAACACAAAAATAACCAGGCAGGTAAGAGCAGGTAATTTCTTAGCACTGTCCATAGAACTCTCTGAGATGATCGAAATGTTCTATGGCTGTGTGTGGCTACCGAGCACTTAAAATGTGGCGAGGACAACTGAAGGACTAAACTTTTACTTTTTAAAATGATTAACTGGGGGCACCTGAGTGGCTCAGTCGGTTAAGCATCTGCCTTGGGCTCAGGTCATGATCCCTGAGTCCTGGGATGGAGCCCCACATCGGGCTTGCCGCTCAGGGGCGAGCCTGCTTCCTGCTCTCCTGTCTCCCGACTTGTGCTCTCGCTCTCTCTGTCAAATAAATATGTAAGATCTTTTTAAAGATAAGATTTTATGTATTTATTTACTAAAGCACAAGCAGGGGAAAGGGCACAGGGGGCAGCAGACCCCGGCGAAGCAGGGAGCCCCACAGGGGACTCAATCCCAGGACTCCAGGATCATGATCTGAGCCAAAGGCAGATGCTTGGCCAATGGAGCCACCCTGGAGCCCCCATAATGCTTAACTGAATTTTAACAGACATACAGGGCCAGTGATGACCACGTGCTTATAGGATCGGGCTGGCATGAGATCCAGGCCCCCACCTCTGACCTCTCAGGCACCTGCTCAGAAGGTCCACGGTGCTCCGCAGACGCTGGGCCTCACGCTGGGCATCCTCGTGAGCCTGGGTGGCCCCACTGGTCTCGTCCCGCAGACGCTGCAGCTGCTCCTCCAGGCCGCGGCGCTCACTCTCGCTGTCACTGAGCTGCTTCCGCAGGGCGCCCAGGAGGTCCTGGCTGGCCTCATAGCGCCCACGGATGTCCTGTGACATGGGAACCGCTGAGTCCGGGGGAGCCCCCTACTCCGCTCAACCAGTCCACTCTGCAGCCCAGGCCTGGGCCAGGAGAGGGGGGCTAAGGCCCGACACTAGGTTTCCACTCCCGGTTACTGTGCCCCCACTGCCCTTTAGAGCGCTCTTCCATGGCTCGGAGCCTCCATTTCCTTGGCCACTCTGACTTAAGCCCCACACAAACCACCAAGCACACTCTGTCCTCTCCCGGATTCTGACTACCCGGGGGCTCCCAGGCCCCTCCCCTTTGCATCCGGGTTCTGACTCTCCCCCAGACTCCTCGCTGTCCCTAGTTCTCCAGCTCTTCTGATCCTAGATTGATTCCCGCCCCCGCCCCCACCCGGCCTTTTCCCGGTTCCCGGGTCCTGGCTCTGTCTGTCCAGTAATCTCCATTCTATACCAGCGCTCTAGCTCTGCCCCAGGCTCCGCCGCCCTCTGCCCAAGTACCTCCCACTCTGGGCTCAGATCTGCCTCCTCGCTCTGGGTCACTTCCATGGGTCCTGACTCAGTTGCTTGTTCTCAGGGCTCTGGCTCTACTCCAGGACTCAGGCCCGGGCTCCTCCCCCGGAACTCTGGCTCCACCCCCAGGGCACTGGCTCCGCCCTGAGTGGCCCAAAGCCCAACCCCCAGGACTCTGGCACCGCCCTGGATGGCCCTGGGGCCCCTCCGACCTGAATCTGCAGCTGGCGCTTGTGCAGGGCAGAGTGGATCAGGGCGAGTGTGGAGGAGTCGGAGCAGGCTGGGGATGGGCCTCGGCGCGGGGATCGGCCGCGGGCCGGCGAGGAACGCCGCGGCGGGGAGGGGGTTCTGGGGCCCGAGAGCCCCCGCAGGCTGCCGTCCGATGCATCCGCCGTGCGCTCAGAGCCGCTTAGCTGGACCCCACTCTCCATGTCCGACAGCACCGCCTGAGGTGGGGTAGGATGAACACTGAGGAGGGGGCCACGGATTAGCTGGCCCAGGCGAGGCAGTGGGTTCCCGGGGCCAGGTGTCCGGCTTCTTTGCACACTCCGCAGCACATTCCAAGCTTCCCACAGGTCTTCCCGATTTCTGGCTCACAGCCCTCGGCACCCCGGTGAGGTCTCCCATGTATCACCCAGCCGTGATCAGGCTGTTCTCACCGATGGGCCTCCTCTCTCAGGGTGGGGCTCCCCTCAGGGTAGAGGCCAGGCTCAGCCAGCAGGGGTGTCCAACAGCAGCAGCCTGGGTCCCCAGGGCCCCCAACCACTCGCAGTTCAGCTCAAGGCCACCAGAGCGGCGGTGCTCCCGGCAGGCCGAGCCCCACCCCGCACAGGGCTCCCTCCCACCTCACACCTGTGCCAGGTCCCTCAGGGTCTGCTGCAAACCCTCTCCGTCCTCTGTCTCCAGGGCCGCCTGCTCCTGGAGCCGCAGGGATTCCTGGAGTGATGTCAGGGAGACGAAGAAACGGTGGTCAGGCTCTGTGCCCAGTCTGAAGCTCCCCTGTCCTCTCCCTTCCTGGAGGCCCTGCCCATCAGGAGATCTCTAAGGCCATGACCACAGGCCAGCGCTTGGTAGACCCTGTAGCAGCCCCAGTGCCCCCACTGAACAGTCCAGGCCCAGAGGGGCACTGTGTCGCCATACGGGTCACACAGACTATTGGAGGAGAGCCGGACATAGAACCCAGGCCATGGGACACCTGGGTGGCTTAGCTGGTTAAGTATCTGCCTTTGGCTCAGGTCATGATCCCAGGGTTCTGGGATCAAGCCGCACATCAGGCTCCCTGCTCCAAGGGGAGCGTGCTTCTCCTTCTCCCTCTATCTGTCACACCCCCTGCTTGTGTTGTCTCTCCCTAATACATAAATAAAATCTTTAAAAGAAAAAAAAAAAAAGAACCCAGGCCAGGCCCCACACAGAAGGATGACCAACCAACCCAGCAGTACCCTTGAAGGGTGTCCCTCTCAGGGGAAGGCAGCCGAGCTCCGAGAAAAGGAGCCCTGGGCTAGCAGGGCACAGGCATATGTTCAAGCCCCACCTCATTGGCTCTGAGACTAGGCAAGTACTTCCCCTTGGCCTCAGCTCCCTCATCTGTGTAATGGGAATCAAGCTACAGGGCTGCTGAGAGGATGAAACAGGATGAAGGAGGCGAACACACTCACCACCAAGCCTGGCACGCACTAGGGGCTCGCACTAGGGGCTCGCACCAAGCCTGGCACGCACTAGGAGCTCAGTGAATGAGGGATGAAACTGAGCCTACCCAGGATGCTAAGAGTGGCCCAAGCAAGCATGACCCTCATCCAGGGGTCTGGTCTATCTCTCGATCTCATCCTCCACATCTCAGGGGCAGCCACATCTCACCAGGGCCTCAAGCTTCTCGCTCAGGGCCTTGTTGACCCGATCCTTCTCCAGATTCTGGTTCTGAAGGCGCTCCACTGTCAGGGCCAGCTCAGTCACTCTGGAGGAAGGGCAGTAACCGAGGTGAAGGGAAGACGCACCCCACCTTCTCCTCAAACCCACCAGCTCTGTGTCCTTCATGCCTTCCCAAACCTCAGGGAGAGACCCTAGCATCCGTGTCCCTGGCTGTGTGACCTTGAGCGAGTCCCTCCCCTCTGCGGCTCAGGCTGATCCTCTATAAAGGAGAAGGAGGTTGCCATTTGCTTTACCACTGGGACTCGCCCAGGTGTCTGGAGCGAGGAGCCCAAGATCTAGCATCAGCAGCTAAACTGCTCATTAATGTGCCCTGGGCAAGAGCCCCCCAAAACTCAGTCTCTCCCTCTGTCACAAAGGGTGTGACTGGGGCCGACTAGGGAGAAAGGCCTGTGGCCAGTGAACAGGCACTCCCTCCTCCCTGCATCCCTAGAAGCCCCCTGCTCGGGGAAGCCCACCTCCTGTGCTGCCCACCAGGCACCCACCTGGCATTGAGATTGGCCTTGTCCAGGTTGCTCTGCACCTGCAGCTGGGCCAGCTCCTTCTCCTGGAGCACCTTGTCCCGCAGCTGCTCGTCCAGCTGTAGCTGCAGCAGCGCCTGCTTCTCCAGGGCCGCCTCGGCCCGGCTCTCAGCCAGCTGCAGGCCGGTGCTCAGCCCCAGGTCCGCCTCCTGGATGGCTCTTGAGGTCCGGGCCAGCTCCCCTCCCAAATGCAGCAGGTCTCTGGTGGAGAGAACACGGGATAGGCATGGGATGCGGGCAAGCTCCCAAGGATAAATTAAAACTATCCCAGGATGCTACAGTGGGATGTCACTAACAGGTTGGCAAAAAAAGAAAAAAGAAAAGTCACATAACACACAATGCAGGTGAGACTGTGGAGAAAGGGGCCCTGCGGCAGGAGGGTAAGTGGGTGTAACCACGACACAGGGCAATTAGGAAGAGTTCTGACAATTATAAGTGGATAGGCTATTTGACCCACCGACTATACCCATAAGAGCTGATCCTACAGATATGGCCCCAATGCAAGGAAGGGGACCTGTGCACAAGGTGATCCCCTGTAGCACTGCTCATGGAAGAAATACTGGGGAGAGACTAAATGTGCATCAAGAGGGCTACCACTTTTTTAAAATTTTTATTTATTTATTTGAGACACACAGAGAGAGAATACAAAAAAGGGGGGGGGGGCAAAGGGAGAGGGAGAAACATACTCCCTGCTGAGCAGGGAGCCGGAAGTGGGGCTCCATCCCAGGACCCCAGGATCGTGACCTGAGTTGAAGGCAGATGCTTAACCAACTAAGCCACCCAGGCGCCCCAAAAGAGGGCTACTATTAAATAAATTTGGTATATCCCCTTGGCGAATACTCTGTAGCCAAGAAAAATGGGGAAGCTGTTCAAAGTTTGATACGGAGCCACCTCCCACTTATAGCTATTAGGTGAAGACAGCATCTTCAAGAACACAAATATGAAATACCACCAAGAGTATGGAGCAAAGGGGGAGGGGAGGGAGAGAAAGAGAGAGAGAGAGAGAGAGTGTGTGTGTGTGTGTGTGTGATCTGCTGTATTTGCTTGAATAAAATAAGCCTGGAAGGTCATGAAGGAAATTGGTCATACCACTTGTCTCCAGGGAGGGAGGGAAGCATCTGGACCAGAGAAATGGGGACCGGGGAGACTTTTCACTGTACACCCTTTTGAAGTTTGAACCGTGTGAATATGTGAGTTGTTCAAAAGTAAAACGTTAAATTTTTATTTTTTAAAAGATTTATTCATTTATTGAGGTGGGGGGAGCAGAGAGAGTCCCAAGCCAACTCCACACCAAGCATGGGGCCCAACATGGGGCCCCAGCTCACAACCTTGAGATCATGACCTAAGCCAAACCCAAGAGCTGGATGCTTAACTGAGCCACTCAGAGGCTCCATACCTCAATGAAGCTTTAAAAAATTTAATCTTAAGGGCTCCTGGGTGGCTCAGTGGTTAAGCCGCTGCCTTCGGCTCAGGTCATGATCTCGGGGTCCTGGGATCGAGTCCCGCATCGGGCTCTCTGCTCAGCAGGGAGCCTGCTTCCTCCTCTCTCTCTCTCTGCCTGCCTCTTTGCCTGCTTGTGATTTCTCTCTGTCAAATAAATAAATAAATAAATCTTTAAAAAAAAAAAAAATTTTAATCTTAAATTGAAACTAAGTAAAGCGGTACCTGAAACCCAGACCTGAATCTGATCAAGAATTAAATCCAGGGGCACCTGGGTGGCTCAGTCGGTTAAAGCCTCTGCCTTCAGCTCAGGTCATGACCCCAGGGTCCTGGGATCAAGCCCCACATCGGCCTCTCTGCTCAGCAGGGAGACGGCTTCCTCCTCTCTCTGCCTATCTCTCTGCCTATCTGTGATCTCTGTCTGTCAAATAAATAAATAAAATCTTTAAAAAAAAAAAAAAGAATTAAATCCAGGGGTGCCTGGATGGCTCAGTTTGTTAAGCATCTTAGTCTTCAGCTCAGGTCATGATCCTGGGGTTCTGAGATCAGCCCTGCCTTGGGCTCCCTGCTCAGCGGTGAGCCTGCTTCTCCTTCTCCCTCCGCCCCTCCTCCCTGCTCGTGCTCTCTCTCACTATCTCTCTCTCTCTCAAATAAATAAGTAAAATCTTAAAAAAGAAAATTAAATTTCACATCCAACTGACAGGAAATAGAGGGGACAAGGTGTTCACCACCACCTCAGAATCCAGACTGTGGGAAACTCTTAGGACAACTGTCCTAGTTTCCTTTCCTTTATTTATTTATTTAAGAGGCTGGGGTGGAGGGTGGGGGTGGTGAGGCGGGGAGTGCAGGAGCAGCAGGAAGGAGAAGCAGACTCCCCGCTGAGCAGGCAGCCTGACGTGGGGCTGGATCCCAGGACAGGGGGATCATGACCTGAGCCAAAGGCAGCCACCTAACTGACTGAGCCAGCCAGGCGCCCCCCAACTATCCCAGTTTCCTACACGAATAAATGAAAAGACTTAAAACACAAGTCAGCCAGTCACAGTTGGTGAGCATCTATGGGTTCTAATTCAAACAAATTATAAACACAAGTCACTCGGGGCGCCTGGGTGGCTCAGTCATTAAGTGTCTACTTTCGGCTCAGGTCATGATCCTAGGGTCTTGGGATCGAGCCCCATGTCCGGCTCCCTGCTCCTCAGGAAGCCCATTTCCCCCTCCCCCACTCCCCCTGCCTGGGTTCCCTCTCTCGCTGTGTCTCTCTCTGTCAAATAAACAAGTAAAATCTTAAAAAAAAAAAAAAAAAAAAGAGTGAATCATCTATGACACTGATGTGTCAACTGGAAATCTGGACACTGAATATCCAATGACTTTAACATAAGATCATTAATTAAACAAAATTTTAATGCAGAAAGGGAAAGGAAGGGGTTGGCCTGCCTCAGCTCTCCCACAGTCTCACCTGCTCAAAGATTAAGCAGGACACACTCCCTTGCTGATGTGGCCCTTTGAGGCTCTCCCAGCCTGACCTCCTCCCTTCCCCTGCTTTTTGCTTCAGCCCCATCGACTGCCATGGCCTCCTACCTCCAAGCCTCTGCTCCCACTCTTCTCTCTGCCTGGAGTGCCCCTGGCTCTGCTGGTTAAAATCCTACCTAGCCCTTGAGGTCAGTGCAAATTCCACCTCCTCTATGAACTGTTTCTTTGACCTCCCCAACCCTCCCAACCTCCTTAGAATCTGTGATATTCTCTGTTCTATTTCCATGTCACTCACCACTCACTTCCTCAGTCTAGAATTTTGGGGGTCCGTATCTTTGCATCACTAGAGCCTGTGAAGTCCTGTAGCAGAAGCTGAACAGTCCAGCGGATTAAAAGCAGGAGCTATAAATCCTGACTCAGCCACTTACTTACTGCTGTGTGACCTTGGGAAGGTCACTCTACCCCTCTGAGCCTCGGTGCCCTCATCTGTAAAATGGGGATTATAGTTCCTACCTCCCAGGGACGCAGTAGATCTCGGAAGAAACAAAATAGCCAAAGAGCCTAGCTCACTGTAAACACCCAGCAAATGCTGACTGCCAGGAGTGGTAGGCGTTCACATTACTAGTTGTCTCTGCATTTCCACAGAGCCTGGCACACAGTAGGTGTGTCGGGCTGGACTGAAGTTCAACTGAGCTGAGTTGAATCCAACTCAAAAAGCGGGGCTGTCTCCCAGCTGCCGCAGCGTCTCCCCAGGCCGCCCCTTCGCCACCCGGCCTCACTCACCTCTCGGTGGACATCTTCACCTCGCTGACCAGCCGTCGGACCCCCACAACCTGCCTCCAGAGGAGGAGCAGACGGCTGTGCTCATTGCTGAAGTAGGTGTTGAAGGACTGGAGGGAAGGCGCGCTGCGTGAGGGCCGGCCCGCCCCCTCCGCGGACAGCCCCGCCCCCGCCGCGGACAGCCCCGCCCCCGCCGCGGACAGCCCCGCCCCCGCCGCGGCCCCGCCTCCTCCCACAACTCAGATCCGTGGTCGCGGGACCAGGACGTGGGTCTCCCCCCACGCCCCCCCCCACGCCCCGAGCCAGCGCCCCAGGCCAGCATACAAGGGAACTGGAGGCTGTACCGCTGGGGATCCCACGCCTCCCTCCCGCACAGGGAATCGGGTTGCAACGCCTCCAGGGGCAGCGCAAAGGTCGTAAAGTGCTGGAGAGGGCGTCTGGGCGTCTCGGTGGGTTAAAGCCTGTGCCTTCAGCTCAGGTCATGATCTGGATCTCGGGATGGAGCCCCATATCGGGTACCCAGAGAGCCCGCTTCCCCCTCTTTCTGCCTGCCTTTCTGCCTACTTGTGACCTCTCTCTCTGTCAAAGAAAAAAAAAAGGGAGAGATATCCTGCTACCAGCAGCATCCCTGCCTCACTGTGGGCAGGTTACGTAACCTCTCTTTAAAATGAGCGTGACAGCACCCACCACGCACAGTTATTGTGAGGAACAGAGGAGAAAATGCGCGCCGGGCACGTGGTATGGGCTGAGCAAGGCCAGCTCTTACGATAGCAACTATTTACTTCTGCTAAAGGGCTCACCCACCAGCAGGGACCCCTCTACTGACCTCTCAGGTCAGGCTGGGCCCCTGAGGCCCCACTGGCCTCGCAGCACCCCCATGCCCACCTCTTCCTCACGCCTCCACGCCGCCTCCCGCTGCTCCAGCTCCTTCCGACAGCGTGTCCAGTCGGCGGTCACCTTGCGTATGTCCTCGCTCAGAGCCTGGTTGGCTGAGTTCGCCTGGTCCAGCTGCTCTCGGAGCATGGAGTTCACCTGGGCCAGGCTGGCACTCCTGGGGGGTGCAAAAGGGACTGGTGGGCCCATGGCAGGAGAGACAGCCCTGCCAGCCCTGCCAGCCCTGCGCCCTCGCAGCCGCACCCCACCTCTGCTGCTCCTCCTCCAGGCGGACAAGGGCGCTCTCCAGGTCATGGCTGTGCTCCGTGTCCTGGGCGGGATAAGTGGGCATGAGCCTGGGCCAGCAGAGGGAAGGGGCTACCTTGCCCCCCGCTGGCACCCACCCTCAGCCGCTGCTGCTCCAGCTCTGTGGATCTCTCCACCAGCTGCTGCTCCAGCTCCGAGCACTTCTTCCTGTACTGGAGGGTCTGTGGACAGGTGCGGAGTGGAAGGTTAGCCCCAGGGGATAGGGGCAGAGCAAAGCAAGGTGGGGGAGGGGGAAAGGAGTAGGAATGGGTGGCCCTGACCTTGGCCTGCAGCCGCTGCACAAGCTGGGCCTGCCGCTGCTGGCCCTCCTGGTAGGCCTGCAGCTTGCGCCGGTAGGAGGCCTGCTCCTCCTGCAGCTGCCTCCGCAGCTCCACGCTCTGCCGCACCAGCCCCCTGGGCTCGGGCGCTTCCAGCTCCCCAGACTCCAGCTGCACAGCCTGCTCCAGCTGCAGGGAAGGTCCCTGGGTGAGAGGCCCGGGCCTCCGGGGATGGCAGGCACGGAACTCTGCAGAGGATGCCAGGTTGGGCCCAGACCCACAGGCCCCGCAGGCATACGTGGGCAAGCCCAGGGTGGAGCGCTCACGTGCACAGGGTAACGCAGCTGTGCAGGCACACAGGCTGGGCACGCATGGACACACAGATCAGGCACGGTGGACACATGCAGGCGGGCCCATGAACACGCGCATGCAAAACACAAAGTTGCTGGGGGTTGGCAGGGAGGGGAACCTGACAGGCCCTCTGTGCTCTTGCCTGGGGGCACCATGAGCCTCTGGGCTGAACACCTAACCCAGCTGTGGGGGGTTATTAGCAACAGGCCCCTGTCCCCCAACCTCCACCCAAGGTGAGCTCAGGAAAACCCAGATTTTTGTTCTCTACCATATCTTAGACCCAGGAGAGTGGCAGTGGCATGCTTGTTGAATCATGAATTCATCGCATGAGCACATCTGAATACTTTCAAACAGAGGCAAAAATATATGCATGCATATCTGAGCTTAGAGACACGCACACACAGAAGGCACAGTGGCAGTCTCAAACATCCCGAGGTGACACCGGTGGGCTCCCCGCCACGCCCCCACTCCCCACATACACAGCGCTCTGTAAGAGGCACCCACTCTAGCACAGGGCAGGTGTCTATGGAAAGCTGCTGTCAGCGCCCTGCTCCGCCCCCGGGCAGCTGGCAGCCCCTTCATTAGCAGACCCTGTGAGCACAAGCTGGATGCCTGGGTGCGTGTGCACTGTTGTCATCGTTGCTCTGGCAGAGCCTCCTAACCCCTTAGGCACCCGCTGGTCCCAGGGGGCCCTTCAGCCTCCTCAAGCTGTTGGGGAAGGGAGGGGGGAGTGGGCAGCTGAGGATGAGCGGGACGGACAGAAGAGTGACGACACCCAGGGAGAACCAAGAGGAAGACAGCCCAGCCTGGCTGATTCTGACCCAGGCCCACACTCACCATCTACCTCCCCAGCGCCTGGCATGCCACTCACATGCCCTCCCACACCAAGTCCCAGGGGCGCCAACAGCAAGGGCAACTGCTGTCACGCGGGGCTAATGAACCAGACCAGGCCAGGCCAGGCCAGCTCTCTGGGCCTACATCTACCCAGTATGCCCAGGAGCCCCTCGACAAGCCACCGACCATGCTAACAACCTGCTCTCTGCCCACCCCACCCTGTGTGCTGGGGTCGGTGCCGGAGCAGGGCGACCACGGCCACTGAGGTGCCACCCATAAAGAGGGGTGGGTGGGCAGTGCTTGAGGGCTGCTGCCTGGAAGGTGGGCTGCAGGCCTGTGACCAGGGTGGCAGGCACAGTGTCTCCCTCGGAGTACGGTGGCACTGAGATCCCACGTGTGTTGCCCATCGGGGGCGCAGCTCGCTGGCTGTGCTTTGTCATTTGTCTCCACAGGGGACCTTGTGTGTCTTTGTAGCTAGGCCTTCACAGGGACCCCAGTGAGCGCCCATGTGTTCACATGTTGTTGTTTCTTCAAAGATTTTATTTATTTATTTGGGAGAACAAGACAGAGATAGTGAGAGAGAAAGAGAGAATGAGAGGAAAAGGAGGAAGCAGGCTGCCCGCTGAGCAGGAAGCCCGATGTGGGGCTTGATCCCAGGACCCTGGGATCGTTACCCGAGCCGAAGGCAGACGCTTAACCAACTGAGCTGCCCAGGCGCCCCTGTTCATGTGTTTTTATGTCTGGAGGCAGATCTGTAAGTGGGTGGGGCTGGGGAGCGTGTCTGGGCTCCACGTGTGTTGGCAGCATGTGTATCAGCAACTCTGCACAAGAGCAGGTATGCAGCGTACCTCTGTCTGGCTCTGTGTGTCCACGAGACGGGAGGCCATGCATTGTGCTGTCTGCGGGACAGGGCAGCTCGGTGGTGTGGCTGTGCGTCTGGGTGGTCCACGAATCAGTGTGTATCACGATGGGGGACTTGTGTTTCCAGGTGACATCTCTGTCTGTCCAGGTGGGGTCTGATCGGGGCCTGCTCTGTGTGTTTGCACATCCGTGTGAAGCAGGCACTATTTGCTGTGATTTTGGGGGGGTTCAGGCAGTCGCAGGGTGTTCCACTGGCTCTCACCACAGCTCACAGCCAGGCCCTGGCCACCCCCGGCCACACCTCGCCCCTTCACACAAACTTTACCCCTCACAAAACAGCCTTTCAGTTTAACTTGTAATTCAAAAGCGAAAGAGGGGGGGGTCACCAAGCTAAGGATGAAAGAAGTTTACTGTCTCCCTTAGCAACCGCTGCCTACTACCCGCCATTCATTCACTGGGTCCAGGTTGCCATGGACACTGGGGGAGCCCAGGGGGCGTGGCCACGCCTTCCTTCCCATTCCCAGCTGCCTTGCCCAACAGCTGCTCCTCAGGGACAGGAAGATGGAGGGGGCCTCCACAGGGACCATGAAGCTCTCCTTCTGACCTGAGAGGAGGCCACGGGGAGCCCCTGCCTCAGTTTCCCTACATGCAGTCAACAGGACACAGATCCTGACCTTGCCTCCACTACTTTTTCCCAGGGATGGCATAGGATTGAAAGGGCCAGAACAAAAAAAAAAAAAAAAAAAGAAAAAGAAAGAAAGGGCCAGAACAACCTCACTGACGGGCCTCCAAACAGCCCACATGTAACAGTTATGGCGACAAGGTCTGGCCCTGCCACCTGCACCACGGGAACAAGGGCAGAAGGGACAGAGTGTCACAGGACCGCAGAGCCCTGGACCAAGGCCCTTAACCCAGCTCCACCACCGACCCTATCAAGCCCCTACTTTGGGCCTGCTTCTGCATCTGTCATGGGAGATCTCCAGGCTCTGACGTCCTCTGGGAGCCCACGCCCCAGGACAGGCCTGGAGGGCACTCTCACCCAAACCCTGCCTGCAGATGGGGTGCCTCACTCACACCACCTCACACCCAGAAAAGCGAGACGCCCGGCTCCCTCAGGGTGCTGTTCAGGGGACTGCCCAGCCACACGAGGGAATCTTCTGGACCAAGGCAGCCTCAGCTGCAGCAGCTGTGTCTCAGCAGAAGAGAAACCTGCCACCTCCCATCTCTCCTTTTCTTCCCCTGCCAATGAGGGGGTGCCGCGCCCGCTTCATTGTCTGTCGGTCAGAAGCTGGCATTTAAGAGATAGTCCCCCAGGGGCCTGGCACTGAGCCAGTGGCCAAAAGATGAGAGGGGACTAAACTGGAGGAGGGCTGGCTTGAGGCCCCGTCACCCACAACAACAGGGCACTTGGGCCAGCCCCCACCTCTGCACCCCCTGAAAACCTGGGAACACTAGCTCCGCACTGTCGCCTGTGCTAGGGGCCACTCCGGGCCCCCCGCCCTGCTCCTCCGCAAGTCTCAACAAGTCGGGGGCCTGTCCAGGCAAGCCAATGCCAGGACATTTGCACCCCCCACAACCACACACATAAACGTGTGCCCCTCTTCCCAGTGCGATTAGGCAAGCCCCCATGGGACAGGCCCAGCCTGGGGAGCCTCGGCTAACCTGGCTCTGCCTAGCGCACAGGGGGCTCTGTCGGAGGACCTTCCAGCTTTCCAACTGCCCCCACTGGAACTCCCAGCACAGTTGTCTCTTCCTACACTCAGAAAACAAAACGGCAAAGCACAGCCCCGAGCTGGGGGTCAACAGCCCAAGCCTTCACAGGCTGTGTGACCCCAAGCCCGGTGCTGTCCCTCTCGGAGCCTGCTCTCTTGGTGCAGCGACTGTGAAGCACCCAGCAAGCGCCAGGCCCAGAGGGAGTCAGTAAACCGTAGTTACTGGGATGACTGGTACCACCCGCACATCTCCCACCTAGACACGCCCTCCCTCCGGCAACACTCTCACCAACTCCCAGCCACCAGCTGTGTCCCCTCTCACTAGCCTGGGGGCCCAGAGAAAACAAGGCACCCAAAACAACTCGCAGTCCTGGCCTGGGCCCTGGGGACCGGTGCCTGGGGAATGGGAGTCCTGTCTGCACTTGGAGGCTGGCCTGGCTTCTCCTTCCTTCCTTGGCGAGGTCTCACCCCCACTGGGAGCGGCTGAAGGTCCGTGGCCGCCCCAGAGGGCCGGCGGAACGCTGCCCGTGCCTACTCCAGCCTGCCTGCCTCAGTGTCCGGCCGCCGCTGGCCGGCCGCCGCGACCCATGTACATGGGAGCCCAGAGGGATGTCCAGACACTGGAGGGGTAGCAGGGTCCTCACTCTCTGTGCCCCCCACCTCAAGCAGGTGTGGGACAGGCAGGCATGAAACTCCCTGGCTATAGGCACTGGACTCCATCCGCTGGTCGACTCCTCACAAGCCCACATCACACTAGCATCCCCAAGACAGAAAACAGACCATGAGGGCACAGGGATTTGCTCAAGGCCACTCACGCTGGCAGAGCCACAATCGGCACCCAGGCCAGCCTGACTCCGGGCCCACTTTCAGCCCAGTGCCCCGGCCCGGCCCGGCTGTCTCCGGGCCCTCGTATCGGAGGAGCACCGGACCCAGCTCCCGGGCCGCAGGCAGCACCCACCCTCTCGCTGACCGCGTTGTACTTGATGGCCAGCTCGTCGCGCTCCGCACGGCTCTGGGCGAGCAGGTCCCGGGCCGCAGGCAGCACCCACCCTCTCGCTGACCGCGTTGTACTTGATGGCCAGCTCGTCGCGCTCCGCACGGCTCTGGGCGAGCAGGTCCTCCACGCGGGACAGCTCCTGCTGCAGCAGCTGGTTTTCCTCCTGCAGTGAGCGCACGGATGCCATCTCCGGGGCGGGCAGCGGGGCTGGAGAGGGACAGCAGGCATGAGGCTGGCTTCCCTCGGGGTGCAGCGGGACATCCTCCCCCTACATCCATCCCCGGAGTGAGCCTCAGAGCCGACGCGACCGCAGCGCAAGGGTGGCCCCAGCAGGCCCGGAATGTGCGGAGAGAGGCTTGGTCTAGGAGGCAGGGACTAGCTCCTTCTTTCTCCAACTGTTACTCTTCTCTGGGCCTCAGTTTTGCTGCTCTGCAAATGAGTGGAACGGTAACCAGACCCGACCAGGAGTGCCGGGAGGCCTCGCTTAAGGGAAGGGCTTCATGTAGCTTCTGAAGCCAGGGCTTAAGATAGTATGGGTCACGCTGGGAGGAGGAGGAAGAGGAAAAAGGAGGAGGAAAAGGGAGGAAGAGCCAAAGGGAGAAGTGGATGTGCCCCCCCACCCCCCCATCCTGTGGGCTCCCCTTCCATCCCAGAACTGGACACACGCCAACACACCACAAGCCTCTAGGCTCTTCCAGACTGAGGTAAGGGCTCTCTGAGTCTCTCCCTGCCTGGGGCTCCTAGGGACCCCAACATCTCTGTTCCTCCCAAGGAGGTTGAGCTTGGACAAGGACTGCAGCCAGAACACCAACAGCAACACCACCAAGAAAAGGAGAGCTGCAAACACAGCTCGGAGGGCGCCCTTCCCAGACTCTCAAACCGCTTAGGAGGCTGAGGATGCCACCCACCGGGAGGAAAAAGGGCCCATCAGCCTCTCTGCCTGGGCAGGGAATGGTCAGTACCACCCTTCGGACTTCTGCAAAGCCCTGAGCTGCGCTGAGCTGCCCTCCCCTGTAGTCTCAGGGTCAGGCAGCTCACACCATCCCTGGGAGAGAATGTGGTGTTTGGGTCTAAATCTTCGCTATGGGCTACTAGATGGGGTGCTGGTCCCCACTGCCTAGGAGCACCACATGGGGAACAACTCTGGGCAAATATACCTCTGAGCCTCTATTTCCTCGTCTGTGAAATGGGTCCCTCCATCACAGGGTTGTGTCTGCCTCGCGGTGAGTCACCATTGCCACTGACCACGGGAAGGGGGCTATGAGGAGGGGGGAGAGGCAGGCAGTGTCTGTGGAAGTTGAAAGAAGAGTGGCACCTTGGCTCTCAGGCTGGGAGAGGTGGCGGGTGACAATCTCTCTGATGCGGGCAGGCAGGCCGGCGGTCCTGGGAGAGTCCTGGGTCGGGTCCTGCACGCCCAGGCCCTCCTCCTGGCCTGCTCTCAGGACGCCGCTCTCCAGGGTCTGGTGGGAAGGGCAGGGGGAAAGAAGCTCTGAAGGGGATTTGGGACGCTGGGCTCCCTGGTCTGGTGGGAGAGAAACAAAGTCCCGCAGCCCAAGATGTGGGTGCCCAGGAAACCCTCAGGAAACCCCCCAGATGGAGGAAAGCCAGGGAGTCAGAGTGGCCAACAGCCCCCATGGGAAGACTGTGTGCCCCCTGCCCAGGGAAGGAGCCCCCACGGAGGCCTAGAGAAGTGAACCAAACGCATGGCCCACTCATAAAACCCATCGGGCCAGCAGTGTCGGGGGCGGCCGTCCAGTTCCAACCCCACATGGATGAAGATCCCACTGTGCTAGCAGAAGTCACTTCAACCCTTCAGTCTGGGAGCAGGGATGCCCTTTTTCCCATGGGACCTTGGAATAGGGGAGCCACAGCCGCTGAGCCCTGAACAGCTGCTCTACCCCCAGCCCGGCTGGGAGCGGCAAGTGGGGCCCCTGTGCACCCCAAACCCACCTATCCCACCCCAGGACCCCAAGAGGCATCTACCGCACCCCCACTCCTTCTAGACCCAGTATCCCCTGCCTTAGACGGGGTGGGCCCAGGCCTCAGGACCCACCTGGATAACCGTCTCCAGTGCCAGCTGGGCCTCCAAAGGTTCCTCCAGCCCCAAACTCATGGGGGGCAAGCTGTGGGCACCCCCCTCCAGGCCCTTCTCCAGGGCCCCAGAGACCAGCTCAGCTTGCCCATCCCACAGCCAGACCGTTGTGCTGAGCACAGGGCAGATTAGGCTTAAATCCCGCGGTGCCCCCATGTGACCACTGAGGTGGGAGGGGCTGAGAGAGGGGGAGGGGCCAGGAACGGAGAGGAGGGGAGGGAAGAGGAGGAAGAGCTGGCAAGGAGAGGGGGAGGGGAGGAAAGAGGGGAGGAGGTGGGCGAGAAAAGGAAAGGAAGGAGAGAAGGGGGAGGAGGGCCCTGGAGCCAAGGGATCTACCCCTCCCATCCACACACACACACACACACACACACACGCACACACACGCACACACACGCACACACACGCACACACACTGTCCACCCTCCCCAGCTGCTGGGTCCTAGAGCCCTCCAAGCCCAGACAGTGGGGTCAGCATCAGGAGGCAGGAAAGGCCAGTCTTAGACCTTCTTTGCTGATCCAGACAGGGGTCACGTGGTTTGCTAAACCCTTATTCCCAGGGCGCTGGGATGACTTTTTCTCACAAGAGGTTCCGGGTAAGGATTGCAGGCTCTGGAATCGCCCACACCCAGCGATCTGAATCCCCCCATTCCCTCACCGCCTCTCCCCGCCCACACGCACACAGGCTGTGTACTTTTGAGAAAGCAACTTTGCCTCTCTGAGCCTCACCGTTCCCTAGTAAGATGCGGAGAATGATTGGCACCCATCTCGCGGAGTTGTCTGGGAGATTCAACCAAAAACCATGTGGGCACAAAGAGCGTGTGACTCAGTGCCGGGTTCATAGCGAGCATTCAATAAATAACAAGTGCACTCATTTGAAAATCCAACATGGCCTGCCCCTCTACCCTAGTGATGAGGGAGCAGGAGGCTGGCTGAGGACAAAGCAAAAGCTGGCGCCTTGCACCCCCCCCTTTCATCCGCTCCCCTCCCTAGGTGTAGCATTCCTCAGGCACCCCTGTCTGCCATAAAACGATAAATAGTTAACTTGCTGAGATCAGGGAGCAGGATGCCAGAACTCTTGGCTCTGTCCAGAGTTCTCCCCCTAGAGTCTGACTGGGTTCTCTAGATGCCAAGAAATCACATCTAAACCCTGTGTGCGCAGGCAGGTCTTCCGAATCTGCAGCCAAACCTCGAAGCAAATGATTAACTTCCTCATAGGAAAAATCTGGACATTATAGTTTCAGCATCCAACCCCAGTCTTGGCTATCCTTCCCCACCAGCTGTGCCACCTGGGCCAGTGACTTCACCTCTTTGAGCCTCAGTTTCCTCATCTGTAAAATGGGATGATAATGGTGCCTATTTCTATCATGAGGATTCAATAAGGTGGTCCATGCCTAGCTGTGTTCTTGGACGTGGTGTGGCAGAGACTGCTATGTGTTCACCAAAACATACTTCCAATTCTTCTTAGAAAATGGGACTCCCTTGCTGTCAGATATGGCCACGTGACACGTTCTGGTCAGCAGAATCAAAGTAGAATGTGTGCCACTTCAGATCTGCCCATGAAAACCTTGCAGGAGGGACTGTTTAAGCTCCTGCTCTGTCCAGCAGCTGGAAGGAAATAATGCTGAGGTCCTAGGGGATGCCAGAGCCACCAGCTGGAGGGGTCTGGGTCCGTGGGTCGTCATGTAGAAAGTCACCTGCCAAACACTCGCCAGCGCTTTCCATGAATGAGAAATAAACTTCTGTTAAGCCTCTGATACTTCAGGGTTTCACTGTCACATCAGCTGGTATCACCTTAATGATTACATGTTGTTAAATAGTGCGTGAGTGCTGGCTCGATCATTACTACCACTGGTGTTACTGGTTTTTCCCAATATCTATTCTAGAACCTTGTGCCTGGCACACAGTGGCATACCTCAGCCATGGTTTGGCAAATAAATACAGAGGAGACACTCTTTGCACTTGTTCCCTCCCCACCCCGGCTGGGCTCTGGCCCACCCTCCCAGCCAGCTGTTTGCCAGATCCACTGTCAGGAATCAACCAAAAAGACCCTTAGAGATTACTCCTGAGTTTCAAACACACCATGTTGTTACCCACTTATGCCTTTACTCTCCTATTGCTGACTAGAAATTATAACAAAAACATTGAGCCAACCATGAGCCCAGCCCTCTGCCCATAACTTTGCATCTGTACATACCTGTTTTAACCTTTTTTTATTTTTTTAAGGTTTTATTTATTTATTTGACAGACACACAGTGAGAGCAGGAACACAAGCAGGGGGAGAGGGAGAGGGAGAAGCAGGCTTCCCACTGAGCAGGGAGCCCGATGCAGGGCTAGACCCCAGGACCCTGGGATTATGACCCAAGCCTAAGGCAGACACTTAACGATTGAGCCACCCAGGCGCCCCCTGTTTTAACCTTCTTAACAGCTGTATCATGCCGGTACTGTTCTACCCACTTTACAGATGACAACACTAAGGCTCAGCGAAGTTAAGTAACTTGCTCCAAGTTACCAACATGAAGAGCTGGGGCCACATGTGAGACCCAGGCATGCCTGGTTCCAAAGTTTTGGACAATAACAGCAATGGCTCCCATTATGTTGTGCTTACTGTGTGCCAAGCACCACCAGGGGTCTCGGGTGTGTGTAATATAAGCTGCCGCCATCTTTTGCTTACACCGCTGAGACGGCTCTTTTTGTTTGTTTGTTTGTTTGTTTGTTTTAAAGATTTTATTTATTTATTTGACAGAGAGAGATTACAAGTAGGCAGAGAGGCAGGCAGAGAGAGAGAGGGAGGAAGCAGGCTCCCTGCCGAGCAGAGAGCCCAATGCGGGACTCGATCCCAGGACCCTGAGATCATGACCTGAGCCGAAGGCAGCGGCTGAACCCACTGAGCCACCCAGGCGCCCCTGAGACGGCTCTTCATAGGTTGCTGGCTTCCACTCTTGTCCCTTAGTTCCAGTATATTCTCAAGCAATGGAGATCACATCCTTCTTCTGCTCAATGCCCCCACCACACACACACGCACACACACACACAGCCTCCTATCACACTCAAAATAACAAAATTCAAAGTGCTGCCACAGCATACAAGGCTTGCCGGATCTGGCCTCAGTCCCCCTCTCCCACCTCACCATCCTCTTCCCGCTCCCCCACTGCTCATGCCACCCTAGCCATGCTGGCCTTGATTCTCATCAAAACACACCAGGCATGCTCCCACCTCAGGATCTTTGCACCTGCCACCTTTTCTGCCTGCCATGCTCTTCCCTCCTCTGCATGGCCGATTCCTGCTTGTCAACCAGACCTTGACTCAAAAATACCAGCTCAAGTGGTGCCTGCCTGTAGCCAGGCATGGATGTTGTCTATCTAACATGGATGTTGTCTATCTCCTCCAGGGACAGGGACCAAGTTGGCTTTGTTCAGTGCTGTCTCCACAGCCAATGCTCCATGAACAGCTGTTGAATGAATGAATGTTGAAACAAGTAATAATATAGGAAACTAAATGAAAGAAATTAAAGAAAAAGAAACAATTCTCCTGAGCTTTGCGGGGGGTCACATTGGGCAAGTCCTGGCGATAAACGATGTCACCCACAGGACTGGGATCCCAGAACAACCCCCAGGGAACACATGGCCAGCACCTGCTGCATCCCAGGAACTTAGCGTAAAAACCTGATGGGACCCCCGAGTGGGAAGGGTGCCTAGTGTCCAAGGGCTGGCCCTCATCCTCAGGGCTTGAGAGAAAGCCTGGGGAGAAGAAGAGCTAAGTTAGGCAAAGCCTCAGGATCGATGGGTTCTGACTCCTGAGGTCTTTTCTGAACCCTGCTCCGGACTAAGGAGCCCAGCCTGGCCTTAGCCTCCCTCTGCTCCTAACACAGACGTGTTTATTTATTAAGCACCTGTTGCGAGCCCAGCTAAGGAAAAGAGGAAATCTCCGATGAAAACAGACAGAAGGTACCCTGACAGACCCTGTCCCACAATGTCCCAGTCTCCCAGACAAATCCCAGTTCCAGGGGGAGCTGGGGAGATTGGCCACCAAGGGAACAGACATCTGGCCCGAACACAGTCCTGTTGCGTTTGCATACAAATCACGACGGAGCCCGTTCAAAACGCCAACCCTAGACCCCGCGCTGAGAAACCCAAGGAGGGCCCAGATCCCCTGCTCAGACTGTGCCATCTTCGGCAACTCAATTGACCACTCTGGGCCTGCAGGCTACTCTGCACGCCGTCGGGTCGCCACGAGGGCGAAATCCCTTCCCGCGCGAGGACCGCAGGGACGGTGTCGCGCCCACAGGAAGCCGCAGCGCGGGAGCTCCTGTTGTGGGGACGGGGGGAAGGGCCTCCGGCGGCGGTCCAGCCGGAGGGACGAGGGGACGCGGCACGGGGGCGCCCGCCGGGACCTCAGGCCGCCAAGCCTGGCAGGCCCCCGCCGCGCCCGGCCCCCAGCCCGCGAGAGCCGGGACAGGGTCTGGAGCGGAGGGCAGGCAGGATGCCCATAGAGCCGGGGACGCGGGGACAAGGCGACCGCACAGGGTTTCCCAAGGGCCCGGGGACAACGGCTCCGGCCCGCCCACTGGCGCGCTCCCGCCTTCCCGCCCGCGCGCGCCGCCACTTCAACCCTGCGGCCTTCGTCCGCCGAAGCGCGCGCCCGCGGTCTCCTACCTTTGCGCGCCGCCGCCGCCGCCACCGCCGCCGCCGCCGCACGGGCCGGGCGGGGCGGGGCGGGGCGGGGCGGAGCATTGGCGGGGGCGGGGACTGAGGGCAGGGGCGTGCCTAAGGGCGTGTCCAAGGCGGGGCGGGGCCGAAGGCCGTTTCGCAGGAGGGACCCGTGCCAGTGCCCGCCCGCGTTCCCGCGTAGCCCGGCGAGAAGGGCGCGTCGGGTCCCTGGGCCCCGTGGTGGCGGCAGACCTGACCCAGGCCGCGCTCTCAAACTATGGAGCGCTAGCTGGCGGCGGGGACTGGTTGAGGGCTTTTCCAGCGCGGTCTCACTTGGGGCCCCGGACAATCCAGCAAACAGGGATTATTCTCTCCTGTTGCATAACAGAAAATGCCCCCACACTCAGGGGCAGAATTCCGCTGTGGTCTCGCTTATATTCCCTGGCCCGGCCTTGAAGGTCTAAAACTCAAGCTCTGGCCTCTGCCTGTCGCCAGCCAGACTGAGGGCAATCCCCGCCCCATCGCCCCGCGCCTTCAGAGCCCACAATAACAGTACTAAGGCTTTGATGACTGCAGGAGAACGTTTTCCTGATCGCCCTGCAACCTTGCCTGAGGCACCCTGGCCTCAGTTTGTTCATCTGTGAAATGGCAGAACCCATCTGCTACCCACTCTTTGGTTCAAACTCATGTGCCTTGCCCAATTGGGATAGGGACCAGACCACAGAGGAAACCGTGCCTTTTCTTTCTTTCTTTTTTTTTCCTTTGAAATCTCTGCGCAGAAAGTGGGTAGCAAACTCACAACCCTGGAATCAAGAGTCTCCAGCTTCACAGGCCCTCTGAGGAAACCATGCGTTGGGAACTAAGCTGTGATCTGTAGATTCTATCTGCCCACTGAGGCTCAATCTCGCTCTGCTCTCCAAAGCATTGAATCAAATCACCCATTTTCAAAGTGGGGGGCAGGTCTGAAAATCTAGGGCGGAGAGAGGGGTGCGGTTGGTTTGAAAAAGCATGTTTAGTTTTATGATTTTTCAAAGGATTTTATTTTTTATATGACAGAGAGCACAAGCAGGGGGAGTGGCAGAAGGAGAGGAAGAGGGAGAAGCGAGCTTGAGCTGAGCAGGTAGCCCCATGGTGGGGCTCGATCCCAGGACCCTGGCATTAGGACCTGAGCTGAAGGCAGATGCTTAACCATCTGAACCACCCAGGTGCTCCTAACTTGATGATTTTATATTTGGAAAACAGTCAATAGATGGGCAGGAGGGGGTGAGTAGGAGTTTTCTCTTTGTGAAAGAAGAGCCTGGGTTTTGTATCTGAGAAACGACATTTGAGGCTGCCAATGTGGCATGCTAGCCCTGACGGCCCTGGGACCGCACAAGTGAGGCTGTGGCCTGGGCCGGCGCTACGAGCTATGAGTCCAGAAAGGTTTGGGTCAATCCCTAGGGTTTGGGGTTGGGGAGGTGGAGCTGTGAGGTTGGGAGAGGAAGAACACAAAGGAGAGGGCTGGCTGACGTCTGCCAGTAAGCACAGCTGGCTCCTAGGCACCTCAGCATGGCCCAGGTCTGTGTCACCCTGTTTGGAGTCCCCAGACTTGCGGGGTCCCTACCCAGGCCCTGACAGGCTCATGGCCTCCCCAGTCCACTGCTGATCCTCGTGTCCTTGCAGAGCCCTCACACCAGCGTGCTCCTCCCAGTGCCCCCATCCCTGTCCCTCCTTCCAACGGACCTCCTATTGCCTCCGCCAGGTGTCCCTTGGTCACCAGCACGCGCACCTTGAACGCAGCCTACACCGGCTGTGTACTACACTGTGCTGGCTGCTTTGGTTTCCATTTTCTCATGCTATCCTCCGTGCCCTCTGGATGCTCTGTGACACAGGATCTAGGCGACGAAGCAAGTTCTAGGATTATTTCTATTTTACAGATGAGGAAACTGAGACTCAGAGAGGTACATACAGTCACTCGCTCAACGATACACAGCAGGGAGTTCAGTAGCTTTCAGCCCCACCTTCTTTCCTCTATACCATGCAACCTGATGCGAGACTTTGGAAGGGACAGCAAGCACAGTGACTCTCTCCTGACCCTCTTATCCCAGAGCCCACAGGACTCTGCTACGGGGAGTCACATACGTACCTCCAGCCCCCCTCTCTGTGCCGAGTCAGTGGCTCTGCTCAGCTCAGACTGGCCAGTGGTCATCTGAGTTCCCAGAACTGCTGCCCACTGGTCACCCAGCCCGAAAACCAGACGGTGCTCGGCCCAGCAACCCCAAGATCAGTCACCCGGAGGGAGTCGTGCCGGGGGCTCACCTGCTCACTGCAGAGGGTTCTAAATCTGCAGCTCAGGTAACTGGAAAACAAGCCACTGGAATTGCCACCCCAGGGTTGCTAGGGCCAACTGCCTGCCAAATCCGGGTGCTGGGCTGGGTTGGACTCTGCCCACCATCCGTAAAACCACATTAACCAGGAGGCTTAGAGGACGAGGCATTCTGATTGACTGGTTTCACTGGATATCTTAAAGGTAACTTGCAAAGTCTTTCTATAAGATCCAACTTGGATAGCAAAAAATGAGAAAGACTGAAAGGTCCAGCACTAACATACCTAATCTTGGGTGGTTTCTTTAATGGAAAACTATGAAATCATTCCAAATGTTAGAGAAGAACATTCAATGCCTGGAGAAATGGTTATAAGTTATTAAGTGACATGTTTCAGAACACTAGACAGAATAAGCCCCTATCTGTAAAAAAATAAAATTTATTTACTGCTTATATATATAATAAGATGAGAAGATACTAAAATGCTCATTCTTCTCTGTATCTTTGAGTGTTGATATAACAAATGACCTTTTAAATGTAGATTTTTTTCTTCCTTTTTTTTTTTTTTAAAGATTTTGTTTATTTATTTGATCCAGAGAGAGAGAGATCACAAGTAGGCAGAGAGGCAGGTGGGTGGGGGGTGGGAGGAGGGGGGGAGGGGAAAGCAGGCTCCCTGCTGAGCAGAGAGCCCAAAGCAGGACTCAATCCCAGGACCCTGAGATTATGACCTGAGCCAAAGGCAGAGGCTTAACCCACTGAGCCACCCAGGCACCCTTTCTTCCTTTCTTTGAAACGATGGTTTATTTACATGGTTCAGATTCAGAAAGTTACAAAAGTATCTCCTGGTATCCAGCATCTCTGTCTCCCAGGCACCCAGTCTCTCGTGTAGGCAACTTGTGGGGTGCTATTTCCTGTGTATCTTTCCAGAGATATTTTATGCTCATAAAGCTTTCCCTTCCCTTTTATGCAAAAGAGCATATTCTATCTACGCCGTATTCTGTACCTTGCTGCCTACCCTTGATATAGCTCAGCCTTACAATTATATAAAGAGCTTTTTTTTTTTTTTTTTTTTAAGATTTATTTGACAGAGCAAGCACAAGCAGGGGGAGCAGCAAGTGAAGGGAGGAGGAGAAGCAGGCTCCCCACTGAGCAGAGAGCCCTCTGCAGTTGCGGTTCAATCCCAGGACCCTGGGATCATTACCCAACCTGAAGGCCGACTGAGCCACCCAGGTGCCCCTATAAAGAGCTTTTTTATTCCATCCCCCCCCAAATCTAGTATTCCATTATATGAATGTATCTAAATTTATATAACCCGTCCCTTACTGATGGATCTTGGAGTGGGTAGACTGTGGTAAGTCAAAATGTGTCCCCCCAAAAGATATGTTCAAGTGCCAACCCCCAATATCTGTGAATGTGAGCTTATTTGGAAATAGGGCCAGTGCAGATGTAATTAAGGATTTTGAGAGAATCATCCTGGATTTTTTAAAGATTTTATGTATTTATGTATTTATTTGACAGAGAGGGAGAGAGCACCAGACAGAGTGCGCAAGCAGGGGGGCAGTGGCAGGCGGAGGGAGAAGGAGAAGCAGGCTCCCCATAGAGCAGGGGGAGCGTGATGTGGGACTTGAACCCAGGACCCTGGGATCATGACCTGAGCCAAAGGTAGTCACTTAACCAGCTGAGTCACCCAGGCGCCCAAGTTGTTCGTGGTTCAAGGTCCACCTAAATCCAGGGGTGGGCCCAAAATCCAGTGCAGGGTGTCCTCAGAAATGGGCTCCTGTTCCTACAAAGCAAGGAACGATTTGGGATGATCGCTAATATCCTCTGTGGTTTTGTTTTTGTACCTGCGTTACCTCTGTAATCCAGAAGAAAACATGAAAGTATCCGTCTACGTTCAAGCTACAGTAAGGAAAAACTCGTCTTCTCCCAGTTCTGGTCCATTCTGCCCAGAGCATGGCACCCTCCTGTCACCGTCTGCTCAGAGAAATCAACACCTACTGTGTGCAGTGAGGCATGGAGGGGCTTCTAATCACCTAGGAGGCAAGGCCCCGCCCTTGACCTGTCATTTGATACCTGCCATGCTATGGCTTTCTTGATCTGCTGGAAGAATGGGAACTCCCACAGATTAACCCAGTCTTCCAAGCCCGCTGCGGAGGCAGCACTGGTTGGATCCCTCTGATTAGAAGCATGGATGCTGGATGCCTGGGCTCTGATCCCAGCTCTGCCGCCGAGCAGCCGTGTGACTTCAGGCAAACTACCTCATCTCACTGCTTCAGTCTTGTCATTTGTAAAACAGGCGAGTACCTACCTCGGAGGGCAGATGTGATGGCAAAACGAGTTTTAGGCCAAGTGCATGGAACAGTGCCTAGCACGGAGTAAGAGTAAGCATCGCTGCTGGCAACATAAAGGGGGAGAGGAAGCCCAAAGGAGCATGGGAAGTGAGCTGCCAAGGCCACGGAGGCCTCAGATCTGTCCAGATGCTTTTCTCCGAGACTCCCACTTCAAACATGTTTTGCTCACTTCTTGTCTTGGTGATCTATTGTCTAACAGGATTCCCACAAATGCAGCAGGTTCTGCTGGGTTCTTCCCAGCCAGGCTTCCAGTTGGTGATGGAGAGCACCAAACTGTTTTATTACCTGCCCCCCAACCCCTCACGGATGTGTCAAGGTGTTTTTCCGGTTAGACCCTTGAAGGCTGCTTCACCAGCCGCCTCACCACCCCCATTAGGAGTAACGGTTTTCTGATTCTAGATGAAGGTAATTAAGGCCAAACTATGGTACGTGGGCACATGCTAGTGCTGCTAGGCCTCCTGGGACTGACCCCTGAGTTAAGGAAGGAGCCTAACAAGGACAGTACCTAGACCCAAAGCCCAGGTCCAGCTCCAGAACCCGAGAGCCCACCTCCAAGGAGAGGAACTTCCACTCCAGGAAGAGTTCAAGGTAAACTTCCTTTCCAGCCTCCAAGCACTCAGGAAGGAAGAAGATGGGACAAAACGGGCAAGAGACGCAAGTTATCCTACTCCAGACTCTGATGCTAACTCCTTACTCTTACTCGAAGGGCAGAGGACCCTTCATTCTAATCTTCTATGTCCCTCCTTACATGGTTTATTAGCCAGAACAGCTGTTTCTATAACAAAAACTGCAGCTTTCTTATCGAACCCTTGAGCACGGGAAGTGCTGGGGCCTTTAGTTTTTTGCTTCTGCGTGCCTGTTAAACCCTTCCTATTTAAGGAGTGGTTCCCCCGGTGAGGTCTTGGGGGTAGGCAGGGGTCCCCTCCCACATTAAGCTAAAAATGTCCCAGTGCTCTTCTAGATACACCGGGGAGACGTTACTGGTTGCCTTAGAGCAACAAGACCCAATTCTCTTATTCTGCCTCATGTGACATCCTGGCACCGGACTTTAAATCTGGACACACGATCAGCAGTGGGAGGTGGCTGTGAGTCTAGCTGTGGCACCCTGGATGGCTTCATGGCCATGCTGCCAAAAACAGGCTCATCTTTGACATACACGAGACAGAAGTAAAAATATTTATTTATCTTCGGAATCTGGTCCCACAAAAAGGCCAACACTTTTTCTTTCAGTTGTCTTGACTCTTCAAAAAATCGATCTTCAATTAAGAGGTAAAGTATGTTGGTAAAAAGCAAATTTCGAGGTGTGCTCATATGAAATTATTTCTCATCAACCAGTAAAACAGGCAGCCCTAGTCTCCCAGTTCACTCAGAACTCCTTCCGTCGTGTACAGTCTCTGAAGGAGAAAAGAAAGTAAGAGGCTGTCTGCAAACAAGGCACTTCAGAAACCACACCAAGGAGAAAACCCAAGGCCCCTGGGAACCACGCTGGGAGCCCGTGAGCCCAGAGAGCTGTCAGTGGACAGGACGGCTGGCCCCCCCACCGCCATGAGAACAGTGCCGGCTTTCCTGCCTGAGCAGCGTCCGGCACCTGCCTCAGCCCGCACTGCCCACGTGGTGACCAGGCAGCCAGGCCACTTAGCCAAGAAGGAACAACACTTTCTAAAGCTCAGAGCAGCTCCTATGGCGGATAGGGCGGGTTGCTTTCCGAGGTCCCTGCTGGGACATCTTCCAGGAGCAGTCCCTTTTGCAAAGATGAGTTAGTGCAGATCAGCACGTTAGCAAAGCAATTAAAAAATTTTTAAAAGCTGGTTAATACTCTTGATTTCCCTCCTGATTATCTGCTCGAGCTGCAGCCTATAAACCTGCCAAAAATCAGGAAGGAATCCCCCCTCTGAAGGCACCGTGAATGATGTGGCTACAGCCAACGAGCGTACAGAAGACTCTCCTCCTTCTGGCCAGTGATCACGGGACCTCTGCAACCACTGAGAAGGGCCCAGTGAGGCCAGGTAGCACGCTCAAGCCCTTCTTTTGCTTTGGGGGCTTCTGTTTAATATGGGTCACGTGATGGAAGCAGCAGGCTCAGAGTCTCTCATGTCAAGAGATGGGCAGGGACAGGGATGCTGGGCTTTCCTCCTGACACTGCACCCATTTACTGCCTAACACGCCCGTCTGTCCAAGTCAGCTGAGGAGGAGAGGAGAGAGTCGTGCTCCAAACAGAGGCTGGCCGGGGAGTGCTTCGTCCTCCTTCCTTTGGCCCAGGTGACGTGGCTTCTTTCCAGAAATTGTAGGAGGAAAAAGAGGGACTACACTCAGATCAGAACTGGACCCAGCCTGTACCTGGGTGAGTCTGGCTGGAAGTCGACCTGTAAAAGGAAAAAAGGGAGGGGTAGGAGAGTTCAGATGTTTGAAAATACAAAGTCAGTAAAATGAAGCTTCTCTCTGGGCAGAAAGAGCTCTAAGAAATCAGTCCCTGAATGTTCTAGAGCAGAAGTCAGTAAACTACGGCCCAGGGACCAAATCTAGTCCTCTGTTTGTATAGTCATTGGCACAGAGACACGCCCACTCATTCACACACCATCTATGGATGCTTTTGAGCTACAAATCAAAACCAAGTAGAGACCATGAGGTCTATCAAGTCGAAACGATCTGTCTTTATAGTAAACACAGGTGCTGAGTCCTGTGCTACAGCCCATCCCCATAAACAAAGGTGCAGTCAGTTTTTAGTGTCTTTCCCCCTGGACTCCAAGGAAAGGCTTGAAGTTTTATTGAGGCAGAGAATGCAAGCAGGCCAAGGCCAGATCCAAGGTTAACTCTCAGTCCAGTGTCCAGGAGAGCTGGGGCGGGGTTAGGGAGTGTGGAATGGAGGACGAAGGGGAGCAACTACTGGGGCAAGCAAAGGTGGCTGGAAGACCAGAAAGAGTTATAGCGCAGCCCCAGGTCACCTAGCAGTAGAGAGCAGCAAAAACCCTTCATGAAGCAAAGCCAGCCACCCAAAGCAGGCACTCTGGGGCTCTGCCCTCTGGCTGGCCAGAAAACATTCAAGTCTGAGCTGTAGCTCCAAACACCAGAAGAAAAGCATCTGGAACAATCTCAGGTTTCTATGGACACAGCCCTGGCCCCAGTCCCACCACAAGAATGTGACCCTCTCCTCACCCTGTGGATTTGGTAAAGTCTCCCCAGATGTCGGTGGTGGCAGTCGTGGCAGGCCTGGGTTGCGGCCAGGATACAGTGGCCCCTCCTACTGACGTCCCCAAATCCGCCGGCAGGGAGAGAAGGAAAGGAGACACAGGAGTCAGAGCTCTCTCTTTCTGGCCTTAGTGAGCCTGAAATCAGTCTCATGATTCCAGGTGGCCGAGAAAGACACACAGAGACCCGCTCTGGGACAAAAAACAAACAAACAAATAAGCTGCCACATTTCTATCTGCTCATGAGCCCTTGAGGCCTCCTGGAGAAAAGTGGAAAACCACATACACACAAGGTGGAGGGCAGGGTGCCGGTGAAGACAAGTCACACATCATCCGTCACTCAGACTGACTCACTGACCAAGCTGAGGTCTTCAACCGCTTATGTTGGCAATCTGTTTAAAATTCACATGCTCCCGCCCTGGCTTCTTCTTCTTCTTCTTTTTTTTTAAGATTTTATTTATTTATTTGACAAAGAACACAAGCAGGCTGAGAGACAGGTAGAGAGAGAGGAAAGGAAACAGGCTCCCTGCCGAGCAGAGAGCCTGATGCAGGGCTTGATCCCAGGACCCTGGAATCATGACTGGAGCCAAGGGCAGAGGCTTAACCCACTGAGCCACCCAAGCGCCCCATCCGCCCTGGCTTGTTGAATGGAAAATACCCCACAGAATGCAAGGTCATCCTCACATAAAGCCCTCAGTCCAGGGTCTGGATCGACTAGTTGAAGAAGTTATGCTCCAGACATGTGCCAAGGGCTGGGACCCAAACTGGTTAGGGTTTGGAGCAAGCCTTCCAGAAGAAGTAACACAGAGTGGTCTGTGTGCCCCTTCACCGAGGTGGGGGGCACCTGGGGCAGTCAGGCAGGCTTCTGCGCTCTTCCGGCACTGCCCTCCGGGCCGCTGTCCCTGCTGAGGGCTCTGTGTCCCCCTCTCTCCACCCTCCCACCAATTTGCTATTTCTAATCTGCTCTGGGCAGGGAGACAAGATAACAGCGGGGCCCTCAAGGATTTAGTTTTACAGCTCACCAAATGCCTGCCAAGTGCTTATAGTGAACTGTCCCATTCAGACCCATCACAGTCCCTGGGGGAAGACAGGCCAGGACCAACTGGGTGACTCAATGCACATCCCTCAAGTCGGTTTTCTTATCTCATGCGGGGGTCGGGGACGGTACAGTGACTACTTCACAGAACCAGCCTGGGCTGCAGCAGTCAGAACAGCGGCAAGCCTGGAGGAGGCCAGCACGTGGTGGTGATAACGACCGCATCAGTGGAACGAGACCTACCGAACACGAGCACTTAGTGCTTTAGGAATCGTTCGCAAGTGCTACACACAGATTAGCTCGCTGAACCCTCACAAGAAACCCACACTGTAGGTTATCATGACCCCCCTTCAGCCTAGAGATCAGAAAACCAAGGCCCAGAGAAGCAGGCAATCAATCTTCTATCACACAATGGATAAGCCAGAACATGAACTCAGCCAGTCTGGTTTTAGAGGATATATTAAGTGTTCAACAAATGGTAGCTCTTCGTGGCTCATTATCTGACAGCATGCTGTCTGCAGACACACTGACTGCCTGTCTTGTACATTAGAACCTAAGCCCTTGGGGTGCCTGGGTGGCTTAGTGGGTTAAGCCTCTGCCTTCAGCTCAAATCATGATCTCAGGGTCCTGAGATCAAGCCTCACATCAGGCTCTCTGCTCAGCGGTGAGCCTACTTCCCCCTCTCTCTCTGCCTGCCTCTCTGCCTACTTGTGATCTCTGTCAAAAAAATAAAATCTTAAAAAAAAAAAAAAAAAGTGGGACGCCTGGGTGGCTCAGTTGGTTGGGCAGCTGCCTTCAGCTCAGGTCACGATCCCAGCATCATGGGATCAAGTCCCACATCGGGCTCTTTGCTCCGCAGGGAGCCTGCTTCTCCCTCTGACTCTGCCTGTGCTCGCTCACGCTCGCTCTCTCTCTGACAAATAAATAAATAAAAAAATCTTAAAAAAAAAAAAGAAAAAAGAAAAAAAGAAAAGAACATAAGCCCTTGGGGCGCCTGGATGGCCCAGTCAGTTGAGTGTCTACCTTTGGCTCAGGTCATGATCCTGGAGTCCTGGGATCGAGCCCCACATCGGGCTCCCTGCTCAGCCAGGAGTCTGCTTCTCCTTCTCCCTTTCCCCTGTGTGCATGCGCTCTCTCTCTAATAGATAAATAAAATCTTTTTTTAAAAAAAATCACTAGAGCAGGGCACCTGGGCGGCTCAGGCATTAAGCATCTGCCTTTGGCTCATGTCATGATCCCAGGGACCTGGGATTGAGCCCCACATCAGTTCCCTGCTCAGAGGGGAGTCTGCTTCTCTGTCTCCCTCTGTTGCTCCCCCTGCTTGTGCTCTCTAATACAAAAATGATTTTTAAAAAATAATGTAAGCCCTTGAGGGGCATCTGGGTGGCTCAGTTGGTTGTGTCCAACTCTTGCCTTTGGCTCAGGTCATGATCTCAGGGTATGAGATCAAGCCTCACATCGTGTTCTGAGTTCCGGGTGGAGTCTCCTTGAGATTCTCCCTCTCCCTCTGCACCCATCACTCTTGCTTTCTCAAAATAAATACATAAAACCTTAAAAACAAACAAACAAACAAAAAAACTCCATAGGCTCTTGAGAGCAGGGACTTGGTGCTGTACCTGCAACACCCCCCAGGGCCTAAAACACTGCCTGGCACGTAGCGGATACTCCGTATGGGCTGTTAAACATGCGCCAGCGACCAAGGGAAGGCCTGAGATAATGGTTCTCCTGCCGCGGTGAGGATCCAAACACCGTTAGGAACACAGATTCCTGTCCACGCTCCTGGCGATGCCAAGGCAGGTGGTCCCGTTATTCTGAGAAACGATGCTGGAAGAATGGTTCCTGGTACCAGGGCGGAGGCTGGCTGACCGCTACTCCTGCCCACTCCTGGGCTGGGAATTCCCCCAAAGGCTGAGGTTGGAAGCTGACCGCCAGATGGGGAAGCCTCTGTCCACACCCTTAAAAGGGAAAGAAAGCAGGCTTCCTGCCTAGATCCTGCTTCCTAGAACCTAGTGAGATCTGTGTGGAGAAACCAAGCTGGGATAATCACCCAGCCTGGGAAAGGCCTGGAACCTCAGCTAGGCTGGGTGGGTAGGGTCGGGGGCCAAAATGGGCTAGCTCCCCAGCACTATCGATGGCTGGTACTGGGCACTAAGTTCTGGAATCCTGGGGTCGCCAAAAGGCATTCCTTACACCTTAGAGCAAACACTAACACAGTGTGCTGGGGGAGTTGCCTCTCTACTTCCCAGCATCCCGAGGGCCTTACCAAGGAGCTTGTTCTAAATTAAATCCCTAACTTTACCTCCCACCACTCACCTGACTTACGATACATCCATTTCCCTACACACACCAGGTGTTTAAAAATTTGAGCCCTTCTCCTACTCTTCTGTCTGTCTGGAAGGCCAAGCGTCCCCTGCCCCAACCTCCTTCTCCAAGGCCCACCTCAATGCCACCTTTTCCACGGAGCCTCCCCACATCATCCTGGCTGGTCGTATGTGGACCCTTTCATTCGGTCTCTGTGCCCTGGGCTCCTGTCTCCTAGATACGAGCAGAGCTTGTCTCTCTCTGTCACTTACTCACGTGACAACCACTGAGCAGCCTCTAAGAACCAGGTGCCCACACACTGATGATTTCACAGCAAATCAGTGTCACAGCAAACAGGCTGCAGCCCCCGCCTGGCAGGGGTAGACAGAGGCACTGAGCGGGGGATGTGGCAGGTATCAGAAAACAGAGGAACCCCTTACCCAGCCCGGGCAGGATCGGCTTCATGGTATCACAGACAGGTACCAAATGATGGACAACGTGAGTGAAGGCGGGAATGGCATGGGGCCCCAGTTGCTGGGGTGGGGGGGGGGGGGAGGAACCTGCAGGTGCAGCTTACTGACCTGAACTGGGACCAACTGCTGTCTGGACGAGTGATCCCCCCACAGACACCTGCTCCCCAGGGGGAGGGATCAGGGTGGAGGTTTTTCCCCCGGGGGGTGGGGGAAGCAGGCTCAGTCCTCCTGTGCTGGCAGGCCGTGCTCGGGGGGTCCCAGTTGCTCCTTCCTTCTTCTTCATGTTCTGAAGAGAGGCGAGGAATGCAAACCAGTCAGTTCTGCTGGGGACCCCTGCTTATCAGAAAACCCCACAAAGAGGGCCAAGGTGGCCCCCAAGCCCCAAACGTCTATATAACCAAAAGGTAATCAAGAGCCCATCCAGCACTCTCACTGTTTTGAGTGGTGGTCAAGGCATCACAGTTCCAGAGTGATCCCAAATACATCCCATCAGCTCTGGCTTCATTAAGCAGCAGGGAAATACAATTTAAAACTACAAATCAAAACGAGTGCTGTGGGGCGCCTGGGTGGCTCAGTGGGCTAAAGCCTCTGCCTTCGGCTCAGGTCATGGTCCCAGGGTCCTGGGATCAAGCCCCACATCAGGCTCTCTGCTCGGCGGGGAGCCTGCTTCCTCCTCTCTCTCTGCCTATCTCCTCTGCCTACTTGTGATCTCTGTCTGTCAAATAAATAAATAAAAATCTTAAAAAACAAAAAAACAAAAACGAGTGCTGTGTCATTACACACACACTGGAACAGCAGGGATGTAGACTGTCGGTACTGACAAGGACGTGGAGCAGACAGAAGGCTCCCTCGTACACCACTACCTGAACTGCTGACCCTGCAATTTCCCTCCTGGAAACAGACCCCAAGGAAACATACTCATGGCACCAAAAGACATGCCCTTGGACGTCCATAGCCACACCATCTGGAATAGCTCCAAATTGGCAATTACCCAGTATCTACCATTGATTAAAGAATAACACTGGGGGAACCTGGGGGGCTCCGTCGGGCATCTGGCTCTTGGTTTTAGCTCTGGTCGTGATTTCAGGTCGTGGGATCGAGCCTCCTGGGGGGCTCTGTGCTCAGCAGGGAGTCTGCTGGAGAGGATCTCTCTCCCTCTGCCCCTCCCCACCTCGAATAAATCAATCAATCTTTAAATAAAAAACAAACCCACAAACAGTAACGCTATGACACATTCTCACAATGAAATACGCCACTGCAGTGACAATGGACAAACCACGAGCAACAAAACAAAGGCAGATTTTGTCTGAAAACAAAATCCAGGGCATTCAACATCAGGACGGTGGTGGCTCCGGCATGTGGACGGAACAGGAGACGGGCTTCCAGAATGCTGATAATCTCTGCTTCTTGACCTGGGGGCTAGTTTGCATGGGTCCATTTGGTTTTCAAAGATTCACTGAGTTCCGCATTTATGAGTGTGCATTTCCTGTATGTGTATCATACTTCCATAAAACATTAAAAAAAGGCGGGGGAGGGGGGGCGCGGGTGTCTAGCTGGCTCAGCCGGTTAAGCATCTGACTTTGGCTCCGACCATGACCTCAGTGTCTTGGGATTGAGCCCTGCACTGGGCTCCCTGCTTCTCCCTTTCCTCTCTCCCTCTGTCCCTGCTCCTGCTCTCTCTTAAGTAAATAAATAAAATCTTAAAAAAAAAAAAAAAAAAGATAAAATTAAAAAACAAAAACCTGAGCACCGATGTGAACCAGAAACCAGTGTAAGTTACGAAGATGAAGACAAGGTTACCCACTTGCAGTCCAAGACCACAGCCCTGAAGCCAGAACCCTCAAAGCCCTCGGTGAGAGTCCACCTGGGCTGGTTATTTTCAGCTCTATGATCTGGGCAAGTCCCTTAAATTCTCTAAGCCTCAATTTCCTTGCCTGTAAAATGGGAGAATGTTTATTCGCGTAAGTGCCTAAAAACACTACCTGGCACACAGGTGATGCTCATTAAATGTTAGTTTCCTCCCAGCAAGAGAGGAGTCACACCCCGACCAGTCCACTGGACATGACCTGTATTTTCTGTTAAGGGCCAGTTAGCCAACGTCAAGGGTCCCAAATCATCACCAGCATGAAGCAGAAAAGAGGAGAAAGAGATAGTAAATAAAGGGAAGTAAAGAGGAAAAACATTATCTTAGGGTTACAAAGTTTCTTCAAAAAACATTCCCATGTGTCCTTGGATCCCCCAATCACTCCAACCCCACTCCCTGCAGTCAGGCAGTCCGGACACCCAGCCTGCCCTACCTTTTCCCGTTCTCCACAGGAGCTAACAAGCGGAAACCCAGAGGCAGGGCAGCTCAGGGTGAGACATGGGGAGTCAGGACACCCCCACCACCAGCAGAAGCTGCCCATGATTCCCAGCGCCCACCTCAATGCCTTCCTGTCCAGAGCCCTCCCTATTCTTCCTTGAGGAGCAAGGCCAGGACGCAGCTGACCCCCACTCTAACAGCCTGGTCAGGAACACCAGCTCTGGCGACAAGGGACTGATGCTTCTTCTCAACACAGAGGCTTTGCACATGCTGTTCCCTCTGCTTGAACGGCCTTTGATCCCCCGCTCCTTCCCCTTCCTTACAGGTCACTTTTTCTCGGAACCCTTCCTCGCTTCCCTTAACTACAGGCTGTGTGCCCCTCCTCTAGGCGCTCACGGCGTCCCCTCCCCGGCTGTGGTCGCATCTCGCCTCCGCCTTCTGTTTAACTCTGAGCTCCGCGAGGCCAGAGCTCTCTTGTTCACCCCCAGCACAGGACCTGGCAAAAGGCAGCTGATCCACAAACATCTACTCAACCGATGGAACTGAAGCTTAGGAAAAGGGCAGGCGGGCTCCGGGCCGGGGCTGGGGGCTGGCCAACAAAGCCAAGTGAGGTGGGACTCACCGCGATGTTGAGCTTGATGGTCTGGCCCTCTTTGAAGCCTAGGTCCAACTTGGGGCCCTGGTCTGGGTTCTGGGCCTGTTTCGCAAATTCACACTGCTGTTTCACCCACCTGGGGAGAGGACGGAAGAAAAAGGTGAGGAAGAGACCCGCTGCCCTGCATTCCACTCCCTCACGCCCCCTCCACCTGCCAACCGTCCCGGAAGAGGTTTTACATGGCAGAAAGAGCACACGCAGGCTTGGGAGCTGGGCCTGAATTCGAATCCTGATTCTGACACATAAGTGGCTGCGAGCAGATCAGTTCCTTCATCAACAAAATGGGATGACAGTTACGTATGTGTTAAACACAGCTCTGAAAATTCAGTGAGCTCATGCATGCAGACAAAGGTCCTCACACCGGTCTTCAGGAAATCGGAGAACTGGCCCTCTCCCCCCTAGCACTTGGCATGTGGACCAGGACAACATATCCACACCCCACACACATACGGACTCATAAGGTAGATGGTGAGACAAGACAGATGCCCAGGAAGAGGTGAGCAACACAAAGGTACCCTCCACCCCCCATTCGATACCCATCTAGCAGCCACCTGGGCAGGGACAGCAGGCCAGGGAAGAGCCAGGGGTGCCCACGTGAGTGGCTGCACACGCACTAACTCGACAGCAGCCAGAGACGGAGGCCTGAAGGTGAGGGGAGCAGTTTTTCCTGCCCCGTCTTTCAGCTTTCGAAAGGACTCCCAGACAGTGGCCACCTGCCACCACTTATTGTATCACGGAGGAGCAGGCTCAGGAAGGCCCCAGGAGCCCCGCATGGACTCTGGCTCCTCTGGGGCCTGGTCAGGGGAGAGGTATGGCACCTCAGAGGCTAGGCCAGCTGACCAGAGAGATGGGCCTGCGGAAACGGAGAGGACTGGAAAGCAGAGAAGGCAGCCTGCCCGCCAGGAGCAGGGAGTCTTTCGGGGGCTCTGCGAGCAGACGAATCCCACACAAGCACCTAAGTATCCTAGGCTGGGAAACCATTCTGTCCCAGGAAAGCAAGGAAAGAGGCATGAGCACGGGTGTCTTGGAACCACTCACTTGAAGTGGTCCTGCAGCGCAACATTGAAGTCAAAGGCATCGCCTCGGTCCACGAAGCCAATTCCAATAAATGCCCGGCGCCCTGGGGGACAACACAGGATTAATCCCACTCGCCAGAGGCAGAGGAAACTCTTCTTACGAGGAGGAACCCCCGAGACCCACACGCACCGTTTCCATCTTCGATGCGGATAACGAAGTACCTGCTGGAATCCGTCACGCTCTCGACGGCCGTGCCAGGAAACTGATCCACTGGGGCCTGAGCAAAGAGCTCCCCTGGAAGCACAGGTTAGGGTGAGCCTGGAGGCCCCTTCCCGCCTGACATTTCTTTTTTTAAGATTTTATTTATTTATTTGACAGAGAGAAATCACAAGCAGGCAGAGAGGCAGGCAGAGAGAGAGAGAGGAGGAAGCAGGCTCCCTGCTGAGCAGAGAGCCCGATGCGGGACTCGATCCCAGGACCCTGAGATCATGACCTGAGCCGAAGGCAGCGGCTTAACCCACTGAGCCACCCAGGTGCCTGCCGCCTGACATTTCTATCAAACCACTGCGGCCTTTTTCCTGAAAGGCATGGAAGGCAGCGAGGCAAACCTTACTCCAGGGTTCAAATCAAATCCATTCTAATGGAAGAGAGGACACAGACGTATAACCAAGCAAAGGTTTTAGTCAGGAGTGGCCTGCAGGTCAGATACAGCCCAAGGTTAATATCCTTGATTTAAGTGCCAAACTCTTCAAAATCAAATTACATGCAAAATCATCCAGATTTCTGGTCTTCCCTGGCAATCAAACCTCTAGCGATGCTGGGACTCCATCCGCACAGGAGAGCTTGGCTGGAGCCCACCTGCCTGCACCGGAGGGCCCTAGTCCAGGAACAGCACCACCTCAGGAAAGGCCTGGAACCCGAGGCAGGACTGCAGAGAAGCCGCAGAACCCATTGAAAGGGGCTTGAGGGCCCACAGAAGAACCTGAAGCAGGATCGCCGGGGTGGCTCAGTCGGTTAAGTGCTGCCCTCGGCTCTGGTCATGATCCCAGGGTCCCAGGATCGAGCCCCACATCGGGCTCCTTGCTCAGCGGGGAGCCTGCTTCTCCTCTACCTGCCTCTTCCCTTGCTTGTGCTTTCTGTCTCTGTCTCTGACAAATAAAATATTAACAAGAAGAAGGATCTGAAGCAGCTGAGACAGGACAAGAGGACCACCAGTTTTAAAAGGAGCCCCTGCCGAATGCATCTCTTGTCACTCCAGCACTCTAGGCCCCGGTGCGGTGCATGCCTTTGGGGGCATTCTGAACTCGTGTCGCTTCCACAGGTGGTGACCTCTGTCGGAGCTTCTGGTACTCGATCGAGGCTCCTCTACTCAGTGCTGGGGTTCACAGGTGACTGTAATCAAGGCTCAGCTGAATCCAAACTGGCGGCCCTCGAGTCTGTCGCTTCTTGGTAATTTCTCCGTGCCCCCTACCCCAGCTTGGCCCCTGGGGATCTAGTACCCACCTGGATGCCTTTGACCTAGAGCAGTGATTCTCAACCAGTGGTGGTTTTGCCCCCGCCCCCAACCAGGGACATGTGACAATGTGCAGAAACACTTTTGGTTTTTCACAGCTTGGGGGGTGCGACTGGCATCTGGTAGGCAGAGGCCAGAGATGTTGCTACATATCTGACATTTGACTTGACAGTCCCAACACTCCCCTGGCCCAGATGCCACTAGTCTTGGCCAAGAAGGAGCGCAGAGCGAGAGACAAGAGGACCCAGCAGGCCTGACCTGGAGACACAAGCATTCCTAGGGCGGCTCCTGCAGGGGAGGCTCAGCCCTGGGCAGCCGCTGTTCCACTAGGCAGGCACCTTAAGTCCATTCCCAAGGTCCCCAGGAAACAGCTGTTGCCATCCCTTGTGAGATCACCTGGAACACCCCGGAATTCTCAGGCCTCGTCACAGCAGCTGTTTTTTCAAACTCCTCTGCAGCCAATACCCAGCCAGCGCCATGTTCCATACGCATCAATGCTCTGGTCACCTTGCAGTTCACAAAACAGTTGGATAAATGTGTGCTCACTTCGTATTTCCAGCAATCTTGTGAAGCAGGAGCTAATGTGATCCCCATTTCAAAAAGGAGGCCAAGGCATCAGCAGTCACATCGCTCGCCAAAGGTCCCACGGCTCAGACACAAGAGACTGCAGTTCTCAGAGGAAGCGGTTTTGCCTGTGGCGCTTTACAGCTGGTCCCACCCGGGAGAATCTCTTACACTTTAGAAAAATAAATGACCGAAGGCTGCAGCCCCTGACCGAGCAGCACCATGCCCAACTCCGGCTCTGGGGGCTGGGGCTCTTTCAGGCTGCGGTGGCCTCCACAGCTCACCCGGAGGCCCTGGGGGCACATGACTTCCAGACAGATTTCCCCTAAGGTGACATCTGCCAGCTGACCCCAACACAGCCCAGCTTGGCTTGTCCTTTCACCAAAGAAACAGCTGAGTAGGACAACTTCCAGCACTTTCAGTTCATGGGCGTGGTCAGTCTGGGGAGTTACCATTCAGTTGATAAACAGAATTTCTGAGGAGGAAGCCTTGCTCAGTGGCACGGTGTTGTGCGTCTCCCCCTGGCCAAGCTGGTCTTAAAGGCAAACTCTGGGGCTTCCTACCTGAGACCAACTTGTCTGTCTCCTCTTCCTGGATTCCAAAATTAGTATGTTCTTAAGGATGCCCCCCACCAAAGGCAGGTGTATGACAGGAAATGCACCCTTTTACACCTGGAGACCGGGCTTTCTACAATTAAAGGGCGGGGGGGAGGATGGAGGCGGCTTAGAGGGCCGCTGGGCCTTTGATTTGGAGGATCAGTTCCCGTGACCCGAGTGGACTTGCCAGGGCTGCTTCTCCCTTCACAAAGTAGGAGGCACAGCATCTCAGCCCCACAAGGGCCTCCCTGGCCTTTACCTGAGGTCCTGTCCTCCAGCTTGATGTAGGCCACCTGCCCTTTTGCAGTGATCCGCAGCCGGCCACTCCATGATGGCTGGTCCAGCTGCCACTCCGCGGCCCTACGGGGACAAAAACCATTGAGCCTCTGCTAGGGGGTCCTGCTCCTTTACTCCAGGGCTGGGGACGGGAATGGGAAGGGCATGTGGGCTGCCTGCGCAGGACCAGAGGCTGCCAGACTTTCTCCGAAAAGGACCATCCCATCTCTGTCACAACTACCCACTCTGCTGCTGTAGGGTGACAGCAGTGATACAGAGTACAGCCGCGTCTTGGTGCTTTATATATTCTATCTGAACGTCTGCTGCGGTGTGTGACTGTATTTCAGCGCAACTCTCTGGACACGAAAAACCTGAATTTCACGTAATTTTTGCATTAAGAGATATTCTTTTTAAATGTTCCCTAACTACTATTTAAAAATATAAAAACCATCCTTAGCCTGTGAGACATACAAAAACACAGTGGGTCGCAGTTTGCCGGCCCCAGTTCTAGACTACAGAGATTTTTCTCAGAAGCAGGACTTCCAGTTTTCTTTCAGTAAGAGCAGCAGCTCCTGGGCCTGCTGTTTAAGACACTGCCGGGCTGCAGTGGCGAGAGTGACCACCTGGGACCAGTGAGATGATCTTCGAGGAAAAGCAGAGAGCGAGCAATCATTAGCAGAAAGAGAAAAAGAAAGCAATTATACACCTGAGAAAAGTGAATCCAGGAAATTTAACCCCAAAGGTGTTCCAGGCCAAAAGAACCCCAGGAAACCGTGGACCTATCACAATAGCTTCTTTGGGGACTTTTTTTTTTTTTTTAAAGATTTTATTTATTTATTTGACAGACAGAGATCAGAAGTAGGCCGAGAGGCAGGCAGAGAGAGAGAGAGAGGAGGAAGCAAGTTCCCTGCTGAGCAGAGCACCCGATGCGGGACTCGATCCCGGGACCCCGAGATCATGACCTGAGCCGAAGGCAGCGGCTTAACCCACTGAGCCACCCAGGCGCCCCTCTTTGGGGACTTTTAAAGTAGTAACTTCAGGGGCGCCTGGGTGGCTCAGTGGGTTAAGCCGCTGCCTTCGGCTCAGGTCATGATCTCAGGGTCCTGGGATCGAGTCCCACATCGGGCTCTCTGCTCAGCAGGGAGCCTGCTTCCTCCTCTCTCTCTCTGCCTGCCTCTCTGCCTACTTGTGATCTCTGTCTGTCAAATAAATAAATAAAAAATCTTTAAAAAAAAAATAAATAAAGTAGTAACTTCACATTTTACTTCTAAGAAGCAATTCAGTAAAATCCCCAAATAGCAAGAACTTTGGGTGTTTTCAAAGGCTCTTCCTGGAAGTCCCTAAGCAACACCATTAACTACAGACACAGGTCTTTTTGAGGACCACACAAATGCAGACTCTCGATTCACAAGTCAGCTGACTCCGTTTCAGTTCCTCCTACTGGGGCAACACAGGCCTCAGATCCAAGCTAACTGGAGCTCTCAGGGTCAAGGGCAGGGGCTGCCAGCTTCCTCTACGCCAAACCAGCCAGCGGGACACTTGGGAACCTCACTCTTGCGGGGACCAGGAGGGACAAAACCCATCCTACTGAAGGGGATCAGAGGAGGCTGACCATCCTGGGTTCGGTGTCCCATCTCCAGTCTGATAACAGAAAGCGGATGTGTTTTTGGAACGGCTTCTCTTGTTGCTTTCAAACTACTTTCTAGTTACACCACGGATGTCACAGGTGTTCAAACAAGTAATCTGTTGTCTAGAAAATCAGCCAGGAGTCTGTGTTAACACACCTGGAGAGTAACAAGAAGCCAGATGATGTGGCCACTCCACCATCCTTGCGATGCCGGCCAATCCTGTATTTCCGAACCACGGAGACAAAAACATGGCCTTCCAAAGCGACTCCACCCCCACTCCAGGGGCACAAAATAGCCACAGACCAGGTTGTCTGTAACAGGTACATCTCCCCTCCCCTACCTTTTCACAGATAATGCACAGGCTTGGTAACAAAATGCAAACAGTACCAAAAAAAGCATATGGCGAAAGGAAGTCTCCTTCCAACTCCCACTGCCCTCCCGTAGCGCCCTTTCCTGCGTTCCCTTCCAGACCCTACAAGCATCTGTCTATCCGTCTCGGGTGAACGTTTCACCGGAGAAGCGCGATGCACTCCTCCCAACCGCCACCAGCTGTGATAAGGACTAAGGTTCGCGCGAAGGGAGCTGGGCAGGGAGGGGTCCCCGGGCTCTGGCCATCCGCCTACAGCTCCCTCAGACGGGTCCTTTTGGCCGGTTCTGAGCTGTTTTCCTTCCCCTGGGGATTTCCGCCCGTGATAGGATCCCCCCCCCCCCACACACACACCCCTTCAGGCTTTTCAAGGTTCCCCTCAAGGCCACCAGTTAGGGCTGAAAGAAAAGGGCTTGTGACACCACCACCTCGAACCACACTTAGGGGACCGGCTACGCACGGCTCCAAAGCCCTCCCCGCGCTGGAAGCCCCGTGCGCCGGCCTGACACAGCCCCAAGTCTGGGTCTCCCTCCTCGTTCTGGCCTCGAACTGGGAGAAGCCCCCGCATTACCTCCCGCCTCTCCCCTCAACCGGCCGGAGCCGTCCTCGGCTCCCATGGTGGGCGTGTCGGGCGGCGGGGAAGCGGTTAAATCGGGGTTAGCCTGGCCCGGCGGCAAGCGGTCACCTGTAACCACGGTTGGTGGCTCGCGGCGGGATGCGATAGACGTGGACCTCCGGCTTGACACAGAGCACCGACTCGTACTCTCCCTCCTCCATCTCGACACCCGGAGCCCACCGGACTTCCGGCTCCTTCCTAGCCGCGGGGCCGGAAGCGGCTCGACTCTATGACCCGGCTCAGGCTAGAGCGGCAGCTTGCGAGCCTCAGCACGTCCGTCTCTCTCCCGCCCTCTGCTGGCGACTCTGGCTCAAGACACGCGGCGGACGGATCCTGGAGCCGTGCGCTGAGGCACAAGAGGTTTTAGGGGCTTTGGGCTCGTACGAGGCCTTATGCGCAGCCGAGAAAACTTCAGTGCCGACCCCGCTGCAGTCCATTGTCTGTTTGTGGCTCATCCCCATCCCCTCAACACTTACACCTGCATCCCAGCTGGCTGAAATTCAAAGCTGTATCTGCCTACACAGCTCACCCTGAAGCCAGTATGGTCTCCAGCCTCTACTTCCCTGGGCTCTTCCTGAACGTCCTGCCTTCTCCTGACTCTAGAAATCTCCACGGAGGCTCTTCCTCCTAGAGAGAGGCTGACCTGAGCCACCGCAACGTGGGGCGCCACCCTTATCCTCACCCACCACGTGCCCAGTGTGACGTCCACTCGACAAAAGATTAAAGTCTACTAACATAAGCCTCGAAAAAAGACTCCCAGTCCTCGTGGATTTCTCATAGAATGTCGTAGGGGATACATTTTGTCCTACCATAGTCAAGTTCTCCAAATCCCTTCTCCTCGGGGCGCCTGGGTGGCTCAGTGGGTTAAAGCCTTTGCCTTCAGCTCAGGTCATGATCCCAGAGTCCTGGGATCAGCCCCGCATCCGGCTTTCTGCACAGTGGGGAGTCAGCTCCCCCTCCCCCCGCCCCCGCCTGCCTCTCTGCTTGCTTGTGATCTTTGTCAGATAAATAAGGAAAAATTAAAAAAAAAAAAATCCCTTCTTCTCCTGTGCCATCCCTCATTCATTCGTTCCACTATTGTTTACTAAGTGATGGTGCTGATCCCGCCTTTGCTTCACTGAACGCCCGCACACTTGCTCCACCTGCGCATCCCCGCTCCGCGCTCTCCTTGTACTCACGCTGTCGAAGTTCTTTATTACAGAATTAATCTAATCTTTTAAAATATCTTTTTTTAAAAATTGTGGTAAAATATACATAGCCTATACTTGACGGCTTTAACCATTTTTAAGTGTGCAATTCAGTGGCGTTAAGTACGTACACAATATTGCATAACTATCACCACCATTTCCAGAATTTTTTCACCTTCCCCAACAGAAACTCTATACCCATTAAGCAATAACACCCCATTTCCCCCTAGCCCCAAGCCCCAGGTAATCTCTGTTCTGCTTTCTGTGTCTATGAAATAGCCTATTCCAGAAATCTCATGTAAGTGGAGTCCTCCGGTATCTGTCCTTTGAATCTGGCTAATTTCACTTTGCATAATGTTTTCAAGGTTCCTCTCTGTCCTAGCATCTAACAGAATTTCATTTCTTCTGACAGCTGTGGGAGCAGGGCAGTCCCCACTTTGTTTACCCACTCTGTTGATGGACATTTGGGTTCTTTCCACCTTTTGGTTACTGTGAAGAATGCCACTAAGTTTGAGTCCCCGTTTTCAGTTCTCTTGAGTATTAATCTAGAAGTGGATTTACGGGGCCATATGGTAATTTTGTTTAAAGATTTTATTTATTTGACAGAGAGACATAGCGAGAGTCGGAACACATAGGCAGGGGAGAGGGAGAAGCAGCCTTCCCGGTGAGCAGGGAGCCTGATGTGGGACTCGATCCCAGGACCCTGAGATCATAAACTGAGCCGAAGGCAGACACTTAACGACTGAGCCACCCCGGTGCCCACCAAATGGTAATTTTATGTTTAGCTTTTTGAGGAGCCACCAACCTGTTTTCCTTAGTGGCTGCGCCATGTTACGTTTGCACCAGCTCTGAACAAGGGTTCCGGTTTGTTCACATCTTCACCAATATCTATTTTCCATTTCTTTGATCACAGCCATCCTGGTGGGTGTGAAGTTAACGTTTCTTTATGTGAATTGCTTTAACCTCTAATTTCAACGTTGCTCATTATCGTGATTCTCTACAACAGAGAAGAAATTGAGAAATGGCCCAGAACATGAGATTTCTTCTTCCCTCTTCTTTGATCCTGTCTCTCATCATCCTAAAGTCCTGGAGTGCCGAGGACAGAACTCCCCTTTGAAGGTGGAAGGGGAGATACACCAAGAGAGGCAGGGAAGGTGCACTCCCCCTCGCATTCCCTCTCTCCAGCCATGAGCTTCTACTTTTTTAAAAGATTTTATTTATTTATTAGAAAGAGAGAGGCAGAGAGAGAAAGAGAGAGAGCACACGAGTAGGGTCGGGGCAGAGTGAGAGGGAAAAGGCAGACACCCCACTGAGCAGGGAACCCTACATGGGGCTCGGTCCCAGGACCTGAAGATCATGACCTGAGCTGAAGGCAGCCACTTAACCAAATGAGCCACCCAGGGGCCCCAGACTGTGAGCTTTCTGAATGCAGGACCCTGTCCCCTCTCATCTGTGGGACCCTGTATTCAGCCACACAGGTTTGGGCACAGAGGCAGTGCTCAGAGAATGAATGAGTAAATGTGTGTGTGTTCCGTTGGTTACATCCCAAAAGCAAGTGGCAATTTGGGGATGGGCTGCTGCATTTTCTCTTTCACGCTCTGACCCTTTGCATCAATACTCACTGAACAACGGAGGGGCAGAGAGGGTAGCCAAGGAGTAAATCACCTGGACTCATTTAGAGAACTTCCAGTGGGGACGGCATCTACGACCAGCTCTTGAGAGCTGAACTTTGGGGTGGTGTCCATAGTCACCACCAAACTCTATCATGTCCACTCTGGAAGCCAAGCAGCGTGTACACAGTAGCAGTCTGGCCTCTCCACGTGGCTGCCGTGTAAGAAGGTAAGAAGGTAAGAAGCCTTCCCCTCATGAACCTCGGAGGAAATCATCACTCCATGCCGAGGGGCAGCCTGGCTTCCGGTGTGTCAAAACACTGGCAGGTCAGTTCTGTGTAATACATGCTGGGTGCCAGCGTCACTGGGTGGAGCCAGCCCAGCTCCTGCTTTCATCGAGTGCGCAAACCAGAGGACACAGCGAGGAAAAGAGTACTTTAGGATGCACAGTGGGAAGGGCTAGGACAGAGGAATTCCCAGGGGCTGTGGGTGCCAAGAGGAGAGAGGCCCATCTTAGCCTGGGGCAGTCAGGGAAGGCTCTCTGGAAGAGGTTACAGCAGCGACATAATAATCCCTGTGAGGTAGGCAGGGCAAAGGTTGTTATCTCCATTGTGCAAGGGAGGGCACTGAAACTGCGACAAGTCCCAGGGAAACCACATTGTCCTGCAGCTGGAGGTCAGACAGTCCCTGGACTTTTTCTCAAACCCATAGCTGGACATTGCCCAAAACGCACCCCTAGACCTCTCTGGTGAGACCAACGGGATCTACTGTCTACTCCCAGGTTAATTACATTATTTACCAAACGAATTCAATTCAACCCAACAGGCAGAGTATAGGCTCAGAGAGAACCCATCCCAAGCATGAGGAGGTGAGCAGGGAGGCAAAGTCTTGCGGATTCATCCAGCTGCTTTCTGGTAGGTCCAGGGCCAGGGTGGGGGTTTGGTGTGGACAGCTGTCCTTGGTGGCTTCCTGAAATATATATTATAGGTCACTTATTATTTTTCTTTGCTGCATTTTTCTTCCATCATAGACATTTATTTTTTTTAAGGATTTTATTTATTTATTTGACAGAGAGAGAGAGAGAGAGAGAATCACAAGTAGGCAGAGAGGCAGGCAGAGAGAGAGAGGGAAGCAGGCTCCCCGCCGAGCAAAGAGCCCAACACAGGGCTTGATCCCAGGACTCTGGGACCACGACCCAAGCCGAAGGCAGAGGCTTAACTCGCTGAGCCACCCAGGCACCCCCATCAGAGACATTTCTAAGAGAAATTCCCCCATTCCTCAGAACGGGACACATATAAGTGTCCACTTATAAAAGGACACTCAGTAACAAAACAATCTTGAAAAAGAATGAAATTGGAGAACTCCTCTACTTCCTGGTTTCAACACTTACTACAAAACTAGTAGAGTATAGTAGAATACTGAAAAAAGGCTAAATGTATAGATTAATGGAATAGAATTCAGGATCCAGAAATGAACCCTCACATTTATAGTCAGTTGACTTTCCAGAAGTGTGCCAAAATAATTCAATAGAGAAACCATGGTCTTTTCAACAAATGGTGCTGAGATGTCCACATGCAGAAGAATGAAGATGGAACCCTACCTCGCACCATATACAAAATGAATTAAAAATGGATCCTAGTTTTAGTGTAAGAGCTAAAACTCAGAACTTTTAGAAGAAAACATAGACCTAAGTCTTCATGACCTTGGATTTATGTTCTAATAAATAATAATCTAATGGATTCTCAGAAATGACGTTAAAAGCACAAGTAACAAAAGAAAAAAATAGATAAATAAGACTTCAACAAAACTTAAAACTTTGTGCTTCAAAGGACAAAAAAGTGAAAATACAAGCACATCAGGTGAGAAAATTTTGCAAATTATTTATCTGGCAAGGGACTCACACCTAGTAAGACTTACATCGATATAAAGAACTCTTACCATTCAACAGTAAAAAGACAACCCAGTTTATACATGAACAATGGACTCTAGTAGACATTTTCCCAGAGGAGCTATATGAATAGCCAGTAAGCACATAGAAAGATGTGCCATTGTGGGGCACCAGATTGGCTCAGTCAGTACAGCACACCACTCTTGATCTCTTGGAGTTGCCAGTTCAAGCTCTATGTTGGGCATAGAGATTACTTTAAAATATGTATTTATTTCTGAAGATTTATTTATTTTATTTGAGTGAGAGAGAAGCTGAGTGTGGGTAACAGGGGGAAGCAGAGAGAGTCTCAAGGAGACTCCGCACTGAGTCTGGGGATGGGGGAGGGCTTGATCTTATGACCCTGAGATCATGACCCAAGCCAAAACCAAAAGTTGGACGTCCAGTGGACTTCACCACCCAGGAGCCCCAAAAACAAAATTAAAAAAAAAAAAAAGAATAAAGAAAGATACATGCTCCATCTCATCAGCCATCAGGGAGATGCCAATCAAAACCGCAATGAGATGCCACTTCATACCCACACCCACTAGGATACCTAGAATTTAAAAAGGTCGATAATAACAAGTGTTGGTCAGGATGTAGGAAAGTTGGAACTCTCACATACTGCATCTGGGAATGGAAAATGATACAGCTCTCTTGGAAAACAGTCTGGCAATTACCCGAGACTAAACATAGAGTTAGCGTATGACCCAGCAATTACTCTCCTCGATATATAGTCAAGAGAAATGAGATCATATAATGCAAAAATCTGTACATGAATGTTTATAGCAGTATTATTCCTGATACCCCAGAAGTAGAAACATGCAAATGTCTATTAACCGATGAATGAATATAAACATGTAGTATGTTGGCTCTAAAAGGGAATGATGGGAGTAGGCTATAATGTGGATGAATCTTGACATTCTGCTGAGTGAAGAAGCCTGTGACCAAGGACTACATATCACATGATTCCATTTATGTGAAATGTCTGGAATGGGTAAACCTAAAAGGCAGAGAGTAGATTATTGATTGCCTACGGCTGGGGGTTGCTTGGGAGGATGGAGGTGATGGCTATGGGGTAGTGAGTTTTCTATTTAGGATGATAAAAATGTTCTAATATTGGGTGATGGTCAAATAATTCTGTGACTGTATTTTTTTTACTTTTTAAAATTTTATTAATTACTTTTATTAGCATATAATGTATTATTTGCCCCAGGGGTACAGGTCTGTGAATCGTTAGGCTTACACACTTCACAGCACTCACCATTTCACATACCCTCCCCAATGTCAATTCTGTGACAGTATTAAATGCCACTGAATTGTACACTATTTGAGAGAGAGAGAGAAAGAGCATGAGCAGGGTGGGGGCAGAGGGAGAAGGAGACTCCCGCTGAGCAGGGAGCCCAACACAGGGCTCGATCCCAGGACCCCCAAGATCATGACCAGATGCTTAACCAACTGATCCACCCAGGTGCCCCTGAATTATATACTTTAAATGGGAGAATCGTACGGTATGTGAATTAAATCTCAATAAAGCTGTGAACAAAAAGAAAAGGCACCAAGTGCTCCAAAAGGAGAATATCGTCCATATGTACCAGCCACCCCCCCTCAATTCTGTCCTCAGATTCCACGCCCTTCTATTAGGGCTGGGGACATCCCTTGTTCGAATGCTCACAGAGTTCGTAAGTTTCAGATGGGGACGGAGAGGGCGCTGGACCTCTTCTGGAAACTCCGCCCCCTTAAAATTTCAGCTTGTGGAATATTGGGGACTGAAGATTCTGAGGTGGAGATAGTGGACAATGGGGGGCGTGTGTGAGGGGATCTGAAGGGGATTCCTCCAGATGGGTCATCTATCCCTGGGGCAGGAAGCCCTGGAGGAAAGAGGAATGCACAGGGAGTCCCCATGGGAGAGAGACAGGAAGAGAGAGGAACTCCCCAGGGAGAGGGAGGAACTTGGTCACAGTGCTGACTTCCTGTGCCAAGTGAGAGCCTAGACCCTTTGGGAGGTGGGCGCTGTGCCTGGGGTGGGCGCCCTACAGGAGCGGAGATCTTGTTTGCATTGTGGGGTGCTGGTGTAGCTGCGGGAAGGACTGGAGGGTAGGCAGGGGTGGGAGGAAAGGAGGAGGGAGTGGGGATTTGGGTTCGTGGCTGATGAGGGCATCTCCTCTGTGCCCCTGGTAAATGGTGAGAGACTTCTGAACACCCTGTGTACCCTCAGGGCTTTGTGCTCTGCCTATAGCTTGGGCACAGGTCCCTGAGACAGTTGTTGGTTGTGTAGGTAAACGAATGAGCAGCTTGGAGGCAAGATAATATGATGAGACAAGCAGGCTTGACAGCCTCACAGTCCTGGGTCTGAATCCAGATCTCCTGCAGGCTAGCTGTGCTATATTGGACAAGACATTGGGCTTCTCTGAGCTTTAGGGCTAAACCCACTGACCTCACGGGCTTAGGAGAATACCGCTTGCAAACGTGCCCAGCAAATAGAGGGTTCCTCCGTGTCTGTTGGCTGGCCTGCCATGATTTAGAGTGAAAACACAATCAAGATCTCCACGACCCCACGATCTCACGGAGGGGTAGGATTTACCCCCCTAGAAACTCGCTAACAGTAAAATGGGGTCTGTGATGCACCCATAGAAATATGAGCGTCAGAGGAGCTCAGAGGCTGGAGGGAGAGCTGGGGTGGCTGGAAGTTTGGAGAAGAGGTGGGAGGCTGAAGAAATGGGAGCAGGGGTTAGAAAGACGGAGAAGCAGGCTGCAGGTACAGAGGCTGGGGATCTGTGGGATTAGGATTGTGGGAGGCTGTCCAGGTTAAAAGAGCATGCTTATGTAGGGGATGGTCGTAAAGCCTAATATGAGGTTGGATGGGAGAGGCAGGAGAGACACCAGGAAAGGCTTTAGAAAGGGATGTGTCCAGGGCAGAGGCAGCCGGGGGATGGGGGTGCTTTGGTGAACTACATACGTCATTGGAGTTCTTGGGGTTCTCCAGACAGATGTTCCCAACTTCTGTTCCTTAACCCCAAGAAGAACTTGGAGTTTTCATCTAGAACAACAGCAACCATGACATTCTTGGGCAGTCTTTAAAATGCATGTCTGAAATGTATACTAAATGCTCTGAGAAGTCCTGCAACACAGCCTATTCTTATTCCTATTCCTATTCCAACTCTGCTCTTTCCAAACACATTTGGCATCAGAATGTTTTTTTGCAGTGCCCCTCGTGGGACCAATATTAGGATCAAAGAGCACCCATTAGGCAATGCTGTGGTAGAAGAAAGTACGTATGTCTTGGGATCCAATAGGCTATGGTTTAATTACTGTTCTGTGGCTCAGTTGGTGTCAGACCTTGGGCAAATCACTTTGCTTCCCAGAGCCTCTTTTTCTTCAGAGTCATTGTGAGAATTAGGAAGGATCTGTGGGTAAATTGGGTGTGGCCAGCTCTTTGGTTTCGATGCGTGCCCTTCAGAGCCAGGCCCGGCACTGACTCTTCTCTTCAGTCAGGCTTTCTGTTACAGGTTCCACGTGGGCTGCTGAAGCAGTGCTTAGATAATGAGCTTGATGGAACTTTGACTGGATTTCTCCTGTGGGACCACAGCAACTGATGCCCATCCCTGGGTACCCCCCATTGGCTGTGGCACAATGGACAAGAAAATGTACGTGGAGGCAAGGATCAAGGCTCCTGGGGCCCAGCCAAGTCCTGGCATGAGCGCCACCAGCAAGAGGCCTTGTGCTGAGCCCACCATATCAGGAGTCAACCAGGTAGGGCCCTGCACCCCTTGCTCTGACCCTGCTATTCCCAGCAGTCACCTTTCCCCTCCCCTGCCCAGGCTCCCTCCCCAACTATTTTATTTTTTTAAATTTTATTTTAAAGATTTTATTTATTTATTTGACAGACAGAGATCACAAGTAGGCAGAGAGGCAGGCAGAGAGAAAGAGAGGAGGAAGCAGGCTCTCTGCGGAGCAGACAGCCCGATGCGGGGCTCGATCCCAGGACCCTGGGATCATGACCTCAGCCCAAGGCAGAGGCTTTAACCCACTGAGCCACCCAGGCGCCCCCCCTCCCCAACTATTTTAATTAAGTTACAAGTGATACAAAACCCAATTCAAACTGAATTATGCAGAAATGAGAATATGTCAGTTTGGATAACTGACAGATCTATCAGAAGATTTCAGGTATGGCTCCATCAAGGTGATAGATGAGTGTCCCTTGGTTCTGCCTTCCAACATGCCATTCCCTGGCAGACTCTCCCTGAAAGATGGCAAGGATTTCCCTGGCCACTCCAGACTTTAATCTTCTCATCTTACATCCTCTGGAATAGCGTCCCCAACAGGAAGAGAACCTCTTTGCAATAGTTGAAGAAAGTTTCTGGTACCACTGTCATTGGCCCACTGTCACATGCTTATCCCTGAATTAGTCACCATGGCAGAACACAGTGGCCTGGAGCTCTTGGTATAATGAAGTCAGAAATGGTACTCAGGTGGCTCCACTGACCCCACGAGCTGGCCCTCCCACCACACACACACAAAATGTGGCTTCTTTTACCAGGATAAATGCTGGATGAGTAAAATAAGAATTCCTACTTACTCTACTATGCAAATTCCATGGCGTCCAGCCCCTTTCTTTTCTTTTTTTTTTTTTAAGATTTTATTTATTTATTTGACAGAGAGAGATCACAAGCAGGCAGAGAGGCAGGCAAAGAGAGAGGAGGAAGCAGGCTCCCTGCTGAGCAGAGAGTCCGATGCGGGGCTCGATCCCAGGACCCTGAGATCATGACCTGAGCTGAAGGCAGCGGCTTAACCCACTGAGCCACCCAGGCGCCCCGTCCAGCCCCTTTCTAACCCTTATTCCCCTGGCAGCTGCTCCTGGCCTCTACCCATGACCCTCCCCAGCCCCCAGCCTGCTTTTATCACACTTCTGACCCTCTTTCCATCCATCCTTCTAAGTGCCAAGTGGCATGAACTGAAGAGCACAAAGAAGGCCCTCCTTCCCATCTAGTTTCCCCAGAGCCAAAAATGTCCCCATAAAAAAAAGGTCAGCATTCTCATGGGTAAAGCATTGCCTTCTCCCTGTTGCTTTTGTTACAAATCATGGCTTCCCCTGGGGGCAGGGAGAGCACCTTGAAGGTGTGTGTATGTTGGGGGGGGGTGGTCTTGGAAGGACGTTGGGGAAGACATTCAGGGCTTCCTTCACCTCTATCCCTGATTTATTTTTTAAATGAGCAAAGTCATGGGTCTCGGTCCCATTACATAACCATCTGTATGACCTTGGGCAAGCCTCTGCACCCCGTTGAGCCCCACTGTTGTGTGTGTGTCATGGTGAGGACCAACTGGGTTCAATCCTTGGAGGCACGGGTACAGGTCCTGCCTCCTGCAGTAGGTGACCTTGGTGTTGGCTTCCGGCACAGTCTTGCAGTAGAACAATTATCGATTGATTGAGCCAGGCCTTCTGGAGTTTGCTGACTCAGATGAGGCTTGGAGCTAGCCCTAAGTCACTGGCTCCACTAGGGACTGATAGACCAAGATGGGCATCAAAGCCCAGTTCTAGAGCCTGAGCTCTGAAGCAGCGGAAATTGAGGATGGCTCTCTTGGATCTTCTCAGGGTGTTGATGTGCCCCGGGGGGTCCTTTGAGGCTAACCTCAGGGAGTCCCCTTTCCTAAGGTCCTACTCTGGACTTCAGCTTTGTGCTAGAGCCATTATCACTGAATGACAGCCTCTGGGCTCAGCCAGGTCTTAACACACAGCCACTCTCTCTAGGAGCGCCCTGTCTCCTCCTCCTCACCTTTCTCCAGTCAGATACAGGATCTCCCTGCCTGTGAGGCCAGGATGATACGCAGGGAGAGGGAGGAACCCTCCAGAATGGGTACTTGTGGCCACCCTCGGGCCAGCGCCATGGACATCTCTGTTCCAGGTTGCACTCCCAGATTCTGCAGGGATGGACGGTGGGAAGCAGCCCTTTTCAGCCTCAGGAGGGCCAGAAAAGGGACCGAGACACAGGGAATCCTCAGAGGAGGGTCCTCTGGAGCTCAGGACCCAGGAGCAGACGTATCCAGCAGGACCAAGGTGAGCTGGGACTTCTTAGAGAAGGGCCAGGAGAGAACCCTGTGAGCCACCTGGGGGACAAGGATGTTGTAGGACTCCCGGCCTAAGATAGAAGCACTCTTGCTTCTCTCTCATGCAGCATAAATCATGCTACATAATTACTCGTGGAAACTTTCATCTGCATTGCCTGACTAGACCACATGCTTCTTTGATGTGTCCTACTCAGCCTCAAATCCCTCATGCCTGGGACTGGGACTGGCACATAGTAGATGCTCAATAAATATGTATTCACCAAATCAATGGAAGAATGAACAAAAGAGAGGGAAAAAAATTTACGTGCATTATTGTTACTGTTTTCTAAATACTGTACACTTTAAAAAAAAAGATTTTGTTTATTTGACAGACAGAGATCACAAGTAGGCAGAGAGGCAGGCAGGCAGAGAGAGAGAGAGGAAGAAGCAGGCTCCCCGCAGAGCAGAGAGCCCTACGCGGGGCTCAATCCCAGGACCCCCGGATCATGACCTGAGCCGAAGGCAGAGGCTTTAACCCACTGAGCCACCCAGGTGCCCCTACTGTACACTTTTAAACGTGTCTACAGTGAGAGTAATCTTATTTATTTATCTATTTAAATTGAGTGATAGTAAAGTTTATTGAGTAATAGTACGAAGTTTCGAAGAAGGAGAGGGCCCAAGAGTGTTGCCTTAATCTTTTTTTATTTTTTATTTTTATTTATTTATTTTTAAGATTTTATTTTTAAGTAATCTCTATGTCCAGCCTAGGGCTTGAACTCATAACCCCGAGATCAAGAGTCACATGCTCCAACAACTGAGCCACGAAGGTACCCCTAAATAATTAGGCAAAGTTTTATGCAAGTTTTTTCCTCTGTCATGTCATTTTAAATATGAAAAAACTGGAAATGCCAAGATGCCTTAAATACCCACAATAGAGGAATGGTAAAGTCAAGTATGTTTATTTATAAAATACAGAATTTTAGGGGTCCCTGGTGGGTTCAGTCGGTGGAGTGTGCAACTCTTGTTCTCAGGGCTGTGAGTTCGAGCCCCATGTTGGGTGTAGAGATGACTTAAAAAATAAATAAGTAAAATAAAATATGGAAGTTTATACTTTCCCTTTAAAAGCATGTTTATGAAAGCTTTTTTGGCAGGGAAAATTTAGGTTATAATCATCGAAAAAGGATTGCAAAGCTATATATGAAATATGACTGTATTATGTAAAGTTGGGCAATTATTTGAAGATGATAATGACATAAATCCCCCACGACAATCACATATACACACCCATAGGAAGAAGCCTGGGCGAAGTACTCCAGGACGTGAAAGTGGGATCTGAATGACACAGAGTCAAACCCTGAGCTGTCACCAGCAACTTGATGACTATGAGCTCGAGTCTTCAGTCTCAACCTCTCCGCGCAACCTCTCTGATTTTGCTTCTTTTTTCTTAAGATTTATTTATTTGAGAGAGAGAGTGAGTGAAAGCAGTGGGAGGGGCAGAGGGAAAGAATCTCAAGCAGGCTCCCTGCTGAGCGTGGAGCCTGACCATGACCCTGAGATCATGACCTGAGCCCAAATCAAGAGTCAGATGCTAACTGACTGAGCCAGCCAGGAGGTCCAAGATTTATTTATTTTCTATTTTTTTTTAAGATTTTATTTATTTATTTGACTGACAGAGATCTCAAGTAGGCAGAGAGGCAGGCAGAGAGGGAGGGGGGGAAGCAGGCTTCCGGTTGATCAGAGAGCCCGATGTGGGGCTTGATCCCAGGACCCTGAGATCATGACCTGAGCCGAAGGCAGAGGCTTTAACCCACTGAGCCACCCAGGCACTCCTCCAAGATTTATTTACTTATTTATTTATTTATTTTTAAGATTTTATTTATTTATTTGACAGACAGAGATCACAAGTAGGCAGAGACACAGGCAGAGAGGAGGCAGAGAGGAGGAAGCAGGCCCCCCGCTGAGCAGAGATCCTGATGCGGGGCTCGATCCCAGGACCCTGAGATCATGACCCGAGCCAAAGGCAGAGGATTAACCCACTGAGCCACCTAGGCGCCCCCAAGATTTATTTTTAAGTCATCTCTACACCCAACATGGGGCTCGAACTCACAACCCTGAGATCAGGAGTCACATGCTCTACCAACCAAGCCAGCCAGATGCTCCTGTTTTTTTCTAAACAACAACAACAACAACAGTAATAATAATAATAAAATCCTAACTCCCCTAAACATTGACATCAAAGTGTTTGGGATTTGGAGAATTCATGTCAGTTCTTCATTCATCCTCTCCAGCATTAAGTATGCACCTATGGTGTACCTAGGTGTGGACAGGTGCTCTGGGAACCACATAGGAGCCTACGAATATAAAACTGTGGCCCAATCCGGGAGCTGAGGTGTCACTTTTCTGTTCTCCCCAGGAAGAAGCAGTCAACTTCGGCCCCCCAGGAAGGGCCCAGGGAGCTGCAAGCAAGCCGGGGTCAAGCCAAGCCAGGAAGTGATCTGGGGGTGCTGCCTTCCGGGGTCCCTGCAGCACAGGAAGGGAAGGAGACCGAGGACCAGCGGGGGAGACAGCAGAACCCAGGGACGGTGAAGAGTCAGGCCCTCCAGAGCCACCAGGTAATGTCCATGGAGACGTGGGGAGGAGGGTACAGAATGACTGACCCACAGGGAAGACGATGGAGCTTCCCCCCGTGCCCCACATTTTGGTACACTTGTGTCTACTTCTCTCCATTCCCTGGAGATGTCAAGTGTCCCGCCTCTGTGGGCCACTGGGATATTCTGGATATTCTTAATTGCAAGACTGTGTAACCTGTTTCCAGAGTGGCCCAACGGTATGTCAACGGATGCTGGAGGTGGGGGTGAGTGGAGGGGTTCTGTGTACGAGAAAAATAGGGACACGCTGGATGTAACCACACTCAGTGGTTTTCTTCAGGCTAGGATATCCTAGAAGCTGTTTCTTAGCCGCTGAGTGTTGTGGGACTTTACAAGAGGTGGTTAGAGCTTGGTGCCTTTTTTTAAGTTATTTGTCTATAAAATATCTTTTCACTTATTTTCATTTTAGGATTAATTCTTTTAAAGCTTCAGTGAGGTATGGGGAGCCTGGGTGCCTCAATCAGCTAAGCATACAGCTCTTGGTTTCAGCTCAGGTCATGATCTCGGGGTCCTGGGATCGAGCCCTGCATCAGGCTCCGTGCTCAGAGCAGAGTCTGCTTGCTCCTCTTCCTTTCCATCCCATGCATGCTCTGTCTCAAATAAACAAATACAGTCGTTATTTTTTATTTATATTTTTTAAAGATTTTATTTATTTATTTGACAGACAGAGATCACAAGTAGGCAGAGAGGCAGGCAGAGAGAGAGAGAGAGGGAAGCAGGCTCCCTGCTGAGCAGAGAGCCCGATGCGGGGTTCGATCCCAGGACCATGGGATCACGACCCGAGCTGAAGGCAGAGGCTTTAACCCACTGAGCCACCCAGGCACCCCACAAATACAGTCTTTAAAAAAAGAGCTTCAGGGGTGCCTGGGTGGCTCAGTCCTTAAGTGTCTGCCTTGGGCTCAGGTTGTGATCTCAGGGTCCTAGGACGGAGCCCCGCCTCAGGCTCCCCGCTGCTTCTCTCTCTCCCACTCCCCTTGCCTGTATTCTCTCTCTCGCTGTGTCTCACTCCCTCTGTGTCAAATAAATAAAATCTTAAAATAAATAAATAAATAAATAAATAAATAAATAAATAAATAATAAATGGCAAGCTTCAGTGATGTTTTGGACGCACATCGTCACCCCTGAAGCAGTCACCACCATCAAGAAAATAAACGTAGGGGCGCCTGGGTGGCTCAGTGGGTTAAAGCCTCTGCTTTCAGCTCAGGTCATGATGCCAGGGTCCTGGGATCGAGCCCCAGCATCGGGCTCTCTGCTCGGCAGGGAGCCTGCTTCCTCCTTTCTCTCTGCCTGCCTCTCTGCCTACTTGTGATCTGTCTGTCAAATAAATAAATAAAATCTTAAAAAAAAAGAAAAACACATTTAAAAAAAAATAAAAAAATAAACGTAGCTGTCACCCCCTCCCCACCAAGTTTCCTCATGCCCCTTGTCATCCCTCCTCCCACCCACCCCCATCCGCAGGCCACCTCTGATCCACACTTTTTGCTACAGATTTGTTTGTCGTGCCTGGAATTTTACACAAACGGAAGGGGACAGGGTACATTTCTTCTGCCCAGCTGCTTTCCCTCGGCACGATTATTTTGAGATTCACGCAAACTCTTGAGGTCTCAAAACATCCTCCTTTTTGACGCGGAGTGATAGTCCAGGCCGCTGCACACAGACACCTCCATCCAGACACCTGCACACAGACACCTTCATTTTTTCACCTACCCATGGCCATATGGTTCCTTCTCACTTTTTGATTCTGAAAAAACAAAACAAAACAAAAAAACTTCTGCAAAGATTCGTGTCCGCAGGAGCAAAGGCTTTCATTGCTCTGGAGCAAATACCCTCCTCGGCGTAGAAGGGATCCTATGGTAGGTGTATATGGCACTTCCTAAGAAAACGCCAAAGTCTTCTCCAAAGCGGTTGTGCCTTTTTCCAACCCCAGCAGAGGTATGACCATTTCAGCTGAGCCGCATCCTCCCCAACACTTGGTAGAGCCAGTCCTTAATTTTAAACATTCTAATAGGTGTCTAGTGGGCTGTCATTGTGGCCTCAATTTTCCTTTTTTAAAAGTTTTTCTTTTTCTTTTCTTCTCTTTTTTTTTGGACGCAGTTAGAGAGCACAAGTAGGCAGAGCAACAGCAGAGGCAGGGTGAACTCCCGCTGAGCAGGGAGCCCGATGTAGGGCTCCATCCCAGGACGCTGGGATCGTGACCTGAGCCGAAGGCAGCTGCTTAGCCAACTGAGCCACCCAGGTGCCCCTCATTTTCCTGATGACAAATGATGTTGAGCATTTAAAAAAAATTTTTTTGTATTTATTTGAGAGAGAAGAACGAGAGGGAGGAGGGGCAGAGGGAGAGGGAAAGGCAGACTCCCCGGTAAGTGCAGGGAACCCAAGCGGGGCTCGATCCCAGGACCCTGAGATCATGACTGGAGCCAAAGTCAGACACCCAACTGAATGAGCCACCCAGGCCGCCCCAATGTTGAACATTTTTTTAATGTGCTTATAGGTCATCTGCATATCTTTTTTGGAGAAATGTCTATTCAAATACTTTGCCCATTTTGTTTTTGTTTTTGTTTTGTTTTTTAAAGATTTTTATTTATGGGGCGCCTGGGTGGCTCAGTGGGTTGAAGCCTCTGCTTTCAGCTTGGGTCATGGTCTCAGGGTCCTGGGATCGAGCCCCACATCGGGCTCTCTGCTCAGCGGGGAGCCTGCTTCCTCCTCTCTCTCTCTCTCTCTCTGCCTGCCTCTCTGCCTACTTGTGATCTCTGTTAAATAAATAAATAAAATCTTTTAAAAAAAAAGATATTTATTTATTTATTTGACAGAGATCACAAGTAGGCAGAGAAGCAGGCAGAGAGAGGAAGGGAAGCAGGCACCCTGCTGAGCAGAGAGCCCGATTCGGGACTCGATCCCAGGACGGGGATCATGACCCAAGCCGAAGGCAGCAGCTTTAACCCACTGAGCCACCCAGGCGCCCCTTTGCCCATTATTTTAATTGGATTATTTTATGGTTGAGTTGTAGGAGTTCTTTATATATTCTGGATACTAGTCCCTTAGGAGATACAGGATTTACACACATTTTTTTCCTTCCACTTTATGGATCATCTTTTTACTTTCTGCCTTTAAAAAACAAAACAAGTTCTTTGCTTTCTTATTATTGAGTTTGGAGGTCCTTAGATATTCTGAATACAAGTCCTTTATAAGATATGTGATTGGTGAATGCTCTCCCCAAGGCTGTGCCTTGTCTTTTCCATTCTCTTAACAGAGATTTTCTAAGAACAGAAGTTCTGAATTTTGATAAGGCCTAATTTATCAATCTTTTCGTTAGGGCTCGAGTTTCTGATGTTATTTCTTGCACATCTTTGCTTAACCCAAGATCACGTCAGATTTTCTCCTATGTTTTCTTCAAGAAGTTTTATAATTTTAGGCTTAATATTTTTTTTTAAAGATTTTATTTATTTATTTGACAGAGAGAGAGAGCACAAGGAAGGGGAGTGGCAGGCAGAGGGAGAGGGAGAAGCATAGATCCCTCATAGATCAGAGGGAGCCTGATGTGGGGCTCGATCCCAGGACCTCAGGATCATGATCTGAGCTGAAGGCAGACCCTCAACCCACTGAGCCCAGGTGCCCTAATATTTAAATTTATGATCCATCTTGAGTTAATTTTTGTGTACGGCATGTTGGATCATGGTTTGGGTTTTGGCCCGTGGCCATCCAACCATTCTAGCACCATTTGTTGAAGACTCCCCTTTCCCTACTGGCACTTTTGTTGCAAATCAGTTGAGCTCTGTGTAAGTCGATTTCTGGATTCTTTGTCACTCATCTATTTATCTTTATTCCAATACCACCCTGTCCTGATCATAAGTCACTTTACAGTAAGTCTTGAAATCAGTTAACATATCCCCTTTTTAGGGAGCGTACAAGAAGGATTCTTTTTTTTTTTTTTAAGATTTTATTTATTTATTTGACAGACAGAGACCACAAGTAGGCAGAGAGGCAGGCAGAGAGAGAGAGAGGAGGAAGCAGGCTCCCTGCCGAGCAGAGAGCCCGATGCGGGACTCGATCCCAGGACCCTGAGATCATGACCTGAGCCGAAGGCAGAGGCTTTAACCCACTGAGCCACCCAGGCGCCCCAAGAAGGATTCTTGTATTTTGAACATTCCTTGGGAAATACCAAGGAGTTTGGGATTTAAAGGGAACTATCTCAGTTCCTCCAGGCTCCCCTTCTATGCCGCAGAGAAGCATGGACCATGACTTTGGGTAGGCTGTGACTCCTGTGGGCCTTCGTGTCCTCATCCCTGAAAATGAGGCTCTGCTACTTCTAGGGGTGCTGAGAGCACTCAGTGAGAGAACACTCGCCGTGTCTGGATCACAGTAAGCCTGGGATGACCAGCTTCCAGGCCAACGTTGAGGTTCACCTGGGAGCCAGGCTCAGGCTCCTCATTTTGGTGTCTTGTCCTCGGCAGGGCCAGGAGTGTCAGCCCATCCCAGGTCACCAGGCAGCTCATGCGGCAGACGTAGTGCAGCCAGTGGACACTTCTTGCACCTTGGACAGCTGTGGGCAGCCACGGGGAGACAAGCTCCCCAAGGAGTTGGACACCCCCCACATCAGGCCACAGGAGGACATTTCCGAGGAGGCAGTGCCCCTGATACCCTTGGCAACTCCAGAGGAAAAGACGGCCAACTCCTTCCCACCATCCACGCCAGGACCTGACCCACCCAAAGGAAGGTAAGCTATCCTCTGATGCCCTCCCCTACCTGACCCCTGACCCAACAAGATCACACTTCTGTTAAGTTACAGGTGAGGTGAATTCTAGCTCCTGACCTGATGTAGGACCTTGGGCAAGCCATGCCCCTCTGGGCCTCAGTTTCCCCATCTGTAGGATACTTCTAACACCAGAATTCTTTGTTCTGCAAACCTGTACTTTAAAGGCCTCGTCCCAACATGGGGATGTGAGGGAATGAGGGGTCCCTCTGAGATTATGAGGCTGGAGAGATGAGGCTGGGGTAGTGGGCCTGAGTGTCCTGGGGGCGGAGGGAAGGTCAGTGCAGAGGATGAGCCTGCACTGAGCCGCTCTGCCACCCCAGGGTCTCTTCCTTGTTTAGGGTCAAGGCCATGGAGACCCAACCAACACCAGGGCCTGTTCCTGCACTGGTAAGTAGAGCCAGAGTTGGGGTGGGGAGGGCGCCTGCTGGGAATCAGGAGGAGGGAGGAGGCAGAGGAGGGACTGGGCTGGTATCTGGAATCCAACTGGGGAAGGTGTGAGTGAGCCTGTGTGTCTGTGTGAGTGTGCACACGTGTGTGTGTTTGCATGTGTGCATGCACACGTGTGTGCATCTTGGGCAGGGGCAAAGGATGCCCTTAGACTCTGGAGCTTGGAAACAGGAGCAGAACCCTGGGCTAGTAGCTGGTAGCTAATGGGATTTGTCAGGGGAGATTTTTTTTTTTTAAGGTATTTATTTATTTATTTATTTGGCAGAGATCACAAGTAGGTAGAGAGGAAGGCAGAGAGAGGAAAGGAAGCAGGCTCCCTGCTGAGTAGAGAGCCCGAAGAGGGGCTTGATTCCAGGACCCTGGGATCAGGACCTGAACCGAAGGCAGAGGCTTTAACCCACTGAGCCACCCAGGCGCCCCTATGGGTGATTTTAGTTGGAAGGAAAGTAATATAGCATGTTTCTGCTGATGGACAAAATAGAGCTGGTGCTTTAGGGACAAGAGCTGCTTCTCATGTGGGACAAAGGGCTGGGCAGGGGTGTGCGTGCTAGAGGTAGGCTGGGAAAGACCCGTCCCTGTCATAGGAGGGACAGAAGCAGGAGATGGCTAGATTTGTCGGATGAATGAGTGGGCGTTTATTAAGTGCCTGCCACGTGTCGTCCCTGGGTAGTCACGGATAAAGGAGGCAGACAAGGTCCTGCTCACATGAAGCTTACCTTCTAGTCAGGTCGGCAAACAACAGGTTACTGACAAGACCACTGAGGCTGTGCTGATCCCGGGCACAGAAATAAATGAAAGGTGGGGCAGGGAGTGACTTACTCAAGCCCCCCAGGCTCACAGTGCTGGAAGGCAGGGGAGCCAAGGTCAAGTGCAGGGAGGAGCCTCGTGGGGTGCATAGGAGATTTGGAGGGCATCGTCCAGGGGCCCAGAGAGGAAGAGCACTGCGAGGTTGCCCTGGAGAGTGAAGGGCAGGAGACGCTCTGTGGGACAGTCTGGCTGGATTCCCTCTCCTGTGCTGTCCCCAGGAGGTGAGGGGCACTGGAGAGAGGAGGGATCTGGACCCTGTGCAGAAGCAGCCTCGGGAGCCCACGGTGGCTGTGGGGCCCCAGAACCTTGGGAGCCTTCGGCAAGGCTTCATGAAGTGCTTGCTGGAGGTGGAGGAGGAGGAGGTCACACATCGGAGGGCTGCCAAGGCCCGGGCCCTGCCAAACCGGAAGTCCCCCAGGACCCTGACCCCCGTGCCCTCCTCGGCCCCAAGCCTGCCTCTGACCCTGCCTCAGACCCCTGCCTCGGCCCCTGCGATGGCCCCTTCCTGGGCCCGGTCGCCAGCCCCCGGGCCAGTCCCTGTCCCTGCCCCTGTGGGATCCCCGGTCCCGGCCTCAGGGCTGGTCACAGCCCTGCCAGCCCCCACCCTGGACGTGGGCTGGAGAAGGGCAGAACTCTTGCACCCGAGTGGAGAGAGGAGCCTGAGCAGCACCAAGACACGGTAGGAGTCACCCCCAAAAAAGAGCGCCCGAGGTCAGAGCTGGGGTCCCAGGGTCCCTGGCATCTTTCTTCCAGACTCTCGTCCCCGTCACCGCACCTGTTCCCTCTCGTGTGTCCCCTCTTCATTTCTCACTTCTGCTCCCCCACCCCCATCCCCATTTCTGCCAGCTTCTCTCTTTCTAATCTAAGTCCCTCTAAGGGACATGGAGGCGTGTCCCCCCCCTCATGTCCCTTCACTCCTGCCTCCTCCTCCCCAGGGTCACTCTGAGCCTCTCCTGACCTCCCAAAGCCTCCCCCAGGGTCCTTCCCATGCCCTCCTCTGCCCCACCCTTCCCCCTTGCCCGCCTCTAGCTTCTGGGGGTGGCCCCGGGCAAGGGTGACTGGATGTGTGCCCTGTGTCTGGGGTCTGTCCTCTGTAGGCAGGAGCTGGAGGAGCGCGGCCTCCTCAAGCTGTACCAGAGCTGGGATGAAAGGTTCGAGGAGCATCTCACCCTGAGGCAAGAGGAAGGTGAGGGCCGGCCTGCCCAGGGAAGCACCTCCAGTGGCAGAAGGCTCAGTCCTGGGGGGATGGGGTGCTCCACACCACACCGCTGACCTGAGGCCCACCGCAGCCCTGTGTTCTGGGCCCGGGGGAGACTTCCTGCCTAGGGAGACAGTGTGGGGTGGCAGCTGGCCGTGGGAGTCTGAGTCCCTGCTGGGCCCTCTTCCTTGGGGTCCAGTCCTCTTCCGGAACTGCCTCCTTGAGTAAACAGATCAAACCCAGCAAGGTTCTTCAGGCTTGGAGGCATTTCTGCCTCCCTCCATCCAAGCCCACTCTGCTGGTCCTCTGGAGGCCGCTTGGATGGGAGGCAGAGTTCCAGGGCCCCCCGTCCGCCCTAGACCATCCCTCACCATTTAACAAGACCAGTTGCCCTGGACAAGTCCCATTTCCTGCCACATCCCACCCCCTCCCAAAAGTTTTAAAGTTCTGAATACCCACCTGGGGGAGGCCCTGGGCCCCACGACTCCACTGGCCACGAGAGGGAGGAGGAGGGAGTGCTGACTCCGTGAGCTCCACGGGTTTCCTGCAGCCCCGCTACACCCTGCCCCAGCCCCAGAAGAGCAGGGATCAGTCCTCCCTCCACCCTTGACTCCTCCCCTAAATCTTTGACCCTCTCCACTGGCCCCTTCTGATTTCCCTGAATGCCCTTTCCAGCTCCCCATGACCGCTTCCTGGGCGCTGGCTCCTTCCAGCATTACAACTCTCTAGCCATTTTCAAAAAGGCTCTTCTGCCCCGCGTCCTTGAGCAGAGTTCACGGACAAGGTGCCGCCGTGGCTTAGAGACCCGGGCTTTCCGCCATGCCCCGCAGCCCTCTCTGGCTGCTCTGCTCTCATAGTCCAAACCATGGGGCATTTTGCCCACGCCTGCTTTTAAGAGCTGTTCTTGTCTTACCCTTTTTTTTTTTTTTTTTGGCATGCCTGCCCTTGGGGGGTCACCGCTCACCCCAATCCGAGCTCCCTAGTGCTCCCTCTGTCCTCATCTCAGTGCTGTGTGTCAGACTTCAGAGTCTCTTACGTGCCAGACACTGAATTAACACAACTGCTCTCGGAGGATGAACCGTTTTGTCCATCTCACAGATGAGAAAATCGAGTCTCAGAGAAGTACGGTGGCTTGCCCGTGGCAGTTGTGTGGTTTGCTCGGGCTGCCGTAACAGCAGCAGCATGGGGTGGCTGAGCATTTCTTTGCTCAGAGCTCAGGAGGTCGCAAACCAAGCACATCTCAGATCAAGGTGGCAGCAGAATGGGTTTTTTTTTGCGGCCCCTCCCCTCGCCTTGCAGGTGGCCACGTGTACCCTCCTGTGTCCTCATGTGGTCTCACGTGGCCTTTCCTCTTTGCACAGACATCCCTGCTGTCTCTCGTGTTTCCGCATTTCCTTGTAAGGACGCCAGTTGGACTGGAATAGGGCCCATGCTACTATCTCATTTTAACTTAACCACCTCTTTTTTTTTAAATATTTTATTTATTTATTTGACAGACAGAGATCACAAGTAGGCAGGGAGGCAGACAGAGAGAGAGGAGGAAGCAGGCTCCCTGCTGAGCAGAGAGAAAGGCCCTGTCTCTAAATACAGTCCCATGCTAATGTCCTGGGGGTCAGGGCTTCAGCATAAGAGTTTCAGTGGGATGCAGTTCAGGCCAAAGCAGCCACCCAGCTTATTATTAAAGCCACCCAGCAGACCCAGCCCCCTCCCTCGGTCTGTTGATTCTGCCGACATTTGGCTGCGGGCTGAGAAGTCAGGTGCAGCTTTTGGTACCAAGCTATCCTGGAAAGCACGTCCATGCGGATAAGTGACCATAGAGCACCAAAGTCAAAGGCACAGACCTAAGGGTCAGAAAGATCCACCTGGTCACTTAATCTTTAAGCCTCAGTTTCCCCATTGGGACAAAAGGAACAAGCATCCCACTCTTATGAGGCCATTGTAAGACTTTAATGAGAACGTGGCCATGAAGAGCCTAGCACAGTGCCTGGCACATAGCAGGGATGCCCTAAGGTGGTTGTGCTCCTGGCACAGAGTGAAGGTCATTAAGGAGCTTAGGTGTTGGCACACCTGCTGAGACGTTGGCCTGACCTTGGGATAGAGAGTGGAGTGCGTTAGTGGGATGGCGCCTTCCACTATGGCTGTTTAAGCTGCCCCTGTCTCTCCACCCAGCCACGGTGGTGAAGGATGCTGGGCAGGAGGGTGGTTGGAAAGTGGGGGCGTTGAATGGTGGGAACAAGGCGTGTCCCCGCCTCCCGTGACCTCCGCCACCCCACCACAGCCTTCCGCAGTTACTTTGAGATCTTCAATGGCCATGGCGAGGTGAACGCACAGAACCTTGGCAACATCCTGCTGCTTGTGGGCATCTCCCTCACGCCGGCTCAGGTACAGGACGCCCTGAGGAGCGCCGACATCGATGGTGAGTGACAGGAGGCGCCACTCTGAGTCCCAGGCAGGGCCAGCAACGGGAGACCTTTCTGGCCCTGCAGGCCTCCACGCTTCAAGGGGCCTGCACAAGGTTTAATACTCAGCTGTTGCAGTCCGGAAATTCTTCATAAATTTTTGAGTGAGGGACCCCATCCTGCATTTTTATTTTCCACTGGGGTCCCATCGCTCTGGGCCCCCAAAGTTAATGCTCTCTGAGTACCTACTCAGCACCGGGTTCTGGGCACCTGGAGATGGCCATGACCTATCTTCTGACCCTAGGATGTAGGTGGTATCTGAGATACCTCCCTTTTAGGCCTGTGTGTGTGCTTCGTGGGACCTTCTCCCATGACCGGGTCACTCATTTGACCAGCTATGTGACCTTGGACAAATCAGTGAAGTTGGCCAGGCCTCGGTTTCCATACAATGGGGCTGATAGCATCCATCTCAGCAGGCTGCTGGAAAGCAAGTGAGATAATCCAGGCAGAGCATTGAGCCCAATGCCTGGTGCACAGAACATATTTATAAGACATTGAGCTGCTAGTGTTCGTCATCCAGGAAGTATTTATAAGTACGCACTGTGTGCGCCTTCCTGATCTGGGCACTGAGAATAAAGAGACGGGTAAGGCCCATGAGCCCTGCCCTCGAGGTGCTCACAGAGACAGGGACACAGAAGAGTCACCAAAGGAAGCAGCACTTCAGGTGGCTTAGAGGGAGGGATCAGGAAGGAAGACTTCCTGGAGGAGGTGATGACCGAGCCAAATCGTGAAAGATTAAATAGCGGTTAGGCAGGGAGGGAAGAAAAAAGGGCATCCCCCGTGACAGAAATAAACGAGACAAAGGGAGGAGGATACAGGGCGAGGGGAATCCCACGTGGTTTGCTTGGCTAGATGCAGGGCGTGAGGAGCCGTGGAGCTATAAGGGGCCTGGGCTCCTGGCCACTACCCGTCGGGCTCTGCTTCCTCCATCACCACATGGGGGCGAATCCACACACACAAGCCAGGAACCACCTTAGCTCTGCCCCTATGTGACTCTTGGCAAAAGCTTCCTTTTTCTCTATGCCTCAGGCCCCATCTGTGACGTGGGGATAAGAGTATTAGGCATCTCCAGGGGGTGGTTTTCAGGATTAGAGACCATTTATTCATTTGTCTAGTAGCTCAGGAAACATCTGCTAAGACTTGTCTGTCTTTTTTTTTTTTTAAGTTTTATTTATTTAAGGAATCTCTACCCCAAATGTGGGGCTCAAATTCAAAACTCTGAGATCAAAAGTCACATGTTCCTCTGGACTGAGCCAGCCAGGTGCCCCCCCAAAACTACCTGTCTTAAGCCCTGAGGACACAGTACAGAACAAAACAGACCCTTTTGGCATCTCCATTAAATTCCAGATCTTACAAGTGTGTGGTTGAAACACAGGGTTTTATGAGAATGTGTAGTGAGGCAGTTGACGCGGTCCGGTCTGACTTCTCTTGGGGAAGGGATGATCAAGAAGAAGCACGTGTAGGATGTTTACTAAAGAGTTAGAGGGCAGTAGAGAAGATTCCAGGAAGAGGAAGCAGCATGTGCAAAGGCCCGGAACAGGGAACGTGGCCCCAGTGGAAGAACAGGTTCATGCTGGGGGCCCTTGGCACCAGGTGAGACTGGAGACAGGTAATAGGCAGGTCCTACAGGGCCTTGAAGGCCGAGGTGGGAATCTTGCGGGTACCTAATTCTCATGCAGTGACTAGCACATGGTAATAATGACAGTTGCTGACATTTACTGAGCTTGTATAATACCCACGGCTCTGTTCTAATCACATTGCTTCATTTGTTCTCCCATGAGATAAGTATTATGGTTATCTCCACTCTCTAGGTAAGAAAGCTAAGGCTTAGAGGGGTTGGGGGCTTTGCCAAGGTCACACGGATAGTAAGTGGTGGACCAGGGATGGGAACTCAGACTGCTGCCCTCAGTTCTAGAAGCTTCCAACCCAGGCACCCCTAATTTTCACCTTCTACTTTGCTGTGTGCACCGCACTTGCTGCACTGAATATGTGTCTTCTTTGTGTTTTATAATCAAACCCATCGAGTACATGCTAACATGCCCGGGGTGCAGTGCCTGCGCCCACTCTGGCAGGCCCTTGCCCACTGTTATACCCCTGGCCTCCACAGGAGATGGTCACGTAGGCTTCAAGGACTTCTTGGCTGTGATGACAGACACCAGGCGCTTCTTCTGCTCTGTGGGTGAGCAGGGGTGAGCCCAGAGGAGTCAGAGCTCGGGGAGGGGCCTGGTGGCTGGTGGGACCAGTTGGCCTCCAGAACTACGGAATGGTAACAGCAGACATCTTCCCATGTCCCCAGAGCAGAATGCCCTGACGGACATGGCTCCCCCAAACCCCCACACTCTGCTCTTTGAGATCCTGTCCCTGCTGGTGGAGATGCTGGCCTTACCGGAGGCGGCCTTAGAAGAGATCACCAAGTGAGTGCGGCCGGTGGTTGTGGGTGGAGGGTGACAGACACAGAAATGGCACCTAGTATTGTGGCAGCTGAAGAATTTTGATAGTTAGGACTCTTAGTTGCAAGTGAAAGGCACCCAAATAAAATTGGCCTAAGCAAAAGGGGAATGTATTGGCTCATATAATGGATCATGGCCTCAGGAATGGCTGGATCCAGGAGATCAGATGATACTCTTAAGGTTTTATCTCTCCTACCCATCTCTGTACCATGGTTTCAAGCTCAACTAGGTCAGGGTGCCTGGGTGGCTCAGTGGGTTAAGCCTCTGCCTTCAGCACAGGTCATGATCTCAGGGTCCTGGGATCAGGCCTTGTGTTGTGCTCTCTGCTCAGTGAGGAGTCTGCTTCTCCCTCTCCCTCAGTGGGAAGGATGGCAACTGGCAGCCCTATACTCACACCCGCCTAGCTGAACCAATTCAACAGCAAGAGGAATACTTTCTTGCAGTACCCAGAGGACAATCTCAGAACGGGTATGTGATAGAGACTGCCTGGAGCCAGAGAACGCTGGAGATGAAAGCCTCCCCATGTTTCCAGACTGGGCTGGGTGGAGGTGGTGGTTACTGGTTCAACTAAGGAAGGAATGGCTACGCACAAAAGGAACTTCAACATTCCAAGGCTAAAAGCAAACTGTGATGGCAGAACAGCCCAGCTGGTCTCTGTGTATCACACAGAGGACTGTCTCTGCCACTGAGACCAGGCCTTGTCCACATGGGCCCAGAGGTAGAGGAATGACAGCAAGTTGTTCCAGCAACACAAGCTCAGGAACCCCAAAGACAAAGGGTCTTTTTTCCTCCCAGCATCTGTAAATCACTCTAAGTATATATAACTCTAAAGAATATAAATGTATAATTTAATTTTTAATTTAATTTTTTTTAAATTATGTATTTGTCAGAGAAAGAACACAAGAAGGCGGAGAGGCAGGCAGAGGGAGAAGCAGGCTCCCCACTGAGCAAGGAGCATTAATGTATAATTTTAGAAACAATAAAATTCCCATGTGTCCATTTCCCCAGTTTAAAACTAGATCATTTCCGGGGCGCTGGCGCCTGGGTGGCTTAGGGGGTTAAAGCCTCTGCCTTCAGCTCCGGTCATGATCCCAGGGTCCTGGGATCGAGCCCCGCATCGGGCTCTCTGCTCAGCGGGGAGCCTGTTTCCTCTTCTCTCTCTGCCTACTTGTGATCTCTGTCTGTTAAATACATAAATAAAATCTTTAAAAATAAATAAATAAATAAAAATAGATCATTTCCAATAATCTTGAAGCCCTGTGTGCCCTACCCCAATCACATCTCCCCAGATAAGAACTAACCATTATTCCCTTGCTTTCTTTTTTAAACTTTCACTACTTGTTTTTCCCTTTGCTTACTGAAAATTTCAAATACACAGCAAAGTTGAGAGAATTTCACAGTGAATGTTTATATATTCACCAACCAGATTCTAGCCATTGCCAATCCGCCATGCTTGTTTTAATCTTGTGTCTACCTAACCTTTTTTCAAACATCCATATCAGTTTTTTATTCATTTCACAATAATTGATAGTCATTTCCTTCTAAATACTTCAGCATACATATCAATAACTAAAGATTGACATTTGTTTAGAGCTTTTTTCTTCTTTTTTGTTATCGGAGGTATCATTTACATTCAGTGAAACACACAAATCATCAGTCCGTGAATCTCAGCCACTTCTCACACCCGGGCAACCCGAACCCCTCTCAAGTCATACACAACTTTGCCATCACTCCCGAAGATGCCCTCACCATCCTTCCCAGTGGGTCTCCGAACCCACCCCTGCAATCACTCTTCCAGTTTGTTTTCCATCCCAGATTGACTTCGCTTTTTTGGCAACTTCACATCAATGGAAACATACAGTATGCAGCCCTAGGGTCAGCTTCTCGAACTCAGCACAAGGCTTCTGAGACTTGTCCGTGTCGTTGTGGGCGTCAGGGTTGACCCGTTTCTACTGCTGACCAATGTCCCACTCATAAATCTACCACAGTTGGTTCGTCCATTCTGACGGGTCTCTCCATGTTTCTCGGTTGGGGTTATCGTGAGCAAAGCTGCCGTTAATATTTTTGTGCAAGTCCTTCTGTGGACACATACTTTGGCTTCTTTGGGTGAATATGCAGAAGGGAATTGTGGGTAGGTGTATTTTACTTCTGAGAACTCATCAGACCTTTTTCCAAGTGGTTGCACCATTTTACAATCCCACCATTCGTAGGAGAATTCCAGTTGCTCCACATCTTGTGCAAATTTGGTATTGTCGGTCTTCCTCCTGGTAGATATGGAGTGGCGCTCTGGTCTTTACTCACCTTCATTTGTATTCCTGAGTACTTTATTGTTCACCTTTTCATAAACTTTATTTGTTTAAAAAGATTTTATTTATTTGACAGACAGAGAACACAGTAGGTAGAGAGGCAGGCAGGGGGCGGGGGAAGCAGGCTCCCCGCTGGGCAGAGAGCCCGATGCGGGGCTCAATCCCAGGACCCTGGGATCATGACCTGAGCTGAAGGCAGAGGCTTACCCCACTGAACCACCCAGGCACCCCACTTTTCATAAACTTTCTATGAATGGACTCATACTGTGTTAAGTCTTTTGTTACTTGTTTTTTCTCCTCAACCTTATGTTTTTATGATTCATTCACATCCTTGTGAGTAATTATCAATCATTTATTGTTCTTGGGGCACCTGGGTGGCTCAGTGGGTTAAAGCCTCTGCCTTTGGCTCAGATCATGGTCTCAGGGTCCAGGGATTGAGCCCTGCATTGGGCTCTCTGCTCAGTGGGGAGCCTGCTTCCTCCCTCCTCTATCTCTGCCTGCCTCTCTGCCTACTTGTGATCTTGGTCTGTCAAATAAATAAATTCTGAAAAAAAATCATTTATTGTTCTCACTGCTACATACTATTTTTTAAAAAATTTTATTTTTTTTGACAGAGAGAGGGAGCAAGCACAACCAGGAAGAACGGCAGGCAGGGGGAGAGGGAGAAGCAGGCTCCCCGCTGAGCAGGGAGCCCGATGTGGGTCTCTATCCCAGCACCCTGGGATCATGTCCTAAGCCAAAGGCAGATGCTTAACTGACTGAGCCACTCAGGTATCCCAACTGCTACATACTATTATGTGTGACTATATCACAGTATACTTATTAATTCTGCTGATAGCCATCAGGGTTATGTTCAGTTTTCAACTGTGTAGAAACAGTGTGAATATTCTTGTATATGTCTCCTGGGACACATGGGCAAAAGATTCTAAAGAGCGTAGTTTTTATACTTTTAGGCCAACATCCCTTTACACTCATTTTTTTTTAAGATTTTATTTATTTATTTGACAGAGATCACAAGTAGGCAGAGAGGCAGGCAGAGAGAGAAGGGGAAGCAGGCTCCCCGTTGAGCAGAGAGCCCGACGTGGGGCTCGATCCCAAGACCCTGGGATCATGATCCGAGCCGAAGGCAGTGGCCCAACCCGCTGAGCCACCCAGGCGCCCCTACACTCATTTTTTTAAAAAAAGATTTTATGTAGGCACCTGGGTGGCTCAGTGGGTTAAGCCTCTACCTTCGGCTCAGGTCATGATCTCAGGGTCCTGGGATTGAGCCCCCCATTGGGTTCTTTGCGCAGGGAGCCTGCTTCCTCCACTCTCTCTCTCTGCCTGCCTCTCTGCCTACTTGTGATCTCTGTCTGTCAAATGAATAAATAAAAATCTTTAAAAAAAAAAATTTCTTTCTGGGTACCTGGGTGGCTCAGTTGGTTAAGCATCCACCTTCAGCTCAGGTCATGATCCCAGGATTCTGGGAACAAGCCCCACATTGGGCTTCTGGATCGGCGGGAAGCCTGCTTCTCCAACTCCCTCTGCTTGTGCTCCCTCTCTCACTGCGTCTCTCTGTGTCAAATTAAAAAAAAAAAATCTTAAAAAAAATTTTCTTTCTTTTTAGAGAAAAAGAGAGAGCAGGGGGAGGAGCAGAGGGGAGGGAGAGGAAGGGGGAAAGAATCCCAAGCAGACTCCCATGCTGAGCGGAGAGCTGGACACGGGGCTTGATGTCATGACCCTGAGATCATGACGTGAGATGAACCCAAGAGTCGGACGCTCTACTGACTGTGCCAGCCAGGTACCCCTGTACTCCTTTATTTATTTTTTAAAGTTTATTTATTTAAGCACTCTCTACATCCAGCATGGGGCTCAAACTCAAGAGCCTCACAGTCTACGAACTGAGCCAGCTAGAAGCGCTTGTACTCTTAAATGGAAGAGTCTATTGGTCTATCTTGTAGTTTATTTTTTTTAAAGATTGTATTTATTTATTTGACAGACAGAGATCACAAGTAGGCCGAGAGGCAGGCAGAGAGAGAGGGTGAAGCAGGCTCCCCACTTGAGCAGGGAGCCCAATGCAGGGCTTGATCCCAGGACCCTGGGATCATGACCTGAGCAGAAGGCAGAAGCTTTAACCCACTGAGCCACCCAGGTGCGCCCCTATCTTGTAGTTTAAATGGCCCTTCTCCCACGAATGTTTTGGTAACGTGCACTCGTCATTTGGAAAATACTGCATATCTCCCAGGTGTTAGCACATTTCATTTTAATTAGTATATGTATATTTATATCTATATACACTATATATAGCTAGTATATATATACTATGACACTATATTAATTAGTATAGATATACTATGATATTATAATTAATATCACCACTAGTATCAGGAAAGTCTTTAAGTATTAGAAGTGTTGTGTGTGGCTATAGTTCATTCATTTTCACTGCTATAAAGTATTTTGTATAAAGACATGTATATGCCCATGTTGATGGGTTTAAGTTTCCCAAAAGTCTAACTTTTTCCTGAAAGCTTTAATTTGATCAGAGGCAAAAAATGCTGTCAGTTGTTCTCCTTGAAATGACAGGCTAACTTCGTCTACTTTTAGAGAAATATCCACTGAAAACCAAAGGCTGAATAACCATGGTTTCTCCTTTGTTCAAATAAAAATGTCATTTGATGTCCAGGAAAGGAAAAACTGTCTGTTACTCTCTCAGAATTTCCAACTGGAACAGACATATGATAGACGAATAGGAGGGATGCCTGCCTGGCTGGCTCCGTCAGTAGACCATGCAATTCTTGATCTCAGAGTTGTTAGTTCAAGTCCCACATTGGGTGTAGAGATCATTTAAATAAGCAAAGAAAACTTAAAAAAAAAAAAAAGATAGATGAAGAGGAGAAAAGCATATGAATCTTATTTACACATACCTGGGCACCCTCACAAGAAAAAGAAGACCCAAAGAAATGACTCGGCCTAAGTGTTTCTATCCTAGGTTGAACAGAGAGTAGTGAATGTGGAATAGTAGTGAAACTATATGGGCAGACTAAGGGAAGATAAGAGTTATTTTAAGGAGGTTTATTACAGAGTTCTCTCAGCCAAGGCTCCACATCTCTTGAGATAAGAATGTTTCTTCCTGGGGTGCTTGGGTGGCTCAGTCAAGTAAGTGTCTGCCTATAGCTCAGGTGGTCCTGGGATCCCACCCAGCAGGGAGCTCGATGTAGGGCTCTATCCCCAGGACCCTGGGATCATGACCTGAGCCGAAGGCAGAGCCCTAACCCACTGACCCACCCAGGCGCCCCTGCTGGTATTTTCTTTTGCTGTGTCTAATCTCCTCTTAAGTGTATCCAGTGAATTTTTCATTTCAGCTGTTGCATTTTTCATATTTAAATATTTAATTCAGTTCTATTTCATAGTTTTCTTTCCTCTTGTTCATATTTCCTTCAAATCCTTGGGCATATTTATAATACCTCAATTAAGGTCCTTTTCTGCTAATTCTGCCATCTTTGTCATTTCTGGGTCTGTTTCTGTAAACTGATTTTTCTTTTTTTTTTCTGATTTTCCTTTTTTTATTGGTACTTTCCTGCTTCTCGTGTCTGTTAGTTTTTGATTGGATGCTGGACATTGTGGCACTTTACTGAGTGTCTGGATTTTATTCCTTAAAGTGTTGAACTAGAGGGCAGGTGTTTACGTCACATTAATGTTACGTTATGTTATGTCACTGATAATCTTTCTTTCAAGGTTATGTTATTTTATTTTATTAAACTCTACTCCCAACATGGGGCTTATTATATTCATGACCCTGAGATCAAGTGCCACATGCTGTACCAACTCTGCCAGGGGGGTATCCCTCTTTCAAGGTTTTAAAGCTTTGTTAGGGGGCCACCAAGGTGGCTCAGTGGGTTAAGCCTCTGACTTTAGCTCAGGTCATGATCTCAGGGTCCTGGGATAGAGCCCCACATTGGGCTCTCTGCTCAGCAGGGAGCCTGCTTCCCCCATTCTCTCTACCTGCCTCTCTGCCTACTTGTGATCTCTCTGTGAAATAAATAAATAAAATCTTTTAATAAAATAAAAATAAAGCTTTGTTAGGGAAGATCCAGTGTAGTCTCTCCTCTAGGACTCAGTCCCAACTACTGAAAGAGGACTCATTTAAGAGCTCTATTAATTCTTCAGGTGTTCAACAAAGAGCTTCTGCTCTGTTGGAACGTCATGTGTCTCTCAGCCCTAGGTTAACCCTGGTAATTACTTGTTTTTTGTTCTTTGTCTGGCTTCGTGAAATTTCACACTATGTGTGTACTACTTAGTATGCGACCAAAAACTGAAGAAAACCCCATGTGTATTTCTGCAACTTTCATTACATGACTCCTATCTCTTTGATATCCTGATACACTAATCCCTGTCGCCTCCATGTTCACCAGCTACACTGTCTGTCCCCTTACCTCAGTGGGTCTAGGACGGTTCTGCCTGGGTGCCACTTCCTGTACCTCCAGGCAAAGTTCTCTGGAGAACCGGTCAGCTCACCTCATTGGTTTCTCCCCTCAGGGACTATAGTCTTATGCTGCCTATTGTTCAATATCTCACAAGTTTCATATATTTATTTATAGCAGGAGGACAAGTTCAGTACCAGGTCCTTCATTATGGCCAGAAACAGAATTCTGTTCATTTGTCTTCAATTTTTTAATCCACTGTTCTTCAGATTGGATGATTTCTACTGATCTGTCTTCAAGTTTACTAATTCTCCAGTCTGCTACAAAGACTGTTCAGACTTTTTCACTTCAGTTATTGTACCTTTTGGTTCTAGAATTTCCATTTGTTTCATGTTTGTAGTTTGTTTCTCTATTCATTAAGATCAGATTTTCCCTCAATTATTTGAATATATATTTTAATACCTTTTTAAAACTTTTTAAAAAAGATTTTATCTATTTATTTGACAGACAGAGATCACAGGTAGGCAGAGAGGCAGACAGAGAGAGAGGAAGGGAAGCAGGCTCCCTGCTGAGCAGAGAGCCTGATGTAGGACTCAATCCCAGGACCCTGGGAACACGACCTGATCTGAAGACAGAGGCTTTAACCCGCTAAGCCACCCAGGCGCCCCCCTTTTTAATACCTTTTAAAAAAGATTTTATTTAGGGCGCCTGGGTGGCTCAGTGGGTTAAGCCGCTGCCTTCAGCTCAGGTCATGTGATCTCAGGGTCCTGGGATCGAGTCCCACATCGGGCTCTCAGCTCAGCGGGGAGCCTGCTTCCTTCTCCCTCTCTCTCTGCCTGCCTCTTTAACTACTTGTGATCTCTGTCAAATAAATAAATAAAACTTAAAAAAAAAAAGATTTTATTTATTTGAGAGAGAGCACATGAATGGGAGGAGGGGCAGAGGAAGAGAGAGAAGCAGACTTCCTGCTGAGCAGGGAACCTGACGTGGGGCTCCGTCCCAGGACCATGAGATCATAACCTGAGCCAAGGGTCAGAGTCTCAGGACTCTGAGATCAAGACCTGAGCTGAAACCAAGAGTCAGACGCTTAACCGACGAGCCATCCAGGCACCCTGTCATGTCTGGTAATTTTTTATTGTGTCCTGGACATTTTAGATGATATGCATTAGAGACTGGATTGTTTTGTTTGGAAGCGGGACTCTTCCTTTGATGAGCATTTTTTGTTCCTGTGGGCAGTTCCTTGCCAGTTTATGTAGTCTTGGTTTTTTATTTTGTTCAGGCATATTTGTGAAAGGCCCAGGTGTTACCTAAACCCTCTAACTTGGTAGACTCAACTTCCAAACTCTGTTTCTCCTACGGATTTTAGTTTTAGGTAAGGCCTACGGTAGACAGAAGTCAGCAAGTTATGGGCTGCAGGCAACACTGTTTTTGTGGGTTTTTTTTTTTAAGATTTTATTTGTTTATTTGACAGAGAGAGACGGTAAGAGAGGGAACACAAGCAGGAAGAGTAGGAGAGGGAAAGCAGGCTTCCCACTGAGCAAGAAGCCCGATGCCTGGGCTCCATCCCAGGACCCTGGGATCATGACTTGAGCCAAAGGCAGGCACTCAACGACTGAGCCACCCAGGCACCCTAGCTTGCTCTGTTTTTACAGTTAAACTTTTATCAAAATGCAGCCACATCCATTCATCCCCATATAGTATATGGATTTCTTGATGCTACATTGGCAAAGCTCAGTATCCATTATCACTTCTGTGATAAAATTATCTACTTCTCCTTGTAGTTTTATCAGATTTTGCCTTCTATTTCATGTTTAGAATTTTGTTTCCTGACAAACTGAACATTTTATCATTATATGGTAATCATTTGTGTCTTTAGTAATGCTTTTTGCCCTAAGACCTAGTTTTTTAAATATAATATGGTTATACCGAAATCCTTTGGTTAGTATTCAACTGACATAACTTTATCCTTTCAGTTAATTCTTAAAAATTTAAAGTAATGTATACATTGTTTAAAAAAACCCAAAAAACAACAAAAAAAACCACAAATAGTCCAGTGGACCATGTGTCCGACTTCAGCTCAGGTGATGATCCCAGGGTCCTGGGATTCGGCCCTGCTTCGGGCTCCCTACTTGGTGGGAGGCCTGCTTCTTCCACTCCCACTTCCCCTGCTTGTGTTCCCTCTCTCACTGTCTCTCTCTCTCTTAAGTAAAATCTTTAAAAAAAAAAAAAAAAGTTAAGAACAATGGAAAAACCAAGTAGTGCAAAAAGGTTAGTAATAAACACTTGTAGTACCCCATTCCCTGAAGTCTCCCTTCCCAAGACAAATACTTTTGACTCTCTTCTCATTTTGAAATAACATGCATGTACTACAATATTTTGGTTAGTGATTTTTTTTTTTTAAATGTATCTATTGACTTCCAATTATGGTATGGGTTTAGCTGTCTGATACAACTATCCTCTAAGCTCCCCTCTACCTGTTTTAATATATTATCATTTTTTACTAAATTCTGGGGGGGGGTCCATTATTATGGTTATGCAATTTTTAACAGCTGAGTATTTTATTATACTATGACTTCCTTTCCTTTTTTTTTTTTTTTAAGATTGTTTATTTATTTGATAGCAAGACACTGAGACAGCAAGAGAGGGAACACAAGCAGGGGGAGTGAGAGAGGGAGAAGCAGGCACCCTGCTGAGCAGGGAACTGGATGGGGGGCTGCATCTGAGGACCCTGGGATCATCACCTGAGCTGAAGTCAGACACTTAACAACTGAGCCACCCAGATGCCCCTTTCCTTGTCTAACTCCTGAAGTTGATGATTGCCTTAGTTTTTTTTTTTTTTCTTTGTACCCATTAATAATTCCTGTGCCACCTTCTTAGAGTTTCTTTTTCTTGAAGGCATGTTCTAAATAATTTCATTATTCTTATTTTTGGATTAATTTCTTTTTAGAAAATTACTTTATTTATTTGACAGAGAGAGAGAGAGAGAGATCACAAGTAGGCAGAGAGGCAGGCAGAGAGAGAAGGGGAAGCAGGCTCCCTGCTGAACAGAGAGCCCAATGTGGGGCTCGATCCCAGGACCCTGAGATCATGACCTGAGCCAAAGGCAGAGGCTCAACCCACTGAGCCACCCCAGCGCCCCTTGGATTAATTTTGTAAGCCTGTTGCAGAGTTGTTATCTTGGGGATCTGCTGTCATCATAGGAATTCTTTCTTCCTTTCCTCTTTAGGATTCTCTGTTAGAGTACATGCCTTACTCTTGGTTTGCTTAATCCTTCTTGGTTTGTTTGGTTTAGTTAAAAAATAACAGGCGCATGTTACCCTGACAGCTTTTTTGGGTTACATGGGAAGTGACTCAATCACCGGTGCAATAACAGCAGCCCTATTCTGTCTTCTACACTGTAGTGATCTAATCTAAACTTGTCCTTTATGGCAACTGCCAATGTGGGATTCCCCTTTACCAGCTTCCACTACCTTTGCATCTCCTGTGTTGATCTCCTGTTTTCTCTATGTATATCTTTTCTGTTTTGTGTATGCCCTCATTTTAGAAGACTATGTCCCCCCGGCAGCTTCTTGAGAAAGAATGCATGGGATACAAAATTTTTGAGATTTTATGTGTCTGCAAAAGAGTTTATTTATAGTCGCACTGAGTAGTTTAGCTGGGTATAGAATTCTATATTGGTGTATTAGTTCAGGAACAGACCCTGATGCACTACAGTTGAAACAAGATAGTTTATTTCTCTCTTATATTGACACTCCAGAAGAAGCAGGCAGGAAGACAAGGCTGCCCAGCACACAACTTATTGTTTCTAACTTATTTTCCCACCATTTCCTAGATCAAACCTAAGCTAATTTACCAGCAACACATCTGAATTCAAGCCCGTGGGAAAGGGAGAGAGGAAGTGGAAACAAGCAATTTCCTTTAAAATTGTGACTGAGAAAGTTGCATACATTTTGCTCTTGTCCCTTTGGCCCCTGTGGGGTGAAGTTATTTTCTAAGTCATCATTTTTACTCCACATGCTACCTTTTCAGGGCCTAGTTTTACACAGGGGTCTAGATCCAACTTCCATGTAAGGGCTCTGATATTCATTTTCTGTGTTCTATGTGTGAAGCTCATCAAAACCCCAAATTCCAGGCCCCAGAGATAGGCAGAGACCACAGCAGAACCAGCAACGTAAGCCTTAAGTGTTTCCCAGCACCAAGAGTAGCATGCCCACCCCTCACCACTGCCTCAAAGCCCTGGGTGGTCTGTCTCTGCCTTCTCGATGCCCACATCTCCCACTCTTCCTCACATACCAGGCCCTAGCCTCTCCTGGCCTCCTTGCCATTCCTAGAGCTCACTGAGCTCTCACCCACTTCCTGGCCTTTCCACATGCCATTCCCTCCACTTGAAAGACTCTTCCTCCAGAGATATCCATTTGACTTGCTCCCTCCCCTCATTCTGCTCAAATATCACCACCTCTGAGATCCTGCTGGCTCCTGTGAGCAAAATCGTCCCTCATCACTACCCACTGTCCAGCTTTTACTCATTACACCCACTACCACCAACCAGGTACTGTATTTATTTGTTCACAGTCCTTCCTACTAGGTGCTTGCCTAGGTGGTCAGTTTAGAAAGGGATTCCAGGGAGGAGTGAGAGAAGGAATGGGACCAGAGGAGGAACCAATACAAGCATGTGTTGAGTCAGCCACCCACAGGATCTTCTGAGGAGATTATGGATAGTGGTTCAGAATTCTGTCAGGAGAAGAAAGAGAAACCCATGTACCTCAGCTGCTAGCTCCTTTGGTCAAAGGTGGCCCCCATGGCAGTTTCATTCCCCTGCACTTCCGGAGCATCAAAGAAGCTTCCAGACTCCTGAGGTGAGGCCACCTCTGACTGTCCCTGTGCAAAGCTGCTCAAAGTCCATGTGCAGTGGTCACTGCTGTGGTGGCCAGAGAGAGAGGGGGGCTGGGATGCCAGGAGGCAGGGACCTTCTGTGGAGATCTCCTGCACTGCTTCCCCAAGCACCTAGACGTGCGCTGGCCTGAGGAAAACAGCCACTCGGTATCTGCTGAATGCATGTGTAGAGCCACAGTCTAGTGGGCAGATAAGCAGCAGTAAGTCTAGAAAATAACTCAAACTCAGGAGCAGGTTAATCACACAGCTGTCTTACAGAGCATGTGTATGTGTAGGTAAAAATATCAGTGGCAGAAAGCAGAGGTGACAGTGACCAGGCTCTTTCCACCGGCCACGTTGCTGAGTGCTCAGACAGGTTTTGTTACCTGTTTGATCCCTTTTTGGGCAGGGGGGTAGGGGGACAGGGGACGGACCTGAAGCCCGAAGTCATGTGACTTGCAGATGGAGGGTCCGGGTGACTGGAGCCCAAAGCAAGGCAGTGACAGGGAGTTAATGACAGAGTTGGGACCAAAACTCAGGTCCCCTAACTCCTGGGCTGGTGTCCCTGTCCCAGAGCTGGCCAGACAGAACAGGAGCTCAGAAAGAGTGAGGGGGGTAGGAGGGGTAAATTAAACACAGCCAGGCTGAGCTGGGTGGGCACTGCCTCCCCAGCTATTACCAGAAGAAGCTGAAGGAGGGCACCTGTAAGGCCCGAGAGATGGAGACAGCCATAGGCCGGCTGCGGTCCCGGAAGAAGCTTCCCTACAATCCCCAGCAGGCAGACTTGGAAGTCCCAGAACGAAGGGTTCTCAGGATCCTGAGCCGGCTGAAGCAGCAGAACTATGGTGAGGGCCTTGGGCACTGTGAACACTCTGCTCTCCTCTTTCCCTGGGCCCCCACAGCCAGACCCAGGAGCTGAGAGACATGGTTTCCCACTTCGGGCATATAACTGTGCGCATCAGCCAGTGGTCTGAGAATCACGGTATCCCACCTCTAGCCCTCTGATGAGGGTCTTCTGCATTCTTCCCCAGGGCTTAGCCCTGAGCACATGTTGGTCCCAAGAGCCTCCACCGAGCAGGAAGGGTAATTAGCAATCCCAGCTCACCATTTACTGAACACCCGCTGGGGTCACTCCAGGTGCTAGGCCCTTTGTAGATGGGCTAGAATTTAATGCTCATGATCATGTATTCACTCGATGTTACAGGTGAGAACAGTGGAACTGAGCAAGTTTAAGGCCAAGGCCCAGGGCCCCACAGCTAACATGTTTTAGAAAAGGCACTGTAGGGGCACCTGGGTGGCTCAGTGGGTTAAATCCTCTGCCTTCAGCTCAGGTCATGATCCCAGGGTCCTGGGATCGAGCCCCGCATCGGGCTCTCTGCTCAGCAGGGAGCCTGCTTCCTCCTCTCTCTGCCTGCTTCTCTGCCTACTTGTGATCTCTGTCCGTCCAATGAATAAATAAAATATATAAAAAAAAAAGAAAAGAAAAGGCACTGTATAGCCAGGTCTGACTCTAAAACCTGTTCTCTTTTCACTGGGCAAGGTTGCCTCCCCATAAAAGCAAGTGTCACTGATCAGACTCCGACTGTGTGCCAAGTCATGGGCTAGGAGCTTTCTAGTCTCTCTAGCGTGCCTACCCGACTGCCAGGACCCATCACAAAGACATGTGCTCTTGTGTGAGCTGTTATTAGCCCTTACACTGTGCGCGGTGTGTTATCCCTTTAGTCTGCTCTGTGAGGTGGGTACTCACCTCCAGCTTACACAGAGGCTCAGAGAGGTTAAGCAATTTGCCCAAACCCACCCAGCTCAGGATGCGGCCAAGCTGGGACTTCAGCTGGGTCGGCCTGCTTCCTCCTCCCTTGCCAGCTGCCAACCTGCAGAGCCCCTACGCGCAGGTGCCCTGCATCCCTCTCTGTCCGCGGCTGGACAAGATGGTCCATCGGAAGCAGGGCAGCCACTACGTGCTGGACCCATGCACCCCCGCCAGCCTGGGCCCTGACATCCGGAGCCTCCTCTTCCAGTCAGGATCCCAAGGAAGCAGGTGGGTACCCCGAAAGCCAGAGCTCCAGCCCAGGCCCATCCACCACCTTTTTTTTTTTTTTTTTTTTTAAATGGGGCCCTGGCCTAATCCTTGCAAGAGATGATACCTGGAATACCGCTGCTCCCGGGAGGAAAAGGGGAAATAATGGAAACAGTAAGGAACTAAGCTTCGTTGAGGGCCCATGTGCCCCATCGACTGTGCTTAAGTCCGGGAACCTTTGCCTTGCTGTGCCCAGACTCAGTGGCACACACCATCTTTCTCTCAGGCTGGCACCACCACGCAGGGGTTAGCTTGCACGTCCTTTGCCTGAGTCTGATTCCACGTTAGGAGTGGTAGGAAACAGGCTGGGCTGCTGGATGGCGGCAGCTTCCCTCCCAGTCCCCTCCCAGGTGCTTTGGGAGCAAAAGAACTCAGGACTTGCAATCAGGCCCCCCAGCCCACCAGCCTGGCTCCATTGCATCCCAGGGAAGCCACCTCTCCCCTGGGGCACTTGGGAATGGCTCATTTCTTACCGCCCCCCTCACTTCTCGCCTTAGGGAACACGGCTCTGAGAGCTGCAAGTGGCTCAGTTCTGTGCCAGCTCGAACCCACTGACCTCTGGAGTCCCGACTCGGGGCAGCCATTCAGGACCTGCAGGCGGACAGGTTCTTAGGCCGGTATTGCTGCTGGATTTTGCTTTTGTGGCCTGGTAAGCCAATAAACACCAAGAGCCTTGGCCTCTGTGTCCAGTGCTGGTAAGGCCCCCAGGTTTTCACCCTTCCACCTGGCTCTCAGAGTGCAGGGCCCCTGCCTCCCACAGGCTTAGGAAACCCCGAAGCAAGACACACCCTGAAACCCTGCCAGGGTTGGGGCTCCCGCTAGAGCGACGCTGGGGGCAAAATCTTGACTTTCTACGCATTCTTAAAGCACAGAGCTGGGACTCTCTTCGGTTGAGTCTCCCCCAAGGGCAGAGAGCATCTCTCTCCAATTGCTCGAAGGGAATGATAGGAAAGATTCTGGACCCTAAAAGGAGCAGACCGACCCTGCAGAAGGGCAGAAGGGGGTCTCAGCCATACTCTCACCCGAAGAGCCCAGGACCCATGGGGGCCCTTCTCTTGGAACCTAAGGTTGTGTGGGTCTTTGTCCCCCAACCCACACACCACCCCAGGCCTATTTCTCTAACAGAGAGAGAGCTCCTCCCTGGGATGGAGCAGAGGTAGCTCCCCCAGTGGTTCAACAAGCAGGCACAGCAAGAGGACAGGAGGCCAGGGACTGAAATGAGGACAAGGCTCTGACAAGTTTAAAACATGTATTTAAAATACAATTTATAAAATGCTTAATCTGCCGACTCAGGAGCCCGCGGTGCGGGGTGGGGTGGGGTAGGCAGCTGCCCGCTAGACCAGCAGAGCAGGACTGCAGGGGTGCGGCCCTCCCTCCCATGCCCTTCTGTTCAGACACCCAAGGGGCCCATGTGCACCCTGGGGATCACACGACCAGGAAACAGGACCCCAGAGGTTTCCAGAGTCTCTGCTTACCAGGGAGGCTGGGGCAGCCCTGCCGGCCCATCCCTGAGCAGAGCATCCCCACATGGGGCAGAGCAGGGTATGGCTGGGCTGGACAGGGCAGGGCGGGGCAGTGGGCTCTGGAAGGGGCTGATGGTAGCAGATCGGGTGTTGCCTCCTGCCTGCAGGTGGGGAGCACCCTGATTGAGTGGGCTGAGAAGGGTTGGTCACCAGGCCTGGACCCCCAGCTCCTTTGGTTATAGGCTGACATCAGAGTAGTGGCTCATGGGAAGCGGTTAGCTGGAAGGTCTGAGGCCTGGCTCATGGGGTCAGGGAGGAGCTGGGGGAAGGGGACAGTACCATGAAGGCAGATAAAGGGGCAGCAGCCTCAGGTTTCTGCCCCCCCCGCCCCCCTGGGGTTTTCCAAGCCAAAGCCTGCAGCTTACTTTAAAAAAAAAAAAAGAAAAGAAAAGAAAAAGAAATAGAAGAAGCACTTAAGGAAAGTTACAGACAACTACCCCCCCCCAAAAAAAACCAACAACAAACAAACAAAAAACCCCACACACACAAAATCCAAACCATTCTCCCAACTTCCCTCCCACCTCCCCCCAACACAATACCGTTCCTTGTTTTCATTTTTCTTTTCTTTCTTTTTAAAATTTTGCCTGCCACCTCTCCATCTGGGAAGCCAAGGGTACAACTGCTGGTGGGTGGTGGCAGGCACACAGCGGGCAAAGCCCCATCTTTGGCCCAAGGGAGGTGGGAACATCAGTCCCTACTACATCCTCAATCCGCAGACACCCATCAGCTGGCCTTCCCTTCGGCTCCCACTAGGGGAGGGGGGAAAGAGCAGGTGGTCCCAATGGCTGAGCAATCAGTACTCCTGGCCATGCCACCTGGCCTACCTCTGTACCCCTCTCCAACTGAAAGGACAGTGTCATCGGGCCAGAAACCACTATTACATGAGGGCTAGACACTGTACAGCTAAAAGGAGGAAACTTGGTCGGGGCAGTGGAACTATAAAGACAGCAGCCAACCTTCTTCCTTGCCCAGTCCCGGGGGTCAGCCCCGTCACAACAGCCAGTGGGCAACACGCAACAGCCCGGGCCTTCTCCATGACAGAAGCTCGGCTCCAGCTCTCCGCACGCACAGTCTCCTGGCTGCTCACCGTCACAAAGCTGTGCTACGGACGAGTCGCTGATTCAGCTGGCAGCTGGCCCTACCTCCGCAGTGGGAGATGCAGTGGGACATGGCTTGCTGGGCCAACGTTCTCACAGGGCAAGGCTGAGAGCCAGGTGAGCCAAAGGTGGAGTAAGCCCGCAAAACCTAGCTTGTCACCTTGGCCACTAGCTGCCTGAATCACAAAATGTCCTATCACGCACTCCCTAACTCATCCACTGAGTGGGGAGGCTATCTGGCTGGCTGAGGGATAAGGCGCAGTGCAAGAGAAGAGACCAGAGAGCCTGAGAGGACCCCGATTGTACACACACACACAAACACACACACACACAGCTGCTCTAGGCAGTTGCCCTTAGCCTCTTCCACCTTAAAGAGCCAAAGCAAAACTCTAGGCTCTAGAGACAGAGAGGAAACTGCCTTCATTCCAGGCCCTCGCTCTGGAAAAATGGGTGAAGGGTAGCCTGGGTCTATGGGGAACCAATCTGTCACCACCCATCTTTGCAATGCACAGCTTGCCTTATTCCCAAATGTACTCAGAATGGTTGGCTCCCAAGGTAATGACTTCACGAAGGAAATGTACCAGGCGTGGTTACCGAGCTGGCGCCATCAACAGAGACGGTGCCCACAGACCTCTCAGAGCTCAGGCCTCGCTGGAGTGGGAAGATCCAGCCGCCTTCTGTGCACACTGGGCAGGAGGCTCAGGGTCCTGCAGCCACTTTCTCCTGGCTCTACTCGGGCTAAGAGCAAAACACTGAGCAAGTCTCACATCCCTTGCTTCTGAGCCCGGAGTGCATCTCACTCCCTGCTCTCTTCGAGAGGGAGCAAGCCTGGCTGGCAGGGGAGCCACCCTGAGGGGGATGGGAAGGGGAAGTCTGTTCACTTCCCCTATCTTCCCAAAATACTAGAGGTGGGGTTGGCACCCTCCCCAGGCTCTCTGAGCCTGTAGAGCTAGCTCAGTCTCCAGGTAGGGCCAAGATGCCCTGGGACTTAGCTGAGGGAGGGAGGTATAGGCATGGGGTGCTCATCTGTCCTGGGGGCTGCAGAGCCCTGCCCCTTTTCTGGGCGGCAGTAGGAATACAGAAGCTAAGCTCACCAAAGTCCTATTGGTTAATGTTTCTAGTGAATTTCCTAGAAACATTTTTAAGTAGACTACCAAACTACCCTTTCTCAATTAAAAATTCATTAAACTGCTAAAACCCCTCCCATGCACTTTTTCTTGCAAATCAGGTATTTGTATAAACAAACAAAAATAGGAAGGAGAAAAAAAAAAAAAAGAAAGGATATTTTCAAATGGAACTTGCTTTTAAGTGATGAAGACATGCACTTGAGGGTGGGTGGACGGGAGTTCTCATCTGTTTTGAAATCCCAAATTAATGAGCATGATAAACTGTTATTGCTGGCACTGGCTTTACCCCAAGTGGCCAAGTGGCACTGTCTGACTCTCTACTCTGAGTCCTTCGTGGGTCCCCCCAACCCTCCCCTGACCCCGACCCTTTCCCTTTCCATTGACTTGGGACAGCCCTTGTAGACGTGCCAATCACAGTGGGAAGAGGGGGGGAAGGAGGGAGGAGGTCACAGTGCATGGGGTTCAAGGTCACAGTGGGCGGAGCAAAGGGGATCACAGTGCAAGTAAGTCAGGTCGTTCCCTCTGCTCAAGTCCAGCTGTCTGCCACGGCAGTGCGACCCGTGGCGGACGACCCAAGAGGCGGTGATGGCGGCAGCGGCGGCGGCGGCATCCTTCCCCGCACGCATTTATCTGCGCTGTTTGAAGCCCTGTGACCCATCTGGACCCAAAGGCTGTCTGATCACATTATTGGGCTGCCTGCTGTCCTCGGGTTGGGAGATCCTGGTAGGCCTGAAGAGAAAAAGATCAGAGGGAGGCCTGAAAAAGGACATAAAAGAGGTCCCCAAATCTTAAAACCAAATCTTAAAACTGCAGCTAGGGCAGAAGGCAAAGTAGCTGTCAGCCAACTCTGACACCCTCTCTGACAAGAGGACTCGGGAAATCTGCAAGCTGGGAAGTCCCCGTGGGCACATGGGGCAGGTGATCTGTGTTCACCTTGAGCAGTGGCCACGCTCTTCCCCTGAATCTAGAGGGCGGGGGTGGGGGGGTGCTGGTGCTCACAGGCCCATCTTGTCCTGAGGTCATGACCACGGACAGCTCAGCCTCCACAGAACTATGTGGCATGACCCTTCAGGGTCTCGGGCAAAGGAAAACTCCTAACCAAGAACTCAGTAGAGGGACCAGGCACCAGCCATGGCTGCCCTCCTGCTTCTCTTCAAATCATGTGGTTAATGGCTGACTCACATTTACATGGAAGAGTATAAGGAGAGAGACCTTTTCTGTCGCCAAGTGAAGGCTTGGAGGAGAATGGGAGTCTATCGAATGAATGAGGGGACAGGAAGAAGGTATATAGATTAGTTTAAGTCCCAGAATAGCAATCCCAAGGAGGCCTCTCAAAGTCAGAAAGAGGCTGTTTTAACAAATACCACTTTAGCAGGAGCTGACAAATTTACATAATGCAACTTCTAGGACTGCAGAGGGAAAAAAAAATGCTGGGAACAAAAAAGGATTTAGAAAGTTCACCAAACATCACAGAGAGCTATTATGAAACCTGGAAGATAACATCTAAGCACGTCGTGGGGTGCCATCCGCTGTGCCAGGTGGGGTTCTCAGAACACTATACTCATTTATTTGTACAACGAGCTGACAAGGGAGGTTCTATGGTTATCCCATTTCCTCCACAGATGAGGCGATAGGGTGCAGAGAGGTTAGGCAGCCGGAAGTGGAAGGAAATGGCAGGTTCTGACTCAGAGTCTGTGCCTCTAACCTTTGTGCCACGCTGCCTCCCCCCGACCCCGCAACCCGCCCGTGCCCGCAACTGCAGAGGGGGCCGAGCAGGAAGCCATGACCTCAAAGCTTGCAGTCCTGAGCCAACGGAGCAGACCCTGAACTTGCCCACCAGGTCAGGCTTGGCAGCTGGAGCTGCCACGTTCCAGACCCGATTCTGCCTGCAGAATCTCCCGGGCCGGCAGAGTGGTTGCTGGTGAGCCCCGCCAGCTACACTCACCTGTCGAGGATGGGTTTCTCTTGTTCCTCCTCAGGGCTGGCGCTGCCCAGGATCCGCTTCCGGGCCTCGGCGTACTCTGCCTCCCGCTGCGCTAGGGACTTGACAGGAAGGGCTGGCCTGCTGGTGGAGTTGGGGCTGCTGACCACACCGTTGCTGGTGGGCCTCTTGAGGATGCGGATCTGTGGAGGGGGCCCCGTGGGAAGGCTATCGTCCTGAATCACAATGGGCACTTTGGGAGGAGATTTGGATTTCCTGCTGACAAAGAGCAAATACAGCTTCACAAGTCCTGCCCTTGACTACAGAGGACCCATCTGTGTCCCTCACCCACCCCCACTTTTCCCTCCCTCCTCCTAATTCTATCTGTTATTCTCTGGCCTCTGACCAGACACCAAAACTCTCACTCCTTAAGAGGGATTTCTCAAAAGAGCCACCTTGCCATAAGCTCACGAGGTCCTCAGGTCTGCTCCTCAGACCTAACCCCAGGCAAAGGGGGGCCGGAACAGCACCTCATTCTGGGACTTCTATCCCCAGGTTCACAGTCACGTCAACCACTGTTTGGCCCCTGTGGCAAAATATTTATGCCCAGATTCCAAAGACGTCAGTTAAAATCCCAACTTCCCTACACAGAGCAGAGTATATAACAGGCTGGTGTGGTGGGAGCCCCTTAGCGCAGGGTCAGCGAAGTGTTCACGCCAGCCATGGCCTTCCACCACATGTGCTCACGCCAGTCAAACACTACAAAGGAGCCCACTCCACCATCCCTGCCTGGCACCAAGACAGGATTTACCAAACTGCCTCAGCCTTCGGCAAGTGACCAGGGCCTCCCCGAGACAAGCTACACCAGACAACTGGGTGATCTCTTCAGAAGAGCTTCTGAGCAGAGACACCTCCCTCACCATGGCTCCCTGGGATACGGGACGCGGCGGGGCTGGGGTAGAGGACAATCCTAGAAACAGTGCTTGGCAGTGCTCAGAGGAGAAGCATTGTCCAAGGCTGGTGGATGTGCACACCGGGCAACGTGTCCATAAGGAGAGGTGGAAAACCACACAGGAAGGGAGAGAAACAAAAGCCAAAGGGAAAAAGGGATCCAGGCAGGAATGATGGACCTTCAGCAGCCACAAAGACCCTCCCCAGAGCAGCCCAAACTAGCTTCTCTTCAGAACCCAACAGCCTATAAGGGCCTGTTTTCAGAGCCATGGTTGTCAGGAAGGGAAGGGGCTAGAGGAACTCAGCGGCCGCCAGGGGACCTGGAACAAGTCCTGCGCAGGACAGGAATGGCGTGCCAAGGGGACACTGTAACCAGACATCAGTGCAGTTGCTGAGACGAGCAGACAAGGAGCCGGCCACCTGATCAGAGGCAGGGAGCCAGGAAACTAGCGGGCAGGCAGGGCACCCTGGCACCCCTGGGGAATGGTAAGCCAAGTCCAGAGAGGTCTTCTCCTCCTCCCTCCCCTGTCCCTGTGGGAAGCCCACAGGTTACCTAAATCCAAAGTCAGACGGCTGAGGTTAACTTTCACCTGCTCTGAAACCCACTTTCTCCTCTGTCTGGGAAAATATCCTTAAAACGGCCTTTGAGAACTGAGAGTCTTTTCTTCCAGAATACCCCCGTAATGCCCTCAGCCACCACGTCATGGAAGGCCCAGAGAAATCATCTGTCCAACCTCTTTATGTCACAGAGAAAGAAACTCATGTCCAGAGGGGAAAACAACTGTCCCAAACCTCGGAGCAATTAGAACAGAGCCAGACCTAAAACCCACGTTTTCTGACATGTCACCTCCCCACTTTCCACCAGACCACCTCACACCGCGTACCCACTAAGTTAGAAGGCAGATGCGACAGTCGAGCCTCACTCTCAAAGCCTCAAGCCACCATATCCTGGAGGGACATGCTCGGGAGCCTGCCCTGGAACCCTAACGGCCACCTGGAGAACACCACTGACTGCCCAGCCTCAACTGGCAGAGAGCGTGAGCCCTCAGACCAGACAGCAGCCTTACCTCTCCTTTTGTGTGATCTTCAGTTTTTTTTCCAACCGTCTGTCTATTTCCTAGAGGAAAAAAATGTATATAAAAAGTGGAAAAAAATCTCTCTTAGATAAAAACTTATGTCTTTATTTTCAGAGCTAAGGATGGTGTCCTCTGAGCAGGGGCGTTACTGTGCCCTTTGAGGTAATGGATGCAGACCTCCCTTTACTAGACTTGGGTTTGGGAACCTGACTCCCTGAGGGTTCATCTTCCTCCATCCCCATGGCCACGTTGACAGTTCTAGACCTCGTCATGCAGCTGGGTTCTTTGTAGAGCTTCCAACTCATCTCCTGGCCTGCCATCTGTCCTTCACAGAGCCACTCAAATCACCTCTCTACACAAAAATCTGGTTGTGTCACTTCCCCACTAAAACCCCTCAACTGCTTGCCAGATCAAGTCCAAGCTCCTAAGCCCGCCTCGCCCCCTAGCTTCCTTTGTCTTCTGCTCCTGTTTTACATCACTGTGAAGCATGCCGATCAACCTGCCCGCAGTGGCCTCCCCTTTGCAAACCTCCACTGTCCCTGCGAACTCCACATTGACATCGGCCTTTGCGTGGTGAAGTCCTCCCTGGCCCCCGCGTAGTTCCTCACCTGCTTCTCAGACATTAAGCTCTCCCTTTCCCAGTCCTTCATGACCACAGGTATCACATATTTTCCAGCCTCTTCTCCCCACTGTTATGGACTTGGACTCTGGGACTGGCGCCTAGCCAAAGGTCTAGAACAAAACAGAAGCCTAACATCCGTGAAACTGGATGGCAGTGATCCCTCATGCCCGCGGCACCGGGAACTCTGAGGTGTTCCCACAGCCTGTGCACAAGCGTCCACACGCTGGACGGGGGAGGCTGTGCGTGGACAAAGACCGAACCTTCTGGCTCCTTGGCTGCCCCACGACTTTTTCCTACAAAACATTCCACTCAGCTGTCCTCAGTGAGGGCAAGACCATTTAGCTACTGGAGTAGGAAAAAGTGTATGAAAAACTATTATTTCTCTGAAGAAAAGAACTCTTATAGTGGTTCTAAAGCAGGACTGGCTTTGCCCACTAGGGGACATTTAGCGATGTCTGGAGATGTTTTCGGTTGTCCCTGCCAGAGAGGAGGTGCTACTGGCAACCAGTGGGTAGAGTCCAGGGACGCTATGCTGTGAAAATCCTATAATGTACAGAACAGCCCCACGGCAGTGTCACCTAGCCCCAAATGTCAGCAGTGTTGAAGCCAACAATCCTGACCTACAGGACATATGGGATTTTCAAAGGAGTCTAGAACTTGCAAAATGTGAAGAATCACTTCCTTAACTGCCAGTAAAGTCTTTGAAATTTGCTGAGACCCACCTCAAGGCCGGGTGGTAGCCAGTTTTGGGTAATGTTCCAAATGTCCTGCAAATGACTATTCTCCGGTTGAAGTACAGGTCATGCTGGTTGACTCTAGCGTTCAGAACCTCTCCATCCTTACTCACTTGTTAGGGCTACCCACTAGGCAAAGAATCAGAGATTATTTGTGCTGTGGGCCTAGATTCTCCCTGCCTGCCAATCGTTTCCCAGAAGCCATCCAAGGTAAATTACCTTGTTCATCATTATGAAATGATCTTCTTCGCCTTAAAATCTATTATTTAACATGAATAAAGCTGCACCTGTTTTTCTTTTGGTTACTACTCCCCGGAGTATGTTTCTCTCTTTTCCTTCTCATCTTTCCCTCTTCTTGTTTTTGTCTCCTGTAAACAATATGAAGCTTGACTCACTGTACAGAGCTAGATTTCAATCCAGTCTGACACTGACATTCATTCTGCCTGGTGCTGAGTTGTGTTTAACATTGTTTTTATGACTTACCCCACATATATTTAGGGGCAAGCACAACAGACTGTGTTCTGAGGGTCCCATTAACTCTGTGGAGGGGCCAGGAGCCACCAGATGGAAGACCTCTCACTCACGCTTAGGACATACGCTGGCATTCAACAACTGTTTGAGGACCGAGAGCATGGGAATGACCTGGATGGCTTCTGGGAAATGATTGGCAGGCAGGGAGAATCTAGGCCCACAGCACTGTCTATATCGGAATTGTAATTCTTTAAAAAAAATTTTTTTATTACTACCAGTGTGTGGCCTGAGTAGATACTATGTCTCATATTAGTCTAAAGCCCGTTACCATGTAAGGGCTTTCCAAGGCTTTCCACAAATAACTTACAGTTTGAAATTTCCACACAGTATCATTTTGTTCCCATCTGCAAATGATACTTCCTACTCAAGTTTCTCCACCATAAATGCAAGGTTTAAGATCTGTGGAATTTAGAGGCCCTCAAACAGGGTCAGAACCAAGTGCCTCCAGGGGCCGGGCAAGTAACCCAAACTCCTTTCGCAGGGAGCACAGTGGGGAACTAAAGGAGCTGAGAGGCGCCGCAGGGCACTGCGCCGGCTGCAGGACACAGACATGCATCAGAGCCTTGGCTGAGAGGCCAGAGCTCCTATTTTAGGAAAAAACTAATTCAAGATTTTATGGGAAAGCTTACATTTTTAAATTTTATTACATGAATTCTCACTTTTTTTTTTTTTATCACTATGAGGGCCAAATAAGGCATACAGGCAAACAGCTTAATATAGGAGTCCATTTTTTAATGGACTATTTTTTAATAGGAGTCCATTTTTTAAAAAAAATTTGTGTTAAAATACATATTACTTTAGCTGAATGTGAGATGTCCCAACCAGGCTTTTCCCAGGAGAGCAAACTGCTTCCTTATTTCTGTAGGGCCTCAGGGAAGATAGAGAATTTGCCCAGGCCCAGCAGATGGAGACAGGATAGAGAAAAGCCCTTCAAGATGGCACTAAGGACCATGCCTGAATAAATGGGCCTCTGTCCCCAAGGTAGACATACCTGCCATGTAATGTAAATGGCTGGCTCTAAAAGTAATGACTCACATCAGCATAAAGCTTTACGGCTGTCAGTGCGCTTCCCCGACACTCATTTTCTGTTCCCACCACCCCTAACAGACAAAGAGCTTTTATCGTCTTCTGTGGCTCTGGGAGGTTAAGAAACCAACCCGACGTCACACAGTAAACCACAGAGGCAGCCCAAGAATTGAGATCTTTTGAGGCCCTCTCTGATGCCAGCAACTCCCCACCAAGATGCTCAAACCCCTAGAGATGGTAAAGCCATTAGATCCCAATCTTCTCTTCCTCATGTCCTCTGAACGCCACACCGCGCCCGTGCACTCCCATCAAACTCCCTCACACACCATCACACCAGGCAGGATGGCTTATCAGAGCCGAGCAGGAATTCTTCCATCAGATTAGAGAACAAGATGGAAATGCAACAGCTTCAGGAGAAAGCTGATCAGGAGAAAGCTGATCCTGACTACGTCCAGATGGCTAGCTGGACACCAGTGTGCCCAGAGCTAGCCCCGCTAAGAGGGGGTACCCTGCCAGCAAACGGAGAGAGCAGCTCCCTCTGGAGTCTGTCCAGGTATCATGAGTCAGTCCATTCTCTTTTTGGACAAGGACTTGCGATCAGTCTGCTGTCAGTCTCATGCTCCGAGAGCTGCACCAAGCCAAAACCTTCCCACAGGGTACACTATAAGGAGAATGCCTGTCTCCTCCAGAGATGAGTGGAATTACACAGGCCTCAGAATGCTGTGTGAGGAAGCATCTAGATGTGGGCCCTGACAAGAAATCTTATCACCTGAAGGCGACTTCTCTTTTCATAAAGATGAACAGAACCCTGGTCCACGGTCAAGACTTGTGTGTCAGAGGCCTAAACACCACACATAGTGAAAGGAATACACATATAAGCTCCTCACTCTACGACTTCTCAGAGTGACCATGGCTCACCAGGACACAAGCAAGTGTTAGGACATAAGCATAACAGAGGGGAGATGCTAAGGAAAGTTTGATTTCCCATGACTATTCCTGGAAAGGCTATTTTTGGTCAAGTAGCACTGAGCAGACTCCAGAAGATGACGCCCTGTGCTCTGCTGAGTGGTGTGGTCTCCTCTTTGGGTCAAAACCTAAACAAAAGCTCTGCTGTGACTAACGATAACGGGTATCACTTGCCCTGTGGGGCTACATCTCTACAAAAATGAAGTACACCCTTCTTGGTCTGAGAGAACAAGCAAAACCAGGTGGAAGGCATAGAGGCAGAAGGTCACGAAAACCATAATGGGGAGCCAGGCAGTCTGGACAGGGCAGGTCCCTTATGGGAGAGGCCTGGGTGACAAGCTGAACGAAGTCAGATGCAATGAAGCAACATCTGCAAATTCCACTCACCTGAGGAAGCAGCACAGCATCACTGGCTGCTGCCGCCCTTGCCCTTGCCCTTGCAATGACGGTCTTTGTGAGCCACCACAGAAAGCTGGGGGATGGAGGCACACCAGGGAAGGGGACATCCCAGCCCATTTTGTTACAGAGTCCCCGGATCAAAGGAGACAAAGAGGTTAGGGATGAATCTTTAAGGGGAGGCAGAAAAAACAAAGGTAGGAAGTGGAGAGGAGGGGCAGAAAGGCAAAGGAGAGCAGGGACTGGGCTGCTCCGGGCTCCGGGCAAAATCCAGGAAGTAACAGCATCAGCCACAGCCGTACTGCAGACCGGAATATTCAAGAAGCAGACTTTGCTAGTTTACCTAGGGGTGGGGAAGCCCAGGGGGACCAATTCAACTAGCCCAACTCAGAAGAGACAGAGTGCACAAATCCAAATCCGGCTCTGCTACACTGTGGGGTGGAGGGGGTGTCCTCCCCTTTCTGATGCCTGACCTTCTGCTGTCCGCCAGCAAGAGTGCCAGGGACAGAACTATCCGGCTCCACCAGTGCGTCCCTCCCCTGGTAACTAGGATCCCTGGTCACCAACACAATCAACACAAGTCCCAAGATTTCAGAAATCTTGTATCAAATGGAGATTCCTGGCTCAGGTTAAGAAATAATCTCTTTTTATCCGCAGAAGTTACTATTTAAGTGACTCTTCTCAGATAATTTGCTTCTCTCTGTCAGTTTCCATTTCAGAAGGTGACATTTTCTGACCTTCCTCTCAAATTCTGTAATGACTGGTTTTGGACTCTTTGTGACCCATGATGTCCCGCAGGCTCGTCTGGTCTTGTGTAGCTACCCCAAATTGGGCACACTTTCCAGCTACACCACCCAGTCCTGTGGCCACCACACATGGCCAATCCCAACTGAGCTGTGCTGTAAACACCAAATTCACAGCAGGTTTCCCAGACTTGGTCCAAAAATAGTGTAAAATAGCTTGTTAACCTATTATCAGGATTGATTACATGCTGACATGATACTATTTGGGAGATACTGCAATTTTAATATTTAAAATATTAAAATTAGGGGCACCTGGCTGACTCAGCAGGTAGAGCATGCACCTCTTGATCTCAGGGTTGTTGAGTTTGAGCCCCCCTCCCCCTCCCCCCACACTCCCATGCCCACTGGTTGTAAAGATTACTTAAATAAATAAAACTTTAAGAAATATATTAAAGTTAATCCCACCTATTTCTTTCCACTTAAAAAAATTTTTTTTTAAGATTTTATTTATTTATTTGATAGAGAGCGATCACAATAGGCAGAGAGACAGGCAGAGAGAGGGGGGGAGCAAGGTTGCCTGATGAGCAGAGAGCCCGATGTGGGACTTGACCCCAGAACCCTGAGATCATGACCTGAGCCGAAGGCAGAGGCTTAACCCACTGAGCCACCCAGGTGCCCTCTTTCCACTTTTTAAATGTGGCTTTGAGAAAGTTTTAAGTTACTTATGTGCTGCTTGCATGGTACATCCCTGGGCAACACTGCTTGAGAGCTAACCTTTGAGTCTCAGAATTCTAATCTTAAAATAAGATGTATCTATCTCTGGTACACAATTTTTTTTTTCTTTTCCCAGCGATTCCATCTATTCATTTGATAGAGAGAGAGAAAGCGTGTGTGCTCGCAGGCACAACCAGGGTTAGTGGGAAAGAGGGAAAGGCTACCCGCTGAGCAGGGAGCCCAACGCAGGGCTTGATCCCAGGACTCTGAGATCATGACCCAAACAGAAGGCAGCTGCTTTAACTGAGTCACCCAGGTGCCCTCTGCTACACATTTAATCTTTCAGCAACTAGCAACCAAATGCCTTAGGTACCCAAGGGGCATGCTGTTTACGCTGTGCAAAACCTCCTCTGGTGCGTCCCTTCATTTTGGCAGGACAGCAACGAGCGCTTACCCAGGGCCCAATGTCTGGCCCAGGCCCGGCTCTGAGTAACACTCACCACCTCGAGTCAAACCAGCTCTGAAACTGCTGTTGCTGGAGTCACCAGTGACCTCCACTGCTGCCAAATTCCACGGTAAATTCTACATCCTCACTTCACTCAACCTCCCAGCCTTGTCCAACACTGCTCAAAACTCCCTCCTTAAGGCATGTCTGTCCGTCCGTCCTTCCTTCCTTTTTCTTTAGACAGGGAGGAAGGGAGGGGCAGAGGGAGAGAACCCCAAGCAGTCTCCATGGGAAACACAGAACCTGACAGGGGGTTCAATCCCACAAGCTTAAGATCATGACCGGAGCAGAAATCAAGAGTTGCACACTCAACTGACTGAGCCACCCATATGCCCCTCCTGAAGATGGTGCCCCATCTTCTAGACCAGCCTCCCAGTCTCCTCCTACCTCCCTGGTAGCTTCTCTCTTACCCCATATTTGATTTCTTTTGCAACAGGACAGGCTCCTCTTCCTCTCTGGATCCCTAGAGGTTGGAGAGTTCGCACCTCTCCTCTTCTGTAACTCCACTGGCTTATTTGGTGATCTCATCTACTTCCCCAGCCTTGTTTCCCCCCCTACTTTTTAGATTTTATTTATTTATTTGAGAGAGGGAGTGCGCACGAGCAGGGGGGAAAAGCAGACTCCCCGCTAAGCAGGCCGCCAGAGGTGGGACTCAATCCGGGGACTCTGGAATCATGATCCAAGTTGAAGGCAAACGCTTAACCGACCGAGCCCCCCCAGGGACCCCTCCACAGCTTTATAGACACTAATAGACAACTGATGACTCGACATGCCTACTTTGATTTTGCAAGGGACCTAACCTCACCAGGTCCAAAATCAAACTCTTGATTTCATTGACTCACCCAAGCCTGCTTCTCCCATAGTCCCTCCACTTAGCCCATCTCAGAAATTCCAGTCTTCTCGCAGATCAGGCCAAAGACTCTGGAGTCATCTCTGATGCCTCCTTCATACTTCTAATCAGTGGAACTTGGTTCTACTTCCAAAACATGTCCTGAATTTTCTCAACACTTCTGCTGCTATGACCTCCCTGGTCCACATTACCACGGCCCTTGAATGGACAGCTGAAATAGCATTTTCATCAGTCTGTGTTTCTACTCTTGCCCCTACAGCTTATTTCACACACAGTGGCCAGAACGATCCTTTTAAAAACCAAGTCAGCCTCTGCTCAACACCCTCACATAGCTTCCTATTTCAAGGTCATATCCACCATGGCCTACTAGTCTACAGGATCTGGCTCCCTGAAACTTCTAACCTCTTCTCTTACCACTCTGCAATTACTATTAGCCTCCACCATTCCTCAAATAAAACAAGCATGCTCCAGCCTCAAGGCCTTTGCACGTGCTGTTCCCTCCGCCTGAAATGCACTTCCACCAGCTTCTGCACACTTTCCTTCTCACTTCCTTCAGGTCTCTCTGCCTATCCTTGTTGAGAGGCCTTCTCTAACCATCCCCCCAGCCCCCCCAAAACGACACTTACCCCAGACACTTTCTATGCTCCATATTTTTTTTTAGAGATTTTTAAATATTTATTTATTTGACAGAGAGAGAGATAGTGAGAGAGGGAACACAAGCAGGGGGAGTGTGAGAGGGAGAAGCAGGCTTCCCAGAGAGCAAGGAGCCTGATGCAGAGCGCTCGATCCCAGAACCCTGGGATCATGACCTGAGTTGAAGGCACACGCTGAATTAAGGACTGAGGCACCCAGCTACCCGTTTTACTTTTCTTCATTGTGTATGTGCAGAAAACATTACTGCTTTACTGCCCATCTTCCTCCAACAGAAAGCAAGCTTTATGAGAAACTTCATTCTCTACAGTTGTCCACCGTGCCTAAAATAGTACCCAACACATGAATTCATGAACCATCCTATGAAACAGGGTTTTAGGGATATATTCCCATTTCACGAATGACTTAGAAAATGACTCTGAGAGTTTAATGTAACTCGGCATGGTTCCACAGCGCATATGATGGAGCCGAGCCAGAATCCGAAGTGGGTCTAGAGGGTCCAAAGGCAGCAACACTGTCCATATTCTAAATAAGAGTGAAGGGGGCACCTGGGTAGCACAGTTGGTTGGGCGTCCAACTCTTGGTTTTGGCTCAGGTCATGATCTCAGGATTGGGAGATCAAGACCCATATCAGGCTCTACACTCAAGTGTGGAATTTGCTTGGGACTCTCTCTCTCTCCCTCTGCCCCTTCCCTCCCACCTGTACACACCCTCTCTCAAATAAATATTTAAAAAACAAACAAACAAACAAAAAAATAAGAGCTAAGGCTGCCGTAGGCATTTTTCAGCAATGGTGGTGGCAGCAGCATTCTCCCAGCACCTGCCACAGATTCATGTAAGGAAGACACGGTACCCTCCCTCCCTTGACCACCGCTCATACTCAGCACAATCTGAGGGATGGACAGCAGCCTTGCTACACACGCAGAGGTTCAATGACTTGACTAAGACCATTCAACTAGTAAGTGACAAAACTGATCCCTAAATCTCTGAGAGGAGAAAGCCGAAAGGTTCAGGAGCTAGCTAGCGTGCGGCCACAGAACTACTAAAGCAGGATAAAGGCTGATGGGGAACACCAACCTGCCTCCCCTGCACCCCAGGTCAGGTTAATGCAAGCGCATTAACCTGAGGAAGGACTACAGCAGTGGTAGATCACAACGAAGTCTGGAGCTTAAATCTGTGAAGAAACTCCCAAAAGGAAGTAATTCTTCAGCAGAGGACAAACCTTACAATTTAGATGTATCCCAAGCTAGAGAGCCCGAGAAACTATGAGTTGCCATGTTGAGACACTGTTTCCTTCTGCTTCCAGGACCTCTTCAAAGGGGCTCCATGGGAGGGAATCCATGCAACCCTTTCCTTTAAAGGTGCAGAACAGGCAGCAGTGGGAGTAATAATGGTGGTGAGCCCTGTCCTTGGAATAAAACAGCGAGTAGAATCTAACAGGGCTCCCCTTTCTCCAAGTTTATTATTGCTTTTCCCTACAACTCATAGAAAAAGGAGTGTATTAGTCCTCGGGTGAAGCAATAAAAGAGACCTCTCAGCCAGTCTCAGGTACTTCCCTCTGTACCCAGACAGAGGGCGCACTGGAGGGGCTGGAGGGCTGACGGCATCGCACTCTGCTCTAACACCTGCCTTTGTGCGACACTTTACTAAGTGTTCCACTCAGCTCTCACCGTCAGGCAAGGCAAGACTTTATCAACCGAAGTTTACAAGAAGAAACCGAAGCTGACAGAAAGATAGGCAGTGATCTGCCCAAAAACCAACCTGGCACCTAAACCTTTAGCCTAGCCTTCTAACTTCTGTTATTGCCACAGATGGAGGAAGTGGGTCACTAACTGGCAGGAGTGTCCTACTCTTTCCTCCCTTGAAAATGAAGACAGAAAGGCTCCTCTCCCAAAGGAAATATGCATTTGGACTCTGGGGAATGGCACAAAGTCATTCTTCCCTCCCCTCTATACCATCAGCTACACCACCACCAGGTTTTATCCTAACACCCAAAGGCACTACCATCAAAGGCTAATTAGAATCATGGCACTAAGCAGGGGCAGCAAACACAATGCCTCCAGGGCCAAGCCGATAAAGCAAGCAGGACAGAACACAAGAGGTAACACAATACATAAAGTGGGGACTCCAGAGAGGAGAGGAGAAGAGAGCAAGGAAGACCCAGGTAAAGGGATCCGAATTCAATATATGAAAAACAATGTGCACCCCAAAGAGTGTACAGGCTGAATACCCAAGAGCTGCCAGTTTGCAACTACAGATACAGGAGTCCTTCAGACAGCAGATGGGGTTATTCAATCTTCTCAAGAGATCTGAGCAAAACTTATTTATCTCTTCTCACTTGGCCAGGCGTTAAAAAGTTATTTCCCTCCTTTAATCCATGTTTCCACCAGTATGTCACTTGCCATCAGTGTTCACTATTCTTAGTCTTACAACGGAGAGCAGCAGCATCCCCTTGGCCCTTAAGAAACAAATTCGAGTTTCTCAGACATGGAAATTTAGTGCCTCATCATCAGGCTTCATCATCATCAACAGAGGCAAAAGGTCAATCCCAGGTGAGACAAGTAACAACACCTCAAAGGAACTAGCAACTAAATATCCTAAAGCACTTAACTAGTTAATTATCTGCTGAAAAGCAAAGGTAAATAAACAGTCCAGAACACTCCCTCCAGTGTGGGCTCAGGATGCCAACAGCCAAGCTGAGATCAAATCAACCAAGTGATTTCCTCTCCTGGACACTAGGAATAAAAACACCTCCACGTCTCTAGGTCACAGAGACAGACTGGGGAAAGGAACATACAAATGCACTCTGCCCAGGCTGTAGTGAGTCCTTCACATACCATCTAAGAAGCCCTTCCAAAAGGGGTCTGTGGGCTCATGGTCCGAGTCCACTCACCAGTGAGACGAGCAACCAGGTAGCAAAAAACAGAACTGACAGCTGGAGGGTCACAAATGCCTGCATAAGCCAAGGCAGCCAGAGCATGGAGAGCTGGGAATTTGGCTTTCGAGGTCTAGGAAGAGCAGTGACAATCCTGACCTCTCCAGATTCACGTCATAATTATCCTGCAACTGTACATATTATTCCTTTTAGAAAGGAATGACTGTTATTTCCTGTGTTCATTTTATAAGGGCAAGGGTTTTGGGTGTGGGGAGGGGAGGACTTGCTGGGAAGGACATTTGGAAATGCCTCACCCTCCGGGATAAGAGTCTTTATCTGCACAAGGGCCAAAGTCAGGATGTGTTGCTAATTTCTGAGGTAGTGGGTCTTTTTTTTTTTTTTTTTTAAAGATTTTATTTATTTATTTGACAGAGAGAGATCACAAGTAGGCAGAGAGGCAGGCAGAGAGAGAGAGGAGGAAACAGGCTCCCTGCTGAGCAGAGAGCCCGATGTGGGACTCGATCCCAGGACCCTGAGATCATGACCCGAGCCGAAGGCAGCGGCTTAACCCACTGAGCCACCCAGGCGCCCGAGGTAGTGGGTCTTAACCTCTATCTTCCCGTCGAACATCCTGCAGAGAACTGAATGTTAAAGAGAAGGATGCTTGGCAGAGGCTAGCAGTTAAAAACACTTCAGCAAGAGAAATCTCTATGGTTACTACTTAAAAAAAAAAAAAAAATGCATTCTGTGTTTTGGCCACAGCTATAAGCAGCTAAACTCAGTCTTCTCCTAGGAAACCAACAAGTCAGTAACTGTCCCAACAGAAAAAAAAAATTTCTATTCCTGTAGGGCAAGTGTGCAGGAAAGAACACAGCATACCTTGTGAAGGCTTCGACCTGATACAGCCAGAAAGGGACATTATGTCAGGGAAGCCACTGCAGTATCAACGTGAAAACTGGAAAGAAAGGGCTGGCCCCAAGGATACGTTTGAGTCATCAGATCGAGACAGCAGTGCCTTTTCTCTTTGTAGGCATTTACTGAAAGCTTCAGAGCAATACACTAAGTTCTCTCCCGTTGTGTAAGGAAAGGCAAGAAGGCCTGTCTGTGACTGCCTGAATTTCTGGCCCACAGCAACCATGGCAGCGCTCTCAAACACCCAGGGCATGCTGGGAACAGGCCCCCCATGCAGCCCAATGAAAAGAGCTGAGAAGTTAGAGTGAAAAGCTCATTATCCTACCTTCTTTGAAATCATAGTGAAACAGATCTTTTTCCAGAATCTCAGGGACAGACTGCTCAGCATGATGATGTCTACACTAGCCAGCTGCTTTACAGAAAGCCCTCACTGAACACATCACAGTCCTTCGGACCCAGTCTTCCCGGAAAGACTGGAATAGCTTAGAAATGGTTCCTTCAGGCACAGCAGTACACCGGGACTGTGCTTCATACCACAAGTCTTAAATGCCTTCTTTACTATAAGGATAGACAAAGAAATCAGCACCAGGGAGCTCCAAAATGACTGTTATTTGCCCACTTACCCACAGCCACTGTAAATATTCTATAATGACAACAGTTACAGGAAGTGCTGAGGACCTCAAAGTGAGGTAGAAGCCATGCTTCAGGGAGAACAGCCTCTTCTCTAAAGAATAAGAAGTCTGGGGCGACTGGGAGGCTCAGTGGGTTAAGCCTCTGCCTTCGGCTCAGGTCACAATCTCAGGGTCCTGGGATCGAGCTCCACATCGGGCTCTCTGCTCAGCAGGGAGCCTACTTCTTCCTCTTTCTCTGCCTGCCTCTCTGCCTACTTGTGATCGCTGTCAAATAAATAAATAGAATCTTTAAAATAAATAAGAAGTTAATCAAAGTTCGTATCTCTTAAAATCTACGTCACTACCCTGCTTAAAAAAAAAAAAAAATCCTTTAAAGTTCTCTTTCAGGACAAAGTCCAAGGGCCCCAGAACCAAAAACAACGAGGCCCCCCTTCCTGATCTGGTCCCTGCATACCTCTCGGGCCTCATCTCTTTCCATTCCTCTCTGCCAACCCCCTACACTACAGCCAGAAGGAAGTATTTGAGTATTTGTAGCTCTTCCAATGCACCACATTCTTCTCTTGCTGCCTGTATGCACACTGGCCCTACACTCTACCCACCCCTCCCAGATTTACTACAACTTAATTCAAGTGTCCTTTGAATCATCACCTTCTCTACAAGGCTGTCTCTGATCCCAGCCATGGTACCCCATCTATGCCTCTTCCAAAAAAAGTGCTGCCTTACCCGTCTGACTCCTCCACTGGACTGGGTCCAGTGCCTGGTATATAGTATTCAGTGTTTACTGACACCTTCCTACAGTAGACTTGCATGCCACCCAGCATTGCTGGGTGGTCATGTTTAGAGGCTCAAAGAGGGGAAAAAAGTAAAAATAAATTTGAATTCTAGTCCAGAAGACCAGTTATCCTTTAACTTAAGATACATTTTCTTTCAATTAGCTACACAACTTGCCCTTGCCAAAAACAAAAAGCACTTTCGAGATGCAAAGAAATCAGAGAAGTTGCCAATGCATTATAATTAACTACCAGTCCAATTCCATTTGCGTACCATCTATCTTCCCCCAGGATTGGATTAGCCCATTACCTATGAAACAAACTCAGTCATGTCTTTTTTTTTTTTTTTTTTAAGTCTAAGTAAGTGAATATATAAAGCTTCAAACTATCAGAAACTGAGCAAACTGTTGACCTGATTTTTCTTCCTGGAGCACAATGATGTCTTCCAATTACAAAATGCTCTATTTGTCCCCTGAAATGTGCTTAAGAAAAATACAGAATTTGGGCGCCTGGGTGGCTCAGTGGGTTAAGCCGCTGCCTTCGGCTCAGGTCATGATCTCAGGGTCCTGGGATCGAGTCCCGCATCGGGCTCTCTGCTCAGCAGGGAGCCTGCTTCCCTCTCTCTCTCTCTCTCTCTGCCTGCCTCTCCATCTACTTGTGATTTCTCTCTGTCAAATAAATAAATAAATAAATCTTAAAAAAAAAAAAAGAAAAATACAGAATTTAGAGTTTGAATCAACATTAACTCAATTTACATTTTCATGTCTCCCAAAGGCAGTATATTTTGAAAGAAGCATTTCCTTAGTGGAATGTAAGCCATATTCCTTGAATTGTCCTTTGATTGGGGATGGAACTCCTTGGGAGGAAACAGGCAAAGGCACAATTCTATATTAGGTCAATGTTCACCATACTAAAAGCAAAAAGCAGCCTATTTGCAGAACATATGGAGTGTTTCTCAAAGCCTTCCCTAAAATGACACAACAGCATTTGATATTGAGTATTTTGAAGATATGCAAGAAAAAAATGACCTCAGATGTATTGACATATAAGACATTCCAGCATGTCAAAAATTGTTTGTGGTGCCGAGGGCAGGGATCACCAAAAGCCTTTACTTTCAAGGGTGAGAACTACTTTCAGATCATATAACGTTAGAGGGCTCACTTCAGAAATTAGCCAATCCCCATTTGCTTGTCTTCCTGCCATCCAGGTTGCTTCTTTGGAAGGGTGGGTACTTAACACTCATTACTATGTATCAGTTGGAAGACAGGATAAACAGAAGCTGAAACTTTTTCCATTACCTATGCAACTAGCTACATCTGAAAGACTTGTACAATGCATTGGTTTCCCAGTCATGTGGACATAGTGCTTCATCCCCCTCTCTGGCTTTCCTACAAAAGTGCATGTCTACAAAATCCTTCATGAAATTCAAAATGGGAACCAAATTCAAGAGAGCCTTCAAATATAAGCCCCAAACAAACATATTAAAAAAGAAAGGTGATGCCCAACTCCCAAGTCTTCTCGAGGTCCCGGTAGACAGCAAAATGCTATAGACTGAACCCTGCTTTGGAGTCAGATAGGCTTGGTGTCAAATCCCAGCTCCTTACATCTGTGTGATCTTGGGCAAGGCAAGTTACTCCCTAAATCTCAGTTTCCTTGTTTATAAAAGGACAATAACCACAGGTTATGTCAATGGTTCAATTAAAAGATAGAGAAGAAACAAGGATTTTGGCAATTACCACTCATTATGTCAACAAGGCATGGTCTGGGTTCCATCTCTGTACCTGGCACTTTTAAAGGATTTTACTGAAGCAAAGCAAGAAAGAATAGTGAAAACATCAGGAAGATTTGAATTAAATCTTAGATCTCTGGGGTTCATTCAGCTGTAAAATGTGGGACTGGGCTAGCTGATCCCTTAGTGAATCACACGTTCTGAAAAACAAAAGTAATCCCCAATTTCTGAATCCTGCATGCATTTTTATCATTTCCTTCTGAACATGAAATGCTCATGTCCCTTATAAACAGGTGAGAAAAATCACAGAAAGGCCAAGATGCTCAAGCAGTTTATCATCTGAGTCACTCAAATTGCAGGCCAGGCTTCTTTTTCTTTGCAGGAGGGTGTCTGAATGATACACTCATATTAGTGGTAGGCAATAAATGCCTGTACCCGGAACTTTTGCATTCTCTGGCACAAAGTCACAGCTAAACACACTGCGTACCTAGCACATAGAGACACTCAAAAAATGTTTGTTGAATAAATACCCAGATGACACCTGTTGCTCCGCTCTGGACAAAATCTTTCAATTTTTCTCCTAACTTAAGTCAAAATTCAAGAAAGACTGTCAGCACATAAGAACTGTACCAAACACCTGAACGACATAAATTTTCAAAACCTTAATTATGCTACGTGGAAAAACATAAACACCGTCAAAGAAATGCTGAACCACCGGAAAAAACTTCGAAGCCAAGCAAAGTTTCAACATTCCCGCAGGGATACACCCACTGCGGCGAGGGTCAATTTCTTGGCGTCTTCCAGCTCTACTGAGCACCCTCAAAGGGGCTGAGGGGTGGGGCGAGGTGGGGGGCGCCCAGCTCCTGTTCTACCCTGGTACACTCGGCTCTCCAAAGCTCCACTCCCAACACATAAACCTTGAAGGTGGCTGTCACTCGAGCCCAGCACTGGACAGACACGAACACGGGGAGACCAAAAGGCCATCTCCCCATCTTCACGAGGGTCACCACAGAACCACAAACTCTCAAAAGACCCAAATTAATCACAAACCTAATGGAATTGGTTCCGGCTGTTCCAGCTTGGGATAAAACTATTTTCCTACAGCTTCTGGGAGTCAAACAAAAACTCCAAAAGAAAAATCGAACGGCCCCTTCCCCCCTCCCCCAGGAATGTGGCCACTTTACAATTCGCAAGCACTCTCCGAGACCTTCGCCCGGGGCTCAGATCGTTGGGTGACTCCCAAGGGAGAGGGGCTGCCCGCCGGGCTTTCGGTTGTTCCGGTGGGATCCCCGGGAGACCCGCCTGCAACGGGCTCTCAGTAAAACTGAAACAGAAAAAAAACCCCAGACTCGCCCACCGTGGAGGAAGGCGCGAAGCAATAGGGGATTTTAGCGCAGAGTGGAGGGGCCCAGAGACGACTCAATTTCCTCTCCTGCCCTCCGCAGCTCTTCTCCGGAGCCCCGCATGCCGCCCAGGTCCGCGCACCCCCCGCCCCCACATGGTGTGTCCCTCCTCATCAGAGCACATGAACTTTAAAATGGTGACTCGGGCGCGGGGGGGGGGGCGGCGACAGGAGATGAAGGGTCAAAGAGCCCCGGGACGAGCAAGCGGGCGCGGGAGTCAAGGAAAGAGCCCCTGGGTGGCGGGTGGGGCGCCCTGGGTGACGCGCACGTCGGGGGTACGGAGGGAGGCGCACCGAGCAAAGGGGGAGGGAGAAATGGAACGCGGCCCCTTTAAGAGGCCTTCACGGCGCTTAGGGACCGGGGGCCTCTCCTCCACCCCCGGCCCGGCGTGTGGGTCTTTCCTTGGGGAGAACCATCCCCAGGCCCGCTCCCCGGAGGCTCCCCTCACGCCAGGTCCCGCCCGGCCCTGCCCCGCGGCGGCGACTCCTCCTTACCCCGCTGTCTGCCGCCTCCTCCCAGCTCTCAGCGACCTCCTCATCTTCCATCTTACTCGCCGCTTTCCCTCCTCCCCCACCCCCTCCCCGCGCCTGCGCCCTGAAGCGCGCCTCCGTCGCGGGCGCCGGCACGCAAAGCTTTACTCAATGGACCCCGCCCCTTGCCAAGCCCGGAAGACGCACCCCGCCGGGGCCCACTAGCGTAGAGAGAGCCATCTTGGGAAAGGGCAGATGATCCCGAAAGCCGCCATTTTTCTTAAGGGCAAGTGTTGACTCTCGTAGGGAATGGGAGAGTCCCTGTGAAGTCATCGTCTTGAGTACGGAGAGTGTGTTCTTTGGAGCCATCTTTTCTAAGGGCAGGCAATTACTGAAAACTTTTTTTTTTTTTAAGTGAGTCGTAATCTTTATAAACTGCAGACTAAGCTTTTTTCAAAGTTCTGAAAATGTTTTATACCTTACCAGATAATGAAGAATACCTACTGATACATAAGACATTATTTTTGTGTGATGGGGAGAAATTTTTACAGTTTTCCTGCACACAAAGCAGTATTACAAGCGTCTGTTAACCCTCCTTTGTATCCTCACTAAGAACATCCTTAGTTGATAATACCAGCACCCGAGTTGGACAACCAGCACTACTAAAGTTTTCCTGAGTCATTAACGACAGATACATAATCATTTCCTTACGCATCTCCCTAAACAATATTCTTGTTTTATTTTTCTCCAGTGCAGTGGTAGAGACCTTCAACTTTAAAGTTCAACTTTGACACTTTCAACTCAAACAAGCTCCTGTGATCTTTTTTTTTTTTTAAAGATTTTATTTATTTATTTGACAGAAATCACAAGCAGGTGGAGAGGCAGGCAGAGAGAGAGAGAGAGAGCAGGAAGCAGGCTCCCCGCTGAGCAGAGAGCCCAATGCGGGGCTCTATCCCAGGACTCTGGGACCATGACCTGAGCGGAAGGCAGAGGCTTTACCCCACTGAGCCACCCAGGCGCCCCAAGCTCCTGTGATCTTATGAAGTTACTTAAGGTGTCTGTTCCTCAGTTTCCCTGAGTGTACAAAAACAGAGATAATAGTAGTACTAGCCGCTTCAAAGGCAGATCGTCAGAATTAAACTAGTTACTATAAATCGTCAGAATTATGGGCACCTGTGGCTCAGTGGGTTAAAACTTCCGCCTTCTGCTCAGGTCATGATCCCAGGGTCTGACGATTGAGCCCACATCAGGCTCTCTGCTCAGCAGGGAGCCTGCTTCCCCCTCTCTTTCTGCCTACCTCTCTGCTTACTTGTGATCTCTGTCTGTTAAATAAATGAATAAAATCTTAAAAAAAGAAAAAACCCTGAAGAATATAAATTTTTTTTTAATGTTTTAAATTTTATTTATTTCTTTGACAGAGACAGATCACAAGTAGGCAGAGAGGTAGGCAGAGAGAGAAGGAAGCAGGCTCCCCGATGAGCAGAGAGCCTGATGCGGGACTCGATCCCAGGACCCTGAGATCATGACCTGAACCGAAGGCAGAGGCCTCAACCCACTAAGCCACCCAGGCGCCCTGAAGAGTATAATATTTTTTTTTAAATCGTCAGAATTAAACTAGTTACTATATAAAGCATGGGACAATGCTTGGCCAGCAGTAAGACTTCCGAACATTAACTCTTATCATTACCAGTTGTCTTGCCTCCCTAAGAAGACTTAAAACTCTCTACTCATCCATTCCTTCCCAAAACACAAAAACAAGGGAAAAGTAAACACCATGTGTTTTTATTCTCACTGATGTTCATATAGGCCTCCCAGTATTAAAGCCCTGTCATTTGGTACTGTTGCATTTAGCCATTGTAATCAAATTATCTAACCTAAAATGTGTTTCCTTTCATGTTTTTAGCATGCCAGTCATCTTCCTAAAGTAACAGCTTCCTGTTGAGAATTTTTGCAATTGCAGTCCTAATAATGATTGTTGTAAACTGCAATCATGTATTAAATGTTACATCTTTAGAAGTTAAAGTGATGTGCTTACTAATTCTCTGGTTTCATGACTTCCTGTGTCTGAAATATGGATCATCTCAGGGTGTGTCCTCAGTCCGTCGTTTTTGCCTTGATGCTCATGGTGTGAGCCACCCACTGAACACTAAAATTCCCAAAGTTGATTTTCAGTCCTGACCTCCCTGGGTGTTTCTGAGGCTTCTTCTTGGCATCTCCACATGGATATTTCATTTGCAGCTCAAATTCTCTAAAATACAACTAATACTACGGACAGCCTGTCCAAAGAAAAAGGATTTTGTCTTGTTCATTCTCCGGAGCTATATTTATTTTGAATACATTCTTCTGTGAACCTATTTCCTTAAATGAATTACCCTGACTAAGTCTTAGGGACCGTAGTGGGGATGCGATTGTCTATCAGGCTTCATCTAAGTCTCACTCTTGGGGTGTGATTAGTTTTTCAAGGCCGAGGACACTTTTTTTTGAAGGCTTTGTGATTGTAGCATGTTACCAGCAGAGGGAGATAGTTCCTTACAATTTTGTTGTATTTGGCAATGCGCCTTAACAAAGCAATTAGTTGGGCATTCCTGGGACTGAGTTTTCTAGGAGAACAGAAAGATAAAGATCTAGGAGACCATTGGAGGATGCTGCAAAGGAAATAGCCTTTGTTCCAACCGATGGGCCACCAGGAGACCAGCCCTAGTTAATGATATGGGCCCTTTGTGACTTTGGGCAAGTCTCTTCCTCATCTGTAAAATGAAGAAATGGGGCCAAATGAACTCTAAAATTGAGGAAGTGGTGGTGGTTTTCTTCCACTGGGGGAAAGCCCCAAAAGTTGAAGTAGGGCACATACATATATTAACAGATATCCTAAAACATGATATACCACGCATGTTTGGGACTTGCACTCAGAACTGCAGGCACCTTTTATAGACCATGTAAAACATTGAGATGTGAAAAGAATTAAGAGCAAAGCCCCAGGCACGCCTGGGTGGCTCAGTCAGTTAAGCATCCGACTCTTGATTTCAACTCGGGTCATGGTCTCAGGGTTGTGAGCCCTGCCTGGTGAGCCTGGAGCCTGCTTGAGATTTTCTATCTCCCTCTCCCTTTGCCCCTCCCCTCCTCCAAAAGAGCAAAGCCCACAGTGAACAAACTTTCCATCTAATGCATGAACTGGAACTATGTAGGCATTTATGTCAAGAAATAAATGTTAGGGGTGCCTGGGTGGCTCAGATGATTAAGCGTCTGCATTCAACTCAGGTCGTGATCTCCAGATCCTGGGATCGAGTCCCACATCAACTCCCAGCTGCTTCTCTCTCTTTCCCTCTGTCTCCTCCCTCACTTGTGTTCTGTCTTTCACTCTCAAATGAATAAATAGAACCTTAAAAAAAAAAAAGAAAGAAAGAAAGGGAAAACTTACCAATATTTAAAGGGTTCATGCCTTTTGACCCAACAATTGCATTTCTGGGAAATTTACCTGTAGATACATTTGCCCATATGCAAATAACAAAAGGACAAAGATATTCTTGGCTACTTTGTTTATAGTCACAAAGCAGTAGAGTTGAATGTCCATCTCTAGAGCATTTGTTTAAAAGATATATGGTACATTCATACAAAGGAACAGAATGCAATTTGTTAACAAAATTTCGTTGGTCCTAAATATGCTGACACGGAATGACCTCAGAGAATTATAGTTAAATAAATTTTTTTTTAAAGCAGCCAGGTAAAGAACAACATGTTTAGTTTGCTGCTATCTGTAGGTTTATTTATTTAAATATGTATGTGGGGTTTTTGTTTTGTTTTTTGTTTTTTTAATTTAAGCAACTTCTACTCCTAGTGTGGGGCTCAAACTCACAATGCAGAGATCAAGAGTTGCGTGCTTTTCTGACTGAGCCAGGCAGGCACCCCTATATGTGTATGTGTGTATTGTGTATGCCTCTCTGGAAAGATATAAGGAACTTGTCATGGTAATCACATTGATGGAGGAGAGAGGTTGCTGGGGGATCGGTATGATGGACTTGATCTTTATATGTCCTTTTGTAGCTTTTGAATGTTGTTCTATGTTAATAGCTTACTTATTCTAGGGGTGCCTGGGTGGCTCAGTGGGTTAAAGCCTCTGCCTTTGGCTCAGGTCATGATCCCAGGGTCCTGGGATGGAGCCCCACATCAGGCTTTCTGCTCAGCAGGGAGCCTGCTCTCCCCACCACCCCTGCCTGCCTCTCTGCCTACTTGTGAACTCTGTCTGTCAAATAAGTAAATAAAGTCTTTATTCATGTATATACATGAGTATATACATAAGAATTGTACTTCATTAATTGATTATTGGAATAGACTGGAGGAAAACTAACTTTTCTTTTACTTATAGAGAGGCAATGGCTGCCCCTTTCATCCCTGCCTCATCTCTTGTCCTATTGTGTCCAATCATATCCCAATCAGCCTTCACACTGCAGAAAGATTATTCTAAAATAACATTTTCTTTTTCTTTCTAAGATTTTATTTATTCGACAGAGAGAGAGCACAAGCAGGAGGAGTGGCAGGCAGAGGGAGAGGGAGGGGGATGCTCCCTGCTTAGCAGGGAGCCCAATTCGGGGCCCCATCCCAGGACCCTAGGATCATGACCTGAGCTGAAGGCAGATGCTTAACTGACTGAGCCACCGAGATGCCTCTCTAAAATACTATTTTCAACACATATCTTCCCTGCCCCGAAATCTCTATGACCTAGAGGTAATATCCAGTTTTCCTGATGATATTTCAGATCATTTATAAACTGATGTCAATCTTATCTCCTCTTTATCAGAAGGAACATTGCATAGAGTTGAATAGCCTAGGTTTGTTGCTCACCATCACTCATCAGCAGGGAAATGAAAATCAAAACCTCAAAGAGAGGGGTGCCTGGGTGGCTCAGTGGGTTAAAGCCTCTGCCTTTGGCTCAGGTCATCATCCCAGGGTCTTGGGATCAAGCCCCATATCGGGCTCTCTGCTCTGCAGGGAGCCTGCTTCCTCCTCTCTCTCTGCCTACTTGTGATCTCTGTCTGTCAAAAAAAAAAAAAAAAAAAAAAAAAATCTTTAAAAAAACAAAAACAAAAACCACAAAGAGATATCACCTCACACATGTGAAAATGGCTATTATCAAAAGCACAAGAAAAAACCAGTGTTGCCAAGGAGGTAGAGAAAAAGGAACCCTTGTGCACTATTAGTGGGGATATAAATTGGTGCAGGCTGGGGCGCCTGGGTGGTTCAGTGGGTTAAAGCCTCTGCTTTTGGCTCAGGTCATGATCTCGGGGTCCTGGGATCAAGCCCCGCATTGGGCTCTCTGCTCAGCAGAGAGCCTGCTTCCCTCTCTCTCTCTGCCTGCCTCTCTGCCTACTTGTGATCTCTGTCTGTCAAATAAATAAATAAAATATTTCCAAAAAAATACCTTAAATTGGTGCAGCCACTGTGGAAAACAGTGTGGACATTCCTCAGAAAATCAAAAATAGAACTACCATAACATCCAGCAATTCTATTTCTGGGTATTTATCCACAGAAATACTTATCCAAAGAAACACTAATTCAAAAAGATATATGCATCTCTATATGCATTGCCTCATTATTTGCAATAGCTAAGCTATGGAAACAATCTAAGTGTCCATTGATAGATGAATGGATAAAGAAGATGTGATATAGGGACGCCTGGGTGGCTCAGTGGGTTAAGCCACTGCCTTCGGCTCAAGTCATGATCCTGGGGTCCTGGGATCGAGTCCCCCATCAGGCTCCTTGCTCTGCGGGGAGCCTGTCTCTCTCTCCACCTCTGCCTGCCTCTCTGCCTGCTTGTGTGCTTTCTCTCTCTTTCTGACAAATAAATAAAATCTTAAAAATGAAGAAGAAGAAGAAGATGTGATATATTTATACAATGGAATATCACTCAGCCATAAAAAAGAATTAAATCTTGCCATCTGTGACAACATGATGGACCTACAGGGTATTATGCTAAATGAAATAAAGCAAAGAAAAGCAAATACTGTATGATTTAACTTACATATGGCATCTGAAAAACAAAACAGGGGCACCTGGCTGGCTCCGTCAGCAGAGCATGCAACTCTTGATCTCAGGGTTGTGAGTTCAAGCCCCACATTGGGTAAGAGATGACTTAAAACAATAAATAAATAAACTTAAAACAATTTAAAACCCCGAAACAAATAAACAAACAAAATAGAATGAATACAGACTGATAAATACAGAGAACAATGTGGTGTTTGCCAGAGGGAAAAGGTGGGAGAATGGGTGAAAAAAGAGGAGAGGAAAAGTACAAAGTTCCAGTTATAAAATAAATAAGATGCAGTGATACAATGTACAACATGGGGACTATAGTTAATAATATGTAACAACTTTGTGTGGTAACACTTGTTAGCTACATCTGCAGTGATCACTTTGAAATGTATATAAATGTTGAATCATTGTATCATATGCCTGAAACCAATATAATGTATGTCAAAAAACAGTTCTGGAGAGGGACGGTAGTGATGGTTGCACAACAGTATAAATGTACTTATTAGCAATGAATGCTGCACTTCAAAAGGGTAAAATAGTAAATGTTTTTTTTTTTTTTATGGGTATTTTACCACAATAGAAAATTGGAAAAAATAATGAACAAAATTAACAATAACAAAGGCTTTGAAGCAAAACCACCTGGGTTCAAACCTTTCCCTGTGATCCTGGGTTGAGTTAGTTAATCCCCATGTGCCTCAGTTTCTTTTGTCTTTATTAATTAATTAATTTTTAAAAGATTTTATTTTTAAGTTATCTCTACACTAACGTGAGGCTCAAACTCACAACCAGGAAATCAAGAGTCGCATGCTCCACCAAATGAGCCAGCCAGGCACCTCTCCTCAGTTTCATCATCTGCAAAATAAGCACAATAATGGCAACTACTTAGCAGTTTGACACATGAGTACACAATAAACATCAGCTATGATTATTATTAAAGATTTTGCTTTAAGGGGCGCCTGGGTGGCTCAGTGGGTTGGGCCTCTGCCTTCAGCTCAGGTCATAATCTTAGGGATCCTGGCATTGGGCTGTCTGCTCAGCAGGGAGCCTGCCCCCCCCCCCAACTCTCTCTGCTTGCCTCTCTGCCTACTTGTGATCTCTCTGTCAAATAAAGAAATAAAATCTTAAAAAAAAAAAGATTTTGCTTTAACATTAAATCTTTCATGCTAATCACAATTAATAATTTTATAGTGGCTTATTTACTTGTTTATTGTCTGTCTTTCCCAGTAACTCTAGGGAACCTCTACAAGGACATGGGGCTTTGTTAATTTTATTTAAAAATATGTTCGGGGTGCCTGGGTGGCTCCGTGGGTTAAAGCCTCTGCCTTCGACTCAGGTCATGATCCCAGGGTCCTGGGATCAAGTCCCGCTTTGGGCTCTCTGCTCAGCGTGTTGCCTACTTCCTCCTCTCTCTCTGCCTGCTTCTCTGCCTACTTGTGATCTCTGTCTGTCAAATAAATAAATAAAATCTTAAAAAAATATATTCTATACATATTACATGGTTTGGCACATACAGGTATTCACTAAATATTTGTTGACTATATGCCCTCTTAGTTGTCAGCTTCCCAATGTGCTCCAGTGAATTCAAAACATATTGAATTCAACACATACTTAGTAAGTCTCTATTGTGTGCCAGTCTCTAAATTAGATGATATAGCAGTGAACAAAACAGCAGTATCTGCCGTCTTTCACTTAGATTTGGGAGGAGAGTGGGGGAATGGTTCTATATTTGAACTTGTTCTAGCAAGCAATTCCAAACCAACCTGAGCATCAGAAGTCCTAGGAACTTTAAGAAAAAGTCTGAGGTGGGTTGGGAGTGGGATGGATGGGTGGGTGAGGGAGCTAAGGTGGGCCCTGGAACCTGCATTTTTAAAAGGAAGCAATTAATAGCTGGTCCAGTGTTTCTAGCATTGAGCTCTATAGAGTATTTTGGTGAGTGGTGGGATTGGTCACAAGCTCTATGGCCATTTTTATGCTTGGGGTTTTTAATAACAGGCTTTTAATATTTCTTTTACCAGTTACAGTTGCCAAGTTTCTCCTTCATGATGATATTTCCTAACTGAAAAACTTTGAGTTTCTTAAATCAGTTTCTCATGCTGGGGTTTCACAAGTATTTCCCCTGGGGTCTCTGAATTATCCAAGTTTGAGGACCACTGAATTATCCAGTACTTTCTGGAGCGAGGCTGACCCACGTCTCCTCAAGAGTACCTTGTCCTCCCAACCCAAAGGGACTTGGGTTCTGACCCAGACCTATGTCCCAAGAGATACCCCAGAAGGTCCACTTTATTCCTAAACGGTGGGCTGGCAGCTGAGAATTGCTTGTTTCAGGCACAAATGGTTAGGACTGAAGCCCTTGGGCTCTGTATCTCTGGCATTTCCTTAGACCACTTACCAAATGCATGAGACGGTGGAGATTCTCACCTACACACCAGGGTGCCCCCTTGGAAGAGGTATTTTGTTGGACCTCACCGCCTGGTAATAGTGATACCGTAAAATACTGGAGCTTGGGAATCATATATGTCTAAATCCACATTCTGTCCTGTCGCCCTCAGCCCGACCTTGCTCCTCAGGTGTGAGGTCTTGGGAAAACATACTGATACTACTCTGCATCTCAGTTTTCCTCATCTGATAAAAGGAGCTAGTAACAAGTCACACTGTGGGTGCCTCCATTAAGGGAGGCTTCCATTGCACAATCAAGGCACTCAGTTTCCCTTCTTCGGTTGACGTCCAAGAGCACGTCCATTCAGCACAGCCCTCCCTCGTGCCCATCAGCCCCCGTGGATCCAAATGAGTTAGAGTTTAATTCCTGGCCCTGGGTCTATACAGTCTCAAGCCATTGGGGAAATTCCAGTTGCCCCTCGGCCTAAGTGCAGTAGGGGAGATGGGTGCAGCTCTGGGGTCGGTTCTAGGGATTCAAGAAGGCTGGCGCAGAAGCTCGACGTTCCCCCACTCCAGCCAGCTTCACTGCCCCGGCGGGGCGGCGTTCCAGCCTCCGGAGAACCTCAGCCAGGGACCACGTCCCTTCCCAACATGGCGCCATCCCTAGGCCGCCTCGCTCGGGCACGCCCCGTTGACGTATGTGCGAGCGCGTCCTCCGCGCCAGTCCCCGACGCATGCGCACTCGGCGCTGTCTTCTCCCGGCCAGAGCAGCAGCAGCGGCGGCGGCGTTTGAGTGGAGGAAGATGGCGGCTCCGGGCGGCTCGGGGTCCCGCCAGCTGTGAGGAGCCCCAGTGCGGCAAGCGCCGTTTGAGGCGGAGCATCTCTCCTCTGGCTCTGTCCCCGGCTCCCTCATCGCCGTCGCCAGCGGAGCGAACCCGAGAGCGTGGCGCGGACTTGGCCAGGTGAGGCTTCTCCCTCTCCTGGGGCCGCGGCGGGGAGCCGGCGCCTTCTGCCCTTTATGCCCCAGGCCCGCAGGGGGCAGGGGGCGTCCCCGGCCCGGCGCAGGCCGCGCATCCTGCGCGGGGGTCGGTGCCGGCTGGCCTGGGGGCCTTGCTGTCGTCATCCTCGGCCTCGCTGGGTTAGGCAGGGAGGAGGAGGAGTGCCCCTTTCCACCTCGCCTTTGGAATGGGAGTGAACCCGGCCCCTCTCCTCAAGGAGGGCGGTTCACATCCCCTCACCGCGTCTACGGAAGGGTGTTATGACCAGGGCAGGGATGGCTGTCAGGGTGTCAGCTAATCTTTCACCCGGCCCCCGGATCTTTACCGCCTTGCGCTGAGGAGCCGGAGTCCAGCGCCTTCCAAAATTGGGGCTGCGGCGAGGGGCCGGCATCGGTGGTGAAGCTGTAGCTGCAGAGGGGGAGATTTTGGAATTGGTTTTAAAAATAAAACACAAGCAGCCTGTCTTGCCGCTTAGCTTTTCGAGTGTTCCTCCGGCGAAGTGGGGGACTGCGGGTCTCCTTGATTGAGACAGCAGTCCACGTTGTGACTGTGAGAATTGTTTGTGCAAAGGGAACGGTGGAGGGTGGGAACGAATTTGTAAACGGAGGAAAACCCGATTCTGAGATCTTGATGGTCTCTGCAGAGTATAACTTAGGTGCTAATGAAGCCTTCGTTTGTTTGAAAACCTTTGTGTTTTTGAGCTTCGGAATAGCTAATTGCTTTTGTCTGTTCAATCTCCTGAATTTTATTCGGAAAATAAAAGCTTCCCTTAATTGCCGGAGTCTTTGGGCTTTTCTGTCGTGGGATTCTGATTGCTCTGGGTGAAGATTCAGACACCTTACCAGCTCTCACCTACTGGCAAGGACATTGTTATTCCTTTCTGAGAATAAGTTTTTGTTGTTCAGCTGCTAATTGGGAGGTTTTGATTTAGTTTCTCACGTTGGGAAGCTGGCTTGAAGCCTTGTGATCTCTTCCTTGAAGAATGATGGGATCAGCTGGAATTGTGCTATGGGGAAAATGTTTCGGCCATGGCTTTGGCTTGGACACACTGAATATCTTTGTAACTAAAATTTGTTTTCCTTGTGTTTAAAATGATGACATCATGGGTTTAAAGGGAGAAGGAAATTAGAGGAGAAATACCATCATTTAGAATCGAACATTTAAAATTCAGTCTGCAGCTTTTACAGTGACTAGTGACTGACTCTCTGTGTCAAATTCCTAACTTTGAGCATATTCATGTGTAAAATCTGATTGGGCGTCCTTTCTATTGTGTGTTGTCATTTTATATCCTGTAACTGTTTGCTTTTGACAAACCCAGTATAAATCTATTACTCAATCTACATTGACGCAGGGATGTTTTGTTTACCTCAGAAAGCTTTTAATTGTTAAAGTGACAACTGCTTGATTTAATATTAGCTAATCTTTGACCTTCTCTTAAAGCTTTCCCATAGAGATTTGTAGATTTTCTTATTGCCTTTCATAAGGCCATAAACCTGAACAAGTAACTTCACAGAAAATTGAAGAGCCACCTTAAATTTCAGTTTGCTAAGAATCATGCAATAATGCAGTAAAACATCCTCATGGTTTGACATTATGCTTCTTGGCATAATGTGTTGCATTGTTGTGCTAAATCATCATCAGGTATTGATGCAACTTCATGACATCCATGACATCATTCACTCTCCAGCATTTCGCCCTTTGTAAATTTCTTACCTTCTCAGAGTCTCCAAAAGAACAGGATCAGGAAAAATAGCTTAGGATGCTCCTTATTGCCTGATTGCTAAAAGAGCCTTCATATAACACTGCTTTATATAGTTAAACTCTTCTGTAAGGTTCAGAGCTGTTCATGATTCCTACTTATTATTAAGAGCAGGCACAAATGCTATTAAAATCTCTGGGTTTTACAAGGATATTGAAGTCCCAAGGAGAAGTTATCTCAAAGATGAACAAATACGTGATTATCTTTTGTGATTTCAGGGTTGTTTTAGTCACGGAATTAACAACTTTTTATAAAACCAGAAGCCGTTTGGTTAACTAATGCCTTTTCCACTTGGAGATTGTTACGTGGGTCAGAAGAGATAATGTTCTGTGAGAGTCCTTTGTAAAATAACAGGTAAATGTAAGATTGATTATTCAATGATCAGTTTTATGAAAACCCCTTACCGAGGGCCCTCTATATACGCTGGGCATTTGGTCTCATTTTGGTCTCAAGTTGCCTATAGCCTGGTTGGGGAGCCAGACAAGGAAAGTAGTTAAGTATGTTGTACTTTAAAAAGTAAGAAATGCACAGAATCCAACTGAGGGAGTCAAGGAAGGCTTCTCAGGGCCAGGATGGCTCCATAGCCTTTCCTATTCTGCAGAAAAATCTGCCTTTTGTGAGTGATTTGTTTTTTATAAAAACTTAAAAAAAAATATATATATTTTTTTATTTTATTTTATTTTTTTTATTTATTTGTCAGAGAGAGAGCGAGCGAGCGGGAGCACAGGCAGACAGAGTGGCAGGCAGAGTCAGAGGGAGAAGCAGGCTCCCTGCGGAGCAAGGAGCCCGATGTGGGACTCTATCCCAGGACGCTGGGATCATGACCTGAGCCGAAGGCAGCTGCTTAACCAACTGAGCCACCCAGGAGTCCCAAAAATATTTTTTAATCTTGACTTCTTTCTCCCTTTTATTCATTCACAGTCATGACACTTCCCACACAGTATGCCCCAGTTATGATTTCTGCATTCTCAAAAATCTAACAAAGTCTTGGGAGAACCTGAGAGTGAGTCATATACCAGGCAACAAACACAAACATTGCAGCTGCAGTGAAAATATCTCAGATTACTAAATGGTGACAACTTTAGAGTGATGATGTTTTTGTTTTTTGTTGTGTAAACCGGTATAAGAAGCAATGTATGATTTTAATTTGATCACGTTTAGTTAATGTTTAGTTGTCAGTCCCTTAGAATGTGTACTGTAGGGCGCCTGGGTAGCTCAGTGGGTTAAGCCGCTGCCTTCAGCTCAGGTCATGATCCCAGAATTCTGGGATCGAGTCCCACATCGGGCTCTCTGCTCAGCAGGGAGCCTGCTTCCTCCTCTCTCTCTCTGCCTGCCTCTCTGCCTACATGTAATCTCTCTCTGTCAAATAAATAAATAAAATCTTTAAAAAAAAAAAAAGAATGTGTACTGTAAGTAGTTGTAGTACTGTCTCCTTTCTCTCAGTAATAAATTAAGCGAGAAGGTCCTTTTTCCTTTTTGGGCAAAGCTGAAAACTTAAACCAGGACTATACTGAACTATTTTATATTCATTCATGTAGGTAAAAGTTGCTTAGCATCTCTGATATTGAACTTCTGTATCGCAATACAAGTTCCTCATCTTAGTGCTGTGGTAGTTTTATAATTAATTTAGCATGTTGTCTGTATTGCAAACTTCATGAGTTTTGGGATGTGTAGAATCTTTACGTGGTACAGTATCAGTGGAACATTTACAATTTGATAATACTCATGTTTACATATTAACCATGTAAATACTCAACACTAAAAATGAGGGCTTTAAGATGGTGGTTGATAGTAAAATGAAGGTTTATTTTTCTGTATTGTGAATTTGTTATGTATAGAAGGATATGACACATAGAGAAGTAACTTTAAAGTTGCCCAGTCTTGGGGACCCGGGTGTCTCAGTTGGAAGAGCTTGCAACTCTTGATCTCAAGGTTGTGAGTTGGAGCTCCATGTTGGGGGTATAGATTACTTAAGTAAATAAACATCAGAAAAATAAAAAAATTGCCTAGTATTGTGCTCATAATTCAGCTTTGCTTCTTTCCTTCCTTCCTTCACTTCCTTCCTTTCTTTCTAGATTTATTTGAGAGAGAGGGATCATGAATGGGGGGCGGGGCAGAGGGAGAGAGGATCTCAAGCAGTCTCCATGCTGAACTCGGAGTCCCATATGGGGCTTGATCTCAGGACTCCAAGATCATGACCTGAGCCAAAACCAGGAGTTGGATGCCTAACTGACTGAGCCACCCAGGTGTCCCCAGCTTATTTTCTAAATTGTTTTTTGTGACCTAGGGCTGCGGCCTGGCTCAGTTTATAGACCATGCTACTCTTGATCTCTGGGCTGTTGGTTCAAGCCCCATGTTGGCCATATGGCTTACTTTAAGATTTATTTATTTATTTATTTATTTATTTTTTTAAAGATTTTATTTATTTATTTGAGAGAGAGACAGTGAGAGAGAGCATTAGCGAGGAGAAGGTCAGAGGGAGAAGCAGACTCCCCATGCAGCTGGGAGCCCGATGCGGGACTCGATCCCGGGACTCCGGGATCATGACCTGAGCCGAAGGCAGTCGTCCAACCAACTGAGCCACCCAGGCGTCCCTAAGATTTATTTATTTGAGAGAGAGTGAACGAGAGAGTGCGTGCACATGCGAGGGGAGGGGCAGAGGCAGAGGGAGAGAGAGAATCCTGGGTCAGACTCTTTGCTGAGCGCAGAGCCTGATGCAGGACTCCATCCCTCAACCCATGATATCATGACCTGAGCCAAAATGACCAGTTGGTTAACTGGCTGAGCCACCCAAGTGCTCCCCGTTTAGCTTACTTTATTTTTTTTTATTTTTTTTTAAAGATTTTATTTATTTATTTGACAGGCAGAGAGAGAGGAGGAAGCAGGCTCCCTGCAGAGCAGAGAACCTGATGTGGGGCTTGATCCCAGGACCCTGGGATCATGACCTGAGCCGAAGGCAGAGGCCTTAACCCACTGAGCCACCCAGGCGCCCCCTGTTTAGCTTACTTTAAAGATTTATTTTATTTATTTATTTGACAGACCGAGATCACAAGTCAGTGAGAGGCAGGCAGAGAGAGAGGAGGAAGCAGGCTCCCCACAGAGCAGAGAGCCCGATACAGGGCTCGATCCCAGGATCCTGGGATCATGACCTGAGCTGAAGGCAGCGGCTTAATCCACTGAGCCACCCAGGCGCCCCCTGTTTAGCTTACTTTATTTTATTTTTATTTTTTTAAAAAGATATTATTTATTTATTTGACAGAGAGAGATTGCAAGTAGACAGAGAGGCAGGCAGAGAGTGAGAGAGAGAGAGAGAGAGAGAGAGAAGCAGGCTCCCTCCTGAGCAGATAGCCCGATGCGGGACTCGATCCCAGGACCCCGAGATCATGACCTGAGCTGAAGGCAGCGGCTTAACCCACTGAGCCACCCAGGCGCCCCTGTTTAGCTTACTTCAAACAAAAAAAGTGTTGGAAGAAAACAAAGCAAAACAAGAAAAGAATTAAATTGTTTTTGTGTCCTTCTAAATATCTTGTAAAATTACAACTTTGTGATATTCCTATAGCTTGATTTTGCTCTTCCTTACTCATGGATGTATTGGCAAGCAAATTTGCTTTGAATTTTGATTCTTTCTTTTTTTTTTTTTAAGATTTTATTTACTCATTTGACAGAGAGAGACACAGTGATAGAGGGAACACAAGCAGGGGAGCTGGTGAGGGAGAGGGAGGAGCAGGTTTCCCACCGAGCTGGGAGCCCGATGCAGGACTTGATCCCAGAACCCTGGGATCATGACCTGAGCCGAAGGCAGACGCCCAACAATTGAGCCACCCAGGTGCCCCTGTATTAAATTTTTTAAGTTGTAGAGTTTCCCCCAAGCTTTTTTTTTTTTTTTTAAGATTTTATTTATTGGGGCGCCTGGGTGGGTCAGTGGGTTAAAGCCTCTGCTTTCAGCTCAGGTCATGATCCCAGGGCCCTGGGATTGAGCCCCACATTGGGCTCTCTGCTTGGTGGGGAGCCTGCTTCCCCTTCTCTCTCTCTGCCTGCCTCTCTGCCTAGTTGTGACCTTTGTCTGTCAAATAAATAAAATCTTTATTTTTTTTAATGATTTTATTTATTTATTTGATAGAGACAGCAAGAGAGGGAATACAAGCAGGGGGAGCAGCAGAGGGAGAGGGAGAAGCATGTTTCCCGCTGAGCAGGGAGCCCAATGTGGGGCGTTATCCCAGGATCTGAGATCATGACCTGAGCTGAAGGCAGGTGCTTAATGACTGAGCCACCCAGGCACCCCATCCCCCAAGTTTTTAATTTTTTCCAGTGTCACTGTTCAGTGTTTTGTTTCTAAAGTGGAAATGCTCTTGTAATACTTTGATACTTATTTATATATATGTCTGATAAATGTATAGGTATTATATAGAGTAGTAGTCACTTAGAAAATTTTACTACTTTGAACAGTAACTTATTTTATCTTCTAGTAATATATATATTTGGGATAGTTCAGTTAATTACTGTAAAGGCAAACAAGAAAAAAAATAAAGACAAACAAGTTTTAGTTTCAGCTGTTACTATTTCTTTAGAATATTTAATATTTAGGATATTATTTTTCTTTTTCTTTAAGTTAAGCTGTAGGCCCGGTGTGGGGCTTGTACTCGTGACCCCAAGATCAAGAGTCACATACTTTACTGACTGAGCCAGCCAGGTGCCCCCATTTTGAATACTTTTATTTCAACTATTTTAAGGAATTCACTAATACACATAATTTCTGAATTTGTGTTTCCTTTATTATTCTCATTTTATTTATTTTCTTTTTAAAATTATTTATTTACTTTTTAAGATTTATTTATTTTAGAGAGTTGAGAGGGTGTGCATGGGTGGGAGGAGCAGAGGGAGAGTGGGAGAGAGAGAGAATCTCAAGCCGACTCTGCCTTGACTGCAGAGCCTGGCAGGGGCTCTGTCTCAAGACCATGAGATGACTACCTGAACCCAAACCAAGAATTGGGTGCTTAATGTACTGCGCCACTCAGGCACCCCATTAATCTCATTTTAAATGCTTGGTTCATGTCGCTAATAGAGAGCAAGGAATTTTTTTTTCTGGAATGAACCTCTTGGTGCATTGTTTAGGGAAAGATTGATGTTAATTATGAATTCATCAATACAGTTTTACTAAAATGTTGCCTCTTCCATCTCCTGGCTTTTCAAATAGAAGTCAAGGGGAAATGGAATTTATCCTTTTATTTCAATAGTTCTTTTAAAAGTTGTTTGGGGGTAAGATTTTTATTTTTAAGCAATCTCTACACCCAGCATGGGGCTCAAACCCACAACCCTGAGATGAGGAGTCACAGGCCCCACTGACTGAGCCAGCCAGGTTCCCCTAAAGCTTTTTTATTAGTAGTCTTGCTGTCTTTTGCCAAAAAGGAATAGCATATTCTCTTAGAATCAAACGGTATTGTGTTTGCCTTGTGTTGTGCAAGACTGTTTTTCTTAACTTTTGATTTGATACTTAATGACATCTTCCCCAGTAGGCCCTTTGCTCTAGTCAAGCAAGATCAAGCCAGCTGCTCTCTTCCATATTACTGAACGTAAAGATTTACTTCCCTGTGGGTCCCTCAAATTTAACTCACCTCTCTTTTCTCACTAAATGCAGTTCTCTCCTCCAAAATGTGTTTTATACATTGTATGGAATTTGGGAATGTAATTCTCTGTAGAGATGCGTAACGACCCATGGGTTAAAATTTCACATTTTATTTAACTTAAAAGTAACTTAACGGTAACAGATCTTGAAGTCATGATAGGTGAAGTAAGCCTGACAAAAAAGAACAAGTACTGTATGATTCCACCTATATGAAGTACCTAGAGTAGTCCAGTTCATAGTGACAGAAAGTGGACTGGTAGTTGCCAAGGGCTGGGGAGAGGAGGGCTTGGGGAATTATTGTTTAATGTTATAGTCTCAGTCTGGGATGATTACAAGTTCTGGAGATGGATGGGGGATGGTTTTATAACAGTGTCAATGTACATAAGACAACCAAAGTGCACACTTAAAAATGGTTGAGGTGGCAAGTTTTATGTATATATTATCACAATTTAAAAAAAGGTAACCTGTATGCTCTGTGGGATGGCTTGGTAACCATTTATTTTGACATAGTAATTAAGATCCTGGGCTTTAGCCCCCGGTAGACTCAGGTTCATACCCTAGTTCTCTCCTGAGGTATGGATCTTAGCTTCTCTAAGTCTCAGTTTTTTTCATCTATAAAATCAGGATAATGATGCCTGTGTTATGGGACAATTAAATATGGGAATGTATGTGAATTTTTTTTTTAAGAGTTTTTATTTATTTGGGGGCACCTGGGTGACTTAGTGGATTAAGGCCTCTGCTTTCGGCTCAGGTCATGATCCCAGGGTCCTGGGATCGAGCCCCACATCGGGCTCTCTGCTCAGCAGGGAGCCTGCTTCCTCCTCTCTCTCTGCCTGTCTCTCTGCCTGCTTATGATCTCTGTCTGTCAAATAAATAAATGAAATCTTAAAAAAAAAAAAGATATTTATTTATTTATTTGACAGAGAGATATCACAAGAGAGAGTGTGTGTGTGGGGGTGCGGGAAGCAAGCTCCCTGCTGAGCAGAGAGCCTGATGTGGGGCTTGATCTCAGGACCCTGAGATCATGACCTGAGCTGAAGGCAGAGGCTCAACCCACTGAGCCACCCTGGCACCCCTGTATGTGAACTTCTTAGTACATTGTGTAGCACATATAAATATCCAAATGTTATACTTTATTGTATTGTTTTTATGGAACATTAAAACTGGGGACAAGGGGCGCCTGGCTGGCTCAATCGGACTGATCGTATGGCTCAATCATGCAGCTCTTTTTTTTTTTTTTTAAGATTTTATTTATTTGACAGAGATCAAAAGTAGGCAGAGAGAGAGGAGGAAGCAGGCTATCTGCTCAGCAGGGATGCAGGGCTCGATCCCAGGACCCTGGGACCATGACCTGAGCCGAAAGCAGAGGCTTTAACCCACTGAGCCACCCAGGTGCCCCCCCCCCCCACTTTTAAAAGATTTTATTTATTTTATTTGACAGGCCCAGATTACAAGTAGGCAGAGAGGCAGGCAGAGAGAGAGAGGAGGAAGCAGGCTCCCTGCTGAGCAGAGAGCTCGATCCCAGGACCCTGGGACCATGACCTGAGCCGAAGCAGAGGCTTTAATCAACTGAGCCACCCAGGCACCCCTCAATCATGCAGCTCTTAATCAGTGGGTTCAAATGTGAGTTTGAGCCTCACGTTGGGTGTACAGGTTACAGAAATAAATAGATAAGTAAACTTAAGAAATAAGATAATAATAAGAATAAACTTAAGGAATAAGAAAATAAAACTGGGACAGAGGGAACTTAATCTCCTAAATTGTATATAGTATAGCCAGTGGCATACCTGTCCTTTCACAGGAATGCATGTTTCATTTTTTAATTTATTTTTATTTTTTAAAAGATTTTATTTGTTTATTTGACAGAGAGAGGAATCACAAGTAGGCAGAGCAGCAGGCAGAGAGAGAGCAGGAAGCAGGCTCTCCTTCAAGCAGAGAGCCGGATGCAGGGCTTGATCCCTGGGATCATGACCTGAGCTGAAGGCAGAGGCTTAACCCACTGAGCCACCCAGGCGCCGCTCATGTTTTAGTTTTTCTCCTGTGCTTCTCTTTCTATCCTTGATTGGAGAACTGGCCTTGTTCATGGCTCCATTTGACACCACTGCCCTGATGTGTCTTAAATCCCTCTAGATGTGATCTTTCTTTTATGCTTCTTGGTTCTCCAGGGGTTTCATAGAGCATATCCTCTAACTCAGCCGTGCAGGTGTTCACAACTGAGTCCATTATCTCACCTCTCTCTTCTATTAAGGCAAAAACCTTATTAAACAAGTTCCTTTCTCAATATTCCCATATCTATAGGTAGAATAATTTTATTCTGGTCTGATAGACCATAAAACCAGGAATCTTTTTTTTTTTTTTTTCTTCTTTAAATCTTTCATCACTTGTATCTGGCCATGTAGTTCTGTATTCTCTTACTCAAGATCCCTTAGATTTGCCTGACTTGACTGTGACTGTAGACCAGGCTTTCATGAGCTGAAAGCAGACTGGGGTAGTGTTAGAGTTCTTAGCTGCTCTCGTTGCCAGGGCTCTGCCATTTGCTAGTTTTGTGATCTCAGTCTCCCTCATCTTCAAATGGCAATTACAATTCCTGTCTCATGACATATGTGTAAAATATTTAACTAAATGCCTAACACATGGTAAACACTCAATAAACAGAAGCTGCTGTTATTTGAGATTTTCTTCTCAGTAATCTTTGGAAATGGTTAAGATTGAGGTGACAGTGTTTTGACAGATCAGTCTTAAGGGATATTATTTGAATGTTTCTACTCTGATCAAGAACCCATGATAACTTCTCTAAGTGCCTGTGTCCCCTGCTTATCTTTTGAACTCTCTGTATGACCTTCATTGTATCTTGGCTTGCCTCTCTTGCATATTATGCTCATGTGTACAACTGAACATTCATCTTCCTAGGAAGGGGGTCTTTTTTCTTTTGAAGATTTTATTTATTTGTCAGAGAGAGCAAGAGAGCAAGCACAAGCAGGGAGAACAGGCAGAGGCAGAAGCAGGCTCCCCGCTGAGCAAGGAGCCCGACATGGGACTCGATCCCAGGACCCTGGGTTCATGACCTGAGCCAAAGGCAGATGCTTAACCGATTGAGCCATCCAGGCATCCCAAGGTTTTATTTATTTTTATTAGAGTTTACGCACACTCGAGGGAGAACACATGCATGCTTGAGGGAGAGCATGGGGGCTGGGGAGGCAGAAGGAGAAGGAAACTCCCTGCTGAGCAGCAATCCCGAAGCCAAGACCCTGGGATCATGTCCTGAGCCAAAGGCAGACGCTGAACTGACTGAGTCACCCAGGTGGCCTGGGTCTTTTTTTTTTTTTCCTTCTTCTTCCATTTAATTAGTTTCTGAAGCTCTGTATATTATTTCCTGTATGCTCTACCACTGAGCCACTCGTCCTTGCACAATTAGGTTAAAGTCAGTATTCAAAAAGAAAATTATTGTGCTAATTACTTTCTGCCAAGCAGCTTAAAAGGGATATATCATGTGGTGTAATTTATATATAATACTTTTAGTGCCTTGTAGACACATTTTAGTGCTTATGTGTTAGGCACTCAGATATTCATGTAGTATACACTTTCAGTTCTTACAGATTGCTGTTCCTCATGAGCTTTCTGAGACATTGTATGATCTCAAGTGTCTATTGAATCTTTGTTGCGTTTTTGTTTGTTGGTCCATTTATTTAACAAATATTGAGGGGCTCCTCGGTGGCTCAGTCAGTTAAGCATCTGCCTTTAGCTTGGGTCATGATCCCAGGGTTCTGGGATTGAGCCCACATTGGGTTCTCTGCTCAGAGGGGAGACTGCTACTCCCTCTTCCTCTGCCTGCTGCTCCCCCTGCTTGTGCTCTCTGTGTCAAATAAAATCTTTTTTTTTTTTTAAAGATTTTATTTATTTGACAGACAGAGATCACAAGTAGGCACAGAGGCAGGCAGAGAGAGAGGGAAGAAGCAGGCTCCCCGCTGAGCAGAGAGCCGGATGCAGGGCTCGATCCCAGGACCCTGGGATCATGACCTGAGCCAGAGGCGGAGGCTTTAACCCACTGAGCCACCCAGGCACCCCAAATGAAATCTTTTTTAAAAAGCCCCCCAAGGGGCACCCAGGATTCTGGGATCTAGCCCCATATTGGGCTCCCTGCTCAATGGGGAACCTGCTTCTCTCTCTCTGCTGCTTCCCCTGCTTGTGCTTTCTCTCTGTCTCTCTCCTGCTCTCTGTCAAATAAATGAATAAAATCTTAAAAAAAAAAAAAAAAAAAAGAATGGGTGCCTGGGTGGCCCAGTCGTTTTTGGCCCAGGTCGTGATCCCAGGGTTCTGGGATTGAGCCCGACATCAGGCTCCCTACTCAGTGGGAAGCCTGCTTCTCATTTTCCCACTCCTCCTGCTTGTGTTCTCTCTCTTAAAACTTTTTTTTTTTTTTTTAAGATTTTGTCTATTTATTTGACAGAGATCACAAGCAGGCAGAGAGGCAGACAGAGAGGGAGGGAGAAGCAGACTCCCCACCGAGCAGAGAGCCTGATGTGGGACTCGATCCCAGGACCCTGAGATCATGACCGGAGCCAAAGGCAGAGGCCCAACCCACTGAGCCACCCAGGTGCCCCTTGTGTTCCCTCTCTTGCTTGCTTGCGGGCTTGCTCTCTCTCTCTCTCTCTCAAATAAATAAATAAATAAAACCTTAAAAACAAACAAACAAACAAACCCCAAACCTCAAATATTTATTGAATGCTATTATGTGCTAGGCATGGCTCATGGTATGAGGGTTACAGTGGACAAAATAGTCAAGGTGTCTGGTTTCCTGGATCTTATATTTTGAGATTGGAGAAAGCAATTAATGAATGAATAAAATTTCTGATAGTAGTAAGTACTAGGAAGAAAATAAAACGGTGATGTGATAAGGACATGGAGCGGGAAGGGAAAGGCTGAGATTGGACGGTTTAAAGGAGGCCTCTGTGAGAAGTTCATGTTCAGGCTGAGACACAAGGCAGAATGTTCAACGTTAAGTTCTGGGGACAGAGAGAACAAGTGCAAAGGACTGAAGTAGAAACCAGGATCCAGTCAGGATTCCTAAATTGCATTTGGTTTTAATTAGCTTCTTCTTCTTAATCTAAAACAGCCCCCTCCTCCCCAATCCTCCTTTTTTTCTTTTCCCTAAATGACATTGACTTTTTGAGGGTACCAGTCTGGTTCTCTGGTAGACTTTTTCACATTCACGATTTGTCTCAATGTTTCCTTGTGTCATTTAACCCTTTTATCCTCTTTTTAGACAACTCTAAAGTCTTGATTATATTCATATTTGCAATCCTTTGTGATATGTGTACTCATATTGTATCATTATAATGATGCTAAATTTGATCTCTTGGTTCATATGAAAGTCTTGATCTTTCTGTTGTAAAGCTTTCCCTTTGTAGTGATCAGACAATCTGTGGGGTAGCAACTTAACATAACGCAATTATGCTATTTTTCAGCTGTCTTTCCCTTCTTGGTTTTAGCACTTATTAAGGGTCCCTGTCAGAATCAGTTATTTCACTGGAGGTTGCAGAAGGATGATGATTATTACTCTTCCTTCCACATTTAGTAGCTGGCAAGATACCATCAACTTGAGAATGAGCTACTAGAAATTTCTCCTAATAAGGTAGTATGTTTAGTTCTTTGCTTTTCATTGTAAATTTTCTTAGTCAAGAATTGGTCACCTCAGTGGTGGTAAATAAGTTTCTTTGCTGTTCTCTGTATCACTGTAGGTGACGTGGTTTTTATTTATTGTTTTACACGTAGTTGTAGCATTAGTCTTTCTGACACTTTAACCTTCGGCTAATGTAAGTCTCTCTTTTTTTTTTTTTTTAAAGATTTTATTTATTTTATTTGACAGACAGAGATCACAAGTAGGCAGAGAGGCAGGCAGAGAGGCAGGCAGAGAGGGAGGAGGAAGCAGGCTCCCCGATGAGCAGAGAGCCCGATGCGGGGCTCAATCCCAGGACCCTGGGATCATGACCTGAGCTGAAGGCAGAGGCTTTAACCCACTGAGCCACCCAGGCGCCCCTAATGTAAGTCTCTTTAAGCTGGTATTGTGTCCTTTTGACATGCCCCCAATTGGTCTTTGGGATGTTTTCTATTACAACAAGGTATTCCAGATTCACATTTTACTTTCCCTGTCCTTGACTGAAATCAATCATTTTTTTTTTTTTTTTAGGAAGACCTAGTTTCTTTCTTTCTTTCTTTTTTTTTAAATTTTTTTGAAGATTTTATTTATTTACTTGACACAGAGAGAGAAAGCACAAGTAGGCAGAGAGGCAGGCAAAAGGAGAGGGGCATGCAGGCTCCCTGCTGAGCAGAGAGCTGGATGCGGGGGTTCAATCTCAGGAACCCGAGATCATGACCTGAGCAGAGACTTTACCAAGCCACCCAGTTGCCCCGACCTAGTTTCTTTTATAGGGAATGCCATTAGAAACCCAAGATCTGAGTGCCAGGAATGCACATTGCTACTGGATCTTCATTATTTCTAGGTCTTTCAATGAGCAGAATTGGAAAATAGGTTTTTTAGAAATAAAAACTTCATATTGCTGTTTCCAGTTTATTTTGAACATATTGCAGGGTTTTTTCCCCCCTCTTTAAGCGATTTTGTATTTGTCTCTCTTCAACTGGAAGTCTTGGTTTTTAAGTGTTGTTCACATTTATTTACTTTATTTTACAGTAGACATTAGAGATTTTTAAAATACTGTATCCATGTTACTACTGACAAAATTACTGAGGCAAATTTAAGATTCCTTTGTGATTCTTTTTACCCTTAACATTCTGTCAGGATCCATTCAGTAGAATGAAAAATGTACTAGATATTCAAATGGGGACTTAATGTAGAGAATTGGTAGTGTATGTGTTGCAAGACAGTAAAAAAAGGAGTAGGGTGTAATTTAGAGATTCATAATTACAGGTGAAACTATAGTCTCAAGAGTTGGGGGAACCGAAAGGGTAGATGGGACTACCAGAACTTTTAAAGAATATGGAGGAGGGGGCGCCTGGGTGGCTCAGCTGCATAGGCGTCAGCCTTCCGCTCATATAATGATCCTGGAGTCACGGGATTGAGCCCCACATTGAGCTCCCTGCTCAGCAGGGAGCTTCTGCCTCTGCCCTTCCCCCTGTTCATGATCTCTCACCTTGCTCTCTCTCAAGTAGATAAATCAAATCTCAAAAAAAAAAAAATATGGAGGAAGGGTGACCACCTCAAACACTGGCTGCCATTTTCAGAGCTGGGACCATGAGGAGGGGTTGCCAAGAGGTGCCCCATGACTGGTACTTGGACTCTCCTAATTTTTATTAATTTTTGGTTTATCCTTTCAATGTTTCTTTTTGCAAGAGTAAGTGAATATCTGCATATATTCATTTTTCTCTCTTCTTACACAAAAGGTTGCCATAGTATGTACACTTGTCACGAGCACGCTATGACGGTGCACGCACAGGTTTGTCTTTCCACAGTCAGCCTTATTCAGTCATAAAGTTAAATCGCGATTATGAAGCAGGTTTAGGATTCCAAACTCAATGACACTTCACCATGTTATTAAACTTGGCTTCTTACACAGCACACAGAGCAGGATAGAAGACAAGCCATACAACAAACAAGATAAAGGAAGGTGCAGGAAGTTAACGAACCCAACACGCAGTCTCTGAGCATGCCATTGAGCTAAGGCTTTGGTCTGGTCTGGGTCAGCTCTCGGCATTTACTGCTCCTTCTGTTCAAGCAGGGAAGGGTCTCAGTTCTGTTCAGAGATCCATTGGGCGGACCATTGGCGGCAGTTGACTTTTTTAAGTGGTCAGACATAAAGGGGCCACGTCTGAAGAGTCTGACAGTTTCCTGCCAAAATCCTTCCCTTTTTAAAGGGATTTAATCAGTTTTGGGTCTCTGCAGATCTCCTCTGATTCTGCTCGTTTTCGGTTCTGGGGTGTCAGCTGATGTTGGTCCCGGTGATATCTCCTAGCTGCTGTACCTTAACTGCCTGTGTCATTGCTTGACGCAGGCTCCTGCTTGACGTAAGAGACTTCGGTTTGGTCTCTGTAACACTGTTCAGCACTATTCTCTTTTACTGTATCTTGGAGATCATGCCATATTGGAACAGAAGTAATCCTTCATCTTTGTCACAGCTTTGTTGTGTGGATGTGTTGGGTTTGTCCATCTAGTCAGTCTTCAATAAACAGCAATAAGTAATGCTTTACTGCCACTCTTTTGAAAGTAGATTTTGGTATGGTGTGTTGGAGCACTGAGCAGAAAACCAAAAGACACAGGTTCTGTTTAGCCACCAGGTTACCTACACGATCTTAGGAGGTTGCATGTTTCCTGACCTCAGTTTCTCCTCATTGGTAAAGTAAGGGTTCAGTTGCCCAGTAATCTCTAAGCTTTCCTGCTATAATATTTTATATTTTTCTGGAAATTTTATTACCCGTATTTTAAACCTGTTGCTCAGTAAAGTACGCAACACATAGGAAAACAATAAATGAGAACATCAGATTAAGTTTTAAAAGTACTACTGAAGGTTTTCTGAACTTGGATCTGCTGCAGTGTTTGTTTAAAAAAAAAAATTCCTGGACCCGTCCTTTTCTGATAGTCTCTGGGAAATTGCTTACTAGGGGATTTTTTTTTTTTAATGGTCAAGTGAGCTTGTGAAACAAAGATTTACTTTATGTGAGGGGTGCCTGCATGGCTCAGTTGTTAAGCATCTGCCTTAAGATTAGGTCATGATCCTAGGGTCCTGGGATTGAGCCCCACATGGGGCTCCCTGCTCGGTGGGAAGCTTGCTTCTCCCTCGTCCCCCTGCTTGTGTTCCCTCTTTTGCTGTCTCTCTCTTTGTCAAATAAATAAATAAAATCTTAAAAAAGAAAAAAGATTTGCTTTGTGTGTAGAAAAACCTTTAGGTTTTTGGAGGATAGGGAATAAACATGATTATTCACCTTTCATGAATTCCTTTGCTCTCACCACCACCAAAAAAATACAGGTAGAAATAAAAATCTCCATTCCCTTACAGCATATTGTCAAACTGTATCCTGTTCTTTCTAGAATGTGTTTGTGTGTCAGTGAGGAAGCTGGCTCTATGCAAACTGGGAGATTTGGTGAGAGTATCTTGAGATCGTAGAGTACTTTGAATTCTACTTCCCCACCCTTCTCATTAGCTCACCTTTAGTGAATTCCTTCCTGGAGACTTCAGAATAAATTGGTGGGCCAGAGACTGGAATTGGGGAAGTTAGATGTTAGGTAAGTATTAGCTGTAGAGGTGTAAATGCGAATAACAAACATCCAGCATCATAGCAGAGGGAGTAACAATGAAAGGAAGGCCATTTTGAAGAATGAACTAATGGGGGAAGGTGAAAGTCTGTATGTAAGAGACTCTGAACTGGAACATGTTATAGTTATTTTTTTGAGAATTACTTTAAATTAATTTCAAACCCTGATTTATAGTCTCTTTTTTAAAAAAATGGAATCATAGAATTCAGTTCAAATTCTGGTTCCTCTTTTTACACAGCTGTGTAATCATGGGCAAATTAATTTGTCTGAGCCCTGTTACCCTTATCTGTGAAACATGAGTGATAATATGCCCCTCATAGCATTGAGGTAAGGATTAAATGAAATAAGGCATCTGGCACAGATTCTCCATACCTGTTGATTCCTTTTTTTTTTTTTTTAATTTAAATTCAGTTAGTTAACACATAGTGTATTATTAATTTCAGAGGTGCAGTTTAGTGATTCCTTAGTTGCATATAACACCCAGTGCTCATTATATCAAGTGCCCTCCTTAATGCCCATCACCCCCTGCCCCCCACCCACTGCCCCTCCAGCAAGCCTCAGTTTTCTGTGGTTGATCTCTTACGGTTTCTCTCCCTCTCTCATTTCCTTTTCTTTTGTCATTTTTTTTTTCTTTTGTCATTTTGACACCAGCCACATTTTAGTGGCTATTTAAGAACTTTATAGGGCGAGTCCGTGGACTGGCAGCATGGCATCACCTGGGTTAGAATGCAGGCTGTCAGGTTCTACTCCGGGCCTACTGAATCCAAACCTGTAGTTTAATGAGGTCCACATTAAAACTTGAGAAGCAAAAAAAAAAAAAAAAAAAAAAACCCAAAAACCAAACCAAAACAACAACAATTAAAACCAAACCAAGCCAAACAAAAAACCTTGAGAATTGGAACCTTAACAGATTTCCAGTGAGAGATTTCCCCCTTTTTGCCTGAGTTCCTAATGACTGGGTTGTTCTTTTTACCTTTGGCAGGTTGGTTTTACTGTGCACTATTAGCCGAAGCTGTTTTATTTATTTTTAAAGATTTTATTTAAAAAAGATTATTTGATAGGGAGTACAAAAAAAAAAAAAGTGGGGGAGGAGGCAGAGGGAGAGAGAATCCTTAAGCAGACACACCATGGAACTTGAAGCCCAACGTAGGGCTCTACATGACCTGAGCTGAAATCAGGAGTTGGTGCTTAACCAACCGGGCCACCCGGGCAGCCCTAAGACTTTATTCATCTATCTATCTATCTATCTATCTATTTATTTATTTAGAAAGGAAAGTAATATCTGATTCCAAACCCATACTCCTTTTTTTTTTTTTTTAAGATTTTATTTATTTATTTGTGAGAAAGAGAGAGCAAGAGAGCGCGCTTACCAGTGTGTACCTGCCCGAGCAGGGGAAGTGGCAGGCAGAGAGAGAAGCAGGCCCCAACTGAGCAAAGAGCCCAAGGTGGGACGTGATTACAGGACCCTTAGGATCATGACCTGAGCTAAGGCAGATGCTTAGCCGACTGAGCCACCCAGACATCCCTAAGATTTTATTTTTTAAGTAATCTCCACACCCAGCATGGAACTTGAACTCACAACCCCAAGATCAAGGGTCTGAGCCAGTCAGACACTCCTGCAACTATTTTAGGTGAAACATGAGCGGACGTTTAGAGTGAGAGTTGAACTATAGAAACTTTACATGTTATTATTAAATAGCGTTAAAGGTTAGGTTCAGCTGGATTTTTAACTATTGTGAGACATTCAGAAGAATGCATAAATGTATGTGTTCAAAGAATAACTATAAGCAAACACCAGTGTGACCACCAACCAAGTCAAGAAATAGAATATTGCTAGTGCCTCAGAAGCACTTCCAATGTACCCCTCTTTGATGACATCCATTTCTGTTTTGGAAATAACCACTGTTCCTCTTTTGTGATAATTCTCTTGCTTTTCTTGATACTGTTATCACCTGCAAGTATATCTCTGCAGTAGTTTAGTTTTGCCTGTTTCTAACTTTATGTAAATGGAACCGTACTTTATGTATTCTTTTGTTGTCGTCTTTTGCTCAATTTTAAAGTAGCAAAGCCCAAAAAAGTCTGGCAAGTTTTGAACAATTTTAGAATAATTTTAGCATTAAACCTTGATGTTTCGTTGTCTCTGGAGAACACCCATTAATGCAGAGTTTGCTTTTCCCCCTACTTAAAGGTATACAGTTGTAATATATAAACCACTCAGCACTTTGATTCTGAACATTACAAAATTGCTAATTTTATTGTATTTGTTTTCGGCAGGAATATTATAAAATCTCCTGGGTGTCTTCTTTTTTTAACTAGACTATAAAATATCTTACTTTTAAATATGCATTTTTACATTTTAAAATTGGAACTGAGTTGGTTTTACTGAAAATTTGGAAGACATTTTTAAAAATTAAAGAACAGATGCTTGCTGTAACCAGTTCACATAAGCGAATCCTTTTTACAAACTGCCATAGATAACTACTTTTAACAGTTTGAAATGAATTTTTTTTCTGTGGCTACAAAAAATTCATCCTCACACTTTTAGGCAGAAATGGCTTTTGGAATTTCACAATATGTTGTAGAATATAAAGTTAGTACATGTAGTTCCACCTCCTTTTTAACAGCTGTTTAGGATTACAATTGTATCATAATTTATCTACTCCCCTGTGAATGGACATTTAGTTTGCTTTCTTTATTTGCTTTTTTTTCTTTGAATAAAGTACTATGTTGACCTTCCATTTTGCAATTGTGCCAACATTTACTTCAGACGTATTTCTAATAGAACATCTGGGTCATCTGGCATGTCCATTAAAATATTGACAGATAACAGTTTTTAAAAGATTTTGACAGGTATGGTTTAGTTTTCCTTCACAATCCTCAACTTGATTGGGAATTTTGAGTTCTGTTTTATCTTTATTCTTTTGTCATTGATCCATTCTGTTCATTTATTCATTGTCTACTCCCTGCTAGTTACTGAAGGCAGTACATGCATAATTAGACATATAACCCATACTTAATGAGAAATGTGTGTACCTGTTTAGTTTAGATTATTCTTTATGGTGGAAAGTGAGAAGGAAATTTAAAGGGAATTCAGAAAAAGAGATTCCTTTTAGTTGGAGAAATCAAGGATGGTTTCTAGAGTAGGTGGCGCTTGAGGCAGCCTTGATGGATAGGCAGGTTTGCACATATGAAATTGTGCAGAGAGCATCAAGGACAAAGGACACAAGTAGGAGGAACATTGGCTTTCCAGAAATTTAGTTTGTTGGAGTGATAGAGGCCTAGGCTGGAGTGGGAGAGACACACAGAAAGTGAGATTTGACCCAGATTGTGGTGACTTTGAAGTGTTACGTTAGCTGTGGAAACCAGTTCCTCAAAAAATTAAATACTGAATTAACATATGATCTAACAATTCCACTTCTAGGTATATATCCATGAGCACTGAAGCAGGAATTCAGACAGATATTTGTGCCTCAACATTCTTAGTAGCATATTCACGGTAGCCAAAAGGTGAAAACAACACAAAGGTCCATTGAGAGATGAGTATTAAAATACACTATTACGGGGCGCCTGGCTGGCTTAGTGGGTTAAAGCCTCTGCCTTCGGCTCGGCTTGGGATCGAGCCCCACATCGGGCTCTCTGCTCCGCAGGGAGTCTACTTCCTCCTCTCTCTCTGCCTGCCTCTCTGCCTACTTGTGATCACTGTCTGTCAAATAAATAAATAAAATCTTTACCAAAAAATACACTATTACAATAGTCTGTACAATGGAATATATTATTCAGCCTTAGAAAGGAACGAAATTCTGATGCATACTACAACATGGATGAAGATTAAAAGCATTATACTAACTGAAATTAGTCAAACACGGAAGGACAAATACTGTGTCATTCTACCTATATGAGCAGTCTAGTTCATAGAGATGGGAGTAGGGGTTACTGAGGGCTGAGGGGAGGGGAGAAATGGGGCATTTGGCTTAATGAGTATGGAGTTTCTGTTTGGGATGATGAGGAAGTTTTGGAGATGGAGAGTAGTGATATTTATACAGTGTGAATGCACATAATGCCATTGAAGTATATACTTAAAATGATTAAAATGTTATTTTTTGTGTCATATGTATTTTACAATAAAAATAGAAATAAATAAGAAAAATGCAGTGCTGAAGACCTTGAATATTAGAGAAGAGGCATTTACTAATCAAAGTTTTTTTCCTGAAGTATAATTAACATACAGTGTTGTATTAGTTTCAGGTGTGCAGTGTTGATTTGGTGATCCTTTGCTTTACTCAATGCTCATCCACAGTAAGTGTAGTCACCACCATCTGTAGCCATGCTGGCTATATTCGTTATGCTGTACTTTTTGTCTCTGTGATGTTTGGAATTTTGTATCCCTTATTTGCTTTATTTCACCCATCCCCTACTTGGTGAAAGTTCTTGATCCAGATTTGCACAATGAAAATTAATCCTAAATAAAATAAAGAAAAAAGAGGAGGAGTGGAGGGGTGCCTGTCTGGCTCAGTCAGTAGAGTGTGGGGCTCTTGATCTCAAGGTCATGAGTTTGAGCCCCACTTTGGATGTAGAGATTACTTTAAAAAAAAAAGAAGAAGAAAAAGAAGGAGGGAGAAATTGGAGAAGAAAGGAGTATGCAGTGGAAAAACCAGCTTTTCCTCTTTATTATAATAGATTAGTTAAGAGATTATTTGGGCCTCTATGGCAGCAGTGGAGAGAAGTGGGAACAAAGGTGAAGGTGGGGTATATCTGTTCTGTTTTTTAAAGATTTATTTATTTATTTTAGAGAAAGAGGGAAGGGGCAGAGGGAGAGGGAGTGTGAGCGAGAATCTCAAGCTCACTCCATGCTGAGTGCAGACAGAGCCTGATGCGTGTTTTGATCCCAAGATCCTGAGATCACTACCTGAGCCAAAGTCAAGAGTCGGATCCTTTTTTTTTTTTCTTTTTAAAGATTTTATTTATTGGGGCACCGGGGTGGCTTTGTGGGTTAAAGCCTCTGCCTTCAGCTCAGGTCATGATTCCAGGGTCCTGGGATTGAGCCCCACATCGGGCTCTCTGCTCAGCGGGGAGCCTGCTTCCTCCTCTCTCTCTCTCTGCCTACTTGTGATCTCTGTCTGTCAAATAAATAAATCAAATCTTTTAAAAAAAAGATTAAAGATTTTATTTATTTGATAGAGAGAGACACACCGAGAGAGGGAACACAAGCAGGGGGTGTGGGAGAGGGAGAAGCAGGCCTCCCACTGAGCAGGGAGCCTGATGTGAGGCGTGGTCCCAAGACCCTGGGATCATGATCTGAGCCAAAGGCAGGCACTTAACCAAGAGTCAGATTCTTCTTCTTCTTCTTTTTCTTTTAAAGATTTTATTTATTTATTTGACAGAGAGAGAGATCATAAGTAGCACAAGAGAGGCAGGAAGAGAGAGAGAAGGAAACAGGCTCCCTGCTGAGCAGAGAGCCCCATGCAGGATTCGATTCCAGGACCCTGAGATCATGACCTGTGCCGAAGGCAGAGGCTGTAACCCACTGAGCCATCCAGGCACCCTAGAATCAGATTCTTTTTTTCTTTTTCTTTTTCTTTTTTTTTTAAGATTTTATTTATTTATTTGACAGACAGAGATCACAAGTAGGCAGATAGGCAGGCAGAGAGAGGAGGAAGCAGGCTCCCCGCTGAACAGAGAGCCCGATGTGGGGCTCGATCCCAGGGCCCTGAGACCATGACCTGCGCTGAAGGCATAGGCTTAACCCACTGAGCCACCCAGGCGCCCCCTAAACTCAGATTCTTAACCGACTGAGTCACCCAGGTGCCCCGGATGCATGGGATATTTGACAACTGATTAGATGTGGGAAGAATGAGAAAAGGAAAAATGAAAGATGACTGCTAGGTTTTGAGTCAGGTAAACAGGAAGATATGTAGGTGGCTGGAAGAATGTTCAATATGAATTTGGCATCACCTCTCCAGAAGGCAAGAGAAATAGGAAAATGGGGAGATATAATTTAGGGGAATCAGGTCTAAAGATGAGTTGTGGAGTGATTTGCTTCTCCGTCCATCTGTCCATCTGAATAAATGTTGAATCAACTCTGCCTTTACTGGACATATTAAGTGAACACGGCAGTCTGTAACCTCAAGGATCGCACGGTGCAATGAATCATTCTCTTAGCAGCAATGTTCGAAACCATGTGATTGCCAAATGAGAAAATATATCAAGGAAAGAGAAGGCAAAATGGAATTTTAGGGGCCACCTCCACGTTATGAAAGGAGAATGGAATCTCAGAATGAGAGGTCATAGGGGTAGTAGAGATCAATGGGAATATATAGTCATCAAGAATTAATCTGAATTTATGGAATCAAAATAATGGTAACAGATGAAGTTGGAAATTTTCAGAAATTTGTTCTTCAGAGTAAGTTTAAGATTTGCTATTTCACTTCTCTTTGTTCATAGGCATGATGACAGTATAATCTTAAAAAATCTTTTTTCTCTTGTGCCATTTTTCATATTTTTTGATCCATGACTGAGATTGAATTACACCAGCATGCCAGTCAGCTGTGCGTTCAGTTTTGGATTTCTGCTGTTAAGTAGAAGTTCCCACTTGGAATTTTTGTCCTTAGTTCTTTTTTCTTTTTCTTTCTGATCCTTAGTTTTTATCTGTAAATAAAATATTGTCTTCTTTCAATTTATTCATTTATTTATTTAAAAGATTTTATTTATTTATTTGACAGACAGAGATCACAAGTAGGCAGAGAGGCAGGCAGAGAGAGAGAGAGGAGGAAGCAGGCTCCCCGCTGAGCAGAGAGCCTGATGCGGGGCTCGATCCCAGGACCCTGAGATCACGACCCGAGCTGAAGGCAGCGGCTTAACCCACTGAGCCACCCAGGCGCCCCAATCTTCTTTCAATTTAAACTGGCCAGACTCATGATACTTTTCTTTTTTGTCATGGTAAAATATACATAACATAAAATTAACCATTTTAGTGTATAGTTCAGTGACATTAAGTATATTCACATTTTTATGTAACCAGTAATATATTTCTTTATTCTTACTGCTTTAAAAAAAAAAAACAAAAAACACCTCTTTGCTAGCAATGTTTCATCTTTCTCACACATAAAATTGATTCTCCTTGAAGTTTAATTTCACTCTAATATTTAAATCACTTAATTCAAAGGGCCCAGTAGAGTGATTCAAGAGTGATGCTTCATTTTCTTAGCTTTTTCTTTTTCCCAGAAATGCAATGTTTTATACCACATTTACAGAAAATTCTTTTTAGAGGCAATAATTTTTTTTTTAATATTTCAACTAGCTTTATGAGGTTTGTCCTTTTGCCATATTTGCTTCAGATTTTTTTAAAAAATTTATTTGACAGAGAGAGATCACAAGTAGGCAGACAGCAGGCAGAGAGAGAGGGAGAAGCAGGCTGCCCGCCAAGCAGAGAGCCCAAAACGGGGCTCTATCCCAGGACTCCAAGATCATGACCCGAGCAAGGCAGAGGCTTTAACCCACTAAACCACCCAGGCGCCCCCAAATTTTTTTAAAGGAAAATAAAAGACACAGGTACCAGTTGAAACCCTTCTGTGTTCCCCTTCCAGTTGCCTTGATCACTCTTTAAAATAACCACAATGAGTTTTGTTCATCATTCCCAGGCATGTTTGCATATTTTACTATATATTCATGTATTTATAACACTATGTAGTGTTAGTATTATGTAGATATTAATATAACTGACAATTTTTATTTTTAAATGGGCAATATTGTACAAATAAGATTTTGTTTTATGAAGTAATTTTTGTGACTGTAAAAAATGAGTTAGTGACGGGGGGTGCCTGGCTGGCTCAGTTGTAGAGTGTGTAGTTGTTGATCTTCTGGTCTGAGTTCAAGCCCCATGTTGAGTTTAGAGATTACTTAAAAATAAATAACTTAAAAAAAAAATGAGTTGGCAAAGCATGTCTTTCTTTACTAATACACATAACTTTTTTTTTACTAACAACTTTTTAGGTCTAAAGTTAATGCAGCTTGCTTTAAACTGAAAATATGCATTCTATGAAATGTGTATATAATGAAATAGCAATTTATTTCATTAATTTTTTTAAAGATGTATTTATTTATTTGAGGGGGGGAGGGACAGAGGGCAGTGGAGACAGGCTGACTCCCAGGTGAGCAGGGAGCCGGATGTGGGCTTGATCCCAGGACCCTGAGATCATGACCTGAGCTGACATCAAGAGTTGGATGCTCAACCATCTGAGCCACGCAAGTGCCCCTTATTTCATTAATTTAATGAAAGTGTATTCAATTGTGCCACAAATAAGTTTTGGACAACTACAGCTGCTAAACCAGCAGAGGGGGCTCAGCCATGTGAAAAACTGCCAGTGTCCATTCTGACTAGAAAACATGAAAATTTAAAATAGAAGAGTCCTGGTGACTCTTTGCAGCTTTGCATGTAAATGACTAACATTTTGATCATTACAAATTTGAAATTAGTACCACTGCAGGTGAATATGAGTAATAATAACTTTTGTAACATCTAAATCTTAAGCTTTTCCCCACTCCCCATAAATATGTGTGTGTCTCTCTCTCACTATATGGACGTATGCATGTATGTGATTTTGCATTTCTTTCTAAACCTGATTTTGGGAGAAACAAACATCTGTAAAATTTGGTGTAACTGTGTTGTTTAAAGTCTGAAGAATACTTTTTTCCTTCAGTTAAGTTTGCAAATAGCTCCTGGTTCTGGCCATAGCACTAATGTAAATAAGAAGTAATAATGAAGATAATTGCAATAATCTGTTTTAGTTAAGCAAGCTTTTCTTTATAACATTAAAATAAACACTTAGAACTATAACTCTAGGCTTCCCTCAAGTATTGCTGCATTTTATTCACAGAATTTGTAGCTAAGCTGATTTTAAAAGAAGGTTCTTGTATTAGGGCTTCCTGAATTGGAATACGTTAGTCAGGAAGTCAACTACAGATCATTTTGGAGGAAAATAACAATATATTTTTTCTCCGAGTGTAATACAAGCAAATGAGCGTTAGTATAAATAAATTGTCTAGATTTACTTTATCAACAAATATCGTTTCCATACTAATTATTTGTAAAGGACTTACAATTAGAAAATTCTTTGCTTTTGTAAATTTAAAAGAGAGGATTTAAAAAAAAAAGATTTCGGGGCGCCTGGGTGGCTCAGTGGGTTGAGCCTCTGCCTTCAGTCTGGGTTATGATCTTAGGGTCCAGGGATCAAGCCCCACATCGGGCTCTCTGCTCAGCGGGGAGCCTGCTTCCCCCTCTCTCTCTGCCTGCTGCTCTGCCTACTTGTGATCTCTCTCCCTCTGTCAAATAAATAAATAAAATCTTTAAAAAAAAATAAATTAAAAAAAGATTTTATTTATTTATTTGACAGACAGAGATCATAAGTAGGCAGAGAGGCAGGTAGAGGGAGGCAGGGGTCTACGGCCATACCACCCTGAACGCACTGGATGTTGTCTGATCTTGGAAGCTAAGCAGGGGCGGGCCTGGTTAGTACTAGGATGGGAGAGAAAGGGGGAAGCGGGCTCTCTGCTCAACAGAGAGCCCGATGCAGGGCTGGATCCCAGGACCCTGAGATTATGACCTGAGCTGAAGGCAGAGGCTTTTAACCCACTGAGCCACCTAGTTGCCCCTAAAAAAGAACATTTTTATTTATATATAAAATATTCTGCTCTGGTAGAAGTAGGAATAATATTTGTACAGAGTGACAATAACGAAGTCTTCTATCAAAGTGAAACTAGGAATTCTAAAATGATTTGGAAATCAAGCAATATGTGTTACATGAGGAAAAAATAGTTTCAGGAAATTTTAAAGAAAACAGTATGAGGTTTTTAATTGCATTAAAAAGTCACGGAATATGTACACACGTATATTATTTTTCTGTGTATGCCTTGTGTGTACCAAGACATCTCCAGAGGAGCTGACTAAAGCATTATATGCTCATTGGAAACCAAAATCAAGCGAAACCAGACAGTCCTGGCAGACTGTTTTATCTCCTTTTGGACCTCATATGTGGCACTGCTTTCAGTGGAAATTTTTTTGCTAGGCTTAGAACTCTTGGTGTAAGTGAATGTAGAATGCAACTTTTTCTTTGAATGATTTTTGCCTTCCTATGTAATAATATAGGGCACACTATTTTCCATATCAGTTTAAAATAAAGCCCAGTATGTTTACATTTTTGTGCTTAGTAAGAACATTGATTCATCTAATGTAGAATATACATTGTACATACAAAATACATCTAATCTGTAGAATATACAGCTTTCCTCAAAGGAAACACATCTTCTGGTAAATTGGTATATATGGGACACTTCGGTAGCTCAGTCAATTGAGAGTCTGCCTTCGGCTTGGTCCAAACCCCGCGTCGGATTCCCTTGGTCAGTGGAGAGTCAGCTTCTCCCTCTGCTTCTTCCCCTGGCTTATGCTCTCTCCCTCCCTCTTTGTCTCTCTGCCAAATAAATAAATAAAATCTTTTTTTTTTTTAATAAATAAAATCTTTTAAAAAATTAAGTATATATGGTAAAACAAATTTACTTTAACTACTGATTGTTTAAATGTTGTACTTTAACCATACTTCTGCAAATAGAAATGTGAAACAAAGTACAAAAAAAAAGTATTTCCTGTATATGCCTTATTCTTTTTTTTTTTTTTTAAGATTTTATTTATTCATTTGACAGAGAGAGATCACAAGTAGGCAGAGAGGCAGGCAGAGAGAGAGAGGAGGAAGCAGACTCCCTGCTGAGCAGAGAGCCTGATGCGGGACTCGATCCCAGGACCCTGAGATCATGACCTGAGCCAAAGGCAGTGGCTTAACCCTCCGAGCCACCCAGGCGCCCTATATGCCTTATTCTTTTCAAAGACTTAACATGCATTAAAGCATTTAATCCTCACAATGTTTTTATGAGATAGGTATTATTACTCACATTTTTTTATAAAAGATTTTATTTATTTATTTATTTGACAGAGATCACAAGTAGGTAGAGAGGCAGGCAGAGAGAGAGGAGGAAGCAGGCTCCCTGTTACACAGAGAGCCCTATGTGGGGCTCGATCCCAGGACCCTGATTTCATGACCTGAGCTGAAGGCAGAGGCTTTAACCCACTGAACCACCCGGGAGCCCCTTAAAGCAAATTCTATACATCTTCTCATTTGACAAGTAATTACATACTCATCTTTAACTGATTTTCGGGTCTTGGGTTTGTTTTTTGTTTTCTTTTTTCTTTCCTGCTTATTGACAGTATACACATTTTTAAAGATTTTTTTTTAAACATAAATATAAGCACTTAGTTTTATTATCATACTTAGTTTCTGTCCTGATAATTTTTCTCTTTTTTTAAAAAAATTAAATTATACATATAATGTATAATACATATAATGTATTATTTGTTTCAGGGGTACAGGTCTGTGATTCATCAGCCTTACATAATTCATAGCACTCACCATAGCACACACCCTCCCCAGTGTTCATCACCCAGCCACCCCCTCCCCTCTACCCCCTCCCCTTCAGCAACCCTCAGTTCTGTTTCCTGAGATTAAAAGTCTCTTTTGGTTTGTCACCTTCTCTGGTTTTGTCATGTTAAAATTTTCCCTCCCTTCTCCTATGATCCTTTGTCTTGTTTCTCAAATTCCTCATTTCAGTGAGATCATATGATAATTGTCTTCTCTGATTGACTTATTTCGCTTAGCATTAATACCCTCTAGTTCCATCCATGTCATTGCAAGTGGCAAGGTTTCGTGTTTTTTTTTTAATATGGCTGTTTAATATTCCATAGTGTGTGTGTGTGTGTATGTGTGAATATATATTATTCTGTATTTTATGTGTATATAATATATAACATAACATAGTTATTATAACTGTTATTAGTATACATATAACATACAATAACATTATATATATGTATATGTTTGTGTGTATATGTGTGTGTGTGTGTGTGTGTGTGTGTAACATCTTCTTTATCCATACATCTGTTGATGGACATCTAGACTCTTTCCGTAGTTTGGCTGTTGTGCACATTGCTGCTGTAAACATTGGGGTGCACATGCCCCTAGGATTATTTCTTCTTAGTGAATTTACCTGTCATATAAAATATCATTGTGAAGTGCCCTTCTTTTTTTCTTGTTAATATGTTTTGAAGCCTACGATGTCTGTCATTAATATAGACACAGTAGCTTTCTTTTTTCTTTTCTTGATTTAATTTATTTTTTCAAAGAGAGAGAGCGAGCACAAGCAGGGGGAATGGCGGCAGAGGGAGAAGCAGGCTCCCTGCGGAGCAAGGAGCCCTGTGCTGGGACTCAATCCCAGGACCCTGGGATCACTGCCTGAGCCGCCCAGGCATCCAAGAAACCATAGCTTTCTAATGCTTGGTGTTTCCCTTTTGTCTTACCTGTGACTTTTAGCCTCTCTGCATCTTTATATTTAAAGTACATTTTTTGTAGGCAGTGTATAGTTAGGTATTGGTTTATTATTCAGTGTGCTAATCTCTGTGTTTTTTATTGGGGTCTTTAGACCATATATACTTAATATGTTTTTATACAGATTTTAATTTACTATTTTTCTGTTTTTTCTTTGTACCACCTGTGCTTTGTTCCTTATATCTTTTCCTACCTTCTTCTGGATTAAGTAATTGAATATTTTTTAGTATTCCATTTTATTTTCACCTTTGGCTTATTGGTTGCACTTCACGTGTGTACATGTGTGGTTTTAGCATTCATAGTATATACTGCTAATTTATCACAGTCCACAACATACATTATAAAGTTTTAAAAAGATTTTATTTCTTTTTTTTTTTTTTAAGACTTTATTTATTTGACAAGAGAGAGAGAGAGCACAAGTAGGCAGAGCAGTAGGCAGTGGGAGAGAGAGAAGCAGGATCTCTTCTGAGCAGGGAGCCTGATGGAGGGCTCAATCCCAGGACCCTGGGATCATGCCCTGAGCCAAAGGCAGATGCTTAATGACTGAGCCATCCAAGCACCCCCCAAAAATATTTTATTTCTTTAGCGAGAGAGAGTGCATGTATGCACAAGAGGGTGATAGGAGCCGAAACCGGGACCGGGAGTGGGGGGTGTGAGTAGACTCTATGTGGAGCATGGAACTCGGTTTCTCAATTTCACGACCCTGAGATCCTGACCCAAGCCAAAATCAAGAGTCAGTCACTCAACTAACCGAGGTACCCAGGCACTCCCACAATATGCATTTTATTTCTATTTATGTTGTAAATATTTTTTTTCCTTTTAAAGATTTTATTTATTTATTTGGCAGGCAGAGATCACAAGTAGGCAGAGAGTCAGGCTGAGAGAGGAGAAAGCAGGCTCCCTGCTGTGCAGAGAGCCTGATGCAGGGCTCCATTCCAGGACCCTGAGACCATGAACTGAGCCGAAGACAGAGGCTTTAATCCACTGAGCCACCCAGGCGCCCCATGTTGTGAATCTTAAACTACATTATTTTTGCTTTATTTTTATTGTTTATTTTTTTAAAGATTTTTATTTATTTATTAGAGCAGGCAGAAGGGTAGAGGGAGAGGTAGAAACAGACTCACTGCTGAGCCAGAAGCCCAATGTGTGCCTCAATCCCAGGACCCTGGGTCATGACCTGAGCCAAAGGCAGATACTTTACCAACTGAGCCACCTGGGTGCCCTTTATTTTTGCTTTAGACACTTCTTCTTCTTTTTTTTTTTTTTTTTTTAAGGATTTATTTATTTACTTGAGAGAGCACCAGCGGAAAGGGCAGAGGGAGAGGGAGGGAGAATCCCAAGCAAACCCTGAAGCACAATGCAGGACCAATTTCACGAGATCACAACCTGGGCCTAAACTTAAGAGTTGGATGCTTAATGAGCTGTGCCAGCCAGGCACCCAAACAGTTACCTTTTAAGAAAATTTTAAAAGTGATAAAATGGAAGTCTTTTATTTTATTTTTATTTTTTTTAAAGATGTTATTTATTTATTTGTCAGAGTTCACAAGTAGGCAGAGAGGCAGGCAGAGAGAGAGGAGGAAGCAGGCTCCCCGCTGAGCAGAGAGCCCGATGCAGGGCTCAATCCTAGGATCCTGGGATCATGACCTGAGCCGAAGGCAGAGGCTTTAACCCACTGAGCCACCGAGGCGCCCCTGGAAGTCTTTTATATTTAATTGTATATGATTTCCTGTGCTCTTCATTTCTTGTGTATATCCAAATTTTTAGCTGATACCATCCTACCTTTAACATTTCTTGTCATGCAGGTGTATTGGTGTTCTGTTATTTCCACCCTGTCTGTCTGAAAATATTTTTATTTCAGTTTTTGTTTTTTTTTAACTTTACTTAATCTGCGCTCCATGTAGGCCTCATACGCATGACCCTGAGATGAAGAGTTACATGCTCTTCCAACTGAGCCAGCCAGGTGCTCCCCTGCACTTTTCTTTTCAAGGATATTTTTATGCATATAGAATTCCAAGTTGATTTTTTTTCTTTCAGTGCTTTAAAGATGCCATTTCTTTTTCTTCCGGCATTCATAGTTCCTGATAGTCATTATTACTGGTTTTCAGCAATTTGATTATGATATGCTTTGGTGTGGTTTTGTCTCTGTGTGTGTGTTTTTTCTGCTTGGTTTGTTCAGATTTTTGGGTCTCTGGGTTTAGAGTTTTCACGAGATTGGGAAAAATTCTCTCCTTTATTTTTTAAAAACTTTATCTGATTATCTGGCCCCTCCCCTCTATTCCATTAAGATTCCAATTATGTGTGTATTAGACTGTCTCATATTGTCTTAATGAGGCTTTGTTAATTTTTTTCTCTTTTCCCCTGAGTGTTTCATTTTGGTTAGTTTGTGTTACTGGGTCTTATATTTCAACTGAAACTTTTCTTCTGCACGCTCTAATCTTCCATTAGTTGCACGCAGTGATACTTTCTTTTTTTATACAAATATATGTTTTAAAGATTTTATCAATGTATTAGAGGGAGAGAGAGCACAAGTAGGCAGAGCGGCAGGCAGAGAGAGAGAAGCAGGCTCTCTGCTGATCAGGGAGCCCCATGACTTGAATCAAAGGCACAGTTTAACTGACTGAGCTATCCTGGCACCCTGTGATATTTTCGTTTCATATATTGTATTTTTCCTTCCTAGAAGTTTCTTTTAAATATTTTCCATTTCTTTCTCTATTTCAGTTAGGTTTCTTTTTAAGTTCTTAAAGATAACATTTTCAAAGTTTTACCCTTATCTTTCAGTTCCATCTGCCATTTCCAAGTTTGGTCCTGTTGACTAACTTTTAGTATGGTTTTGTTTTCATTTTTGTCTTTTGGCACATGTAGTACTCTTCGGTTGGGTGTTGGATGAGTATCTGCGTTTTGTTGCCTATTTTTAACAAGTGTTTTCTCAGACATTTCGGTCGCCTGCTGATCAGTTTCATGGCTTTGAGGTGTTTCTAGGTTTTGCTAGGGGAGATCTAGAGTGGTCTTTACTGGAAGACATTGAGCACTCCCCTGAGGGGTCACACCCCCACAGTGTCTGTGCTGGGTATCTGAGGCGGTCACCAGGGACTTGTTAACCCTGACTTGCTAGAGCTCGAATGTTTTTGTGCTTATGAGCAGTGAGGACTGACCAGCTTACAGCTTCCCCATCGTTCTTGGCCTGACTGTTCTGAAAACAAGATTCACAGCAGCCATCTCTCAGTTTCAAAGGCTGGGGTGGGGCGTGGGGGCAGTAAGGACACCACGTTATTGAGGTTATAAAAATCGAACAGAAACAGAAAGAAGAAAAGGGAAATCTGTGTATAGGTGAGGACAGTAGTAGTAAGCAGTAAAGGAGAATAAGAGTTACCTCAAATTGGAGATTTAAAACACCTAACCTCATCAGCAGGGAAACCCCATAGAGACAGCCAGGCCGGAATCCCGATTGACGCGCCCAAGTGGATTGTCCTCCCTGCAGGTGAGACTTCCAACTGAGCATTCGCAGAAAGGCCATATTTATAGAGCAGATGATGGGGTCTGAAGTTAAGCATTTGTTTGCCTATGTACAGTTTGGAGCGAGCTGCATTTCTATGTTATCATGTCTTTATGTATTCAAGGAGGTTGGGCTAGGTGTGTTTGCCTCCCTTCCTGGATTTCATTCTGGGGGACCAGCCTGGAGCTGGAGGGACACAAGGCAAAATTTATAGCTCTTGGTGTCCAGACCAGAAAGGCTGGTTCTGACCAGGAGGCCGCTAATGTCAATTAATCAGACTCCCAAGGTCACTTAATGCAGCACAAGTCTCACGAACAACATTCTTCAGCCTGCCCGCAGAGGTGCAGGTCATGATGGTGGGCTCCGCGGAACAAATCACAGAAACTTCCATCCATACAGTACCCTGATTCATTGTGCAAGTATTGCCCAGTACTTAGCAAAGATTCAAGAGAATACAATGCAGATTTTTGTAGTTCTTTTTCTGTGTAGCTTCCTTCCTGTTTGGAATTTTGCCCGGAAGTTCTAGACTCTTCAGACTCCCTGAGCCCTGAATTCTTTCGGTTGATGGGCTCTTTTGGTTCCCTCTTCATATCGTTGAGATCCAAAATGGCCTCTAGGTAGACAGCCTGGGCATTCAGTCTTTTGAATAGTAGAATGTCCCATAGTCTGCGTTTATCCGATTGCTTTCTTGTGGTATCAGTTAGCTTAATCTGGAGGCTAAATAATGACATTAAAAATTTAAAGCAAGAACACTTCAGAGGCAATGCTGTATACTTCCCATTGTTTGGCTCATGTTGTGTAATTTCTAGAGGTCTCACTTTTTTTTTTTTTTTTAAAGATTTTATTTATTTATTTGACAGAAACCACAAGTAGATGGAGAGGCAGGCAGAGAGAGAGAGAGAGAGAGGGAAGCAGGCTCCCCACTGAGCAGAGAGCCTGACGCGGGACTCGATCCCAGGACCCTGAGATCATGACCTGAGCTGAAGGCAGAGGCTTCAACCCACTGAGCCACCCAGGCGCCCCTAGAGGTCTCACTTTTAACCATCCTCAGACTGAGCTCTGGGTTCAGATGACAGTAGCCTGATCTCTCCATTAGAATGTTTCCTATCAACCTATCATGTAATGTTTTTAGTACCTTTTGTTAATTATAAATTAGGGTTTGGAAAATGGTACTTTTCTTATTCTGTCGTCCTTCTTATAAACGGAATTCCTCAGAAAGAATTCTACCATATTAACTATTTGGTTACCCTGTTGATTATTATAGGAAAAGCAGAGAAGCGATTTCTTTCCCTTATTTTTCAAATAATTTGAGAGTAATCATGAATTGTCCCTTTAGCAGCCTCCCCTGATGACCATGAATTAAAAAAAAATTTTTTTTTAAAGATTTTATTTATTTATTTGACAGAGAGAGAGAGAGATCACAAGTAGGCAGAGAGGCAGGCAGAGAGAGAGGAGGAAGCAGGCTCCCTGCTGAGCAGAGAGCCTGACATGGAGCTCCATTCCAGCACCCTGGGGTCATGACCCAAGCTGAAGGCAGAGGCTTTAAATAAACCACTGAGCCACCCAAGCGCCCCAACCATGAATTTTCTTAAGCACCATTACAAATGTACATATTTTTATGTATTTCATGTTTGAATCCATAGCACTTTTGTTTTTTATAGTTTTGATGCTTAAAGTGTTTCCTCTTAGGCCTGTGGGAGTGCTTTTTTTTGGGCCCTGTGACCTTTTGACAAGACTGTATTAGTCTTTTTTTTTTTTTTTTTTAAAGATTTTATTTATTTATTTGACAGAGAGAAATCACAAGTAGATGGAGAGGCAGGCAGAGAGAGAGAGAGGGAAGCAGGCTCCCTGCCGAGCAGAGAGCCCGATGCGGGACTCGATCCCAGGACCCTGAGATCACGACCCGAGCCGAAGGCAGCGGCTTAACCCACTGAGCCACCCAGGTGCCCCAAGACTGTATTAGTCTTTAATAGTCTCCTTGCTTTGGGCACAACAAGATGTTCCAGGCTCACCTTGTGCATTTCCTGCCCCAATTTTAGAAATAGCCATTTCTCCAAGGAGACTGTCTTTTTTGTGGAAAATAGGATATAAAGACCACAATCTGGGTTCTGGGTTATTCTTTGCTACTCATTGCTTTTGAACCTTTCTCAGTGGACAGGGTTAGAAAAATCTTTCTTTTTTTTTATGTGATCTCTATACCCAACATGGGGCTTGAACTCATGACTCTGAGATCTAGAGTCAGTGAAGAGTCTTATGGTCTACCACCCCAGGAAATGAAAAAGATGAGTTCCTACTGATACTTCTGATTCAAATGTACAATTACAGGGTTTTTATTTTTATTTAAAAAAATTATTTATGTATTTGAGAGAGAGAGAAAGCACTAGCAGGAGGAGCAGCAGAATGGGATTGGGAGGGGGGATCTCAAGCAGACCCTATGCCAAGTGCTCTCTGACATGGGACTTGATCCCATGACTCCCGAGTTGACAACCTGAACTGAAACCAAGAATCACACACCCAACTAACTGAGCCACCCACGTTCCCCAATTACAGGGGTTTTATTTACTCTCTTTAGTTTTATACTTAAAGCTCTTCGATTATGCTAATTTTTTGTTTTTAATGCTGTTAATGTAATTATTTGTTGGCTTTATCCTATACCTTACCTATATTAGTTTCAAAATAATAATGATAGTATTATTACTAACAATAAGACTAAGTATAGCTTTATTATTTCTTGTATGGATTTTTTTCTTACTTTTTTTTTTTTAAAGATTTTATTTATTTATTTGACAGAGAGAAATCACAAGTAGATGGAGAGGCAGGCAGAGAGAGAGAGAGGGAAGCAGGCTCCCTGCTGAGCAGAGAGCCCGATGCGGGACTCGATCCCAGGACCCTGAGATCATGACCTGAGCCGAAGGCAGCGGCTTAACCCACTGAGCCACCCAGGCGCCCCACTTTTTTTTTTTTTTAAGTGAGCTCTGTGCCCAACATGGGGCTTGAACTCATAATCTTGAGACCAAGAGTCACATGCTCTACCAACTGAGCCAGCCAAGCCCTATGGTTTTGTACTTAAAATATAACTCACAGAAGATATGTAGTAAAAAAATGCTGTATTTTAAAGCAGCTTGAACTAATTTCTCTTTGGCCTTATGCCACCAACTTGATATAAAATTAGGGAATTTATTTCTTAAAAATTTTTCTTTTCTTCTTGATAATGCATCAAGATCATGGTTATGTTTCTAGAACTCCCATTTATTAGGAGTTTGCTTTCATTCAAAGAACTTCAGTGTATAAGAGTAAGAGAATTTGAATATGTCTGTATACCTGTTTGCCTGTATGGTTCATCTTCATGCACTTTCTGCTTAGAATTTCTCCTGAAGTTTGGATTTATGATTTTCAGCTTAAAAGAAATAACAGAGAAGTAGATAATTCTTTTTTTTTTTTTTTTAAGATTTTTGTTTATTTATTTGACAGACACAGTGAGAGAGGGAACACAGGCAGGGGGAAGTGGGAGAGGGAGGAGCAGGCTTCCTGCTTAGCAGGGAGCCCAGTGAGGGGCTCAGTTCCACGACCTTGGGATCATGACCTGAGCTGAAGGCAGATGCTTAAGGACTGAGCCACCCAGGCGCCCCGAGAAGTAGCTAACTCTTAATAACATAAGTATCATCTTTCTTCTGTATGACAATGTTATTACGTGAGTGGGAATTCTATAAATGCATGTCAGTTTGATTTTAGAGTTTGTAAACTGATCCAGAATAGTACATGTGAAGCAGTGAATTTAGGAGTAGTTTTTTTTATATTATGTTCTTCCTTGTGGGTCTCTTTTAAAGAATATTTAAAAATTACCTGTTGAGGGACGTCTGGGTGGCTCAGTTGGTTAAGCAGCTGCCTTCGGCTCAGGTCATGATCCCAGCGTCCTGGGATCAGAGTCCCACATCGGGCTCCTTGCTCCGCAGGGAGCCTGCTTCTCCCTCTGACTCTGCCTGCCACTCTGCCTGTGCTCGCTCTTGCTCTCTATCTCTCTGACAAATAAATAAATAAAATCTTGAAAAAAAAAAAGTTACCTGTTTAGAACAGACCATACAATTGGACTTTGACTCCAAATACCAGTAAGGTGTTGTCTGAGGGCATTAGTTTTGTCTATAAAATCAATTTTAAGTAAGGACAGAATTTTGCCTTCAATTATTTCTGTCTGGTAGCTGAATTCAATATGTATATTTTTAAAGATTTTATTAATTTATTTGAGAATGTGAGAGAGATATCACAAGCAGTGGGAAGGTTAGAGGGAGAAGCAGGCCCTCTGCTGACCAGGTAGCTAGGACTTGATCCCAGGACCTGGGGTCATGACCTGAGCCAAAAGCAGATGTTTAACCAACTGAGCCACTCTGGCAACTTAGCTGAATTCAGTATTAATAAGCTTTCTTTGAATACATTTATATTCTGTACAATCTTCACTTTTTTTTTTTAAAGATTTTATTTATTTATTTGACAGACAGATCTGCCTGCAGAGAGGCAGGCAGAGAGGGAGAGAGAGAGGAGGAAGCAGGCTTCCCACTGAGCAGAGAGCCCGATGCGGGGCTTGATCCCAGCACCCTGGGATCGTGACCTGGGCCGAAGGCAGAGGCTTTAACCCACTGAGTCACCCAGGCGCCCCAATCTTCACTTACTTTTATAGAAATGGTACAAAATGCCCCATTTTGAAATTTCTGGGTGATTTTTTTTTTTTTTAACCAGCTAATTGATAATAGTATGCAAAATCAATTTCTCTCAGATCACAGCATATTTAAAGATCAAAGATGGAAATCAGTTTTCCTAACTTCATCCTTTTAAGGTGGACTCTTTTTTTTTTTTTTTAAAGATTTTATTTATTTATTTGACAGAGATCAGAAGGAGGCAGAGAGGCAGGCAGAGAGAGAGAGAGAGAGAGAGAGAGGAGGAAGCAGGCTCCTTGCTGAGCAGAGCCCGACTCGGGGCTGGATCCCAGGACCCTGGGATCATGACCTGAACCGAAGGCAGAGGCTTTAACCTACTGAGCCATCCAGGCGCCCCTTAAAGTGGACTCTTACACTTAAATTAGGGTATTGAAGATTTCCAGCCCTCCTATTACCCATCTAAAGTACAATATGATGCAGCACATGCGAAAATGCAGTTGGTTTTGGTCATTTCACATGTTCTAGACCCCCTGTCTTAACGCATATTGTCTGCCTGAAAGCAGAATTCTAGCTGTGTGTGTTGAATCTTGATTACCTTTTGTGCTGTTGCCTTTGCCTGGCCTAAATTTATTGGAAACAATAGCAGTAAGAAGTGAAATACGGATTTTAATTAGGCACGTTATTAATGAGTAGAACTGTAACGTGTGAAGTGATGAAGAGTGGGAACTATCTGTGTTATTTATCTAATGTTGGCTTAAGTCTTATAGGCCACCTAACACAACAAATATTTATATAGCTCTAAGATAATGAAGATACTGTACAAAATGAATAGAAGGCCAGGAGGTACTTAATGAGCCGGAGGGGATGAGAGGATCTCACAAAAGAAATTGCTCTTAAATAACAAGTAGGAATTTGCCAAGCTGACAAGTAGGAGAAGGGTATTTTAGGAAGGCAGGGAGGCCAGCAAGAAGAAAGACAGAGATGGGAAAAGAGCTGAGTCTATTACAGAAACAAGTAGCTCAAAATAATTGGATTGAAATTTGTGAGAAAGAGTCATTAATCTTATTCTTAAATCCTTGGAATGCTTTGGTGGCTATTGTCTGGTAATTTTATTCATTTTATCAAAACATTTATATTGTTGATAGGAAGAATTAAACTAAGTAAGATATATTTTCTACGGTCCAGGAGGATAATTTTATTTACTTTCTGCCCAGGTGACATAGCAAAGTTTAATCCATTAAGTCTTTTCATCTGTTCCATAAATGTTCCTTTTTGGGGGGAGAAAAATAGGTATATTTGATCTGCCTTCATTCAATAATAATATTAATAATAATCTGTTTTCCTACTGTGTCGAAGAAATTGAAAAATTTTAACATGTAAGTACAATTTTTTTTTTAAAAGATACCATTTTTAAGTAATCTTTCTACCTAACATGAGGCTCAAACCCTCAACCTGGAGACTGAGTCGCATAACCATCAACTGAGCCAGTCAGGTGCACCGCAGTATCATTTTTTAAATATAAACAAAGCTCTCATGGGACGCCTGGGTGGCTCAGTTGGTTGGACGACTGCCTTCGGCTCAGGTCATGATCCCGGAGTCCCGGGATCGAGTCCCGCATCGGACTCCCAGCTCCAAGGGGAGTCTGCTTCTCCCTCTGACCTTCTCCTCGCTCATGCTCTCTCTCACTGTCTCTCTCTCAAATAAATAAATAAAATCTTAAAAAACAAAAAACAAAAAACAAAAACAAAGCTCTCATTGTATGTGATAAATTTTACTGAAGCTGTCTGAGGGGCAGTGACATTTTTTTTTAAAAAAATTTATTTTTTTTTTTAAAGATTTTATTTATTTATTTGACAGAGAGAAATCACAAGTAGGTAGAGAGGCAGGCAGAGAGAGAGAGGAGGAAGCAGGCTCCCTGCTGAGCAGAGAGCCCGATGCGGGACTCGATCCCAGGACCCTGAGATCATGACCTGAGCCGAAGGCAGCGGCCCAACCACTGAGCCACCCAGGCATCCGGGGCAGTGACATTTTTATTTCATTTGTTTCTCTCCCTTCCCATACCTGTTTGTTATCCCAAAATCAGTCAATTTATCAATAGTTTTTTTTGGAGGACAAAGGAACACAATATAAAAGGACATCACTAAATCGATAGATCTTTTCTAAGGCAAAAATATGCTGCATCAGGGACGCCTGGGTGGCTCAGTTGGTTGAGCAGCTGCCTTCGGCTTGGGTCATGATCCCAGCGTCCTGGGATCGAGTCCCATATCGGGCTCCTTACTCTGCAGGGAGCCTGCTTCTCCCTCTGACTCTGCCTTCCACTCTGTCTGCCTGTGCTCGCTCTCACTCTCTCTCTCTCTCACAAATAAATAAATAAAATCTTTAAAAAAAAAAATATGCTGCATCAAAAGTGACTAAGTATTAAGGGTAATGAGATATAACCAGTAACCCATCCTATATACTTTCTTTAAAATGTTGGTTTATGGGGCACCTGGGTGGCTTAGTAGTTGAAGCATCTGCCATCGGCTTGGGTCATGATCTTGGGGTCCTGGGATCGAGCCGCATGTCAGGCTCCCTGCTCTCCCTCTCTCACTCCCTCTGCTTGTATTTCCTCCATCACTGTCTCTCTCTCTGTCAAATAAATAAAATCATTAAAAATATATATACTAGTTTATTGGGGCACCTGGCTGGCTCAGTTGGTGGAGTGTGCAACTCTCGATCCCAGGGTTGTGAGTTTGAGTTCCATGTTGGCTGTAGAGATTGCTTAAAAAAAAAAGAAAAAAAAAAGTTAGTTTAGGGGCACCTGGGTGGCTCAGTCGGTTGAGCATCTGCTTTCTGCTCAGATTTTGATCTGGGGGTCCTGGGATTGAGCCCTGCATCGGGCTCCCTTCTTAGTGGGAAGCCTGCTTCTCCCTCTTCCGCTTCCCCTGCTTGTGTTTCCTCTCTTGCTGTGTCTCTCTATCAAATAAATAGATAAAATCTTAAAAAAAAAAGTGTTAGTTTATTATGCTATAAATTCCCTGTGGCTTACTTCCTGTGTACTTACGTTAGCATTTTTTAATGAGGTGTTTGGAAGGAGAGTGTCTTGGCTTGGAGTGCCAAGACAAAATACCATAGGTTATGCGGCTTAAACACCAGAAATGTATTTTTCATGTATTTCTGGACTGTGATGTCTAAGATCAAGGTGCTAGCAAGGTAGTGTTCGTTCTGAATCCTTTTCTCTTGACTTGTAAGTACCTACCATCTCCTTGTGTGCTCACACGACCTATTTGGGAGTTGGGGGAGAGAGGGAAGGAGAAAGGGAAAGGTCTCTTGTGGCTCTTCTTACAAGGACCCTAATCTCATTAAGGGCTCTACCCTTATCACTTCGTCTAGCCCTGTTACCTCCAGAAATGTCCCATCTCCACATACCATTGGGGTTAGGGCTTCAACATAAGAATTTGAGGGGGACACAAACATTCAGTCCATAACAGAGGGTAATGACTTCCTCTTCAGGATTTTATGTTTTTATCATTTCAAGAAAATTCCCAAAGGAATAGAAGATCTTTTTTTTTTTAAGATTTTATTTATTTATTTGACAGAGAGAGATCACAAGTAGGCAGAGAGGAAGGGAAGCAGGCTCCCTGCTGAGCAGAGAGCCCGACGCGGGACTCGATCCCAGGACCCTGAGATCATGACCCGAGCCGAAGGCAGTGGCTTAACACACTGAGCCACCCAGGCGCCCCAGGAATAGAAGATCTTAAGAGTTTGCTTAAAGCATGATCAAGACTGGCCGTCAGAGGGCACCTGGGTGGCTCAGTCCATTGAACATATGCCTTGAGTCAGGTCGTGATCCCAGGGTCCTGGGTCCCTCATTGAGTTCCCTGTTCTGAGGGGATCCTGCTTTTCCCTCTGCCTCTCTCTCTGTGTTTCTCATGAATAAATAAACACAATCTTAAAAAAAAAAAAATGAAAAAACAGGCCTTCAGAAAATCCTGTTACAGAGGTCAGCTGAGGCCTCTTAAGATTGTGCTTTTGTCATACAGCTCTTTTACCATTTCTGTTTTTCATTTGTGCAGAAGCTGAATATATATTAGCAAATATTGATAGTTCATTTTAGCTAAAGGAAAGACTAGCTTGTAAGCAAGGGTTTTGTGATGATGATTATTAAGTCAGCTATTGTTAAGTCAGCTACTAAAATTGTCAGAGTCTAGTTCTTTTTTTTTTCCTAAAGATTTTATTCATTTATTTGACAGAGAGAGAGAGAGAGAGATCACAACTAGGCAGAGAGGCAGGCAGAGAGAGAAGTGGAAGCAGGCTCCCTGCTGAGAACAGAGCCTGATGCGCCAGATAGAGGCTCTATCCCAGGACCCTGAGATCAGGACCTGAGCCAAAGGCAGAGGCTTAACTCACTGAGCCACCCAGGCGCCCCTAACATCTATCTTTTTTATTTTTGGTTTCTCTTTTTAATGTTTTTCTTCTGGGACTTCTCACTATTAAAATGGTGATTTGAGGGTACCTGGGTGGCTCAGTTGGGTGAGTGGCTGCCTTCAGCTCAGGTCATGATCCCCGGGTCCTGGCATCAGGTCCTGCATTGGGCTCCCCGCTGAGTAAACGAGTCTCCTTCTCTCTCTCCCTCTGCCCAACCCCTCCATGCTTGTGCTTTCTCTGTCTCTCAAATAAATAAATAAATAAAAAGGGGCGCCTGGGTGGTTCAGTCATTCAGCGTCTACTTCAGGCTCAGGTCATGATCCAGGGTCCTGGGATTGAGCCCCATATCCAGCTCCCTGCTTGGCAGGACGTCTGCTTCTCCTTCTCCCACTCCTCCTGCTTGTGTTCCCTCTCTCGCTCTCGCTCTCTCTCACTGTGTGTCAAATAAATAAATAAACAATGTTTTAAAAATAAATAAAAATTAAAAACAAAAGAAGATAGTGGTTTGGGGTCAGGTGCCTGTTTGGGTTTTTTCTTTTAAATCAGCTAAGCCCCTAAATCTAACATGAAGATTTTCATGAAGGAATAGTTCTATCTTCAAAGAATCCAGGTATTCAGAATCTAGTGTTGAGTATCTTGGCATTTTTACCTTTGTTTTGGGACATTATTCCTTTTGTTCATTTTATAGTTTTATTCTTAGGCGGATGACTTATTTGATTAGGAAGAAGTTAAGTACAGTGAGTAGTTGAAGATCTGTTTATTTATTTATTGCAGATTTATTTTTAATCCAGTAACTGTATCAATGAAGGGAACCTATTTTGTGTTCTCCTTCCAAATAAGGCAGAATGTCTTACAGATGGCTTTGTACTTTTGGTCACAAGGAGGGCTATATAAGAGTAGAATCCAATAGAGTTCTTCCATCCAACTCCGGTTGCCTTAAGAATGGCAACCAGAGATGAGTAACACTAACCTCTTCTTGTGATCTTCATTCATTAAAAAAGTTTTTAGAGGTGCCTGTGTGGCTCAGTTGGTTGAGCATCTGATTCCTGATTTCAGCTCAGGTCATGATCTCAGGGTCCTGGGACTGAGCCACATATCAGGCTCCACACTCAGCAGGGAGTCCACTTGAGATTCTATTTCCCTTCTGCCCCTCCCCCACTTGCATTCTGTTTCTCTCTAAAATAAGTAAATCTTTAAAAAAAGTTTTTATATTGATAAGGTACCTACTAATATGCCAGATGTTACAGGTGTGCCTGGGTGGGGCTCACTTGTTGAGCGGCTGCCTTTGGCTGGGTCATGAACCCAGGGTTCTGGGATTGAGCCCCGCATTGGGCTCTCTGCTCGCCAGAAAGCCTGCTTCTTCCTCTTCACTCCCTCTGCTTGTATTCTCTCTCTCACTGTCTCTCTCTCTCTCTCTCTCTCTGTGTGTGTCAAATAATTAAATAAAATCTTACCAAAAAATCTGGTAAGATGAACACGAGTTGGCCTCTTTTCTCAAGTAGTGTACCATGTAGTGGGGAAGAAAGGAAGTTAAAATGGAATTTAGAAGCAGGTCATAGAAAAATGAGGGCTGTATAAGTGAACAGGACTTTTTAGTGACATCTGTTGGAGATTAGAAAAAGTTAAATGCTCATCATAAATTGAAAGTTTTCAGAGGATATATACCTTGTTTAAGGGCATTTACCAATTATGTAGATGGTATCTGTATAGTTATTTCTGTGTTTTGTCATTAGTCTTAAGTTTAAATTATATGGGTAATGAAAGCTGTAGTTGATTCTGGTTGGTGTGTTTTCTCTTAGATGAAGTGTAAATTTTTTTCTTTCTTTCTTTTTTTAAAATTACTTGACACAGAGTGTGAGAGCGAGACAGAGAGTAAGCACAAGCAGGGGGAACGGCAGGCAGGCAGGGGAGAAGCAGACTCCCTGCTGAGGAAGGAGCCTGATGTGGGGCTCGATCCCAGGATTCTGGGATTGTGACCTGAGCTGAAGGCAGCTGCTTAACCAACTGAGCCACCCAGGTGCCCCAAAGTGTAAATTTCTAGAAAAAGATAGGACTTACAAAATTGACTCAAGAAGAAACAGAAAACTCAAGTAGTCCTATTATACAAGAAATGGAATCTGGGGACAGAAAAATCTCACAAAGAAAACTCTAGGCCTGGGGCGCCTGGGTGGCTCAGTGGGTTGAAGCCTCTGCCTTCGGCTCGGGTCCTGATCCCAGGGTCCTGGGATCAAACTCCGAGTCGAGCTCTCTGCTTGGCAGGGAGCCTGTTTCCTCCTCTCTCTCTGCCTGTCTCTCTGCCTCCTTGTGATCTCTGTCTGTCAAATAAATAAATAAAATCTTAAAAAAAAAAAAAAAAAAGAAAGAAAGAAAACTCTAGACCTGTATAGTTGTATTAGTGATTTCTGCCAAATATTCAATGAGCAGATAATTCCCTTTATTTAAACTCTTCCAGACAATGGGGAGAAAAGGAACAGTCCCCAGATCATTTTATAAAACTAGCATAATTTTGATTCCAAAACCAGAGATAGATAATAAAGAAAAATTGTAGGCCGTGTCTCTCTCATGAATGTAGATACAAAAATTCTTTTTTTTTTTAAGTTTTTTTTTTTTTTTTTTTTTTTTTAATTTGACAGATCACAAGTAGGCAGAGAGGCAGGCAGAGAGAAAGAGGAGGAGGAGGCAGGCTCCCTGCTGAGCAGAGAGCCTGATGTGAGGCTTGATCCCAGGACCCTGGGATCATGACCTGAGCCGAAGGCAGAGGCTTTAACCACTGAGCCACTCAGGCGCCCCTAGATACAAAAATTCTAAACCAAACATTTAGCAAACTGAATCCAGCATTATAAAAAAAAATACAGTACATTTACTTCATTTTATCTAGTTCATTTT